>NC_091629.1:15061106-15769856 GCF_027580195.1 Bos mutus
CTCCTTTTATAACATTTTTTCCCTGCTAACTATAATTTTTATCTTAAGACACTTTACTACAATTATTCCAATGACCAGTATTTTTAATGTTTAAAAATTTTAATTTTAATTTACATGTGAAATTGAATTTTAGACTGACTCAAAAATTACTTTAAAATGTGACTGTAGATGGGTTGGTAATTTTGCTTTTGTTTTTAAACAAAGCAGTCTTATCTTCATATACCGTATACCAATGCAATAGACTAACAGGTTAGCCATTAAAAAGCAAAAGGTAGATCTTTTCTGAAGTGATGTGAAACGATTCTAAACTCAAAGGGCTGCTATTACTTATGTATGCGTGTTCATGGAGAGAATTCATCACTGGGGCAGGTTTAAATTCCATAGATCCACTCTCATGATTCTCAAACGTGTGTCTGTAACTCCCATCTCTCCCTGAAACCTTAGAGTCCTGTATTTCACAGCCCGCTCCCCACCTCCACCAGATGTCCAGCAGGCTCTGACCCAGGGATGGAACCTAGGTCTCCTGCATGGCAGGTAGATGCTTTACCATCTGAGCCACCAGGGACCCAGGAGAGCTAGTCTCTCATTGAACACACACAAACCCAAAGCATCGTTTCCCAGGCTCCACTCTCTGCAGCTCTTCCCCTTCAGGGTAAATGCTTCTTCCACTTGCCCCACTGCTCTGTTTAAAGAAGAGAAACCCTTGGGAGTACCTTGTTCACGCCCTATCCTACTCGAGAGTCCAGCCATCAGCAAACCCTGTTCTTCATAATGTACCAGAGTCCACGTTCCACCTGCTCCCCACCCCGCCACCATCCGATCCACATCCTTAGAGCTCTCCTGGATGCCTCGATGATGGAAACAGTCCATAGCTTGGCTTCTTCCTTGTACTCTGGCCTCACTCATCCCCAGTCTTTCCCAAACAGCTGCCAGAGTGCCCCCTTTAATAGTAAAGACAGCTTGCTGCTGCTACTGCTGTTAAGTCGCTTCTGTCCGACTCTGTGCAACCCCATAGACTGCAGCCCACCAGGCTCCGCCATCCCTGGGATTCTCCAGGCAAGAACACTGGAGTGGGTAAAGACAGCTTACTGGACCATTACTCAGAACCCTCCGGTGATTTCCCAACTGACCCCAAGCAAAATTCGAAGTCTGGGCCACGACTGCAAGGTCCTTTAGGACTTGGCACCTACTTATTTCTGGACAACACCTCGTAGCCCTCTTCCCATTCATGTTTCAAAGTCATGGCTTTGGACTTGACCAAGCAAAGAACAGAGCTGTCTCAGAGCCTCTGCAAGTATGGTCCCCTCTGCCTAGAACAACTGGCCCTTGGAAATTTCCACTTCTCTTTCCCTCCTCTCTCTGCTAGAGTCTTGTTTCATCAGAGCAACAAGTCCCCCTTCTTCTCTCCCCCTTTACACTGCCGTCTCCAGAGCATTCACCAACTCTTGATACAGTTTTGTTTATTATCTATTGATGATCATCTCATCACCCCATGCTGCTGCTGCTGCTAAGTCACTTCAGTTGTGTCCGACTCTGTGTGACCCCATAGACGGCAGCCCACCAGGCTCCCCCGTCCCTGGGATTCTCCAGGCAAGAACACTGGAGTGGGTTGCCATTGCCTTCTCCAATACATGAAAGTGAAAAGTGAAAGCGAAGTGGCTCAGTCCTGTCCAACTCTTAGCGACCCCATGGAGTGCAGCCCACCAGGCTCCTCGGTCTATGGGATTTTCCAGGCAAGAGTACCAGAGTCGGGTGCCATTGTCTTCTCCACATCAGCCCATAACAAGGAGCAAACTCTTTGAAGACAAGGACTCTTTCCTGTTCTCTGCCATACTCCTGCATCCTAGGAGGGTGTTCAGTTCAGTTCAGTTGCTCAGTCGTGTCAGACTCTTTGCGACCCCATGAATTGCAGCATGCCAGGCCTCCCTGTCCATCACCATCTCCCCAAGTTCACTCAAACTCATGTCCATCGAGTCGGTGATGCCATCCAGCCATCTCATCCTCTATCGTTCCCTTCTCCTCCTGCCCCCAATCCCTCCCAGCATCAGTCTTTTCCAATGAGTCAACTCTTCACATGAGGTGGCCAAAGTACTGGAGTTTCAGCTTTAGCATCATTCCTTCCAAAGAACACCCAGGGCTGATCTCCTTTAGAATGGACTGGTTGGATCTCCTTGCAGTCCAAGGGACTCTCAAGAGTCTTCTCCAACACCACAGTTCAAAAGCCATCTCCTTGCAGTCCAAGGGACTCTCAAGAGTCTTCTCCAACACCACAGTTCAAAAGCATCAATTCTTCGGCACTCAGCTTTCTTCATGGTCCAACTCTCACATCCATACATGACCACTGGAAAAACCATAGCCTTGACTAGATGGACCTTTGTTGCAAAGTAATGTCTCTGCTTTTGAATATGCTATCTAAGTTGGTCATAACTTTCCTTCCAAGGAGTAAGCGTCTTTTAATTTCATGGCTGCAGTCACCATCTGCAGTGATTTTGGAGCCCCCCAAAATAAAGTCTGACACTGTTTCCACTGTTTCCCCATCTATTTCCCATGAAGTGATGGAACCAGATGCCGTGATCTTAGTTTTCTGAATGTTGAGCTTTAAGCCAACTTTTTCACTCTCCTCTTTCACTTTCATCAAGAGGCTTTTTATTTTCTCTTCACTTTCTGCCACACTCATAAAATGAGTGAACTTATTAATAAATAGACACATCTGTATCTATTAAGTGATACAATGTTCTGGAAGGATGCAAATGAAGCTGGTAAGTGTTCACTTCCAAGAAAGTAAATTGGGGACCTAAGAGGCATGAAGCGTGGGAAAGAGGTTGGCTGCACATGGTGCCTCCTTTTGTACCATTTGCATTTTCTATCACGTACGAATCAAATCTTTTAAGCCTGCTTTTGAAGTCTCAAGAGAAAGCACAGCTCCCACCCTCCACTGCATACCATTCCACGTGTTAGTTTGAAGAATGTTGAAACTATGAATAAAGCACTGAGTGATGTTTAAGTGTCCCCACTCCTGTAAGAACAAGCTTATAGGGAAGAAATCTCTTCCCACTTCACACACTGTCATTTTATAGGTCCTTTCCTCCCCAACCCTAACCCCCTTGATCCTCTCCAGATGACACTAGAAATTGAAACCAAGGAGAAACTGAAAGGAGACTAGAAAAGAGCTCCCAACAAAGCTTAAACATAATTTAAAATCTCTAACCAGAGAGAAGTACTCCAAATACCTCATGAACAGTAAACATGTTTTGAACAGAATCTTTAAATTGTTGTTTACTCCTACAAAATCCAGATCAAATGTCCCTTTTACAAGAGAACAACAGTCTTAGACAATATTTTTAAGACATAAAAATCAAGCGTGTATTTGTGTAGCATGCGCTCTATTTACCCAGCTTGATACATCTATATTTCTCAGGTACATCAAACACCCTTATAAAGTGCTACCAAATAACTCTTGTATGGCTCCTCTGTGCTGGGAGTAATTCATTGAGATAAATACATTTGTTGCATTCTTTGGGATTCTCTGTGCTTGATAAAGCACGTTCATTTAATCAATACAAGCTGCTTAAAATGCTAATTGCTATGCTAAGTGCTGGTAACCAAACCCTCTGGAATGGAGGTGCAGATGCTGCTGAACAAGTTTTGTACTCATTGTGGGGCAAGTCCTGTAATCACTGCAGGTTGATGAGAAGGGGTAAATCGTCCTCAAGGTGTACACAGGTCTGCAGAGAAGTTCTCACACCCATCTTTCCTCCACCTGTTGAACAGGTGCACTCCCCTGCTAGCAGAGGAATGAGGTCTTAAAAGGAGGCAGCTTTCTCCAGCAAGAGCGTAACCACATGTTCTTGCTTTCGGAAACAATGAAACCCCATGAACACATCCTGCTGAGATGCATGTGAAGACTGGCAGGCAATTATGCCTGTACTGACCCCTGTGTTCTCAGCCCCATGTTCACTGAATGATCACTGATGTAATCTGCCTGCGGGTTTTTGTGGGTATAAAGGATATCAAAGCTCGCGGTCACACACTGTGCACTCTCTAGCTTCCCTGTCATTTCTTCCAGGGACCAAGGAGCCAAATTCTCACTTTAGAGTCATTGTTCTCGAAGTGTGGTCCCTGGGCCAGCGTCAGCATCACTTGAGAACTTGTTAGACACTCAGATCCCAGCGCATCACCCAGACCTTCAGGAACCCGCAGGCGGAGCCCACCCTCCCAGGGCTTGGTGAGCCTTCTCGGTGACTCTGCTTCCCACAGAAGGTGGGAACCACTACCCAGGGTCCCCCTCTCCTGCTCCCTCACCTCTCACCTCCACCCAGACCACAACCACACTCACACTTGGGCCTAGACACCCTCTCTCTCCTACGGGAGCCTCCAAACATCCTTCTGCCCTTCATTTCCGGTGACACACATCCTGGGCTTCCTGGTCCCATCCTGGCTCCTCACGTGCTGACTGTGAGCCATGGAGCCTCTGTTTCCCTCTGTGAAATGGACCTGATCATATTGCCAATAAAATGCATTCCATTAAAAAGAATGAAAGAAACCAAAGCTGACCAACTTTTCTGTCAAAGCCAGATATTAACGGCCTTTGGCTCTGCAGGTTATCCAGTCTCTGTGGTGGCTAAGAAGCCCCTCCTTCGTTTCCATGCAAAAGCAGCCGTGACAATATAAAAATGGAGGGGGGGCGGCCGTGTTCTAATAAAACCGTATTCATGAAAACAGGCACAGACCAGATTGTGCTCATCAGCCATGGTTTGCCAACCCAAGTCAGACCTATGCTACATGACTTTGAACTATTCCCATGAAGTATTTATTGCTGAGTAAGAAAACCAGCGTGCAGTTTTTTAAATGTGTAAAATGATTGTGATTCTATACAACCAACAAGGATCCCCAGAGACTCCCATCTTAGGTAGGTATCTAAGTGTGTATGTAATCTTCCGGGTGTCTGTACAGATTTCTACGTAGCATGACGTGAGTATAGAGGAAAGCAGGGAAAAGTTAGGACACGCCTTTACGGTTCAGGAGTTGCTGAAGAGGGGAGCAGGGCATGCTAACCAATAATAAAAAGGAAAGTCAGAAACAGCACACAGCATCTATGTGGTCATATTTTTGCAGTTACTTAAATTTTCCATACATGTACTTATGTAAAGATAAATAGGATTCAAAAACCAACCCCCATCTCCAAGGACAGTTGTGAAAATTAAAACAAAATAAAGCAGCACCACAGACGGAGCTGCTCATTCCAACTTTAACTGTCCCTCCATGAGTTGAAACCTCCGAATGCGGTTTTCCCGAATGGGCCCCTGCCTGCACCCTGCCTCCCCTTACCGCTTTCAGCGAATTCTGCCCTCGGCACTTTGATTCATGCACTCCCTCACGGCATGCATTTCTATACCCTGGGTATCATTTATAGCCATTCACTCTGCTGGGGGCTGGAAATTAAAAATACATAAGACACAGACCTTTTGTTCCCCAGGTGTGTGTGCACATGCTTACTCGCTGAGTCGCATCCGACTCTCTGAGCCCAGGGACTGCAAACTGCCAGGCTCCTCTGCCCACGGACCTTTCCAGGCAAGAATGCCGCAGTGGGCTGCCTCTTCCGCCTTGTATAGCAAATGGCCAGGGAGCTAGTTCAAAGCCCAGCTAGGATCCCATCACTGTCTGCTCACACAATGGCGCCGCTTTCTCAACAGAGGAGGGCAGCTGCTGCTGCTGCTAAGTCGCTTCAGTCGTGTTCAACTCTGTGCAACCCCATAGATGGCAGCCCACCAGGCTCCGCTGTCCCTGGGATTCTCCAGGCAAGAACACTGGAGTGGATTGCCGTTTCCTTCTCCAATGCGTGAAAGTGAAAAGTGAAAGTGAAGTCGCTCAGTCGTGCCTGACTCTTAGCGACCCCATGGACTGCAGCCCACCAGGCTCCTCCATCCATGGGATTTTCCAGGCAGGAGTACTGGAGAGGAGTGCCATTGCCTTCTCCAAGAAGAAAGCAGGCCCACGTGCAATCAGAGCTCTCCTTCCCTGGAGGAGAAGCCTCCTCCTGGGCGCTCACACACAGTGCACAGGGCGTGATCTGTACGACAGCATGCAGCAGGCACTTGGTAAAAGCTGCTGAATGACTGGGTCGCCAATGGACACGCTGGCTGGCTTGGCTGAATGTGTGGCCCAGGCAGCAGATGAGGAACCGCTCCCGCCGCCCCTCAGTCACAGCCTCAGCCTCTCTGGCTCAGTCAGGGTCGTGCTGTGTTTTGCTTTTCCACCTGCTGAACAGCGTTCGGTTCTCTGGCTCATGGTTCCCACGAAAACGATGTGTCCAGAGAGGACGGCTCTCCAGGAGGAGCCCAGCCCCACCTCCACCCCAGCAGGCTGCTAAGAGGTTCTGCTTTATCCCAAGAGGCTCTTTTTAAAAAATTTTAGATGGGATGAAATGGGAGAGTAGAACCGACATATAAACACTCCCAGGTGTAAAACAGGCAGCTAGCGCGACACCGCTGCCCAGCACGCGGAGCTCAGCCTGGGCTCTGTGACGACCCGGGGGGTGGGGAGGACATGAGACCTGGCCTTCTCCTCCAGAGCCGAGGTCCACAGCGGAATCCTGTGCATTTCCTGAGAAAGCGCTGAGGATGTCATGGAGACCTTAAGGGACGGGCTCATATCCCGTTCACTGAAGTTTGGAAACACATTTTACTATGGAAATGAAAGCTCCAGAGCTCAGAGAGACGACAGCTGTCCGGAGGAGGCGCAGGGCGTTGGGAAGGCCCCGGGGGCTTGAGGGACAGAAGCTTGCAGGGGCTCTGCCGGCCCCTGGAGCCCCGCTCTCCCAGGGCGCTTCTCTCAGGTCCAAGTCGACTGTCTACAGGACAGGTGGTCATCCCGGGCTTTCTGATGAAAGCTGCTCCCCGGGACCGCCAAGCCCTGACCAGCTCTGCTGGGTGTTTGGCAGGAACCACTCAAAGAGCTGTCTCTGCTTTCTCCAGCTCTTGCCCTTGTTCTAATTCTTGGAGCAAAATCGAGGATATTCCCACCATCGAAATGCTACTGAGACATCACAGAATATGACTGACTGTGAAGGAAAGAGCGTGGACAGAGGCTTACTCCTCGAACGTTAGAGAAGAGAGGGAGACAGAAGAAAAGTGAGCAAGAGAAGAACATTGCGGAGGGAAAATGCAGCCGTGACGCCACTTGGCGAGCAGAGCTCCAGCTGAGACGCCCACACTGTCGCCTGCGGCTTTGATAAAGAGACTGTTAGTGGGATCCAGCATTTGGGGCCAAGTTTCCAAATCCAGCATTTCGGTGAGCTCCAGATGCGCTCTAACGGTTATTTTCACGGAAAGAAAGAGATTTGCCTCCGTTTTCTCAGAGCCGTCTGAATTCTCGGCCGTGCGCATAAAATAGAGTAACGTTTTATGCCTCCTTGCTGAGGAAACTCTCTCCCCACCTGTGCAGGGAAACTGATAACCTCTGGGACTGTTTCCAGCAGCCTCTCAGAGCAGACTCACTTGGAGCCTGGCCATGTTTTGGCATTGGAGGGGAGACGGGATTTGGGATTCTGGCTTCGTTTTTTTTCTCTGTGCTCATAAAATCGTCTATTTGACACTCTTTTGTTCATTCAGCAAAACTTCAGTGAACCCTGTGCCAAGCCCCAGGATGATGGCGACACAGAGGGCCTTGTCCCCTCCCCTCCAGAGGCCCAGAGCCTGGTTATTGAGACCAGAAAAGACAGGACTACAAAAAACCAAAGTGTGAAGAATCTGCCTGCCAATCAAGGAGACACAGATTCGATCCCTGGTCCAGGAAGATCCCGCGTGCCGTGACCACCGAGCCCGCATGCCACAGGCTCTAGATCCTGCGTGCCGTGACCACCAAGCCCGCGTGCCACAGGCTCTAGCCTGGGCTCTGGAGCTCACGTGCCTTGACCATGGAGCCCGTGTGCCACGATTAATGAAGCCCACACGCCTAGAGCCTGTGCTCTGCAGCAAGAGAAGCCAACACAGTGAGAAACCCAAGCATGCAAAGGACAGCCCCCACTTGCCACAGCAAGAGAAAAGCCCACGCAGCAATGAAGACCCAGCACAGCCAGAAATAAAATAAATTAATAAAATTAAAAAAAAGAAAACGGAAGAGCAGTCAGCATCTGGAAATGAGAGCCGCTACGCAACTTCGACTCCGGCAGGCACAGCGATGCCAGACAGTCTCGTTTTCTCGAAAGACAGACTGTGTGTTTTATGTGAAACCTTCCACTTTAAACACAGGGAACTAAGTCAGTCTTTTAAAAATGCCGTCTGTGCTGATACCTTACATACTGTTGTTGTCTAGTCACTAAACCGTGTCTGACTCTTTGTGACCCCATGGACTGCAGCCCACCAAGCTCCTCTGTCCACAGGATTTCCCAGACAAGAGCACTGGAGTGTGTGGCCATTTCCTTCTCCAGGGGCTCTTCCTGACCCAAGGATCGAACATGCATCTCCCACGTGGGCCGGCAGATCCTTTCCCACTCAGCTGCCAGTGCCTGGCACCTTACATACACTGCTGCTAAGTCACTTCAGTCGTGTCCGACTCTGTGCAACCCCATAGACGGAAGCCCACCAGGGCTCCCCCGTCCCTGGGATTCTCCAGGCAAGAACACTGGAGTGGGTTGCCATTTCCTTCTCCAATGTATGAAAGTGAAAAGTGAAAGTGAAGTCACTCAGTCATGTCCGACCCTCAGCGACCCCATGGACTGCAGCCCCCCAGGCTCCCCCATCCCTGGGATTCTCCAGGCAGGAGCACTGGAGTGGGTGCCATCACCTTCTCTGTTACATACACTATACAGCTCAAAACACGCTTCTGCATTTGCCGCCATAGAGTTGAAATATTATTATCATCTTTCAACTTGAAAATCAAGAGTATCACTCTTAACTTAGAAACTCTTAGTTACTTGTGCTATTAGTAACTTAATAAATCTTAAAAGCTACATTTGCTCCTTTGATATATTTATTAATATAAATGAAATATAACAATTCAATTCCACAACTTTATTCTCGGTTGATACTGTGTTCCATGATTTCAAATAGCTGCATTCTACGGGGTCGCAAAGAGTCGGACATGACTGAGCGACTGATCTGATCTGATCTTTAAATAAATGAATTCAGAGGAAAAAAAAATTAATTTTCGCTAAGAAGAGCCCAGTAGCTAACCTGCAGATACTGGAGCTAGCAACTCCTGGGTTTAAATCTTGGCGCCATTATTTCAATCTGCGTGTCCAGGCTTTAGACTCCTTACCTATAAAAATGGGATGACAGTACCCACCGTCAGTGGAGCCAAGCTAAAGAGTCAAGATAAGATGTTAATACATGTCTAGTGCTCGGCAGAGTTCCTGGCACAAAGTAACTTCTCAGTGAATGTCGGAGTCACCATTATCACCAGCAGTGGTAGCTCATAGCTACCTCTGGTTCATCCGAAAACTCAGCTCAGGCACAAACTTCTCCACAAAGATCATCTTATCCCTTGATGGAGACCACATTTCTAGCACCTGAAAACGTTCCTGCCAAGCTTTCAAAACCCATTCTTTCTTACCATGCTCTGCTACACATTTAAGCGGGAAAGCTCTTCCTCTTTCTCACTGGTGTATCAGCTCAGTCTGCTCAGGCCAAAAGTTCAGCTACTGTTTCTATAAAATAATTGTGGGTGCTACCTTGGTGGCTCAGTGATAAAGCCCCCTCCTGCCAATGCAGGAGACATGGGTTTGATCCCTGATCCAGGAAGATCCCCCGAGCCGAGGAGCAACTAAGCCCGGCTATCACAGCTGTTGAGCTTGTGCCTAGAACCTGAGAGTTGTAACTACTGGAGCCCACGTGTCCTAGAGACTGCGCTCTGCAAAGAAGCACCCACACCACACGCAGAGCCGCCCCCACTCGCCGCAAGTAGAGACAAAGCCCGTGTGGCAACAGAGCCAGCAGAGCTGGAAGTGAATAAACTTCTAAAAATTATGTAGCTAGTTAAAAAAAATTAATGTCAGAGAAAAACATCCAGTGAAATACTGATATTAAAGCCCCCTCCCAGACCCTCGAGTCACAGTCCCGCTCGCCAAAGGTAACCAACACAGCCTGGATGTTAGTCTCCCGCCACAAGCTCACTCCCAGGGCTCACAGAGCACGTGTGAGGGTGAGGGTGAGAACGAGTGTATCCACTCTGCCGCTGCCCTGCCTTCCTCATCCGTGTGCTTCACACGCACAGGGTCACCACCCGTGACTGCTCAGCGGCCTCACTGAGCTCCTGTTGACACCACGCCCCACAGCGTGCCCAGGCTCCCACTGGGGTGAGGCTTCTGTTACTCACACACCAGGTCCCAAGAGTGGGAGCCCCATCTTCTCTGATCACGTCCCCAGCACCTCGTGGACAGCAGGGCTCAGCGAACATGGTCAACAGAGGGAAGTCAGGAAACAGGTGTGACTCCCTCCAGCTGTGCCACGTCATCTGTGCTTCTGCTGGTGCGGTTTCAGAGCAAAGTCCTGGAAGTACTGCTGCTGAGTAAAGAAATGCCTGAAGTTCTCACGGTTTTGGCTGTACCTCACGGCGTGTGGAATGTCCAGGACCGGTGACTGACCCTGTGACCCCTCCAGTGGACGCATGGAGTCTTAACCACTGGGCCACCGGGGAGTCCCTGAATCCAATTCTGGTCAGTTTAATCCTGATCAGAGGGACAAACTGCCCTCTGAAGGGACTAGAGCAAATTGAATCACAGGATTATACTGTTGCATGTTTTCAAGGGTTTAAATTCATAACTAATCTAAATCCAAGCTTCTTTAAAGATGCAAAAGATTTTTTCACTATTTATGTCCTCTATAAGATCTACTTTGCAAGCAGTAGATTGGTGTTTGATAAAATATTTTTGAGCTATAATTAATATTACCAGGATATAAAAAGGATTTATTTTAGGAATGGAAAAAATTGATAACCACTTTAAGTAGTATGCTAAAATAAATTAAAAAAAAAAAAAAAGAATCTGTAAGTTAACCCAATTAACCAGAGTCTATAAACACAAAAAGAGGCAAAAACTAATTTTTTCTGTGGCTAGAAGGATGGGGACAAAGTTGTGAAAAGGGTGTTCATACACATAAAAATCCCAGCAGGTAAGGGTCTTTTACTCTGAGAAGCAGTGAAGTTGATTCTATGCTTTCTTTGATGTCTTCTGTTATTTTTTTTTTAAATGTGCGGACTATAATTTTTTAAATGAGGCTGAATATAAGTTACTTTGGTTTGCAGAACTGTAACACAGTTCCACTTGAATTCTACAAATTCATTATCAAATTTTATTTGCAAACCCAAAGGTGGAAATAAATCTATCAGTTAAACAAGCAAATGAAAAAAGAGGGAACACAGAAACAGCTGGGATTAAACTCGGAAGCCTGGGGGCACAGTCAGGGCTGCAGAGGAAGGGGGAGACGGGGCCTCAAAGTCACCCCCAGGGGAGGCCAAACCTACAGCCGCACAGGGAGCCGCCAGATCGCCACCGCACTCCACCCTGTCCCTCTTGCCTAGAAGGAAATTCTAAAGATGACAGGCCGGGTCGAGGAATGAGGGACCTCCCACACACTGCCACTCCTTGCTCCAAAATTAGACTCTCACAGCACTGATCTCCAAGGTGGCAAAAATAGCCGGCTGTTCAGGGAAGTCCCGAAGTGTCCCCACGGAGTCTTCCTGTCGCCACTCCAGCGAGACAGCTGCCGGCTCTCGAGCAAACAGCTCCAGCCGCCCCATCTCATCACCGGTCAGTCCTCCCCGAACCACCCACCCTCCTCCGCGCCATCCTTAGAGTGAATCAGAGCACGCTGGATTCACAAGCAGAGCGGGGAGAGTCATGAGAAACACGATGGCTCTCTGGTGCTGGAAATAGCAAAAGAAATCGGGTTTGCTGTAACAGTGATTTTTTTAAGATGTACTCTAAGTTGATACGCATTTCTGAAAGGCACTCTGACATTCAGGGTAGTCTGAAAATGCTAAGACGGCGTGGATATAAGAGAAACAGAAGGGCTTTAAAACCCTCTGGAGAGTAAGGCATTGTGGCTGCAGGCAGAGGTTTAAGAACCACACAAACTCCCCTCTCACCTGGTCTGGGAGAATGGATGCGTGTGTGTGTGGCTGAGTCACTCTGCTGCCCACCTGAGAGTATCACGACATTGCTAATCAGCTAGACTCCAATATCAAACAAGAAATTTAAAAAGGAACCACATAGAAGATCCTGCATTCCTGGCTCCAGCAGCAATGAGCTCCATAGCTGCAGGCAAGTGACCTCACCACTGCGAGCATCTGTTTTCTCATCTATAGCATCTGGACAGATTCCTTCCGGGTCAAGGGTCATGAATAATCCTCCCTTGAATAATAAGACCCGTGAGATCACGGGCTTTACCTGTCGATTACCACTATATCCTAGCGCACATAACAGCAGGCTGTTGTTGCTGTAGTTGCTAAGTCGTGTCTGGCTCTTTATCGATCCCAAGGACTGTGGACCACTAGGCTCCTCTGTCCATGGGATTTTCCAGGCAATAATACCAGACTGGGTGGCCATTTCCTTGTCCAGGGAACTTCCCGACCCAGGGATCAAACCTATGTCGCCTACATTGGCAGGCTGATTCTTTACCACAGAGCCACCGGGGGAGCCCCAAAGCAGATAACCCCCTCAGTAAACATTGTGAATGAACAAATGAATGAGAATGAATGACTGAATCTACCTCACCGAGACTCTATCTTGATTACAGAGAAAAGGTCAGTAAAGTGTCCAGCTTGACAAGTGGTACGGCTGCTGTTACTAAAGAGCCTGGCATTTAGCAGATGCTTCATAAATGGTGGCTCAGAGGTTAAAGCGTCTGCCTGCAATGTGGGAGACCTGGGTTCAATCCCTGGGTCCGGAAGATCCCCTGGAGAAGGAAATGGCAACCCACTCCAGTATTCTGGCCTGGAGAACCCCATGGACGGAGGAGTCTGGTAGACTGAAGTCCATGGGGTCACAAAAAGTCGGACACGACTGAGCGACTTCACTTTCTTTCTTTCTTTCATAAATAAATAGTATTAGCAAAACACGATAAATCAGGCAACACTAAATAGATTTTATTCCAGAAGTCTGCATGCTGTGGACACAGACAATAAATTCAGTTCAGTTCAGTCACTCAGTCGTGTCCAGCTCTTTGCAACCCCATGAATTACAGCACGCCAGGCCTTCCTGTCCATCACCAACTCCCAGAGTTCACCCAAACCCAAGTCCATTGAATCGGTGATGCCATTCAACCATCTCATCCTCTGTCCTCCCCTTCTCCTCCTGCCCCCAATCCCTCCCAGCATCAGGGTCTTTTCCAATGAGTTAGCTCTTCTCATCAGGTGGCCAAAGTACTGGAGTTGCAGCTTCAACATCAGTCCTTCCAATGAACACCCAGGACTGATCTCCTTTAGGATGGACTGGCTGGATCTCCTTGCAGTCCAAGGGACTCTCAAGACTCCTCTCCAACATCACAGTTCAAAAGCATCAATTCTTCAGCACTCAGCTTTCTTCACAGTCCAACTCTCACATCCATACATGACCACAGGAAAAACCATAGCCTTGATTAGATGGACCTTTGTTGGCAAAGTAATGTCTCTGCTTTTTAATATGCTGTCTAGGTTGGTCATAACTTTCCTTCCAAGGAGTAAGCGCCTTTTAATTTCATGGCTGCAGTCACCATCTGTAGTGATTGTGGAGCCCAAAAAAATAAAGTCTGACACTGTTTCCACTGTTTCCCCATCTATTTCCCATGAAGTGATGGAACCAGATGCCATGATCTTCGTTTTCTGAATGTTGAGCTTTAAGCCAACTTTTTCACTCCCCTCTTTCACTTTCATCATCTTTAGTTCCTCTTCACTTTCTGCCATCAGGGTGGTGTCATCTCCATATCTGAGGTTACTGACATTTCTCCCAGCAATCTTGATTCTAACTTGTGCTTCATCCAGGCTGGCATTTCACATGATGTACTCTGCATTTAAGTTAAATAAGCAGGGTGACAATATACAGCCTTGACGTACTCCTTTTCCTATTTGGAACCAGTATATTGTTCCATGTCCAGTTCTAACTGTTGCTTCCTGACCTGCATACAGATTTCTCAAGAGGCAGGTCAGGTGGTCTGGTATTCCCATCTCTTTCAGAATTTTCCACAGTTTATTGTGATCCACACAGTCAAAAGCTTTCGCATAGTCAATAAAGCAGAAGTAGATATTTTTCTGGAACTCTCTTGCTTTTTCCATGATCCAGTGGATGTTGGCAATTTGATCTCCGGTTCCTCTGCCTTTTCTAAATCCAGCTTGGACATCTGGAAGTCCATGGTTCACGTATTGCTGAAGCCTGGCTTGGAGAATTTTGAGCATTACTTTACTAGCGTGTAAGATGAGTACAATTAAGCGGTAGTTTGAGCATTCTTTGGCATTGCCTTTCTTTGGGACTGGAATGAAAACTGACCTTTTCCAGTCCTGTGGCCACTGCTGAGTTCTCCAAATTTGCTGGCATGTTGAGTGCAGCACTTTCACAGCATCATCTTTTAGGATTTGAAATAGCTCAACTGGAATTCCATCACCTCCACTAGCTTTGTTCATAGTGATGCTTTCTAAGGCCCACTTGACTTCACATTCCAGGATGTCTGGCTCTAGGTGAGTGATCACACCATCATGATTATCTGGGTTGTGAAGATCGTTTTTGTACAGTTCTTCTGTGTATTCTTGCCACCTCTTCTTAATATCTTCTGCTTCTGTTAGGTCCCTACCATTTCTGTCCTTTATTGAGCTCATCTTTGCATGAAATGTTCCCTTGGTATCTCTAATTTTCTTGATGAGATCTCTAGTCTTTCCCATTCTATTGTTTTCCTCTACTTCTTTGCATTGATTGCTGAGGAAGGCTTTCTTATCTCTCCTTACTATTCTTTGGAACTCTTCATTCAAATGGGTATATCTTTCCTTTGCTCCTTTGCTTTTCGCTTCCCGTCTTTTCACAGCTACTTGTAAGGCCTCCTCAGACAGTCATTTCGCTTTCTTGCATTTCTTTTTCTTGGGGATGGTCTTGATCCCTGCCTCCTGTACAATGTCACAAACCTCCGTCCATAGTTCACCAGGCACTCTATCTATCAGATCTAGTCCCTTAAATCTATTTCTCACTTCTACTGTATAATCGTAAGGGATTTGATTTAGGTCATACTTGAATAGTCTAGTGGTTTTCCCTACTTTCTTCAATTTAAGTCTGAATTTGGCAATAAGGAGTTCATGATCTGAGCCGAAGTCAGCTCCCGGTCTTGTTTTTGCTGACCGTGTAGAGCTTCTCCATCTTTGGCTGCAAAGAACATCATTAGTCTGGTTTTGGTGTCGACCCTCTGGTGACGTCCGTGTGGAGTCAGTAAGGGGCCCCCAGTCTCCTCTCCAAGTGTGCACACTCTTGTGGGGTCCCCTCCCTCGACCTTTGGAAGCTCTTGTGACTCACTTCCAACCAACAGCCTATAATGGGGTGATGGATGTCACGACCACAACAGGGACGCAGAGGATAGTGGCCCTCGTTGTGAAGGAAAGTCTTTTTTGCTGGCTTTGATGAAACAAGTGGGAAGATGGCAAGAAACAGAGGGCAGCCTTTGGGAGCTAGGGTGGCCATCATCCACCAGCTAGCAGGAAACCAGGGCTCTTAAATCCTCAGCCCCAAGGAATTAACTTGCACCAATAACCACCGTGAGCTTGTGAGTGGGTCCCGCCCCCATCTAAGCTTCTGTGGCCCTCACCTTGTGGCACCAGGCCGGGTTTCGTGGAGGACACTCTCTCCGTGGACAGGGGAGGGTGATCGAGGTGCACCACATCCACTGCGCACGCTGTTGCTGTTATCATTGCATCCGCTCCACTGCAGACCAGCTGGCATGAGATCTCGAAGGCTGGGGACCCCTGGCCTGGTGCAGCACAGCCTTGTGAGAATCTGAAGCTGAGGCCCACCTGAGCCACGTCAACACGCCCGACCCACGGTGACCATGACGTCATAAATGTGTGCTGTTTTGGGGTGCAGAGTTCGTGGCTTTGTCACTCAGCAGCAGAAAGTGGACACATGTAGTGATTCAGGGAGGACTTCAACTGGCCACAGTGCTGGGAGCAAACGCACAGAGAGGGGCCGCCTGCCAGGGCACCAGGGGGAGGGCGGGGACCTCAGAGAACTGAAAACCCCCTGCCACCCAAAAGCTGCATGACCTGATGATACATAAATCTGAGTTTTATGTGAAACATCTTAACTTTTAAGTGTCAGCCATTAATTTGGAATTTTTTGAATGGCTGTGAGCAGATCTCATGAAGGGCAAAGAAAACATGCCTGATTTTGAGAAAAAGCGTGAAGTGGGGGTTGTCCCAGCACACCTGCTCCAAATCTGAGCCCTGCTACTTCCAAGCTGGGGCACTGGGCCTCTGATCAAAGGGTCATTGTGATGGTCAGAAAGTGCGCACAAAGCCCACACACTACTGTCTGTTACAGAGCAGAGACACAGCACATTTTCATCATTATAACATTATAATGGTAATTATTCCAATTGTAATTCTTGGGCTCCATAACCACTGCAGACAGTGAACGCAGCCATGAAAGTAAAAGACACTTACTCTTTGAAAGTAAAGCTATGACAAACCTAGACAGCGTATTAAAAAGCAGAGACATCATTTTGCCAACAAAGGTCCATATAGTCAAAACTATAGTTTTTCCAGTAGTCTTGTATGGGATGTGAGAGTTGGACTATAAAGAAAGCTGAGCACCAAAGACTTGATGCTTTTCAACTGTGGTTTTGGAGAAGACTCTTGAGAGTCCCTCGGACAGCAAGGAGAATCAACCAATCAATCTTAAAGGAAATCAACCCTGGATTGAATATTCATTGGAAGGACTAACGCTGAAGCTGAAGCTCCAACACATTGGCCACCTGATGTGGAGAACTGACTCACTGGAAAAGACCCTGATGCTGGGAAAGATGGAGGGCAAGAGGAGAAAGGAGCAAAAGAGGATGAGATGGTTGGATGGCATCACTGACTCAATGGACATGAGTTTGAGCAAACTCCAGGAGATGGGGAAGGACAGGGAAGCCTGGCCTGCTGCAGTCATGGGCTGCAAAGAGCTGGACACACTAAACATCAGTGACTATAACTGTAACTAATAAAATTGTAATTGTATAAAATTGCATACATTATTATAATTTTAATAATTGCGTTACAATTGTAACTAATACAATTGTAATTGTATTGGCTACCTCTGGCTATTGTAACAACTTGGGATTAAAATAACACAGACATATCCCTATATGGATCTAGAGGCTGGAAGTCCGAAACAAGACTCACTGGGGTAAACTCGCGGTGTCTGCTGTCCTGGTCACTTTGGAGGTTCCAGAGGAGTGTCCATTGCCTTCCTTATCTAATTTCTAGAGGTCACAACGACCTTTGGGTCCCAGCTCCTCTGTCTCCATAACCATCAGGGCAGACTCTTCAAACATCTCTCTGTGCCTCGGCTTTCACAGCCACGTCATTTTGGTCCGACTCCGACTCCTCTTGTTTCCTTCTTATGGGGACCTTGTGATGACACCAGGCCCACTGGAATAATCCTGCACAATCTCTCCATCTCAGGAGCTTTAACTGCATCACAACTGCAAAGTCCCTTTTGCCATAGAAGATAATGCTCAAAGGCTCTAGGGATTAAGATGTGGAAGATCCTCAGGGAGTCATCATTCAGACTATCACAGTAATAATAGTAATGATAATAAAATAAAAATAATCATTATTATCTGACTTACATGTCTCTTCTTTATGACTTCCGGGATTTAGGGTCATAAGTCTGATTCAAACCATTCACACAAGGCTGCAATTTCAAACTGTCATGGGCGAAGCATTCTGTCTTGGGAGTTTTACCACAGCAGCAGCAAACTGTCGTTTAGATTTAGGGTTAGGGCCGCCTGATGAGATTAGCTTCGCCGTCTTTCTCCATTTGTGACCTTGACTATCTCAGAGATGCCAGCCAGTAGTGGCATAATGGCAATTCCTAGTCAAAATAAACCCAATCTGCGGCCCCTCTCCCAGTGACCAGAAAATGCAAGACTAACTGAAGTGTTACCGTATCATCTCGTTTCATTTTAGCACAGTATCTCTTTTCTCCCCTAATCAGAGATCGATTCAAGGATGTTGATTTTTAAGCATTCTGCAATCCCCAGTTTTAACTCCCTTGAGATTCAGATCCCATTTTGAAGTTTACTCACTTCCATTTAAAAACAGGATGTTTTTACTTTTAAAATCACATTCATTTCATAGAGCTTGTTAAGCATACAGCAAATTAAGAGCAAACAACATTATATTACAGTTAAATTTGCAAAGGGATGATCTGAACGAATTACTCATATTCCTGATTAATTTTTAGTGCAAGTAATGAGGCAGTTATAAATGGAAACACATGTGAGTGCAGAACTTCCCTTTCAAGTACAGACAGATTTATGCTAATTGATGGCTTTACAAAAAGGTAATCTTAAAAAAAACCCTTCTTCAGACATTTAAAGGCATCTCGAGTAGCTCACAGTTCTACTGCAGTGACACATTGCCCTGTAAGTTCAAAATGACTTGAATTCTTCCTTCTTTTCTTTCTTTTCTTCCTTCTTCCTTTTTCTTTCTATCCATCCACCCATCCATTTATCCACCTCTACTGCAATATCCAAAATTGGGAAGAATATGGAAAATGGATGCCAAGACTCTGTTAGTTCAGAAGAAACATTTCTACATGGTTGAGGGGGAAATCAGAAGAATATTTCATGATATGTGAAAATCAAGTGAAATTTGAATTTCATTGTCCGTTAATATAAGTTTCCCTCGGAACACAGCCATGTCCATTTGAATCCACATGACCTATGCTTGCAGTTGCTCTCCAACGGCAGAGCTAAAGAGCTGCAGCAGGGACCATCTTCATCCAGAAAGCCTGAAATATTACTGTCTCAGCCTGTATTAAAGATTTGCTGATCCTAGCTCTAAAATCCCACAACACGGCACGCATAAGTCATTTGGGAATAATCCCTGGCTGCTTTGGGACAGATCGTATTACTGGCATGCTTTTCCCCTCTTTAAATCCAACCACCCCACATGGTTAAATCACAGACTTTTCAAATTGCCCTGACCTTCCTATGCCAACCTAGTTCCTTTTGGTTCTGTAGATTTCTTTCCCAGATGTGACTCTCTATTCTTGTGTTTGCAGTCACAATTCATGAGTTGCATTATTTAACTGCTGCACATTCATTTCAGATTTTGTAAATTTACTGTTCCTAAAGAAGAAACTCATGACTCACAATTCCCCATACGAGGCACAGTCCCTGCTGTCTCTGCACACTGATGACTATGAAGGTTTACCCCCTAGAGACAGCAAACACACGCTGTGGGCAGAATGAAATCTTACAAATAGGTTTCCTTTGTCCTACAAAGTATTACTGATTTTTGTTGTTGGTTTTAGCTGGAATTAACTTCCAACACTTATAAACTGGAAGATACTATACAGACTCAAAGTCTTGATTTACCTGGAAAAAAAAAAATCAAGAACTCTCCTACACAGAAACCATGATCTCACGTCAACAGCTGTCTGGTCGTGAGTTTTTGGTATTTGACCCGTTTCCTCTCAGCTCTCTTCTCTCACTTACATTTTCTCTCTGACCACTGCTGACCTTTGAAATGACAACTTCTGTTACACTTGTAAGTATATATGGGCTTCCCTGATAGCTCAGTTGGTAAAGAATCTGCCTGCAATGCAGGAGACCTGGGTTTCATCCCTGGGTTGGAAAGATCCCCTGGAGAAGGGAACGGTTACCCACGCCAGTGTTCTGGCCTAGAGAATTCCACAGACTGTATAGACCATGGGGTCGCAAAGAGTCGGACACAACTGATCGACTTTCACTTTCAGAGGTAGATAACCCATGGAGTTGTGTCTATAGATGTCCATACATACGCGAAATGGATTTATATATATATATATATATAGACTGCAATGGACTGAATATTGTGTCCCCAACCCCAAACTGTTATGTTCAAACCTTAGCCCCCAAGTGATGTTATCAGACAGTCAGGCATATGGCAGGGGCCAGGTCATGAGGGCAGAGCCCCCATGAACGGTATTAGCGTTCTTACAAGAGAGAACCCAGAGAGATCCCACACCCCTTCTGCCATTTGCGACACAGTAAAAAGACAGCCAGTTACAAACCAGGAAGTGTCCCCCGAGAATCCGCCGGCACCCTGATCTCAGACTTCTCAGTCTCCCAGTGAGAACAAAATATACTTGCTTTTTATAACTCACTCAGTGGACAGCATTCTGCTGCAGGAAGGCACTGATTAAGCATACGCGTTACAAGGGAGGCAAGCAGTGTGCAGGCAGATGACAAGCGGGCTGATGCTTCTTCTGCTCCCAAGTGACTTTCTGGAGCTTTCCAAGGATGCATGTCATCCGAGTAACACACTGCTGAGTATAGGAGGAAAGCATCTGCCCCCCAAAACACTGACCATGTTTTCAGCACAGAGACTGCAAGAGCATTCTGCCGTGGTGTGCACAGCGCTTGTAAGAAAGGGCCCCCAGACGTACCATGGAGCTCTTCACGCTCTGCAGCAGGCGCTCGTGCTGCTCCGCTATGGCCAGGGCAGCCGAGTGGACCTTCTGGTAGATGGCCTCCCCATCTCGCGTTTGAAAGACAAACAGCCCTTCACCAGTCTCACACATCCTGTGAAAACAAAGACAGAGGGCTTCTGAAAGCCAGCTTCTCCAAGCTCAATGCACTCAGAGCCCGGAACAACCCAAGATCAGCTTCAATTTTTTGTATGAGATCAGGATTCCTGTTCACATGTGTTGAACAGAGTTAACTGGAATCACAGTGTTTGACAAATTGTCATTAATACAGACAAGCGGGCAGGGAACCAGTCACTTCGAGCCAACGGGGCGGTGCCCCGTGTTTTTTGTCCTGAAGGTTTTGTTGGAGGTTAATGAACAAATGGTTTCTGGGCTTTCAGTACAATTCCTCTACTTCCCAAAACTGTCAAAGAGGACACCAGGGCGAGGCCTTCCCAGCACAGCTCACAGCTCAGAGACTCACCAGAAATGGGGCCTTTTAGCTCAGAGGTGAGAACGGGTTCTATGGCTCTCAGACTCTGACCTGATCCTCCTTACAGACAATGGCTTGAAGAATGATTTTATTTCTGAAATCAGCTCTGCTTTCCAAAATCATCGATCCAATTTTACTCCAGATTTTCACTCCATGTGATAAATCAAACATAGCCAAGAGTATTTTAAACAGACATAACTTGAACCAATGTGTGGAATGTAAGAGAAACAGGGAACTCAAGGAAAGACATGTGGGTTTCATCATTAATGTCAGGAATTAAGAGGGGAATCATCTCTACCTCAGGCTGTTAAAAAACAGAAATGAATTGCATTGGTAAGGGAGACTGGCACATACAATTAGACCAGAACCCAGTGTGTTTTAACCAAGGATGCGTGTGTGTCTGTGTTTTCTAAGTATGCTTAGTGTTCAGTCGTGTCCGACTCTTTGCAACCCTGTGGACTATAGCCCGCCAGGCTCCTCTGTCCCTGGGATTTCCCAGGCAAGAACACTGGGATGGGCTGCCATCTTCCTTTGTCAGGGGATCTTCCCGACCCAGGGATGGAGCCCATGTCTCCTGTGTCTCCTGCATTGCAAGAGCACATATATACATATATATATATTTGTACACACACACACAAGATACATATATATACAGTGATTTGGGCATACATAATTAATGAATGTATTCAATTATTCTAAATATTTTTGAAGACTTGGATAATTTTCAAAAGAATTTTTTTTTACAGTACAGTTCTGATTTTAATTACATATATCAACAGTTAACCAAGAGGTTGTTTTTGTTTTAAAGAACACTATTCAATTATTACATTGTTTACAATTATTAATAATTAGTTATTCTAAGACACAATCCCTCTCCTTCCACCTCTGAAACTCTTACTGCAAACTGAATATTGGCCTGACTGCCTGAGTTTTGCTCACATCTAGAGATTCACATCAAAAGAACTTTTTAATACAGCATGGAAACCAAACCAATTTTCAACCCAAACTACTGTGAATGATTTTATCTATTCCAGTCTATGCAATTAGTGCAGTAAAACAGGAAGATTTATCCTTATCTAATTATCTAAGGTTGGCTCAATATCCCGGCCATATGGCAGTCTTCAGCATGTATAGCATAGAGTATGTTAATTGGCTTGAATTTCACTAGTATGGACCATGTAAGAAGAAAGAGAAAAACTAGAAGGCTCTTTCAACAAACTAACATTAAAACTAGCTTATGAGGTTGTCTGTGTGATTTTAATTGTCATTTTAATTCAAAGAATTAAAAACTAAAATTCAAAGCATTTTTACTCAAGTCCTGTTTTGTTCCTGAAGACTTCCTAAAATACTCCCCTCCTCAGCTATCCACTCTCTACTTGACCGACCACAGAAACGGGACTCTGTCACTTGGCACTCAGTTCTGCAAGGTTTTCACTTGTTTTCACACTTCTTTTTTTGCACCAAATACGGAAATGTAACTTGTTAGGAGAAGGGTGACTTCAATCGATTATTTAAGAAAAAGAAGTGGCCTTCTGTTTCTTTTAGGGCAGAGGTCATCATTTATTTACTTACTTAGATGTCAACCTTGATTTCAGAAAGTATGAAGGTTCCTGTTAACTGGGACATACTTACAGGATGACTGATCCATATAACAGCAAACCCGCAACTGTGTTTCTAAAGCTTGATGACCCAGGGACTGTAAGGCTTTTGTAACCGCAGCCCACAGTAACGGAGTTTAGAGTGTGATCAAATACTCCGCTGATCTATTTAGTCTATCATCTAGGTGCCATCTAGCTATCTATTCATCTATCAACTTATGAAATGCTGATGTTTTCTCTTCTGCTTTTAATACTAGTGGTGAAGTGCTTAATTTACATAATGACTCACTAATTGGCGAGAACTCTGAAAAAAATCACTCTTTCACCCACTGTCTGCTTTTGGTTAACATCATGAATCCACCACAACCATCCTTTGGTGACATTTGATTCAGTGATTACTGTGATCAGAAATGAAGGAAATCCAGAGAGCATCAAGTATTCCTGAAAGTCACGGGCTTTCCCTGGCTTCACCTGAGGATCTGAGAGACACACACACACAAACACTTACACACACACACATATACACACTCACACACACACAAACCCTTACACACACACATACATATGCATACATACACACACTTATACACACACACTGACCACTTACAGAAAGTAACAGGAGTTACAACCTCAAATTCCATCAGGGTTTAGACAAAGAGCGTGAATGAATGGAGGCAGAGACCTCCCACAACATAGAGCTTCACAGACGATCAGGCATTTACACGGGGAAATGGTGAGCCCCAGTGCAGCCACACTTCTGATCATTTAAGAGAAACCAGAAATCTTGAATTTTTATAGGAAATAATCTGAATTTTTAATGTTGCTACTTTTTCCATTTTCTTTAAGCTGTGGAGGTCAAAATGCCATTTAAGGACCATATCTGGCCGGGAGGCCACCAGTTTGCATTAGGGGACAAAAATGCACTAAAGATCTCTAAATAGACCAGAAATCAGGCCTCTGGTTTGCACTGCATTCATCCGTACATTCAAAGGCATATGCCCTGCAGTGGGAAAGTGTGGCCCAGAAAGTGTGGATAATGAACAAAAACTGACCTCAGAGGCTCTTCCACAGGTCTCTGCGAACCTCCATCCACGAGCTCTTTTATTTCATTCACACACTGCCCCCAACCCAACAGATTTGTTTGGTGCTGTTTCATAAGCAGCTTTACGACGCATTAAAAATGTTGCTGGGGGCCTTCAGTAAAATAATGGGCCAACTCCCCAAGGCAAGTCAGAAGAAAAGGGGAGGGGGGGAGGAAAGGAAAGGAAGTCAAAAGAAAAGCACATGAAAGGAGTGATGGTCTTACA
This sequence comes from Bos mutus, assembly GCF_027580195.1. Classification (NCBI taxonomy): domain Eukaryota; kingdom Metazoa; phylum Chordata; class Mammalia; order Artiodactyla; family Bovidae; genus Bos; species Bos mutus. Next base: position 15,085,113 of record NC_091629.1, read on the forward strand.
TAACCTCGTACGGCAGCGTCTGCCTCACACAAGACGGGGCAAAGATGTTCTGGTTCACCGGCCGCAGACCTGCAAATGCCCACGTGTGAACCGACTCCTTTCTCTCTCTACCCTCTGACTGTGACCGCGGGCACTTTAGCTAATATCCCAGAGGCCCCAGCACTCTTTCCTGATAGACATACACTAACAGAAACCAGCTGACAGACACCCAGAGAAAGAAAAATAAGGAGTTTAAGCCGGACCTCCTTCTGTCCTTCGAGAGGATAAGGATTTGGATACAAGAACGCCATGTCCACACAGATGCACTTAGAGCGCTGACGTCCTCAGTAACTGCTTTACCTAAAAGCCACGCATGCCACTCCAAACCATGAACTATGCACCTGGCTAAGAACCCATCGAAAAACCAAGAGCTCGGAAAGCACTGGGAAATTCAGTCCTTCATACACACGATAAGTGCGTATCGAGGCTGTGGGAAGAAGAAGCGTAGCAGAGGTAATGACCTGGGCTCCAGACTACCCGGCTGGCTTGCCCCGTGCCTGCTTTGAGGCCCGGGACGTGTCCGTAAACCTCCCAAAGCCTGCACTGCCCATCTGAAAAGTGAATATAATGATGGCAACCGTCACCTAAATTGCATTACAAGTATTAGATGTGATACACAGAACGCACACAGCATGTCTTCAAATCACGTGGATGGGAGCCCCACGTGGGCAGACTGTTTTCTGACTTACTCACCGCTTTTCCAGGACCCAGCACGGGCCTCGGCCTTTATCTGGTGCCCAATAAATGACTGTAGGGGCCTCCCTGGCAGCTCAGAGGTAAAGGATCCACCTGCCAAGCGGGAGACTCAGGTTCGATCCCTGGGTCGGGAAGATCTCCTGGAGAAGCGAATGGCAACCCACTCCAGTCTTCTTGCCTGGGAAATCCCGCAGACAGTGGACCCTGGTGGGTACAGTCCATGGGGTCGCAAAAGAATCAGACACGACTTAGCGACTGAGCACAAGAACAAAGTCACTGTAGAAGAGATGAGGAGACAGCAGGCGGGACTGGGAAAGGAGTTGCTGGGAACGTGACCCAGGCTTCCTCGCCACATGGAATCAACGTGCGAGACACTCAGGCTTCTGAGCAGGGACAGCTCTGTGAACGTCAATACACAACTTTCACTTGCTGGTCAGACCTCTGTATCTCCTACTGAATATTTTAAATCAACTCATTTTTTTTCTCTTAAACAAATATGTTGTAAATGGGATGATCAAATCCATATCATGAACCAGGAGGCTCTGCCATAAATTGGAAGTAGACATGAACAGAAATGCGACGAAACGCTCCGTTTCGGGCCTCTGTCCAAGATTCAAGCTGAGCGCTCGCTCACTTTTCAGTCACGGCCAGCCGCGTCTCAGTCTCTGCGAGCCCATGGGCTGCAGCGCGCCAGGCCTCCCTGTCTGCCTCTATCTCCGGGAGTTTGCTCAAACCCACGTCCATCAAGTTGGAGACGCTCTCTAACGATCTCATCCTCTGCCACCCCCTTGTCCTTTTGCCTTCAGTCTTTCCCAGCGTCAGTGCCTTGTCCAATGAGTTGGCTTTTCCCATCAGGTGGCCAAAGTAGTGGAGCTTCAGCTTCAGCATCAGTCCTTCCAATGAATAGTCAGGGTTGATTTCCTTTAGGATCGACTGGTTCGTATTCCCTCTCAGTAACACACAGGTAAATCAGAAACTGTTAGAGGATGCACTGTTTTAAGACATGTGGCATGAACTGTGTTACTTCTCCCTTTACTAATAAAGGGAAGAGTTTAGGTGTTTGTTATTAAGGAAAAAAAAAAAAAAAAGACAGCAGGCAACCCACTGAAATGGTTCTCTATAATTTAGTCAAAAAGGTAACTGAAGAGAAAATGACTTCATCCCTGGAAGAGTCACATTCAGTTAACACGATGTCTCTACCACCTAAAGTCACCTCCCACTGCGGGGAGATACACATGCAGTTTGCAGAGCCCTGCTCTGGGGGCGCAGGAGACAGGACCTCCCCGTCCCAGCTCCCTCGCATGCTGTGACCTTGGGCAAGTCTCTGGCCTCTTGAAGCCAGCCTCACGTTTCTAATATGAGTAATAAACTCACCCAAACTTCAGAGGGCAGTGGGAAATCTTGTTTTATATTTAGCAAAGGACCTGACATCAAGTAAACATTTAATTAGGACTGGGTGTTGTCACTTGAGCTCTTTAAAACGTCAAAGCCAACGAGGACGATGTCCTCGGGGAAAACGTCACGAGACAGACACAACCACAGCCTAGAGGGAAACGTGGGTGACCGCAGCCCGGGACGCAGGTGCCCGTGGGTGACCGCAGCCCGGGACGCAGGTGCCCGTGCGTGACCGCAGCCCGGGACGCAGGTGCCCGTGCGTGACTGCAGCCCGGGACGCAGGTGCCCAGGAAAGCAGGCGTGCAGCAGGGCAGGCACGCCCGAGGCCGCCTGACAGCACGGCAGTGGAAACCCCTTCCTTGGGAGCAGAATCATGAACTCAGACAGATGAAGTTTCCCTTTAAGGAGAGAATCCGAGAGTCCACTGTCACTGAATAAAAACTATTATGATAAGGGGTTTTCCCTGGTGGCTCAGTGGTAAATAATCTGCCTGCCAAGGCAAGACACGTGGGATCAAAAGTCTGATCCCTGATCCAACAAGATCCCACACGCCTCAGAGCAAACAGGCCCACATGCCACAACCACGGAGCCTGTGCTCCAGAGCCCGGGAGTCACAGCCGCTAAACCCTCATGTTGCTGAAGCCCCTGTGCTCCAGGGCCCGTGCTCCGCAGCAAGAGGAGCCACCACGATGAGCAGCCTGGCCACCACAACTAGAGAGGAGCCCCTGCTCGCCCAGCTAGAGGAAGTCCGAGCAGCAGGGAAGACCCAGCACGGCCAAAAATAAATCAATTAATTAAAAAAAAAGATGATCCTTAAAAGAAACCCCAAAAACGATGACGGGAAATATCGTGTGTTTTGTTTCTCCAGCTCCAGGAAGCTCCAGGTGTCCGTCCTGAAGTGTCAGCCACACCTTAACAACGGAGCGATCAGGATGAAGACAAAGGCCCCGATCCCAGCGCGCGCTGCTATATGCTGTCCTCTCTCCCGGGGGTTTGTCTTCAGTGTCGCCAGGGCTCCTGTGACCAGACCCCTCACACACACACACAAACGTCAGGATCGCTTTTCAGATACACGTCCTAACCCTCCTGTGTGTGGGCTTGAAGGTTTGCGGGGGAGAAAATGAACTATCCGAAGCCATGCAACCGGCTAGAGTAAGAGAGGTGGCAGTTTATTACTCGCATCTGTTCCCAGGATTTAACATGTAAACACAGTCAAAGAGGGATGATGACTTCTATCTTCCTTTCTTGCTTTTTTAAGCCAAGACCTCGATCTAAGTCTTTCTGTCAAGGATGCATTTTTCCTCATCCTTCCAGATATAGCAGTTTATAAGGAGCTGGTTGGAAATGAAATGCTAGTCTCAGTTTTTAAACTCAAAGATCATGTTCAGTTGCTCAGTCATGTTCGACTCTTTGTGACCCCATGGACTGCAGCACACGAGGCTTCCCCGTCCTTCAATATCTCCCAGAGTTTGCTCAAACTCATGTCCATTGAGTTGGTGATGCCATCCAGCCAGCTCATCCTCTGTCGTCCCCTTCTCCTCCCGCCTTTAATCTTTCCCAGCATCAGGGTCTTTTCCAATGAGTCGGCTCTTCACATCAGGTGGCCAAAGTATTGGAGCCTCAGCTTCAGCATCAGTCCTTCTGATGAATATTCAGGGTTGATTTCTTTAGGATGGACTGGTCTGATCTTGCAGTCCAAGGGACTCTCAAACACTCTCAAGAGTCTTCTCCAGCACCACTAATTAGCTTTACCTGATGAGATGAAAAGCGTGTATAGGGAAACTGCTGAACACAGCTTGATGATAACGTGTCCAAAACGGATGCATTGTCAGCCTACCCCCACAGACCCCCACTTTGGCAAGCTCTGCAGTTTTAGCTGCTTCTGGGGAGTCATGAACTCCTCTATTTTTCTCCTAACCCACATCCAACCAGTGAGTAAGTTTCTTGGGCTTTAGCTTCAAAACGCTTAAGCCCACTTTCACTCACTGCTACCAGAGTCGTCACAGCCACACTGCCCCTTCCCCTGAGCATTGCTGTGACGCTCCTCTAACTGGTTTTAGTCAGACAGAGTCTAATTTAAAAAAAACGAAACCAGACCATGTCACCTCGTTGCTTAACACTCCCTGTGTAGCCGAGAACTTATCATTGCTTAGTCACTAAGTCAGGTCTGACTCCTTGGGACCCCATGGGCGGCAGCATGCCAGTCCTCCCTGTCCTTCACTATCTCCTGGAGCTTGCTCAAACTCACGTCCATTGGTCCATTGAGTTGGTGATGCCATCCAACCGTCTCATCCTCTGTCGCCCCCTTCTCCTCCTGCCCTGCTTTCCCAAGTCAAGAATTTCACCTTGTCCAACAAGGGTTCTGATCTTTCCCATGGGCTCCTGGGAGGTCAGGGGTTTTGCTTGCCTGGGGTTCTTGACCAGGCAAAGAGTAACAATACTGTTTAGAATGAGCTTTGGGTCACGTGGCATCTGCGTGCCTGGAGCTGGAGATCTCCACCTGTGCAGTCGATGACTAACCCACCGTGCGGGCGATGGAGGCTCAACACTCAGACGCTGCAGGTCAGGGAGCGCCCCGGCTGGCAGCGCTCCGTGTGAACGGCACACACTGAGACCAGGAAACATCACCCGCTTGCTCTGCTCCCCATCGCCTGCCCGTCCTCTCCTGGCTGACGTTAGTCTGTGTCGTCTCTGTAATGAGCTATGAGTTTCATAGCTTTCAGTGAATTCTGAGTCATCCCAGCAAATGATTCCACCTTTGTGGTATGGGAACCCCTGAACTTGAAATCGGTGTCGGAAGAGAGACAGGTCTCGGGGACCATTTCTTCAGACTGTGCAGCTCCCAGTGGCTCCCACGTGATTAGGACCAAAAGCCAGACTCTTGCCCGTGGCCCCCGAGCCCCACACGGCCTGGGCCTGCCACGCCTCCGCCTCCATCTCGCGGCGCTTCCCTTCCACCTGTTCCGCTCCAGCCCTGCGGCCGCCTGGCTCTGCTCTACACACTCCCCCTCCGCACCCCTACTCGTGCCGGAATCCTCTCCCGTCAGATCCCACGCGGCTCGCTCCCTCACCCCTTTCAGGCCTCCAACTCATACGTCACTGACCGAGCAAAGCCAGTCCTCTCGCCCTTTTTAAACCTGGGCCCCCGTCTGGCACTTTCCATCACCTTATTTTCCATATGGGACCCACATGTCCCAACATCTATTTTACTTTTTCTTAATGTTTTGCTATTGCCTGTATCTCCTCTCCTCTGGAGAGTACATTTCAAAACTGAACATCAGTTTTATTTATTGCTACATCCATGCTGTTTGGAACCACACTAGCTCTTAGGGTGCACTCAGGGAATGTGCGATGAAAGACGGTTCATTTTCACTAGCCCTTTACTAGAATTCTGAGGCAGTGTCACACATAGAGTGCTCACATCCACTAGAGGGCCATCACCTATGAGAAAATGGTCTCACCACACCAATGGCCAACGGGTGAAAAATGCCTGTAAAAAGTGCCCAGCATCACTAACCATCAGGGAAATGAAGCCCACAATGAAATACAATCTCATACCTGTGAGAATGGCTACTGTGAAAAGGGCAAGAGATGACAAGTGGTGATAAGGACGCAGAGAAAAGGAAATCCGTGTGCATTGCCGGTGGGGATTTAAATTGGGGCAGCCACTGTGAAACACGGTATGGTGCTTCTTCAAAAGAACAGAGTTGCCAAAAGATCCAGCAATTCCACTTCTGGCATATTTCCAGAGGACATGAAGTCACCATCTCAAAGAAATGTCAGCATGCCTATGCTCACTGCAGCATTGTTTACCACGGCTGAGACGCGGGAATCACCAGAGAGTCCACTGACGCGTGAGTGGATAAGAAGCAACACACGGGAATATCACTGAGTTGCAGAAAAGAGAAGAAATTCCTGCCAGTCTTGACAACGCGGATGGACCCTGGGGGCATTATGCTAGGTGAAGCAGGTCAGAGCAAGAGAGACAAATACTGTGTGATCTCACTGACTTGTGGAATCTTAAAAAAAGCCAAACTCACAGACACCACGAATAGAAAGGTGGTTACCAGGGGTTGGGGCGGAGGAAAACAGGAGATGTTGGTCTAAGGGTATAGACTTCCAGCTGGAAGGTAAATTCTGGAGATCTAATGTACAGCGTGCGGCCCATCATTGGAAATACTGTATTGTATACCTGGAAGACAGCAGATCTTAAGTGTTCTCACCACAAAAAGGGGTAATTATGTGAGGCTGAAATGGAGCAGGACCGCATGGTCCCTGCCCCCCAACCTCCAGTCATGCCCTCTGCCTGCCTTCTGTCTGTGGGAAACCTTAGTCAAAGAATACCTTTAATCAGAAAAGTGAGAAATGCTGAAACAAAGGAAAACAGTCAAAGGAGACTAACCAGTAATAATGCAGTCATTAAGCATCGTCAAGGACCTTTAGTTCTTCCTCAAGGGCTGTAGATGACATTCTGTGCCACGTCCTGTGAGCTGTCTTACAGATTCCAAAACCCCAGGTGGAGGAGTTAACTATGTGATGACCAGACTGTTCCCAGGACATGAGGGACCACAGCAGAGAACTGGCCACAAATAAACGGGGACAAACAGACCCTGGGACTGAAGACGAGCTGTGAAACAGTCAAGATGCTGCGGTCAGACCACCGATGACCGACGAGAAGGTGACCGTGCTGCTCGGCATGCCCCGCCCCCCAGCTGTGTCTGTCAAAGCTCTCACCCCTGCTTGTCAGCAGGGGCTGGACAGACATCCACCACCCTCACCGGCCCCCACAGCTGCCGGCATCTGAAATGCAGCAGACTTTCCTTTCCAGCAGCCTGGCCTGTTTGTTGGCAGCCGGACCCCGCCTGCATACTCTTTCAGTAGGTAGGTGACGACGGTGTTAACGAACCTTATCACGGTGATCCTTCCGCAATACATACATGTATCAAATCATCACCTTGTACATCTTAGACTTAAATGATGTTCTATGTCATTGGTGCCTGAATAAAGCTAGACAAATAAATAAATTAAATACAAATACACCTTACATTTTTTTAAAGATGGCCACAAGACAGGAGGCATTGATGAGTGTCTAATTTCTTTTTCCAAAGATCATAAGAAAGTCATCCTTTCCTTTAGGGATTTCATATGCTAAGACCATAGACGTTCAGAGGCAAAGGGGACTTGGTTAAGCGTCTTACGATGGCCCTGACTGTGTTCACACCTGAACACCTAGCACAGCGCCTGGCAGAGAACAGACGTGCAATCGTGAACGATCTACTAAAGATGAGGATTGAAGAGGTCACTTCCTGGAGTACAAAGGGGACTCTCCCTTCTGGTTTCACACATGCCTCCACGCAAGGAATGCTTATAATGCTTGTCACTTTTATAATTACAGTTACTTTTTAGATCAATGCTAATGAAGAATGAACAGCCATATAAGTACAACTGTAGCTTCTGTTTGCTTTCAAAAGAAGAATTTCGCTTCTTCTGAGCAAGACCGTGTGGGATCAAGCATATTTATATACTTCGCAATGGCCTATGTGGCTCCCCGATGGCTCAGTGGTGAAGAATCCACCTGCCAACGCACGAGAGGCGGGTCTGATCCCTGGATCAGGAAGATCCCCTGGGGAAGAAAAGGGCAACACTCCAGTATTCTTGCCCGGGAAATCCCACTCCAGTACTCTCGCCTGGGAAATCCCACTCCAGTACTCTCACCTGGGAAATCCCACTCCAGTATTCTTGCCCGGGAAATCCCACTCCAGTATTCTTGCCCGGGAAATCCCACTCCAGTATTCTTGCCCGGGAAATCCCACTCCAGTATTCTTGCCCGGGAAATCCCATGGACAGAGGATCCTGGAGGGCTACAGTCCAGGAGGTCACGAAGAGCTGGACATGACTTAGCAACTAAACAACAACCATGACCTACGTGGGAAAAGAATAAACAGGTGGATATATGCGGATATATGCGGATATATAAAGGTTCCCTTTGTGTAACCTGAAACTAACATAACACTGTAAATCAACCACACTCCAAAAAAAAAAAAAAATTAACAGTTCTCTAATCAACATAGTAGGAAACACGGAATACATTTGCTCATTTGCTTTCAATCCTTTAGTAAGAATGAATATACGCTCTATAAAATACTTAGAAGTAAGAGATTACTAAGTAGCTTGTAATCAAGAAGACAAATAGAGAATACCCAAAGATTTATATTAGAATAACGGTCCTTTTTTTACCTTAAACTCATCAATTAGAGGAAGATAAAATTTTCTTCTTCAATGAAATGTTAAACAGTCTCTTAAAACAGACTGTTTTACCAATTAGTATTGTTTTTAAAGTGATATACAGAAGACACAGATGACTTCTTTTCCAAGACTGTTCAGATGCCTTTACATCCAAAAAAGCCTTTTTCACCAATTTCTGCACTCCATTTAAGAAAAAGGATGGGTCTATGCAATGTCAGTTTTAACATGTTCTTGGCATACTTCAAAGTTTCTCTTAAAACGATGTCAAAAGCACAAGAGAGACATTCCTCGGCTGGTAGAGAGAGGCACCCAGGGGTGGTACTCATCCCCGGTGTCCCGCCACACGTCACCTGATCCCCTCCCATCCTTGCAGGCGCTGAACCCAGGGCGTCCATTTAAATCAGTCAGGAGGTGGGGCGGGGCCTGGCGCTGACGGTGGGACCTGGGCAGCCAGCTGTGAAATTCACAGGGCAACTGACTGAGTACCTGGCACCGTGCTTCAGAAAGTAACGTTTACAGAACAGTTCTGCGGGGACGCTGCAGTTACAACTCCATGTCAACTGGATCTTCCCGTAAAAAATCAGAGACCCTGCCAGTCTGATCTGCTTCACTGTTTCAGGGCTTCCAAGTGGAAAGAAACAAATAGAAGACTAGAAAATACTCAAAAATAAAATAAGCAACGTGTCCCTTCCCCTGCCTCCCACCCTCCCCATAAGCTAACTGTTCTTTATCTCTGGGGGCAATGAGTAGCAATTAATTGTGCAATTGCACTTTATTATAGACTACAGATTATTTATCAACTCCGGATTTCTTAAAAAAAAAAACAGAAACCCACAGAGGAATGGTTAGATTTGCCTACACTGGGAAAGAGAGGGATAAACACAATCTAGAAGACTCTTAACAACCTTTGGTCATGATACTGCAGCACAGGAGAGATGAATGATCCTGACTGTAAGTGCTGTACTCAGAACCAAAAGGACAAACAGGAGGTTTTGGAGTTAAACTAAGATAATTATGCACGAGTGCTGGTTGTGTAGTATGCCTTCTCTTCCTTAGCTCTGTAGAGGTCATTAAGAATTGGCTGTGAAAGTGTTAGTCACTCAGTCACGTCTGATTCTTCGCAACCCCATAGACTGCAGCCCGCCAGGCTCCCCGTCCATGGGATTTTCCAGGCAAGAACACTATCGTACCCATTCCCTTCTCCAGGAGATCTTCCCAACCCACAGACTGAACCCAGGCCTTCTGCACTGCAGGCAGATTCTCTGCTGTCTGAGCCACGGGGGAAGTCCAAGAACCAGGCTAGAGGGCACATACGTAACTCATGACTGATTCATGTTGTTATAGCAGAAACCAACTCAACATCGTAAAGCGATTATCCTCTGATTACAAATGAATTTTACATAATTATTTAAGAGAAAGAACTAGGCTAACCTAGTAGAGCTGTCACACTTAGCCTTCTTAGGAATCTTAGGGCTGGGGAGTAAGAAGACCTGCGTGTATTTCTGAATCCACCTTTCACTCACTGCTCTGGTGTGCCTTTGGATCAGTTGCACCGATGCCCAAGCTTCCTCTTAGGATGCGAATAATAATATCCCCTGGTTTATATGACCAGCAAATGACTTAAATGAGATAGTGCGTATAAAATGTTTCATATAACAACTTTCTTACAGCAGTTAAGTGAAAGTGTTGGTGGCTCAGTTGTGTCCGACTCTGTGACCCCATGGACTGTAGCCTGCCAGGCTCCTCTGTCTATGGAAATCTCCAGGCAATACTGGAGTGGGTTGCCATGCCCTTCTCCAGGGGATCTTCCCGAGCCAGGGACAGAACCCAGGTATCCCGCACTGCAGGCAGACTGTTTACCATCTGAGCCACAGGGAAGCCCCTTCCTTACAGTACAGGCTCAGTAAATATCAGTAGTCATTCAATGGTTGACATGCCTGCTACAGTATGGACCTGACAATTCTTTGTTGCTGGGGTTGTTCTCTACAGGTTACGCTGTGACAACTAAAAATGCCTCCAGACACCACCAAGTGTCCTTTGGGGGCAAAATCACCCCCTGGTTGAGAACCACTGTTCTGTATCTCAGCACCGTGATGAGTGATATTGCTAATTATAGTCAAATAGCTGCCTTTCTTTAATTGCTTTGAGCAGTAATTAAATACTCTGTTGGACACACTTTGTTAAGATTTTTTTTTAAACTTCACAGGTCTTCCGAAAGTGTCAGTACCTCCTTCCAGCTTTGCGAGAACCACACCATTCCACAAAGTCCTCAAAGCAGCTCCTGACACGGAGTCAACACCTGTAAGAATCTACTTCGCTTCTTTTCACTGACGGTGTGAGATCTCAAGGCTCCTGGAGGACCCACGTGGAGTCAGGGTGACGCCATCTAGAAGGAGCAGGACTGTGAGATACAACCCAGGATCCTCATCTGGCCTCTGAGTCAGCCCAAGCCTGAAGCCAGCCGTGCCACCTGCACTGGCTCTGAGGGTCCGTGGATCTCTCTGCTCTTTGCATCCCTTTGGGTTGACACAATTGCCTAGTACCTGCCAGGCGTTAACGTGGGTGTTTGTCTATGCACCCTTGTTAATCTTCACAGCCATCTTGTGGGAGACAGAATATTACACTCATTTCACAGGTGGCTGATGGAAGCACAGAGAGTTAACTCATTCACTCAAGGTCCCACAACCAGTATGAGACTAACTCTAATTTCATTTCCTCCAACTCCCAGCCTAGCTTATTACACACACCCCATTGTCAATCTTGGTGCCTCAAAATGGGCCATTCAACAGGAATAACACTTAGTTTCAGCTCAAACACAGGTTCTGTCCAGAAGGAGCAGAATTCTCCCTGAGGTCTTTGGGAAGACTGCCTGTGTCCTAGAGGGGAATGCTGTGATGCCTTTGCAGACGCATGCTGGATATGTGAAAACCACCTGCCCGGAGAGACTTAACTCCTGTTCACCTATCAATGTAAGACAAGGAGGAAATTATCTTGTTTTGAACACATCCAAAAATAGCCAAGGGAAAAAATTATCTTCACTAATAAAGCAAGGCAGATATGAAATCTTCACACTTGGGGGAACATGAATGATCTTATTATCCTGAGCATCTTGATGGTAACTATAAAAATCCATCTAATTCGAGGTTCAGGCAAAATATAAAATGGTAATATCACCTTGCATTTAATACTGTCTGGATCCTGCAAACCCAGTCCTGCTCCAAAAGTTACTATGACAAAATCTCAAAGACACTATTTGATAGAAGCCCAGCACCTTCTGGGTCATCTATCCATCACTGCTTTTACCTACAACCACCCCAAAAGGAAGTTAATTACTTAGATAAACATAAAAGGGAAGTTAAACACTTCATCCACAGTCAACAGCTAATAAAAAACAGAGATCAGACTCCACTGCTGGCTTTCAAGACAGAGGAAGGGGACTATGTACCAAAGAGTGTGGGCAGCCTCTAGAAGGTGCAGACAGCTGGCAAGAAAACAGGAAACTCAGTCCTACAACATGGAGCTGAACTCAGCCCACAGCCCGAATGAGGCCCAAAGCAGGTTTATCTCCAGAACCTTGAGAAAAATCTTGCTTTTGTGAATCGTAGAGCAAAGAGCCAGCTGAGCCATGATGTATCTCGACTTCTGACCTAATAAACGGCTGTGACTTTTAAGTAAAAAAATACATATAAATACATCTATTGCTCCCACTCAATGTTTAAAGAAAAAGAATAGAGATCAGACCTTAGGGTTTCTCTGACTCCCAAACCAGGGCCCCTTATGCACACAGCACGCTGTCTGAGAAAGGAGTCAGGTCCTGAGAGCACAGCCCAGCACTTGGCCTTCTGACCGTTCATTCGGTCTCCAGTTTGCACAGCCCCACAAAGCACGACCACTGAACAAGGATGCTGTTCAAAATCCACACATATCCCAGGTCCCTACAACATCTGAGGCACAACGCTGTGGGGATGAGCTGTAGGTGTTACAGTATCTAACCACTGGAGTGCTTGCACGAAATACCCCGAAGGACAGAACACAGAGAGGAAAGTCATGAACTAAAAAGCGCTTTCATTTTCCAAGTCAATGTTCATGCTGTGGTCAAAGACAATCGGAATAGTTTGGAAACTCACATCTTCAGCGTACCTTCTTTTCCTCCACCACTTCTTGCACTCGAGCTCCGTATACTCTTCCCACATCCACATCAGCCACCTCTGTCCTCTTACTTACAAAATGTGAACACACTTACACAACAACACACACACAATCACACACAATAACACAATAACATAAACAATAACTAACACACAATAACATATATACACAATAACAACACATGCACAATAACACACACAATAACACAATAACACAGAGTAACACAATAACATACACAATAACTAACATACACAATAACATGCAAGAAAAATGGAAAAATATGAATTTTGGAATAAATGTTGCCCAACTGGAGAAGGGAATGGCAAACCACTTCAGTATTCTTGCCTTGAGAACCCCATGAACAGTATGAAAAGGCAAAATGATAGGACACTGAAAGACGAACTCCCCGGGTCAGTAGGTGCCCAATATGCTCTGAAGCTGAAACTCCAGTACTTTGGCCACCTCATGCGAAGAGTTGACTCATTGGAAAAGACTCTGATGCTGGGAGGGATTGGGGGCAGGAGGAGAAAGAGGATGAGATGGCTGGATGGCGTCACTGACTCGATGGACGTGAGTTTGAGTGAACTCTGGGAGTTGGTGATGGACAGGGAGGCCTGGCGTGCTGTGATTCATGGGGTCCCAAAGAGTAGGACACGACTGAGAAACTGAACTGACTGACAAAATGGGCCCTTAACATGTTGATCAATGCAGAACTCTCCTGCAAGTCAACATGAAATATGCGTGGGGAATGATGTGAGGTGTACAGCCAACAGATAAGTCTACTTTCAATGACAAAACACCTTTCATACCCATCGTCACTGGTTACAGTTTATACATAAATGATTTTGGAGGGAATCCTGATGGTCCAGCAGTTAGATCCTTCACTTCAACTGCAGGGGGCAGGGTTCAATCCCTGGTTGGGGAACTAAGATCCCATAAGTCACGAGGCATGGCCAGAAATATTAAAAATGATAATAAATGATTTCTGACACCGAAACAGGGAGAAATACCCACCTTCCCAAACAAATTCTTAATTTTCTATCAAGATTTCCCCATAAGGGTAATAAACAAGTATTTCTGACTTAAGGACACTGCTCTAAAGATTAAAGTTTTACTTGCTAATGCAAGAAACTTTGTGTCTCTGAAAGCCTCACTGATGTGTTTATACCATTTCCATTTCCAGGTTCTTAAAATGTAAACAGACCAGAGAAGAGCTGCATGGGTGAGAAGGCTTTAAACACTTTCTAGAATAATTGTAAGAGCACTGACTCGATCATATATCTGAAAAGGGAATTTTAAATAATTGGGCAATGTTTATACTGAGGTGAGCAGATTAGTGTGAGTGGAGCATTACTATGGCATATTCACATGGAGTAGAGTTTTAGGTGTTTAGAAGTCATGTCATTATTCTTATTATGTCAAGTACCCTACTCCTGTGAGGGGAGAACTGTCTACTTTATAAACCAAAAACAAAAACCTTTTAAAGTCACAAGTTGATTTTTTTCAACTTTAAAATCAGGCCATATACAGAAGAACTTGGATTTCTTAAAATTTAGAAAGAAAGATTGAGAGCAGGAGGAGAAAGGGACGACAGAGGATGAGATGGTTGGATGGCATCATCAACTCAATGGACATGGGTTTGGGTGGACTCCAGGAGCTGGTGATGGACAGGGAGACCCGGCGTGCTGCGGTTCATGGGGTCGCAAAGAGTCAGACACGACTGAGCGACTGAGATGAACTGAGTCATTTGAAATTCTAAAATATAAAATTGGATCTGCAGTGTTTCCGAAAAAAGAGCATACATTCTGAGGAAAGAGGGTGACAATAAGATGCTGATTAGACTAATATTTTGTAGCTAATGATCAACCCCATATTACTGCACCCCCTTCTCTCTCCAAAATTAACTTTGAAAAGGAAACAGGAAAAGCCTTGAAAGTGCTTATTAGGTATTGCAGTAACCAAGTTATGAAATCAATCTCTTCTTAATATTAGTGTCATTCGTTACTGTGTGAGAAAAATAGATTAAACTTAATAAACTGCAACTTGAAAAATATCAACAGCCCCTAATGTTGATAATCTACCACAGTTAGTTCAGTGAGGAAACATAGATATCAAAATAGGAGTTTTCCAAAAACGAGGAAGTTGGCCTCTGTCCAGCATGACCTGGGAAGAGTACAATCTTAGCACTGGTACCTACTTCAACGTCAGGTTGTGGTATGGGCTCAAACCGTGTAATGAAAATTTCACATCACATTCATGAAACATCAGCCCCGTCCCTGGAAAACAAAGCCATGCTGAATATGCGAACAGTGGTTTAGTTGGTAAAGAATCTGCCTGCAATGCAGAAGACACGAGTTCAATCCCTGGGTCCAGAAGATCCCCTGGAGGAGGAAAAGGCAACCCACTCCAGTGTTCTTGCCTGGAGAGTCCCATGGACAGAGGAGCCTGGTGGGCTACAGTCCTTGGGGTCACAGAGTCGGACACGACTGAGCGAGTAAACCACCGCACCATTCACAGCATCACAGTCACAGGTCCAGGCGTCTCCCCAGTGTGCTTCACGCTGGATCTCACAGGAAAACCCAGGCCTCACATGACATGAACTTCGGGAAAAAATGCAGACAGACAGTCATGGAACTCACCTCCCTGCCTCAAAAGTGAACCAGGCAGCATCTCGCCCATACCGCCGCAGCGCGCTTAGCGGCCAAGAGATGAGTTTGACTCTGGGATTCTGGACGTCCCAAAGACAGATGTGCTCACATGTGATCTGCAAGGCACATTCGCCATGTACATCTAAGTTAGGAGATGGCAGCAAATACACATTGAATCTCTCTGGGAGAAAAACAAAAGGTTAGTCTAAAATCCCCAGGAATAAAACATCACAGACACAGCAGGAACAAAGAGGCATTTCAAACAATTCAAGCTCGTACTCTAGGTTCTGGTTGAATGTTCAGGAAGACAAACCTTTCTCACAAATCAACACTTCCAGAAAATGCTTTTTTAAATGAAGACTACATTAAATAACACAGGAAAGATACATTCTGGTGGTCAATGTACATGCCACAGTATTTACAGGAGCAAAGATCATTTTTAGAATATTTTAGCTTGCATAATACAAATTGTGTATGCCAGGAAGAGACTCTAACAACGAAACCATTAAAAACAACTTTTTTTCCTGCCAAGTACTTGTTAATTACACCCACACTTTTGTGTTCACAAAAAATGCAGGTGCAAAATCATTGTTGCATGGTTTATTGATATTAAAGTTATATTAATCAATTTATAATTTTCATAACACTATTCTACCTCAAATTATTTAAATAAAACTAATAGTATGCACTTAACTGACCAACAGTTTGGAAAAATTCCAATGGATTTGGACTCATTTTAACAAAGAGCTCTCGTTAGCCAAATACTGGAAAGAAATATTCATTTGCTTATTTGTGTGACTTAAAATTTCACCACGATTACTCTGAATAAACTACTTGGCTTATTACTGCAGCTGAATTTTCATCCCCACAGATACAGTCATGATATTTCTGTTACATTTCTACAAAATTCATTAATTCAGGAAGTTATAGAGTCTAAATTTTGAATGAAATATGAATAAAAATATTATTACTATAGCAAACGCTTTTTTATCTATTTGTCATTACAGTAGACTGCATCTGAGAAGATAGTAGACACTAACAATATCACTGGTATTCTAAATTAATACAAAGTCAACAGAATTTTCATAGACTTTAGTTAAGTTTAAGAAACAGGAGTGTCAAGATTATGTTTACAAATGTATTCAAGCATCTATTCTGCAAATTTTCTAAGTTATTTCAAACTCCCAATAAGCAAGCGTTCGCTGCTTTCTAGTAACTGCTATTTTAAAAGTAAACTCTGATGGAGTAAATTTCTACCTGGAGAGTTCTGAAGTAAGAAAGACTGCCATCAATAAGCAAAAAATAAGAGAGTCCATGGGATCGCAGAGTCGGACACGACTTAGCAACTAAACAACAGCGATAACAGAGATCCTTCCCAAGTCACTCGCTTGGAAGTTCTGTAATCACCTTGTCCAGGAATAACAGTAACATTGGTAAGAGTGACCACTTTAATTACCGTAACTTTAAGTCATACAGTTAATCTTGCAAAGTACCTCAAAAGACAGAGCTGAGTTTTGTTATAAACCCTCGTAGTTATATACCAGAGGTATTCTTATTCCTCTTTGACAGAACAGGAAACTGAGGCTCAGAAAATTGGTACCAAAGGGCAATTCCTGACATGCTTAGTCGCTCAGACATGTCTGACTCTGTGACCCCATGGACTGTGGCCCACCAGGCTCCCCTGTCCTTGGGATTTTCCAGGCAAGAACACTGGAGGGGGTTTCCATTCCCTTCTCCAGAGGATCTTCCTGATCCAGGGATCAAACACAGGTCTCCTGAACTGCAGATGGATTCTCTACCATCTGAGTCACCAGGGAAGCCCGACCCCTAGGAACAGGCAATTTGTGAATTCAATTTGGGGCACTCTCTGAATATAGCTTTGCAAATATAAAATGTGCAAGGCAAGTGCTGATCTGGGCTCTCTAAAAAAATAATCAGCGCCTGCCACGTTTTCTCTGTATGTCGGTTACAAGAGCATTCGGAGTTAGTGGACTTCGGAGGGAGAAGCCTGGGACGTGTCTGTGTGACCTTGGTTAATGACTTCACCTCTTTGCAGCTCAATTTCCCAGTCTGCAAAGAGGCTCCTCTGAATCAGCCAGCACGTCTCAGACTTTATCAATAACACTTCCCTGGAGACGGATTATGGCGGACACGGAGCATCTAAAGGAGCCGCCGACTGTAAATGTGTCATGAAGACACAGTTCCGGCTGCGACAGAGGGCATTTTTCTCACTAACAATTGACTGTGGATCCATAGAAGGGGTCAGCACGATCCCACCTCTGCGGTGTTCATAATCAGGCCAGGTGACCCCCAGCCTCTTTGGCTGTGATATATCCTCACAGATCAAGTCAACAGGCTGGTGCGGAACTCTAGGAGTCAATCTATCCTGTTACAAGGCATTTGGGAACAAAGAAATGATTCCTCGCCTCCAAACTCATACTGCAAATCAATAGTGAGTTTCGTTGAAGTGTTTGTGAACATTTTGGTCATTATTATTTATCATGATATATTCCCAGGTTGAGTGTTGAGCTCAAAGAGTTGGCTCAAGTGTTTTAGTTAAAAAAAAAAAATTACAAATTTTAGGTAGGTTTACTCTTGATGAAAAATTCAGGAAGTCTGGATTCTATTAAAAACACTGGAAAGCATTCAATAAAAATTTAAAGTGGAAGAAAAGGAAGACAAAAACCCACTGCACGTGTACACCATAAATACAGGCCCAGGAGTACGCGTCTAGAATCAAGCCCTAGCTATTGGACCTGATGCCAGATCTTTAGGTCTTTTAAGCTTCATTTTCCCATCTGCAAATGGGAGGTGATAGTACTTATATCACAGTGTGCTGGGAAAATTAAATGATCTGACCCATCATCCAGAGAAAAGTAACACAGAAACACAGCGGGTTTCTCAGAGCTTCCAGCTGATATGATTCATGTCGATCCAGGCCTGTTAGTCACCGAAACATCTTGAGAAACACACAGAAATGCTAACCGAGGTTTAGGTGAAATAAAAGGTTATTTTTACTTCTTCCTTTATACACTTTTCTAACTTCAAAAGTTTTACATCAAGATGTCTTATGTTTCATTATATGGGGGAAAAAACAGTTTAAGAAAAGAGAGGAGAGGACTTTCTTTACATACCGCTCTGCTCTCTCTCAACTCCGGTGGCCAGCAAGTCAGGCTCTCCGAGGCTGATGTCATTGACCCGCGTCCCCACACACTCCATCTGGAGGACTTTGCACCACTCGTCAGCCTCAAGATCTGCGGAGACGCCAGAGATGAGCTCGGCTGCCCGGCGCCTGCCAGGGAGCACAGAGCCACGGCCCCCGCCCCGCCAACACACCTGACTCGCAAGCGAAGGTCTTGGAGGTGTCATCACCAAAGTAAATCCCGATGGCGTGCTTCTTGGTGCTTTTTGGCAGCCGAGCTACGCTCTTCACGTTGTTGAGTTCTGTAACCTGAAAAATGAACCACAGTGAGCTAGAGCACAGAAAGAAAGCTCCCACTGACACCAAGCAGAAGGGAGCAGGCCCGTCCCAGGGGAACACAAAGGGGACTTGCCAGAAGAAGAGCATGTCCGGCGATTATTTCAGTGTTGCCCTCAGAGCCCTAGCAAGGAGGTTAACACATTGCCTCCCCTTGTCAGATTTCTCTGAAGCTAACAGGCGCCACAGCCTCAGAGCTTCACAGACGTAGGCGCTTGCTTCATACATATACCTTTTCAATAGGAGTGTGACTGTTTCACAGAGTGAATAAATTGTGTGTATACATTTAACCCCTCCCTCAGGAGTCTCCCCCCACCCCTGACTGCACCTCCCAGGCCGCCCAGGGCGCCCACCTGGGCTCCCGGTGCTACCCAGCAGGTGCCCGCTAGCGCGCTGGATGAAGCACAAGCTGGAATCAAGATTGCCGGGAGAAATATCAATAACCTCAGATTTGCAGATGACACCACTCTTAGGCAGAAAGTGAAGAAGAACTAAAGAGCCTCTTAATGAAAGTGAAAAGAGGAGAGTGAAAAAGTTGGCTTAAAACTCAACATTCAAACAACTAAGATCATGGCATCTGGTCCCATCATTTCATGGCAAATAGGTGGGGAAACAGTGGAAACAGTGAGAGACTTTATTTTGGGGGGCTCCAAAATCACTACAGATGGTGACTGCAGCCATGAAATTAAAAGACACTTGCTCCTTAGGAGAAAAGTTACGACCAACCTAGACAGCATATTAAAAAGCAGAGACATTCCTTTGCCGACAAAGGTCCATCTAGTCAAAGCTATGGTTTATCCAGCAGTCATGTATGGATGTGAGATTTGGACCATAAATAAGGCTGAGTGCCGAAGAATTGATGCTTCTGAACTGTGGTGTTGGAGAAGACTCTCGAGAGTCCCTTGGACTGAATGGAGATCCAACCAGTCCATCCTAAAGGAAATCAGTTCTGAATATTCATTGGAAGGACTAAAGCTGAAGCTGAAGCTCTAATACTTTGGCCACCTGATGCAAAGAACTGACTCATTTGAAAAGACCCTGATGCTGGGAAAGATCCTCCTGAAGGCAGGAGAAGGGGACGACAGAGGATGAGATGGTTGGGTGGCAACACCGACTTGATGGACATGAGTTTGAGCAAGCTCCGGGAGTTGGAGGTGGACAGGGAGGCCTGGCGTGCTGCAGTCCATGGGGTTGCAAAGAGTCGGACACGACTGAGCGACTGAACTGAACTGAAACTTCACAGTGCTGTCTTTGTGTAGAGATTCACAAATAAAATGTAAAAAGTTCTTCAAAGTCTAACAACATCGAGAAGTGTATGCTCAGTCATGTCTGACTCTTTGCAATCCCGTAGACTGTAGCCCACCAGGCTCCTCTGTCCATGGGATTCTTCTGGCACGAATACTGGAGTGCGTTGCAATTTTCTCCTCCAGGAGATCTTCCTAATCCAGGTATCAAACCAGCATCTCCTGCATTGGTGGGCAGATTCTTTACCACTGAACCACCTGAGAAGACCGAACACCAAGGAGAACCACTTACACACAATTGCAGGAGAACCACATTCCTTCTCAGGAATCTTCCTTGCATCCCTTCATCCACCAAAATATCTGTCTGTTTACTCTTCACTTACTCATTCATTCATTCATTTATTTTTAAAATTTGCTTGGTATCAAGTAGTGTTCTATTAACTAGGGATAAGATATGGAAACTCTGTGCATTGTTAGTGAGAATGAAAAATGATGCAGCTGCTATAAAAATAAATATGAAGGTTCTTCAAAAAATTAAAACAGAAGTACCATGTGGTCCAACAGTCCCATGTTGGGGACGTACATTCAAGGAGATGAAAACAGTGCCCTGAGGTGGGCATTTACACTCCTGTTTTACTGCAGTGTTATTTACAACAGTTGAGATACAGAAACAACCTGTCCACTGGTGGACGAATAAAGAAACCGCGGTACATGCCTACAGTGGGGTATTATTCAGCCTTAAAAATATTACTTTCTTCCCCTTGTACTTCTTCTTAAATGCTATCTGCTGTTCATGGCAAGCAATACTAGTTTCTATTGATGGTAGTAAGAAAACATTCTGTTACAGTGAATTTATTTAAACAAAGAAGTGATCTGATTTCAAGCAAAATATTAAGTAAAAGGGAGTAAAGTTGGTACTATTACCAAGTACAAGCTCGCGCTTCTAGTCTCGTGACAGGCCAGCGACTTGGAGACCAGGTGTTGAGCCAAGGAGAGAGCTGGCTGACCGAGAAGCTGGCAGACTAACGTCTCAAAACAGCCATCTTATCGGGGTCTGGATGCCAGGTTCTTTTGTAGCTCTGAGATGGGAGAGGTAGGGAGCAGAGTTAAAAGGCCATTCATCTTGCAAACACCTCCTAGAACGGCAAGCCTCAGGCAGAGGATGTGCTAATTTCTTTCTTCCTGCCATCCACAAGTGGACAGGGTTCTGAACAAAGGCATTTGAGTTTGATGGTCAGACAGAGGTGCAGAATTCTGTGAGACAGGCCATTATGTACGATTTTAATAACAAAAGCAACAAAAAGCAAGTCAAAGTCCAACATGGACTCAGAAGCGGCTTGTCCCTGCAACAATACTACGACAAGTTCAGTCGCTCAGTCGCTCAGTTGCATCCGACTCTTTGCGACCCTACAGGCTGCAGCACACCAGGCCTCCCTGTCCATCACCAGCTCCTGGAGTTTACTCAAACTCATGTCCATTGAGTCGGTGCTGCCATCCAACATCACAACAAACAGTTATGAATAAATGAAAAAGGACTAAAAATTAGGAAAAACACCATTAATCTATGACTCCTAACCTAACACCACTGTTATGAACTGACTTGCATTTAATTTTTCACGAATTTGAGAGTCCAGGTGATAACCAAGCGTCCTAAAGGTCGACAGTCAGCTGGAAGAACTCTCCTTTGCTTGGCAGGAGCATGACAATGGATATCAACAGAACCTTGGCAAAGATCTGGTGCCCACTTCCCATCCCAAAGGTCATGCACCTGAGCAGGACCATTTGTTTCCTTTTCTCCTGTTTTGTCCATTTCACAACCACACATCCTAAGTGAAGAAGACAACAAAACATTTCAAACGCCATGACCAGATCTGAAATGTAAGTGAGAATTATGATTTAAAAGGCAAAAGAACAGTTTCCAAGAGACAGTCAATATGAGACCCAGTTACAAATGTCCATTACTAACAGAGGGTCTTGGTACTGAGCAGGACAGTAACAGAAGTCACATTTTGTGACTAAAACGGCACATAGAGTCTAAGAACTTTTACCTACCCTGTAATTGAATCTTCATGCTAAGGCAACAATGACCAAGGTAGACAATGGAATTACTTCTGTTTATTTCTGGACTGCCACCTGTCTGATGACTCTTTCCAGTTAATCTGTGACCTCTCAATCTCTAAACTTCCTTTTCCTTTTCTGGGTGTATTTACGCTTTCTGACTCCAGAGATTTCTCTCTCGAAATGGAGCTAAAATCTAATCCATTTTGGCCAAAATGGAGCCAAAGAAGACCAGAAACATGTGTACAGCTTACTGAAAATGTCAATATGAGGACCTTTTAAATGCTTGATTTTCTTTAGAAATTGGCTGTTTACTTTCAAAGCCCAGGTTAGCTTCAGGCTTAATTTGATAGTCAATCCTTGGACTCATTCAGAACTCATGGAAGATCATGGTTCCTTGAAAATTCCTCTGGTAAGAGAAATGAACCCTGAATTGGAGCTTTCCTGACACATAAAGTACGTTCACGAACACAGAGGATGGGAAGGTTGAGTGTGGGTAAGACTTGGCAAAAATGATTCTCTTTAGAATCTGCAGGGATTTAAAATCAGACTAAAGGCAAACGCTGTACCTCACGGCAACTTTCATTTTCTTCTTTTATTTATCTTTATTTCCGGCTGCTCTAGGTCCCTGCTGCTGCGCGAGGGCGCTCAGTTGCAGAGCGCTGGCGTCTCGTTGCCGGGCACGGTCTCGAGGGCGCGTGGGCTCAGGAGTTGAGGTGCAGGGGCTTAGCTGCCCTGCAGCACGTGTCATCTTCCCGGACCAGGGATGGAACCCGTGTCCCCTGCATTGGCAGGTGGACTCCTTACCACTGGACCACCTGGGGAATTCCTGACCTTCATTTTACGGATTGACTTACTTGCTCAAAATTCATCCACCCACTCTTTGCCCCCATGACTTCTTCCTGAATGGTTTGGATTTGGTCATGCAACTTGCTTTAGCTCATAGAATGTGAGCTGATATGTGCGAGTAAACACTTTAAAAGTATGCGTAAGTCATTTCTTCTCTCCTTGAGTTCATTTCCCTCCTCACTCCTGGATGTACAGACAGATGGACTGCAACTGAATCAAATTAATCCAGCTATGCTCAACACACCCACAGACCCACCACACAACCCAGACCCCTCAAACAATAAGGGCAGAAGACAAGGATGAATTGCTATAAGCTGCTAAGATTTTGGAATTGTTGCCAAAGCAAAAGTTGGCTAATATGCTCTCTGTTTGATTTCCTTCTGGCCAAGAATTCTCATAGAGTTTTTCTCTCAAACCCCACTGTATTCCTATATTACTTCTAGCACAAAAGGGACGAGATTTCCTAGTCAAATACATAATAAGCCACTAGAACACTGGTTAGCAATTTTAATTTAGTGGTTGAATCACTTGGTTTTTAAAGTTTTTTTTCAAAGGAAATCTTACAGTGTCACCATCATATAAAAGTAGAACTAGTCTAATTAAATGAGGAAATGAATCTCACCCTACTCACCAGTTATAAATCCACTTCTCAAGGAGGTCCGCTTACTTCAATCAACTGCAGAACGCTGAATGGCTACAGCGTAATACTGAATTCTCACAATGGTATAACACCCTTGGTACTATTATTAAACTCATTATATGAGGATGAGTAGTGAGAGAGAGAGAGCGGTAACTTAATGATGATTTCTCAGGCAGATGGAAGGATAGAGCAACATTCAAATCTAGACCTTCTGGCTTCTACAAATGTATGCTTTTTTCTAGCAGTACACTCCACCATGTGTGTTCCTTAAAAAACATTAAAAGTAAATGAATAAATAAGTTACTGGCTGGATAAATGAGCAAATGAGTAAAACTATAGATGCAAACAGTTCTGGAAACATTTAAAGATATTTCTGCAAGTTATAAACCGTATCTTGAAAGAAAGAAAAAAAAGAAATGTAAATCTTAATTCCTATGTAAAAATAAAGTACTTGTCAACTGAAAAGAAGACAGTCTGAGCTAAACTCATCTTTCGTATTCAGACTTTAAAATGCTGAAGAAAACTCGGCTTTTCAAAAACCACTGGCTTTTACATGTGTACATGTGGCACCACGGTCTGTATTCCAAACTACAGCTCTAGTGAAAGCCGGCTTGGAACAAGCACAGGAACCTAAATATGAGGCCCCACGGATCCAGCACAAACAGTAAAAGACAGAAATCTCGAGACCACAGTCCAGTGAACCTTGACACGTGTACACAGCTGGGGGACGCCACTCAGACTGACACACACAGCTCTCAGTTAACACCGTCGCTTCCCGGATCAGTGCCGACCCCGGATAAAACCACCACTCTCACCTCCATCACCACTGGGTGGTTCTTCCTTCTAGAAAACTTTTTATTAACATGTAAACCGAACTATATCACACGTGTTTTTCTATGTTTGGATTCTTACATCTGGTGTCACATCTATGAGATGCATCCACGCTGGGCAATACTTTGGCATTATGTGAACACCTGTTTCCCAATTACCTTTGAGAGACTTGTCTTAGCACCCACTGAAGACTCTCATCTGCATCAAAATGCTGTTCTTTTTAGGCCAACTGGTTTGCCAACCTAGGCCCATATATTTGTGATTGTCAGAGTCAAGATAAATATTGACACAGGATGCCTGAACTGTTCCCACAAGGAAAGCCAGGTCAACAGTATTACTAGAAGCACTGATTATTTTTTTATTTTAAAAACGTGGACTATGGCATTTAATAAGGGGAGCGTGTTCAACTATCGAGAACTTACTGCATGTGTCGTTGACAGAAGCACCCACCATACACCCTTTGAACATTTGGACATCCTCCTCCTCCATCTCTGGCTTCCCAAGTGGCGCGGGTGGTGAAGAGCCCGCTTGCCAATGCAGGAGATGCAAGAGACTTGGGTTCGATCCCGGGGTTGGGAAGATTCCTTGGAGGAGGACATGGCAACATGCTCCAGTATTCTTGCCTGGGAAACCCCACAGACAGCGGAGCCTGGTGGGCTACAGTCCTGGGCCACACAGAGCAGGACATGACTGACAGGTACACGTCCTCTGTGTTTGGTTTGGATCCGTCAGCACGTGAGCTGGTGTGCATGCCTGGGGCGCTTACTCAAGAAGGGAACCAAGCCATTTGGGCTTGACACCACCCTCCGTCTCTTTGCAGGCATTGCCGCAGGACAGTCAGCTGGCTGTTATCACAGAAGCAGGTTCTACCTGTAGTCGCTGAGGATCTGAAGAAAACCACTCGAGGGTGAATATGGTGGCCTGTTTAGGTGACACTTCCAGAGCCTGTTGAGAAGGGATCCTTTGAGTCTTAGCCTTTCGGGGGCACATGCAGACCATCTGAGGAGGGTCCTTCAATCCCCCATGCCCCGCAGTGAAGCGTCCTTCCTTCAGCAGACTCCAGGCAGATGCTGAAGGCAGCCCAGCCTGCCTTTCCTGCACCAATGCAGAAAATGACAGAAGGCTACCTTGGTGGTGTGCTTTCTGGCTCTAGCGTGTGATTCCTTTGGACGGCGCTGCCTGAAAATCAGTCTGAACCAACTTTGATTCCCTTTCCTCAAGATACAGTCCAACCACGCATACTCCTCCCACACACTCTGTGCTGCTCTAAGAGAAATGGATTTCTTCCCAGTAGCCGGAAGAAATGAAAAGCTGCACACTGAAGTCTCCACCCAGCTTCTGCTTATCTGGTGGACAGTTCTTTGGAACATTCAGAATATTCCTCCAAATATTGCCCTGAAGACACCGCCTGCTGTGATGCTTGCTGCGTGTGTGCATGCTAAGTCACTTGAGTCGTCTCCAATTCTTTGTGACCCCACAGACCCACCAGGCTCCTCTGTCCATGGGATTCTCCAGGCAAGAATACTGGAGTGGGTTGCCATGCCTTCCTCCAGGGGATCTTCCTGGCCCAGGGATCGAACCCGCGTCTTTCACGTTTCCTGCACCAGCAGGCGGGTCTTCACCACTAGCGCCTGGGAAGCCCAGTGTGGTGCTGGAGGGCCTTATGTGAAGAGACGCCACTCTGCTGAAACACAGGCAGTCACACTTTACTCTCCCTTTTCCGGGAAGTCCAACTGAACTCCCTCTCGCTTCTGTGGTCTTTTCAGCCCCACCAAACAAGAGCACCTGGGTTTATTCTTCCTTTGCTTGGAGACACTCTTCTCTGGAGGAGGAAGTCTCAGTCTGCCCCATCATCAGTGACTCAAACATCATCTCATCCAGGCGACGCTGTTGAGAACTGAAACAGGGGGACTTCCTGGCGGTCCGGTGGTGCAGACTGCGCGCCTCCAACGCAGGGGGCGCAGCCTGGATCTCCGGTCAGGAAACTAAGATCCCACACGCTGACAGGCCAGTAAAATAGAGTAAAATAAAAACAAAACTGCGACACCCTCAGTCCACATGCCTATCTCTTTGCCTGGCGTGCATTCTTGCTTAGCGCTGATCAGTCACGCCAACACCCTACATACCTTACTTACACATTTTCTTTATGTTACGTAGAAGCAGAAGCAGGGTGTCGCCTGCTCTGTTCTCTGCTCTCTCCAGCACCAAGCTCAGTGCCTCACACGTGTAAGCCCTCAACAAGAGCATGGTAAATGAAAGCCCCCTCCCCACCCATCTTCATCATAAAGGAAAGGAGACTGTGAATTTGAGCAAACTCCAGGAGACAGCGGAGGACAGAGGAGCCTGGCGTCCATGGGGTGGCAAACAGTCACACACAACTTAGTGGCTGAACAAGAACAAAATTCACTTATTCGGCTGCACCAGGTCTTTAGCTGGGGCATGTGGGACCTCGTCCCCCGACCGGGGACCAAAGCCGGACGCCCTGCGTTGGGAGCGCAGTCTCAGCCGCTGGGCCACCGGGGAAGGGAAGGGAAGGCCCCCACGCAGGCAGACCTTTAATTATATGCCAGATTTGGGGTTCTAAGCACTTCATATCGATTATGTTATTTACTTTTTCACATTTCTGACTGTGAAATCCCTGTTTACACAGAACAGGACTATCAGAGGTGAATTTGTTCACTCAGCTTGCAAACAGCAGAGCTGGGATTCAACCATGGATAATCTGGCATGACACTTCAGTAAACCACCAAATGCCACCAAATGACTCTCCAGAAAGGAATCAGCGAGGCCATCGTTCCTGAGGGAGGCACTGTCATCCTAAAGTGGGTTGACAAGGGTGAGCGAGGGTTTATGAGGCAAAGAAAGGAGAGAGGGATTTCCAGACCAAAGCTTCCCCACACAATCTCGAAACTGCAGTTTGGCAGGATAGGAGTACGGGGAAAAGTGGTGGTGAGGAGTGAGGCAGTGTCAAGAATACAAAGTGCGAAGCGAGAGCAGCTGGGCTGGGGCTAAAAGGCTAAAAGTGAGCAGCTGGCAGGAGTCACTGGGCCTCGTGAAGTCGCAGAGTGCAGACGAGGAGGTTTTACGCAGGTAACTGGGGGGTCGCATCTGCAGGCTGCAGGCAGTGGTTCTCCGTCCAGGGGAGAGCTTAAGATCTTGCACTCGCCTCATCCTTCCCAGGGAAAAGATTTCACAAAGTCCGGGGCTATTTTTGGTTGCCAAAACTGGGGGGTGCTCCTGGCATCTAGGGGGTAGAAGTCAGGAGACGCTGCTAAACATAGTGCAAAGAACAGGCCGGCTCCACACCAAAAATGTTAACAGCGCAGAGGGTGGAAAAACCGCGTTAGAGGAAAAGTGGAGAATGGACACGGCTGATGCATCACGCAGCCTGAGTGTGCTGTTCACACAGGACTAATGAGGATGGCGTCCTCTGGGGCTGAGCATCGCGCCGCTGGCTGGGCCACACGTGGCCTCAACCGTGGGGAACGGTGGGAACACGACCGGGGGTGGAAACAAGGCCCAGAGAGGTCAGCAGACAGCCAGGCAGTGAGCAGATAGGACTTAGCTCAGCTTAGTGTGGGGTGGGGGATGGAAAATAGGGGGCGCTAAAGAGCTGCTTAATTCCTCCGCAGTTCTCCTTTGCTAACTCTCTGAGCATCAAAACCCAGCACTGTGACTCCCTCAAAGGAAAGAGCGATATTCAGCACACTCCTAAATCTCTGATAAATCTTTAAGTATCCCATCCAGTTAGGAATTCCAAAAAAAAAAAAGAACTGGCAAATTAATTTGGCTGTTTAAAGCCATATTCCAGATGTCTTATTCGTCATAAATGATAGTATTCATTGAAATAAATGTTTAACAGCCAGCAATTAACAAAGTGGCCATACTTTAAAAGTTTAACTTGCTGCTGATATAGGTTTGCATTAACAACTTGGAAAACAATTACAAATTACACAATTCAATTTTCCAAACGGGTTATTTTGTAACTAGACAGAGAAACTGCTGAAATTTCTTCTGGTGCTTCAAGGGAAGATTAATACAATCGGATTTTTTAAAAGTACACTCCCTTGAGGAGCTGGTATATTCCTGTCAGAATTATGCAATTAGTCAACGTTGTGTGGGAATATTAAATACGTTGCTGCTATGCTGCAAAGTCAAGAGCCATTTAGGAAAACAAGGATTTGATTTCCAATTTTTCCCCTTCTTTTGCTGATGTTAATTTACAGATGATGATTTATTTATGTTTACAGAGTGAAATGGAGACTGCTACCTAAAAGGCAATTTTTCTGCCTTGCTTTTGTAAGCTGTATCCTAATTATTTTTCCCCTTGTGGCACTGAATGAATTCAGTGAGCAATTCACTTTGTATATGCAAATTGCAAAGCTCTGCAGAAGCTTCAAATTATTTCACTCTAAAAAAATAAATAAATAAAGCCATTATCCTACGGAAAATGAACAGGCATAAATCCCTTTAACTTCTGTAGGTTGCCTTTGAAATTAAGTCATGTAAAAGCAATACATTTCTGGATCTATAATGTCTTCTCAAGTACAGGATTAATAAAACAATCCATTACATGATTATTATTGTTATTACATTATTATCAGTTGAACTTTTCAGAGCACTCTAAAAAGCTCTAATAAATATTCCCATTAAAATTTTCCTAAGCACTTCTTATAATGTGTTTCAAACATTTTAAGTGTTTCGTATTGTCTTTCCTAAAAAAAAAAAAGTACCAATGGTTTTAAAGCAGTGCCAGTATGCAAGGACAGATAAAGAAGGAGACACATTCCCAGTTCTAATCAAAAGTTGTCAGCATAAAACATTTCTATCCACTAATCTCCCCTCAGGACCTGGAACACAGCAGTTTAAGCAAACATTTTACAAAAGATTCCTTAAGAAAGAACCATCCTAGACAGTTAAATCCCAGCCCCAAGAGATGGTTTCATTCTTTCCAAATATATACACATGCCCTTGGTCACTTAAAATAAATTGGACTAGAGCCTGTCTGAGGTATAAATTTGGACTGTCTGCCCTGAAGAGTGGAGCTTTATTTGTACATGTGAAATAACTGAAATAATCTGTCCACATCATCTTTCTTAAAAATAAAAAGCCACACACACACCAAAGAGTACTTACACTGAAAAGTCTGCATCTGAAATTTACAGACAGAATGGAGTCTGGGGTGAAGGACACTTTCCTAAACTGGTCGTGGGTGTGGGATTTTGGATAATCTATCTGGAGACAATTTGGCAGTAGTTACAAAAATGTTAACAGCACAGGATATCTATCAGCTGACCATCCCGCGTCTAAGAGATTTCCTCTCAAGAAGATCTGCATGAGCATACAAAGATACATGCACAAGTTTTTCACCATAGTAGAATTTAAATTTATAAAATATTAGAAATTTTTTTGCCCATCAATTTGGGTATTTTTCAACAGGTTGTGGTGTATCAATATTAAAGAGTACTCTGGTTCTGTTAAATTAATGAGGTGTAGCCACTAATTATGGACTTGGAGTGGTAGTCAAAGCATGAGAGAAAGGGCATAACTAACGTGGCCATGTGTAGTGTCTCATAAATACAAATATTCTGAATGTGAAACAAGTCACTACTAAAAGTTATGTAAGGACTGACTACAGGCTCATCAAAATGTCCTGGAGAAATCTGTAACTATGGTCTCCTTAAACACAATATGCATAATATGCAATGAATTACTGAATTTCTGCGTTAAAAATGTGATCTATATATGTGTGAGAATTTGTTTCTATTTGTGTACAGAGAAAAAAAGAGTCTGAAAAGTACACATGAATCCATTAGTATTTTTTCCGAAGAAGAAGGCAGTGGCACCCACTCCAGTGCTCTCGCCTGGAGAATCCCAGGGACGGGGGAGCCTGGTGGGCTGCCGTCTCTGGGGTCCCACAGAGTCGGACACGACTGAAGTGACGCAGCAGCAGCAGCAGCAGCAGCAGCATTTTTTCCGAAGGACAGGGACTAGGGTCCACAATAGTATTTTTTTGTTTTTCATTTTACTCCATGCATTTCAGAACTGTTTACATTTGGTGCAAGAAACATGTACGATATTTACAATTTTAAAAAATAATGTGATAAGAAAAAGAAAAAAGAAATCTGCAAAAAGTTGTAAAATGAGGTAGACGGAGCATCACCCTTTGGTCAACAATATCCTGTACTTTCTCCCACACCCAAAAACCATTTGACTCATTTTTTACCGACTAAACAAAATCCATCGTTCTCTGACATCACCGACAGAGAGCTTCTGTGTGTACCTGGATTATAGTCAAGCGTTTCCACATAAACACAAATGCAAAATCATATAGACAAGTCCTCAGAATTCAAGTTTTTAAGAAATTCAAGTAAGAAATACATATGAATGGGGGGAGCAAAGGCATTTACATTCAGTGGACTTTGTCCCTGCTTGTTTTTGTCTTGTTCCTTTTCCTTGCGTGCATATGCACATTTCTTAAGGACAAGACTAAGTCAAGCAAACTAACGGATCAGTGCCAGACTACACAGATGACACTCTGATAAGCCCTCAAAACTTGAGGCTTTTTCCCAAAATGCAAGGACCACTAATCAATTCAAATGATTACTCAAATAATTGTGGGACAGGAAAAAAAAATTAAACCAGATGACCGTTTTACTGATTACAGGCCAGAGAGGGCAAGTCTACACAAGATTTAATGCAGAAGGGCTTGAATTTAATCCAGATTAAGTGGAATAATCACATATGAACCTAAGTAAACATGTACAGGACACAGAGGCTGAATACTACCAAATGACAATGAAAGAAGGTTTTAAAATTCAAATAAATGGAATGACCATGTTCATGAATGCAAAGATCTGATACAGAAAAGATGTCAAGTTCTCCCACAATTTGATTTATAGGCTTAATGTAATTATTCAGATTTCTAACGTGGGTTTTCTATAAGCACAGACAAATCTAAAATTTTATGGAGAAGCACTAACATAACTAAAACGACCTTTAAAAACAGAGTAACTGCAAGCATTCATTTCTACCCAATATTATTAGTATATATTTACAGTAATCAAAGAATGTGATACCGAGCTCAATGAAAAAGAACAGAAAACCCAGAAATAGACCTGTGCTAATACTCAAAACGGTTCTTGGTTAAATGTGCAAAAGCAGTTCGGTGGGAAAAGAACAGGTTGTTGTTTTTTTTTTACAACAAAGGGTATTGGAATAATTGGACAACCATAGGCAAAAAGGAAAGAAACTCAAGCTCCGTCTCACATCTCATACAAAAATTAAACTCAAGATGAACCATGAACTTAAATTTATAACTTAAATTATACACTATAAATTATAAATAATTTATACTATATTATATAGTATAATTATATAGTATAATATACTATATTATATATTCCAAATAATATATACTATTATAAGTAATTTATGCTATAAATTATATTTTAGTATATAAATTATACTAAATATATACTAATAATAACTTAAAATTATAAAATTTTAGAAAAAGAAAATGTTCAGGATCCAAGGCTGGGCAAACAATTCTTAGACTTGACACAAAAAGCATAATTCATATAAGTAAAAATTCAAACAGTGGACCACATGAGACTTAAAACCTTTGGTCTGCAAAAGATCCTGTTAAGAGGATGAAAAGATAAGCTATGGAAAGGGAGAAAATATTTGCAACCACATATCTGACAAAGGACTGCAATCTATACTATATTAAAAAATACTCAAAACTCACTTGTAAAAAAAGTTACTAAAAATTGGTAAAAGTACATAAAGAGATATTCATAGAAAAAGATACACAGCAATTAAAGTGCAGGAAAATACATTCAATATCGTTAGACATGAGGGAATGCAAATTAAAACTGCATGAGATGTGACTGTCGAATGACTAAATTCAGTGACACCACCAAAGGCTGATGAAGATGCAGGAACACGGGGCCGGCCGCTCTCTGCTGGTGGGAATGTGAAATCCACAGCTGCTCTGTAAGGAGGTGCGCAATGTCTTGTAGAAGTAAACGCACAGCCACCATATCCATAATAATAACAAACTAGAAACAACCAAGATGCTGTTCAGTGGGGAATGTAATCACCTGTAGTAATGCATACTGTGGAACACTGGTTAGGGACAGACAGGAGGGGACTATTAGGACACATACCACGGCAACCTGGAGAATCTCACAGGGATTACACTGTTCCCAGGAGCACTATTTACAATGGCCGAGACATGGAGCCACCCAAGCACCCTTCTTAACTGGATGAGAAGATGTGGTTTACACACAGTGGAGTGTTACTCAGCCATGAGAAAGAGTGAAAGATTGTCATTTGCAACAATGTGGATGAACCCCTGAGAGCTCAGCTGGTAAAGAATCCACCTGCAAGGTCGGAGACCTGGGTTTGATCCCTGGGATGGGAAGATTCCCTGGAGAAGAGAAAGGCTACCCACTCCAGTATTCTGGCCTAGAGAATTTCATGGACTGTAGAGTCCATGGGGTTGCAAAGAGTCAGACACGACCAAGCGACTTTCACTCATTAGAGAATATCACGCTTAATGAATTGTCAGAGAAAGACAAATACTGTATGATATCACTTATATGTGGAATCTAAGAAATAATACAAATGAATGTTTATGCAAAATAGGAACAGACTCACAGATATAGAAAACAAATTTGTGGTTACCGAAGGGGAGAAGCCAGCAGGGAGGGGCAGGTCAGGGGTCTGCGATTAACAGGTACAAACTATCGACACCACATATGAAATAGATGAGCAAGAAGAGCACAGCAGTGACCTATGATAGAGGAGAACCTGCAGAAACGCTGAATCGCTTTTTGGATTCCACCTATAGGTAGTATCATCTGGTATCTGTCTGCCTCTGTCTGTCTGACTTCACGCAGTACGACAATCTCTAGGTCCATCCAGGTCACTGCAAGAGCGTCATTTCGTTCTCTTTTACGGCTGAGTGATATTTCATTGAGTATCTACACCGCATCTTCATTATCCATGCACCTGTCAGTGGACATCTGGGTTGCCTCCATGTCCTGGCTCTTGCATTAATGAACAGTGCTGCCATGAGCACTGGGGTGCATGTGTCCTTTCAAAGTACAGTTTTCTCTGGATATAAGCCCAGGAGGGAGACTGCTGGACCAAATGGGCCCTCTCTTTTCAGTTTTTTAACAAGCAGCCATACGGTTCCCCACAGTGGCTGTGCCAGTTTACATTCCCACCAACCATGCAAGAAGGCTCCCTCCTCTCCATACCCCTCCAGCATCTACTGTTTCTAGATCTTTTGATGATGGCCATTCTGACTTGTATGAGGTGCTAACTCATTGTTGATTTTTGATGATGGCCACTCTGACTTGTGTGAGGTGCTAACTCATTGCTGATTTTATTTGCATTTCTCTGATAATTAGCGACGTTGATCATCTTTTCATACACTTATCGGCCCTCTGTATGTCTTCTTTGGAGAAATGTCTATCTAGATCTTCTGCCCATTTTTTGATGGGGTTGTCTATATTTTTTGATAGTGAGCTGTATGAGCTGCTTGTGTGTTTAAAAATTGGAGCTTAATCTCCCGTCGAGCACTTTGTTTACAAATATTTTTTCCCATTCTGTGGGCTGTCTTTTCATTTTGTTTATGGTTGTCTTTGCTATGCAAAAGCTTTTATGTTTAATTAGGTCCCATTTGTTGACTTTTGTTTTTATTTTCATTATTCTAGGAGGTGGATCCAAAAAGATCTTGCTGGGATTTATGTCAGAGAGTGTTCTGCCTTTGTTTTCCTCTAAGAGTTTTATTAAAAACAGAAGCAGAGTGACAGATGTAGAAACAGATATAGTTACCAAGGGGGAGAAGAGGGTATAAGCTGAGAGACCAGAACTGACATACACGCCACTACATTTACATATAAGCAGATGACCAGCGAGAACCTGCTGCACAGCACGCGGAGCTCCACTCAATACTCTGTAATGGTCTATATGGGAACACAATCTAAAAAAGAGTGGATGTATGCACACGCATAAGTGATCCACTTTGCTGGTAGACAGAGAGCCTGGCAGGCTATAGAGTCCATGGGGTCACAAGAGCTGGACATGACTTAGTGACTAACCATGACCATCACATCTGAAACCAGCACAACACTCTAAATTGATACACTCCAATAACAACTGCTGCTGTTCACTCGCTAGGGGGTGTCCCACTCTTTGTGACCCCCATGCTGCAGCTGTCTGGGGAGGCCTTACAAATAGCTGTGAAAAGAAGAGAAGCGAAAAGCAAAGGAGAAAAGGAAAGATATAAGCATCTGAATGCAGAGTTCCAAAGAATAGCAAGGAGAGATAAGAAAGTCTTCTTCAGCGATCAATGCAAAGAAATAGAGGAAAACAACAGAATGGGAAAGACAAGGGACCTCTTCAAGAAAATTAGAGATACCAAAGGAACATTTCATGCAAAGATGGGCTGGATAAAGGACAGAAATGGTATGGACCTAACAGAAGCAGAAGATATTAAGAAGAGATGGCAAGAATACACAGAAGAACTGAACAAAAAAGATCTTCATGACCCAGATAATCACAGTGGTGTGATCACTCACCTAGAGCCAGACATCCTGGAATGTGAAGTCAAGTGGGCCGTAGAAAGCATCACTACGAACAAACCTAGTGGGGGTGATGGAATTCCAGCTGAGCTATTTCAAATCCTGAAAGATGATGCCATGAAAGTGCTGCACTCAATATGCCAGCAAATTTGGAAAACTCAGCAGTGGCCACAGGACTGGAAAAGGTCAGTTTTCATTCCAATCCCAAAGAAAGGCAACACCAAAGAATGCTCAAACTACTGCACAATTGCACTCATCTCACATGCTAGTAAAGTAATGCTCAAAATTCTCCAAGCCAGGCTTCAGCAGTATGTCAACCGTCAACTTCGAGATGTTCAAGCTGGTTTTAGAAAAGGCAGAGGAACCAGAGATCAAATTGCCAACATCTGCTGGATCATCGAAAAAGCAAGAGAGTTCCAGAAAAATATCTATTTCTGCTTTCTTAACTATGCCAAAGCCTTTGACTGTGTGGATCACAATAAACTGTGGAAAATTCTGAAAGAGATGGGAATACCAGAGCACCTGACCTGCCTCTTGAGAAACCTATATGCAGGTCAAGAAGCAACAGTTAGAACTGGACATGGAACAACAGACTGGTTCCAAATAGGAAAAGGAGTACATCAAGGCTGTATATTGTCACCCTGCTTATTTAACTTATATACAGAGTACATCATGAGAAATGCTGGGCTGGAAAAAGCACAAGCTGGAATCAAGATTGCCGGGAGAAATATCAATAACCTCAGATATGCAGATGACACCACCCTTATGGCAGAAAGTGAAGAGAACTAAAAAGCCTCTTGATGAAAGTGAAAGTGGAGAGTGAAAAAGTTGGCTTAAAGCTCAACATTCAGAAAACGAAGATCATGGCATCTGGTCCCATCACTTCATGGGAAATAGATGGGGAAACAGTGGAAACAGTGTCAGACTTTATTTAGGGGGGCTCCAAAATCACTGCAGATGGTGACTGCAGCCATGAAATTAAAAGATGCTTACTCCTTGGAAGGAAAGTTATGACCAACCTAGATGGCATATTCAAAAGCAGAGATATTACTTTGCCAACTAAGGTCCGTCTAGTCAAGGCTATGGTTTTTCCAGTGGTCATGTATGGATGTGAGAGTTGGACTATGAAGAAAGCTGAGGGCCGAAGAATTGATGCTTTCGAACTGTGGTGTTGGAGAAGACTCTTGAGAGTCCCTTGGCTGTAAGGAGATCCAACCAGTCCATTCTGAAGGAGATCAGCCCTGGGATTTCTTTGGAAGGAATGATGCTAAAGCTGAAACTCCAGTACTTTGGCCAGCTCATGCGAAGAGTTGACTCATTGGAAAAGACTCTGATGCTGGGAGGGATTGGGGGCAGGAGGAGAAGGGGACGACAGAGGATGAGATGGCTAGATGGCATCACTGACTCGATGGATGTGAGTCTGAGTGAACCCCGGGAGTTGGTGATGGACAGGGAGGCCTGGCGTGCTGCGATTCATGGGGTTGCAAAGAGCTGGACACGACTGAGTGACTGAATGAACTGAACTGAGCCTGTAATTAATTAATAAAAATAATTGAAAAAATACTGAATCAATATGCAATAAGTATTGCATATTCCCTACACTTCAATAAATAAATAAAGTGAGGTTAATTAACAAAAGAGAAAAGAGAAAGCAAGCTTCCCAAACCCAGGGCCAGCATACTTCCCACCATGCGATTTGCCTTGGTCTCGAAAACAACAGTTGACCATCATTCTACTTAGATTTCCTCCCAATTGTTATGCACACCAAACAAGTAAAAGTACGCACAGAAACTCTCACCCCTTCTGCTCCGTGTGGGCTGTTTGCATTTGCTGAGTGAGAACAATAAACCAGTATTTAACGGGAAGGTCAGGAACTAAATGTAAAGTCACTGGAGCCCCACATTTAAACTTACTGATGCATGTCAATTATTTCTCAATAAAACTGGAAAGAAAGAAAAAATAAAGTCACTGGAGTCTTAATATTGCTACAATTACAGTTAATCAAGTTCACAGCCATTTCTGACAGCTCTGGGCTTGAGGGGCACTTCACGAAAGAGGTAAAGACATGAACAGAACGCCTCCGTCTGGGCATCAGTCACGTATTTATTTCCCAGTTTTTGTATGAGAACACCTGTAGTCACCTTGCCAGTGAGCAAAGCGCCAAATTTTAAAATTGTACGGTCAATTTCCTTTTTAAAAACTGTAAAGAATCACATGTGTAAAACTGGTGTGGTCTTCTGCCCCCATAATACTGTCTTTAAAAGTGAAAGTAAAGCAGCACTTCGCTCCACACACGCCCAGGTCTCCTGCAGGAGAGAGGGGTGTCTGCGCCACGCCGTCCCTGCGCCGATCACACAGCCTCATGTACAGTGCTTCATGTCTTGTGGAAGCTGCTTTTTATTTGTATTCAAACAAACTCTGAAATCCGGTCATGGTGAGCTACTTATCGCCCTAGTACTTTTATTATCAAGATTCATAAATTACACAGCATTTAGATAAAAAATGCACATCTCAGAGTTACTCCAGCTTTTTATATGCCCCAGAGAGATTAATATTAAATGTATCAGATCTGAAAGAGTGAGGAGGGTGAATCGGCTACAGGAACTCATCAAGGGCTTGGAGGCTTAATGGAGATAATTCTTCCGTTCCAATGCTTTGAACTTTGGTTAATGATTATTATAGATGAAAGGGACTGGCTTACCACGTTCCCCAAAGATACACACATTAAATTCCACAGCCAGCAGGTAGGGGTCTGGGAGACAGGGCGAGCTTGTCCTCAAACGCCCTTGGCTTGTTCCGCATGCAAGGGGAATGTTCCCAGGGCACTCTGGTTCTGCAGGTGGGTCTGCTCTCAAAAGCCTTCCCAGTCCTGGCTTCCTCTGCCCCAGCACCACGCACTGCATTTCCTCCAATCAGAACTCTTCCTCCCAGTTTCAGACGCCTCAAGCCTCCCTGATGAGCTAAATGAAAGTGATGCATGGACATCCACATCTATTCCCCGTCCTCTGTCGGTAACACCCGAATCTCTTCAATCAAGAGTTTCAAGAGCAGCTTCCCCGGTGGTCAGGTGGCTAAGACTCTGCACTCCCAATGCAGGGGCCGGACTCAACCCCTGCTCAGGACTAGAGCCCACACACCACACCTAAAGACCCCGCGTGCTACAACCAAGACACGACAAAACAGAAACAAAACAAATAAAGATCTTTGATATTTAAAAAAAAAAAAAGTTTAAGAAGTGTCTGCTACGTTAGGCCCTGGTAAGGAGTAGAAGCAGATGTACCCCTGACTCCAAAATCTCTGCCCTTGGGAACCTTGTTTTTTGGTGGTATTGTAGTGAAGACAATAAGAAATAACTGAGCAATATGTATGCAGTATGATAAGAGCTAAAAACAAAGGGAGAGGGAGCGGGAGGGTGTCCAAGGACTTCATTTTAAATAACGAGGGCAGGTAAGGGGCTCGCTTAGCGGAGGAACTTGAAGGGTGACATGAACAAAGGAAGGATATGATTATGTGGATATTTGCAAGGAGAGCCTTCCAAGCAGAGGGAAGGGGAATTCAAAACAGGGGATGTGCTTGGCTGTCTTACGGAGAGTTCAGAGCCCAGGGTATTTGTCGCAGGGCCAAGCAGGGCTGGGGAAACTGCACACGTGAAGTTAAACAGGCGGCAGGAAGTCACATGTGTGACGGGTGGACCGTTATACCAACCTGACTGAGGGTTCTGCACCAGAGAATCATGATGCAATACGAGCATCTCAAATAGACTCCAGAGGGCTGGGAGTTAGGTATCGTGGACCTAGGTAGAGTTAGTTAGGCCTGGACCACAGGGGTCTGTTGTTTATCACTCAGTCCTGTCTGACTCCTCGTGACCCCATGGACTGTAGCCCGCCAGGCTTCTCTGTCCATGCAGATTTCCAGGCAAGAGCACTGGAACCACTTGCCATTTCCTCCTCCAGGGGATCTTCTCAACCCAGGGATTGAACCGGGGTCTCCCGCATTGTAAGCAGAAGCTTTACCCTCTGAGCCACCAGGGAAGATTCGATACTCCAAGAAAAATTTTTTAAAAACTGGAGTCATAATAGGTGAAAACTGGAAAAAAACTAAGTATCTATCAACAATAAAATGGGAGGCCTCCCTGGTGGTCCAGTGGTTAAGAATCCACCTTGCAAAGCAAGGGACACTGGTTTGATCCCTGGTAGCTCCCACGTGGACGGAGCACCTAAGCCGGTAGCCCACAACGACCTGAGACACCGCTCCTGAGCCTGCAAGCCGCAACTCCCGAGCCCAAGGGCCGCAACTCCTGAAACCCAGAGCCCACGCTCCACAAGAAGAGGAGCCACAGCAATGACAAGCTCACACACGGCAACGAGAGGAGCCCCGCCCAGGACTAGAGACAGCCTGCATGCAGCAGCAGAGACCCACCACAGCCAAAACACATCATAAATAAACAAATTAAAAAAAACAAAACAATAAAATGAATAAGCTACAAAAGAAACAAATAACAACAACCAAAAAAGAAAACAATGAGCAAGCAGTTACCACTTCAGAGATGTTACATTCTTGGGAAAAGTAACTTTTGTAACGTGGTTAAAAAAGCAAGACAAGTTTTCAGACTCAAAGAACGTGAGTTCCCTAGTTACGAACAGACTCCTGGAAAGCTACAATAATCGAGTCTTACCTTATGATAACACCTAAAATAGGCGGCACGTTCATCAGAAAATTTCTCCAGTCTCTTTGGACCTTTGCTGGACGCTTTCTTGAATACTAACCAACATCGTTGATAAATCTGGAAGTGAATACAAAGACAGCACTCAGCATCACAGCCGACTCAGATATTACTGGCATTTGCATTTAAATGTTTTCTT
Source organism: Bos mutus (assembly GCF_027580195.1). NCBI lineage: Eukaryota > Metazoa > Chordata > Mammalia > Artiodactyla > Bovidae > Bos > Bos mutus. The sequence goes on from NC_091629.1 coordinate 15,124,846, forward strand.
TTTGACGTTTTCGCCTGTAAAATATTCATAAACCGTAAATGTGATGTTGCTTTGGGAAAACAAAATTTTAAAACCCCAAACTGTTTCCACAATGGGTGTATTATGCTGTTCAGAAAAATCACTGGAATCAAAAGAAAATAAGTATTTAGAGGCACATATCTTCATTCTTTGACAACATTTCAGAAGAAGTCCCAGAGATAAAAACCCCAAATCAGCACAAACAAGACAAGCTTTCACGGCACGTGCCCTAATTCCAAACGCCATTACTTATGGAGATCACAGCCTGAGACACGCCAAAGGCGAGAAGACCTAGGAAGGGACAGCCCCTGCGTGTCATGGGACGTTCCTCATACCCGATGGTCAGGAGCTGGGCCAGACAGCAGACTAGCTAATAAATGCAGATGAACACCAACCACATTCTCCTTCAGAAAATTCAACCCGGAGACTCAAAGATTATTGCCAGGCTGGGGTGCAGTCCGAGTTAATACTGCAACATATTAAGGGTCATAAAAACATGGAGACAAAAGTGGAAAAGTAATTCAGTGGACAGAGGGTGGCCTTTTAAACAAACGGTGCTCAAAACACTGAATGCCTGTGCTTAGTCACTCAGTCGTGTCCGACTCTTTGCAAACCCAAGAACTGCAGTCAGCCAGGCTCCTCTATCCACCGAATTTTCCAGGCAAGAATACTGGAGTGGGTTGCCATGCCCTCCTCCAGGGGATCTTCCCAACCCAGGGATTGAACCCAGGTCTCCTGCATTGCAGGAGGATTTTTCACCATCTGAGCCACCAGGGAAGCCCAAAAAACTGAATATCCATAGGGAATTAAAAAAAAAAAAACCTTGACCCAAAAGACTCATACAAAATTAACTCAAAATGGACTCAAATATTTTAAAAAGTATATACATATATATATCACATATATATATATACTTAGGGAGGAAAAAGGAAATGTTTGGGAACACGGTCTGAGTGAAGAGTTCTTAGACCTCAGGTTGCTATTGTTTACTCCCTAAGTTGCATCTGACTCTCTGTGACCCCATGGAGCCCGCCAGGCTCCTCTATCCATGGAATTTTCCAGGCAAGAATACTGGAGTGGATTGCCACTTCCTCCTCTAAAGAATCTTCCTGACCCAGGAATGGAACCCGAGTCTCCTGCATTACAAGTGGGTTCTTTACCACTGAGCCACCAGGGAAGCCCTAGCTCAGTTTAGTTCAGTTCAGTCGCTCAGTCGTGTCCGACTCTTTGCAACCCCATGAATCGCAGCACGCCAGGCCTCCCTGTCCATCACCAACTCCCGGAGTTCACTCAGACTCATGGCCATCGAGTCGGTGATGCCATCCAGCCATCTCATACTCTGTCGTCCCCTTCTCCTCCTGCCCCCAATCCCTCTCAGCATCAGAGTCTTTTCCAAGGTGTCAACTCTTCGCATGAGGTGGCCAAAGTACTGGAGTTTCAGCTTTAGCATCATTCCTTCCAAAGAACACCCAGGACTGACCTCATGTCAAAATCTTAATCCATAAGAAAATGTTGCCACATGTAACTCACCAAAATTTAAAACTTTGGCTAGGTGAAAAATTCTGCTGATGGAATGAAAAGACAAGCTGGGGGGAAAAAATGTGCAAACCATATATCTGACATAGGCTCAGTATCTGGAATACACAGAGTCCTCAGATTTCAACATTAAAAAAGCACACCATCCATTTATAAAGTGGACCACAGACATTTCACCAAAGACAGCACACAGGTGATCGAGAGGCACATGAGGAGGAGCTCTCGGTCATTAAGCCTTCAGGGAAATGCAAATTAAAACCACAGCGAAACACTTCGAACCAATGAAATGTGTGAATCACAACCACAAACATTAAGACCATGATGAAGCACACGCCTACCAGGCTGGCTCAAATAACAGTAATACCACCAAACGCTGGCAAGGATGCCAATCAACTGGATCGCTTTCGCACTGCTGCCGGGAATATAAAATGTCCAACTCTGAAACACAGTTTGGCAATTCCTTAAAGAACTAAGCAAGCAGCACAGGACTTAGAACTGTACTCTTAGGAATCCAGGCCGGAGAAACGCAAACTCCCCGCACACAAAACACGTGAACACGAATGCTCACAGCAGCTGGATTTGTGCCAGGGCCAACTGCACACAACCCGTCTATTCTCCACCGGGGAAACAGCTAGACGACTCGGGGAACAGTCCCATCATGGAACACCACTCAGCTACAAAAACAACTTGAACGCGTCTTCAGAGAATAATGCTGCCTGAGGCGGGGCGGCGGGGCGCGCACGGAGCCAGACCCAAAGGCCGCGTACTGTATGGCCGCATTAAGAGCAAGTATAGCAATGGAAATCAGAGCGGTCATCAGGGCTGAGGGCTGTGTGAAGAGGGAGCGGAAGGGAGGAGGGGTATAGCAATGGAAATCAGATGAGTGGTTATCAGGGGTGAGGGCTGTGTGAAGAGGGAGCGGAAGGGAGGAGGGGTGCCTATAGGTGACAGGTGGGTCCCGGCAGCGATGAAGCTGCCCTGTATCCTGACTACGAATACTATCGTCTTGGGTACAGTGCATTGCTGGGGACCTCCCTGAGGGTCCAGTGGTTAAGAATCCGCCTTGAAATGCAGGGGACGCGGCCTCGATCCGTGGTCGGGGAGCTAAGATCACACAGGTCTAGGGGCGAGTACACGCCCATGCACCGCATCTACTGAGCCCGAGCACCAAACCAGAGAGTCCATTTACCTGCTGCAACTAAGACTCGGCCAAATAAAAATTACATACATGAATCTAAAAAATACTGCGTTGTTTCAAAGATATTACCACCAGGGAAACTGGTTAAAGAACACAGGATCTTTGTGTAATATTTCTTACAACCAAATGTGAATCTACTATTATCTTAAAACAAAACACTTATAAATTTTTAACAGAAAAGTGCAGAGATATGTAACCAAGATCTCAAAAATTACAGCCTAATCTAAAAACAGTTACCTGCTTCTTTTGCTATCAAACTGAAGTCTAATTAACCACTAGACTAAGTAACTTTAGAAAACTAAATGGCAAGAGTCATCAGTAAGAGTTCAAACACCAAATCCTTTTCAGGATGGAGAATCAGCCATGGAGATTAACACGTGGAGGGCTGTGGCTGGCAAATAGAAAACTTACCAATATCTCATTGGTGTCTGAATAACAGATGAGATCACTGGCTTCCTTAAAACCTAACCACCAGAAAGAGGACGATAATTACAGCGGCAATGACTGTCACTATGATTGTTCAAATAAAAGACGTGGAAAACAGGTTTCTCGACGTCATTCTATCATCGGCAGCTCCTCTCTTCTGGACACGGCCATGCAAATGTGTTAGAGACAGCATGCTAAGGTATGCAAGAAACATGCATACTACGGGAAAAAATATTTTCATCAAAGAGGACATTTTATATTTCCAAATTATGCTGTAACTTTTAGGCCCAGTCTTGAATGACAGCATTTCTACTTTAAAACAAAGTTATTCATTTTCTTCAGGATCAAACCACATTTGTCTGGCTTCTGTCTGAAGTCTGTCACACGCAAGCTAAAGATTCCTCAATTTAAGCAGGCCTGATGACTTCCATCTTCGATTCATCCACATTACTCTTGGAGGATTTTTGTTTTTCTTTTGTTTTATTAAGCAGTAAGAGCAACAGTGAAGGGTTATAATCAAATAACCGCCAAAGCACTATTGTATAGATTCACATTTATACAACATAAATAAACTTGTAAAATGGATACACATTCTGTATTGTTCACTGCTGCTGCTGTGCCGCGCTCAGTCGCGTCCGACTCTCTGCGACCCCGTGGACCGTAGCCCACCAGGCTCCTCTGTCCATGGGGTTCTCCAGGCAAGAATACTGGAGTGGGTTGCCATGCCCTCCTCCAGGGATCTTCCTGACCCGGGCATGGAACCCAAGTTTCCTGCATTGCAGGCAGATTCTTCACCACTAAGTCACCTGGGTATCCAGGCTGTATTGTGCAAATATTGTTTATAATGACTGGCTGGAAAGTCACCCTGGAACAGACTAAAACATGCTGGATCATCAGGAGATAAGGAAAATTCCAACACTAGGTTTATGAAAAGAGGGAGTTGAGTGATTCTCAAGCAGTGGTCCAGCCTCACTCAAGATAATTGTTAATTATGCAGATTCCTAGAGATTAGCCAAGGTCAACTGCATCAGAATGGGGCCAGACAAATTGGCTGTTTACCACATTCCCCAGGAATTTTGCTTGCTAATTTGCAAACCAAGGCATGAATATTCATAAAGACTTGCAGACAACCCAGTGCTCCCCGGAGGGATGGCCAACAAAGACTCCTCCGGCAACTGCTCCGCCCACAGTGAGGGCCTCTGAGGGTGTGATGTCCGGTGAGGACCGTGACCTGGGGCATGGAGGGGCGGGAGATGCTGTCCTGAGACTCAGTGCCGGTGACAGTGAAGTCAGCTGAACCACAGCAAACCCGTTTCACCTGCCCTACACTCTTAGTCTCAAGAACAGAACAGCCACCAAGTACCAGAGAATTACAGACTTTTGCTCCATGTCTCAGAATCGGTGAGAGGGGACAAGGCAGGAGGACTCACTGAGGACGGGGATGCGTGGGGACGAGCCGGGGTGACTGGCGCGCGTCAAAGGGCGACAGCTTGAGAATCATCTCGCTTGCTTACTGGCAGAGGGCAGCGTTTCCTTCGTCGATTAATTCTTCCAATGATCTCCTTCATAGCACATCTATGGCCCATCTATAGTAGTTTTTAGTTAACATTTTTCTTTCAACTGATTTTTTTAACTGAAGCTTTTTTATCCCAACTGTGACAGCAAAGTGTAGTTTCATGGGACAAGAAGCGTAGGTAATCCTAATGATGAGCCTGCATGCTAAGTCACATCCACTGGGTCCCTATGGACCCCCTGGACTGTGACCCGACAGGCTCCCTTGTCCGCAGATTCTCCAGGCAAGAACACTGGGCGGGTTGCCATGCCCTCCTCCAGGGATCTTCCCAACCAGGGGATCAAACCCGAGTCTCTCACGTCTCCTACGCTGGCAAGTGGGTTCTTTACCGCTAGCACCACTCTTAAGATAATTTGACGACAGAATACCTTTATGTTGAAATATCTCACCTGCCATACATTAGGGTTCTGCGTTCTCAGCACAACTGGCATTTAAGACAGTTATGTTTTTAGTTGGGGCGGGGGCGCTGTGCATCGTGGGATGTCTCAGAGCCTCTTTGGGCTTCATCAACTGAATGCAGGAAGCACGCTTCTCCTACTCCGTTGACACTGCTGAGTGTCCCCTGGCGGGCGGTGAGGGGTGTAAAGTCAGAAGCACTATTCTAGATGAATTCACGCTGATCTGAGATTGCAGAGTTGAAGAATATCTTCAAAGTCCTGGACTCGGACAAGCCGATCTACACAAGCCACCGTCGAAGCGACAACAGACACCGCGTCACAGGTTCTGACCACCCACCGAGGGATGGCCACCCACCCCAGCATTCTTGCCGGGGAAAAGTTCCCGTGGACAGAGAAGCCTGGCGGTCCATGTGGGCGCACAGAGTCGGACACGACTTAGTGACTCAACAACAACAATTCTACAGCAGGAAGGTGTGTTTGGGGGGTGGGGCGGGGGGGTGAAGGTAAGTTAGGACTGTTTTCTGTTCTGCCAGAATCTAATTTCTGTAATGGCATCAATTTTCCCTGTTCTCCAGGCAACTCCAGAAGTTGGTGATGGACAGGGAGGCCTGGTGTGCTGCACTCCATGGGGTCGCAAACTGAACTGAGCGACTGAACTGAACTGAACTGAACCAGGCATCTCTCCACCCCAGCCATATCATGTATCCTCATCATATATAAGCCTCATTTCTCACATTCTAGTCCTATTTTTATTTATTCTCTAAAATAAGTCAAATATTCTCTTTGTCTGGGGAGTTAATATCAATACCAAGCATTAGCCGAAAACTTTCTGCATGCAGAATGCTAATTCCTTTTTGTGCATTATCTCAACTAACCTACCCACAGCCCCATAAAACAGAGGCTATCATTCCTCCCATTTCACAACGAGGAAATAGACCTTAGTGAGGTTCCTCACTGGGTGTTAGTTACTCAAGAGCATGAAACTAGAGAGACAAGCCAGTATTCCAACCTTGGTTTGCCTGATTCTGGAGAAAAAGCTCTTAACCATTCCTCCAGGATTTTCCCAGAAAAGCTGGTCTCCTAGAGACACTCAAACTTCTGCTGAGGGTCGAGCCGTCTGTTAGAAGTTGATTTTCATGCTTATCATAATCTATAAAGAGACATTTAGTTGTAACCATATGCTCTTTCATCTGGACAACGACTTTACCGTCTAGCTATTTCAGTGTGACATTTGCATTTGTGATTTTAAGTTCCCTGGCACCAAGCGTTGGCCAAGAGTGAAAATTTTAATGGAGTATCTCTGCAATTGGGGTCTGAAGACCCTATCCCGGAATTGCAAGCCCAGCAGTTTGTAAGATGTGTTTTCTTTTTAAAGAACTCCACCCTCTCCTTAAGTGACAAAGTATTCAGGATCCCTGACCGCAGCTCAGAAACTCAACTGTGCCAAATATTTCTGATTATATGGTAAGTGTCTCACGCAAGCTCTGGGTTTTCCATAGCCTTCCTTCCCTGTCTAACCTGTGGTTGCTCGCTCTAACCGAGCAACTGTAACCGGTTACAGCTGCAGAAAACCAGCGTCCTGGCTCCCCGGCTCCCTGGATGCGAGCAGTCAGCACCCAACCCCCCACCGTGGCCCCGGCGCCCGGCCACAGTGACCCACGGCCCGCCCAGTCCTGAGCCTGCGATGGACGAGCACCAGTCCAAGGGCAAGCCGACAGCCACAGGCACAGCACTGGGTGATGCAGCCTGTCTGTCTGCCACGGTCTCCAGATAATCCTTCCACAAAATGAGAATTCTGACCGAGAAGACGTCTGAGACCGAGGCAGTTATAACATTCTGGCCTAATGAAGGACTCTGTCATTATGAGATTTCAGAAGGTGATAGAAAGTGAAAGTGAAAAGTGTCAGTCATTCAGTTGTGTCCTGCTCTTCGCGACCCCATAGGCTGCAGCCCGCTAGGCTTCTCTGCCCATGGAATTCTCCAGGGCATCTTCCCAACCCAGGGACTGAACCCAGGTCTCCTGCATTGCAGGCGGATTCCTACCGTCTGAGCCACAAGGTGACGGAAGAAGAGTAGAATTCTGTGATTTCACTGAATTGTAACCGGTAGGTGCTACCAACTCCACTCACCAAAATAACGAGCTGGTTCAGAATTACATATTTTATGAGGAGAAAAAGTCACTTTAATGAGTAAACAGCATGACTCTGTGCCTGTCATTTATATGCACTTTTCATTTGTCAGGAAAGAATGTTAATTTGGAGAAGCTGCACAGTGGGTACTGAGGTACATATTAAAATTCACTACAAAGAAAAATCCCAGCAAAAATGAGATAATTAATCATAAAATAAAATTTGTATAAAGAGGATTAAAAGTATTTCAAAAGCATCCACAGGCAATAAATTAGCTGTGCAAACCCTCTGTTGATGTCAAAGTAAATTAACACAACCTTTCCAGGGGAGAAATTATGCCTACCCTTTGACCTGAAAATACTGTTTCTAGGAACTTTCCCCCTAAGGAAATAATTAAGGAAATATGCAAGCATATGGGAATAGGGCTCTTTGGCATAAAACTGAGAGTGCTCTAAATGTTCCAGGGACTGGCTTCATTAACTATGGCATATCTGTAAACTGGAAATTGCCATCATTAAAAACGATGCTGTAAGATAATAGTCATACCACAGGATGTGCTACTAAGTAAGTTATTAAGTAAGAAGAGTAGGTTGTCCCTGCTTTTCAGTTTGTTTCTACTGTAATGTATACATTCAGTCCCCCCCCCCCACACACACACACACACCAGGGGGAACGTATCCGTTTCAAAGGAAAACTATGCATTCTCTAGGACACACACATCCGGTATCACCTGCCTCTGATTCTGAGGGAGACAGTCTACAACTCCAGACTGCAGATCACGGATAAAAATGTAAAATAGCCATAAAGATGCAAATTCTATCCCCTTCAGTACAGGCCTCCCTGGTTTCCCGCCCCCATCATGGAGCCCGCTCAGCCTCCTCTGGGCACACATTTCCCTATGCTGCTTATATAAATGTGTGAGCTCGCTGGCTTCCCCTTAGAACTGGTTACAATATCCTGTGCTGCTCTCTCACTTAATGAGCTAATTAGAATCTTCAGCACGTGCTCTTTCTACATCTGTACGAAAGTCATGATATGAACAGTTAACTGTTTTGAAAACTAGTTTTAACACAATCCATCAGTCGATGAGTCCCGTGTATTTTACCTTCTGGCTGAACCTGGCGTGTCTTCCCCCGCCTCCCCCCGCAGGGACCACCACCCTAATCTGAGCACCACCTCCTGAGCTCCAGAGTCCCCTGCTTTCACTCTTGCCGCGTTTCAGTTCATTTCCTGCAGTACCTCTGGAGTGATCCTTAAAACCCTGATGTGACCACATCAACCCACTGCTGAACACATTTCTGAGGCTGCCTGTTGCCTTTGGGGTACAAACCCAAGTCTTAACGAGAGATTGTAGAACCTGCAAAAGCTGGCCCCACCCTACCTGTTTTGCCTTATTTTGTTGATTTCTTCATTTATATAGTCTGTACTTAGAACCATACACATACATTTTTAGTGGCGATCAAATAAGCAATACGAGGTTACTTGGAAAAATTCTCACGGAATCAGTATTCTGGTCATACATGAGGACCCTTCCCTTGTCAGACAAAACTGACCAATGCAGAGTGGACGGCCAAAGGGAAAAGTGGTGGCTCCTCTCCCCAGTGCTTTCTGTCCCCGGGCAGATCCACAAAGCAGGAGGAAGAGAAGTGAGAACAGGAGCCTGAAGAAGCCACACGCAGTTGCATGTCCTCATTCAACTTCTATTTTTAAGCAGCCTTGAAGAAAAAAGCCAAACAACGCTAAAGAAATGCTAGAGAATCTCGACTACTGGGTGGACATTCTATTCAAACAAAAAATTGGGGAGCTGATGTCACTCATGAATTCAGCAGCCCCCAACCTTTTTTGGCACCAGGAACCCATTTCGTGGAAAATAATTTTTCAGCAGGCCAGGGTGGAGGGGGGTGGTTTGGGATGATTCAAGAACACTACGTTTATTGGGCACTTTATTTCTAATCTAAAGCTACAACTGATCTGAAGATACTCCGCAGTGGGGAGGTTGGGGAACTCCTGCATTAATTCATCAGCAAACACTTACTGAGTGCCTACCATGTGCCAGACACTGTTCAGGTGCTAAGGACGGGGCTGCAAACAGAGTGGAGGAACCTGCTGCCTTCACTGGGCTTCCTGACGCGATATGATGACAAGAGACGTACGGGTACATCTGTGAGCGTATGTCTGGTAGTACACAGGCAATAACGGGTTATGTGGGCTTCCCTGGTGGCTCAGTGGGAAAGGATCTGCTTGCCAATGCAGGAGACGCACGTTCAGACAGAAACATGCCCTGGCATGAGGAGCCATCAGAATTCCAGAGAAGCCAGAGCTGGTGGAGGCGGGGAGGCTGTATGGGTCTAACTGCAAAGACTCTGACTTGTTCTCTGCATGCAATGGGAAGTGAGATGAAGGCTTCTGAATGAAAGTCGTATAATCCAATTTATGTTTAGTACGCGGCAGGGACTTGAAGGCAGAATCGAGGAATGTAGCTAGGAGGTTGCTGCTGCAATAATCTCATGGTGCCCTGAGCCGGGATGGACGTGAGGAAGCAGAGGAGAAGGAGTCCAAGTCAGGATACATTCCGAGAGCAGAACCAACGAGACTCACTGATGAGGCTGGAGGTAAGGATGTGAGTAAGGAGAGCCAGGGATGATTTCAAGATTTTTAGCTCAAGCAAGTAGAAGAATGGAGTTTATGTTAGCGAAGCAAGCAAGCCTGGGAGGGAACCAGAATCTGCAGCGAGAATGCAGAATCTGATGGTGGATATAAGGAGTCTGTTATGCCTGTTAAACACCTAAGTTTTATATATAAACATTCTGTTATTAAACATGAGGACTAGTCAGCTATGTATATATTATACACATAAGCCTAAAATACAAGATTTTATTGTACTTTTTAAATAAACTGACAGCACCATCTTCCCTACAGGCTTATTGGCAGAATGGAATGAGTTAGTGCATTTAAAGGGCTTCTCCTGCCTGGGGGACCCTTTATAGAGGTCAGCAGCTCACACCATCCAGCCAGGAGGTGATCTGCCTGCAAACAAGGACAACACACATTCTAGCTCCTTCGTTTACTCACTGTGAAGCCTGTGAAAGTCGCTCAGTCCTGTCCGACTGTTTGCAACCCCACGGACTCTAGCCCACCAGGCTCCTCCGTCCATGGGATTCTCCAGGCAAGAATACTGGAGTGGGTAGCCACTCCTTTCTCCGGGGGATCTTCCAAAACCAGGGACTGAACCTGGTTCTCCTGCACTACAGGCAGATTGTTTACTGTCTGAGCCGCCAGGGAAGCCCATTTATTCATTAACTTCACAAATATTTTCTGAGCATCTACTATGCTCCAGGCCCTGTTCCAAGGACTGAAGAAATGACAGTCACTTTCTCTTGTGTGGAGTGAGGATAAATAACAATAATAATACCAAGCACATATAATTAACATGAGGATTGAACCGGTTGACATTTATACACATCTCTGTGAACATCATGCAAGTTCTGGTTTTCGCTTCCTTGTGTGTAGAGACAGACAACTCAGTCTCCCCGCCCCAAGCACGAGGCCCAGCACGTGGTCATTACAACCATGGACTGCATCTGCGGGACACCGTGGTTTGGTAGGATGTTCCCAACAAGTATTTGGCGAAGTTAAAAAAAGAAATGATGTCGTCGTGGCTTCCAAAAGTCTGTGAGTGGGCACCACACCAAAATCCCCGACACTGAGTTCCCATTCCTCAGCTTGGCTCTCCGCAGGCTGCCCGCTGCCCGCTGGCCAGACCTCCCCGCCCACCACTGGAGCCCCAGCCTCCAAGTTCCGAGCTTCTCTAATGAGGGAGGAGAGAACGTGCTAGAAGGCTCTTCCCCTTGCTGCTCAGGGGCTGCCTCCCCTCATCCTCCAGGTCGCACGTGAAATTCCTCTGTCACTTCGCGACTGTTGTATAACCAGTCACCCTGGAGCTGAGAAGCTCAAGACAACAAGCCCATTTTCACCCCTGGTGAGCCTGACGGTGGATGGGGCTGCTCTGCTGGTCTCCCCTGGCTCCTTTAAGCAGGGCTCCTGCACAGGTGAGTGGTCAAGGCAGGGCGGTCTGGAGCTTGCCTGGGGTGACTGAGCTCTGCAACTGCGTGGCCTCAGATTCCCCGGGTTAGCTGGGGCGTGTTTCCACGGAGCGAGCAGGAGAATGGCTGGCACCGAGGGGCCTTCATTACCGCGGGACGGGGCGGGGAGCTCTGTCCCCAGTGATCCCGCCGGTGCGGCAGTGGGGTGGTCTCACTGCCACTGACCATCGGTAGATCCTGACCCCTGACACCACCCCCGTGGGGAAAGGGGTGAAGACCTCGTGACTGCGGGGCAGGGTGTAGGGACGCGGCCTCAGTCTCCATGACACCGCAGTGGGCGTGGCTAAGGACTGGCTGAGGGGAGAGGCTGGGCTCCCTGCCTGGCCTTCCAGGACACCCACCTGGGGACAGAGGACCCTGTTACAGTAAACATTCTTCTCTGACGGGATCATGTTGAGCCAAAGGTAACCGAGAAACAGCAGACACAGGACGAATCTCTCTGCCTTCCTCCTTTCTGCCTAAAAGTAAGGAATACATTTCTTTTTAACTGACATGCATTTACACGTGTATGGAGAAGGCAATGGCACCCCACTCCAGTACTCTTGCCTGGAAAATCCCATGGATGGAGGAGCCTGGAAGGCTGCAGTCCTTGGGGTCTCGGAGAGTCGGACACGACTGAGCGACTTCACTTTCACTTTTCACTTTGATGCATTGGAGAAGGAAATGGCAACCCACTCCAGTGTTCTTGCCTGGAGAACCCCAGGGACAGGGGAGCCTGTTGGGCTGCCATCTATGGGGTCGCACAGAGTCAGACATGACTGAAGTGACTTCACTTATTTACACGTGTAAAGGGGCTTCACTCTCTTAAACCAGGAATACAAGAGATGGCACCAAGATGAATCTATTTAACCAACCATACTGAACACCCTCTTCTACAGTAAAAATGTTGTAGTCATCTTCATGCAGTTTACCACCCCGAGCTGCTCAAATTCCCTTTCCTTGTCTAGTCACTTCTCCATAACTCATAGCTCGCTGGTAAAACGGTGTATAAGATTCCAAACCTAAACTCAACATAGAGCGAATGCTCTAAACAGCTTTGCTCAAAGGTGAGACCACACAGGTATTATCAAGAGTCAAGGCGACGTAAGAAGTGGCCAGGAGCTTTCCTGGGGTTCAGTGGTTGAGAATCCTCCTTGCAAGGCGGGGAACACGGGTTCAATCTCTGGTCAGGGAACTAAGATCCCACCTGCCGCAGAGCAACTAAGCCAGTGCACAGCAGCTACAGAGCCTTCCTGCTGCAGCTAGAGGGTCCGAGTGCCTCAGGAAGGATCCTGCAGGACGCCATGAAGATCCAGCGCACTGCAAACTCAGACCCAGTGCAGTCAAATAGCAAAAAAATAAGTATTTTTAAAAAAGAAATGGCCAAACTCTTTTGTAACAGAGTATTTGGGTTTCTTTCTAGCGTCTTTCTTTCTTTCTTTGATACTTTGAGAGAGGGAGACATGAAAAATAAAAAGGACAGAAAGGAGAGAAAGAAGTTATGAATCTGGGCACTGCCTGGAAAATAACAGGCAGAACACAAATCTGAGTTGGGACAAATAAAGGACTTTTAGGAAGTAGAGTAACTAAAATAAAATCCCAAGCCTGCTTCTTTGGATTTTCACTTCTTTCTCTGTTTAGTCCCCAGAGATATGAAGCTATAAATAAAATTTGTACGCTTTGTGTCAGTTTAATTCACAATGCCCAGGTGCTTCACCTAAGAAGGTAGAGGGAAATGTTTTACTCACAGAAGCTCATAAGGATGGAAGTCTAGACTCCTTACTCAGCCTTTGCTGGCATGGAGGTGGGGGGGCGGGGCCCGGTCTATTCTGTGATTCTTGGCTGATATCAGAAGAGGTATTTTCTGAAAGTTTTCTGTGTTACTCAGCCGAGCCTTTTCCAGGTCATCCTTGGATCAGAAAATTGGCGGGGGTGTGCGGGAAGAGGAGGTTCTCCCTGTACCCACTGGCATTTCTCCCTGTGCCCACTGGCATTTCTGATGTGCTGGCTTCTCCAGCGTCACCTTTCAAATACATGAGACAAAACAAAAACCTACGGAAATGACCACTAAGTCGGTCCTCGAAAGCCAAGACCCATGGGGATTTCCCTGGTGGCCCAGTGGTTAAGATTCTGTGCCTTCCACTGCTGGGGACGTGGGTCAATCCCTGGCTGGGCTACTAAGATCCCACATGCCCTGGACACAGCCAAAAGGTTTTTAAAAAGCTGAGGTCTCTGGCCAGTCTGCCCTCTCTTCACCTTTCAGAGTCTTCTTAGTTTGATTTATATATAAAGTCCAGAGTTTATAGTTGTACTTAGCAAAGGAAATAGGGGAGAGTGTGTCTATTCACTTATCCCAGAAGGAGCAAGTAAATATTTTTATAGCCTCCACATAAAACGCTTTTACAAGCCTCTGCTTGTGGCAAGTTTGCTGATAGTTCATCTCACAAGCCCAGAGTCAGGGCAGATGGAGACAGTCAGATTTCAAGGTAAAGGTCCCGGAAGTAACAGAGGCCGAGCACATACTCACGATCCATCATGATGTCACCTCCTCAGAAACACGTCCCGCCTACGAAATCTAACGCACTCTCCTCCCCCTCCTTGCAACTTCAGCGTCTGAAATCATCTTGCTCACTGATTTGTCTGCATATTTATGTTTTACCTTCCTCCCTAAAAAGCAAAAAAACCCATATTTTGTCTTACTTTGAATTCTCAGGACCTAAGAGAGTATAGGCTCTCATTCTTTTTAAATAACTGAGTGCATAAATGAATGAGCAAATTAAAAACATAGGAAAATCCATACTCAGCACTCATGAGCCTTCCACAATTTCATAAATGATGCCCTTAGACATCAAAGTACCTCAGAATGGACCTGACATTTCCAAAAAGCCTTAACATCTTTATACAAGACAGTATTAAAAGAAAATAAAACCTCAAAATATGTAGAGCACACATTCAAATTATACTGACAGACATGCTTTGAAAAGAAACAATTATAAAACCACATTTGTCCTTAAAAAGTGCATCCTGCAAAATGCCATTATCTATACCATGCTGAAAGGTTCTGGGGACCATTCGGCACATCTTTGTTTTTAAACATCAATGGGTTTTTGTTCTAAAACCACACACCCTCAAGATGACTATAATTCCCTAGAGACTAAAGCAAATATTTTCTTATTTTTAGAAACAGGCTCTAACCAAGCTGGAGAGACATTTGCCATGACAAAAAAAATTTTTTTTTTAATTCCCAATTAGAGAGTTTTCATTAGAAATGCTACTTCTGAAGCTGAGCTACTGTCATGATTTCAGAAGGAAACATTTCAGCATGGCTGGCTCTCCAAACTTCCCCACGACGGGGACACAGCACTGAGGAAAAGCCATTCCAGGAGAGGGCTCAGTACAGCACGTTAGAATGTCACTCTCTAAGAAAGGAAGAGAAACGAATCCCATGGTTGAGAAAGCACTCTTGAAACCCACACACCTGGAACAGATGTTGCCAGAAAGGGGCAGAAGGATGAAGAATAAGGGTCACGTAAAAACGTCTCAGCCAGGAATCCAAGGGGGGGAAACCGGGGTGGCCACAGAGGAAACCGTTTCAGCTCATCAGGGCTAATTTACAACAAAGAGGCAAATTTTCAGAAATTATTCTTGTTGTGAAGAGATGTGATATTGACTGCACCAGAAAGATGGGTTGGTTGGTTGTTTGCTTTGAGAGTTTTTTTTTTTTTTAATTAGTTAATTGATTTACTTCTGGCTGTGCTGGGTCTTCAGCACTGCTTGGGTTTCTCTCCAGCTGCGTGAGCGAGGGCTGCTCTCTAGGACGTGCAGGCTTCTCTAGCTGTGGCTCCCGGGCTCCAGAGCACAGGCTCAGTAGTTGTGGCGCAAGAGCTTACTTGCTTCAAGGCATGAAGCAGATCCGGGTCTGAACCCAGGTCTCCTACACTGGCAGGCGGATTCTTTACCACTGAGCCATCAAGGGAGCCCTGTTTGTATTGATTTAATTACAGACTGTTAGGGAAAAGTGTCTACATATCAGATTATTAAAATGTCATGAAATGGCCTTTTGCTCTGTACCATCCAGCTTAAAAAGCCAACCTACGTCTGAACGACAGAGGCCTGTAGGTGATGATTAGATCGGTGTGATTAGATCAGTGGTGCTCAACTCCAGCAAGTGCATCCCCAGGGGACATGTGACGGCATCTGGAAGCAAATCTACTTGGCACAGCTGGGAAGATGCTGAGCAGTGCCTGGGGGTGGAGGCCAGAGATGCCGAATCTTACAGTGCCAGGGCTGGCCCCCACTGAAAGGAGCTGCTGCTAAGTCACTTCAGTTGTGTCCGACTCTGTGCAACCCCATAGACGGCAGCCCACCAGGCTCCCTCGTTCCTGGGATTCTCCAGGCAAGAACACTGGAGTGGGTTGCCATTTTCCTTCTCCAATGCATGAAAGTGAAAAGTAAAAATGAAGTTGCTCAGTCATGTCCGACCCTCAGCGACCCCATGGACTGCAGCCTTCCAGGCTCCTCCGTCCATGGGATTTTCCAGGCAAGAGTACTGGAATGGGGTGCCATTGCCTTCTCCGCTGAAAGGAGTTATCTGGCCCTAAAATGTCTATAGTGTTGAAGGTGAGAAAAAGAAGACATCAGGTAAACAGCCTTCTCAAAATTAAAGCCTTTATCCCAGATCTAGAAGGACTCATTGACCAAAGTTAAGTCTGTCTGATGAATTATAAAGTGCTCTGAAAGCAAGTGTTGTCACGTTGAAAACCAAACGTCAAGATGCCCAAACATTTCTGTTAAAGTGATAGGATGTGTTAGGGTCAGGTAGACACAGATCCTGACAAGCTGAGACATGCCCGCAGTCCCAGGACAACGTGTTTCAGACTTCAAAGGATTTCTGAAGTCAGGTGGCAGTAATTAGTGCTGGGCCAGGAGGGCTGGATAGAGGCAGAGGAGCTGCCACTCAGACTGCAGGGCTCCGAGCCTCCTGGCACCCTGCTCAGACGTGAGCCTTGCTAGAAAAGTCACTGCCGACCAAGGTAGAGAAAACATGCGAAAAAGTATCACGGTGAAGATCAATCAGGAGGAAAAGAAACACGCAAAGGCTGTGAACAGTGGCAGTCCCTGAACGTGAAGCCTCAAGTCAACTCAGAAGTTGGCACCCAGGCTGGACACACACCCTACAGGCCTCTGCACTACCGGGCTCCTTCCTTTGCCAGGACCATCCCCACCTTCTTTCCGGCACCTCAGGGGAGGGCCTCTGTGTGTGTCAACCCTCCCATTTCACGCCCTCCAGCATCCATCCTTAGCTTCCACGTGTCACGTTAATTCCTCCAGAAAATCGTCACTTCCCGTTATCCCCAGCATCAAACCAATATACATACAGACCATGCAAAGAAGCATACGCCGCAGAAGTCAGGAGCACAGCCTCAAGAGACCTCCCTGGTGGTACAGTGGTTACAAATCCGCCTTGCAATGCCAGGGACGTGGGTTCGATTCCTGGTCTGGGAACTAGTATGCTACATGCTGTGGGGCGACTAAGCCTGCGCAAGGGGGCCACTGAGCCCACGCTCCCGAGCCCACGCACCACGGGGAAGACAGACGACCCATGAGCATCCCCGCACCCCACCTGAGACGATGCAGCCAAGTCACAGCAAAGCACACGAAGATGAAAGCCAGCCTACCTAGGCTCAAGGGTGATCGCAAAATGCACATGTTGTGTGACTTTGGGCAAGCTGTTAAACCCTCTGTGTCTTCATGGGATAACTAATTGTCACAGGACTCATCCCAGAGGATCCTGAGTTCCTGCATTTAAAGCACCTTGGAACAATGGCTGGCACATAATAAACCTTTAATCAACGACAGACACTCTGAGTAGAGACTTTGTCTATATTCTTCCTTGCTTTATTTTCAGCTCTAGCACAGTGCTGGCCGTATTGTAGGAACTCAATAAACAATTGCCAGATAAATGAATTGCCAGAGGACCTTTCACCATTATAAACAAACTATATACTTCATGGTAATTATTTAACTGCCTCTTTTTCTCTAGACTGTAAGTCCTGAGAGGGGCAGTGCTTGCTTTATGCACTGCTCTAGTTATTGGATCGTGGTGAACACACATCAAAATAGTTCCTAAATGAAACAAAGAAATGAATCTATGTCTAACTTCAAGAATAAATACAATCGAATTATCCCCATTATCTTATAATAACCTATAATGGAATATAGGCCTTCCCAAACCCGCCTGCCAATGCAGGAGACTTAAGACATGCGGGTTCGACTCCTGGGTGGGGAAGATCCCCTGGAGGAGGGCATGGTAACCCACTCCAGTATTCTTGCCCGGAGAATCCCATGGACACAGGAGCCTGGGGACTATGGTCCATAGGGTCAGAAAGAGTCCCACAGGACTGAAGTCGGACACGACTCAGCAGCAGCATAATGGAATATAATCTGTCAAAAACTCAAACTGCTAAACTGAACATCTGAAACTAGCACAATATTATAAATCGATTATACTTCAATAAAGTAAAATAAAGAATAAGTAAGACAGTAGAGTCAACAGCATTCATATTTTGCTTTCCTATAAACTTGTCTCTTCTAAGTCTTACTGGAAATGCTTTTGCTTTTACAAAGGATATGAAGAAAGGGGAGCTTTTCCACTAGAAATTAACTGGAAACCAGCTCCCCCAAGACTTCATCTCCAATAGTAACGTGTGGCAGCAAGAGGTTCAGCTTTCATCCCACTTGTACCCGAGGCCAACAGGAAGCTGCATAGAAAGCTGCTGAACATTACAAGAGCCTGGAACAGCATTCTCACTCCGATTAGTTACGAAATGAGGCAAAGCTGGTGACGTTTCTACAATATTAACTACAATAATATCAACTTTTCCTTAGGTGTCCTAACTATAATAGATTCCACTCAGACTCATCCAAAATCTAACAGCTTCCCTGCCTTATAAGCCAGGTTCTATTACAGTTTCAGTCTTCTGGAGCTCTGAGATCCTACAATTAGAATCAACACTGGTTCAAGACTCATCCAAATAAGAATTTTAAGATTCAATGTAATGCTTTTCCAATCCTACAAGATGAGCAAAAATAAAGACACTAACATAAAAACCCATAATACAATTTCACAGACTGATAATGCTGGACCACAAAGTTGGCTCTAAGCAAGTGATAAATTAGACACCTGATGAATTATGAGTCACGTTCTCTGTAAGACGAAAACAAAACAACTGCTGAGTAAAGTCAGAACAATTCTTTACACTCGGTCCAGAGATAAATGTTTCCCCAGGGTCTTTATAACAGATGGGAGTACAATTTGGACACTCTCCACGGAGGGCAATTTCACAAGATCTTTCCCCAAACTGTACACATCCTTTGACTCAGCAATTCCACTTGCAAAGATTTACTTTACCCTTATACGCTTGCACGTGTGAAATAACGGCTGTGTAAGAGTACTCACTGTGGCACTATTTGTAAAAGCAAGCCAAAGATTTGAAACACCTAGAACACCATGAGGGAGCTGGTAGAGTAAAGGAGAATCCCAGGGACGGGGAAGCCTGGTGGGCTGCCGTCTATGGGGTCGCACAGAGTTGGACACGACTGAAGCGACTTCACTTTGACTTTTCACTTTCATGCACTGGAGAAGGAAATGGCAACCCACTCCAGTGTTCTTGCCTGGAGAATCCCAGGGACGGCGGAGCCTGGTGGGCTGCCGTCTACGGGGCCACACAGAGTCAGACACGACTGAAGGGACTTAGCAGCAGCAGCAGCAGGGTAAAACACAAATGCCAGCTATTAATAAGACGGAGACAACCGGACGTCCACTGAAATGACTGTCTGCTCCAAAAGTGACTGCTGAGCGAAAAAGCCAAGTGCGTACCTAGAAGAAATGAACACGTGTGTCCAAACAGACACTTGCACGTGAATGTTCCCAGCAACATTATTCACAACAGTCACAAGGCAGAAACCATCAAATGCCCATCAACTGAAGAGAAAAAAATGTGGTGTATCTATACAGCAGAATATTATTCAACCAAGAAAAAGAAAGAAGTTCTGATATCTGTCACAACATGGATGAAGCTTGAAAACATTTTACTAAGTGAAAGAAGCCAGACACAGAAGATCACATATTGCATTAATTTCGTTTGCATGAAATGTCCAAGAGGCAAACCCATAGAAACAGAAAGTAGATTACTGGTTTCTAGGGACTGAGTGGAAGGGCCACCTGGGAGTGACTGCCAATGGACAGGAGATTTATTTATGGAGTGATGAAAATGTTCTAAACTTGGACTGTGGTGATGATCATACAGCCGTGTGCATGTGCCAAAAGTCACAGAACTGGACACTTTCACAGCTTGAATTTTATGGTAGGTGAACTCTATCTCCATAAAGTTGTTATTTTAAAAACTAAGTACACCTTTATAGACTTGTGGGACTTGGGGGTAAAATTCAAAATAACTATAGTCCGCCTGACACAGTGGGCCAACCACAAAAATGTCATCACTTTGACCTTGAGCATTTACTAATGGCCAGTCACCTGATCGGGCTTGTCTTCTTCAATTCTTATGACTATCCCATGATATAAAGAGAAACTCTTATGATTACCATTTTAGAAGTGGGAAATTGAGAGGTGGGAAATTTAAGATATTTGAAGGAGAAGTAAAGAGCAATTCTGATTCAAGAACCCACACTCTTGTCCATTAGACGATCTTCCCTCTCTGAAGCATTTAATCTCTGTTAGTGTTTTTATTACAGTTGAACCTTGAACAACTCTGGGGTTAGAGGCATCGACCCTCCTGCCAGTCAAAAACCTGAGTGTAATTCCACAACCAGCCCTACACACCTGGGTTCTGCATCTATGGATCCAAGCAGCTGTGGCTCGTGTGGTACGACAGTGTGTATTTACTGCAAAAAGCATCTGCATGTAAGTGGACCTGCACGGTTCAAACCTGCGTTGTCCAAAGGTCAACTGTGTCACTATGGTTCCAGCCTTGAACATCCAAATGCTCGAGTAGTTTTTAGGAAGCTGAGTGGCAGCTATGAATCAGTACTTTTCATTAGAATTTTACCTTTGCAAATGGCTTGGTACAGATAAAAAAAATGACGGGATCTAAACTGAGTTGAAATCTAAACATGTTTTCATCTGACACTGTTCAGAGTCCAGCACTGGGTCATGATGAGACGATCTGTTCAACATGCCAAGATGCTCTGACGCTGAAAGACGGGTCCCACAGGCCAGAGAAATGTCGTTTCTCTCACGCTGCTGACCGTGGACTCCCGGGTCACCATGCGTTTCCTTACATTTTTATCGTCCTCTGTTTACAATATTTGTTGTTGCTGTTTACTTGCTAAGTCAGGTCTAACTCTTTGCAACCTCGTGGACTGTAGCCTTCCAGGCTCTTCTGTCCACGGGATTTCCCAGGCAAGAATACTAGAGTGGGTTGCCGTTTCCTTCTCCAGGGGGTCTTCCCGATCCAGGGATTTAACCGGCATCTCTTGCATTGCAGGCAGAATCTTTACACTGAGCCACCGGGAGAGCCCACTTAAAAATATGCATTCCTTCATTTTTTTTACTGTTTAAATTAAAAATGTGCATTTAAGGCAATCGATGATGGAAGCGCAGGAGGCTGCCATTTGGCCATTCCAGCAAGTGACCACCCAACTACCACTCTCTTCTTATTAAACAGCAACAAAATCCAAGGCAATGTTCCGCCTGAGGGACTATATTTTTAGGCTTGTAAGTAAAGCCAGGCGGCTAAATACTGACCAAGGATATAGAAGAAGTTTTGTGTTCTGTCAGAATTCTTTTGCATTTCTGGCCTTTCCTACTTCTGTGTAAGAGGTATGATGCACGGAGCTCCAGCAGCCATTTTGGGCCATGAGGTAACCTTTTGGTTGGAAGCCCCTAGTAGGACGGCAGAGCAGACACAGATGAAACCTGCTTTCCTGATGACCTTGGAACTATTATACGAACTTTGAATTATTTTCTATGGAAGAAAACTAAATTTCTACTTAGTAAGTTACTATGAGTTTTCAGGTACAGGCAGACAAACCTAATTCAAAAAGTAGCATCAGCCTACCCTCCTATTTATATATGTATATGTTTTAATAAGGGGCTTCCCCAACAGCTCAGTGGTAAAGAATCCGCCTGCAAGGCAGAAGACACAGGAGACGTGGGTTCGATCCCTGGATCAGGAAGATCCCCTGGAGGAGGGCATGGCAACCCACTCAGTATTCTTGCCTGGAGAATCCCATGGATGGAGGAGCCTGGCGGGCTACAGTCCATAGCTGCAAAGAGCTGGACACGACTGAAGCTACTGAGCATGCACACTTTAACAAAGAGGATAGTACCAAGTATTATACTCCAGAACTTACTCCTTTAGTTTCCACTTCAAAACAAATCAAAGGCATCCTTCCACTTCAATATGCACAACCCTAACTTTCTTTTGAATGAATGTGTAGCTTTCCATTGTTAAGGTTTCAAGTTGTTCCTCTACATCCGTTAACCACTTTGTTAAATTCTTTTTTTCAAATGCTGTTTCTGAAAAGAAAAAAATCTATTTCTACTCAGCGCTGCCTTCCCAAGGCATTCAGTTTTATTTTGCTCTTAGACAAGCAACTCTGCTTCCCAGCTTAGATTCTGGGAAACTAACAAAAGGCCTTTGGGGGTTAGCATCCCTCACAGCGAGCACTGGAGCGCATACCACCTAATAACAGCAACGTGAGAGGCCTGCCCTCAGATCTGACATCTGACCGTCGATGTCATGACAACACACAGCCCTATAAGTGGACGGGGGCTCAGGGTGTTCTTCTCGGGAGCAACCAGGGGACTGCAAGTTTAAAAAAGCTTCATAAAATCCTGAGCATAGGAATACACACTTACAATGGATCTTCATTACTCAGACCCCAAAATAGCCATTAATTGTCGGAAAATGTGTTAGTCACTAAGTCATATCTGACTCTTTGTGACCCCATGGACTGTAGCCTGCCTGTCTCCTCTGTCCATCAGATTTCCCAGGCAAGAATACTGGAGTGGGTTGCCATTTCCATCTGCAGGGGGGATCATCCCAACCCAAGGATCGAATTCACGTCTCCTATATTACTGGTAGATCAACAAAATAAAATAAAACACTTTTAAAGCCCGTTCTCAGAGAGAAGGCAGATTCTGAACCACAGAGCCCAAATTCTCCCATTGGACTTAGAGTTGCAATTGTTTGGGTAAAACACATCTCAGGTATCATTCAGAGACCAAATCCATGTTCAGGCAAGTTTCTCAAGCTTTCCATTTTTGAGAGAGAAATTAACCAGGAAAATTTTCAAGATTGCTCTTTCTGCTGAAAGTGCAATTATTTCAGCGTCCTTATCAGAAGTACACAGAGACCACAACCATGCTGAACCACTTCTCCGCAAGAGACAAGACCAGGCGAAATGCACCTTAACAGCCACTGTCTCTGATGAACAAAATCTCATCATTTCAGAGACAGTACCTGTTTGCGGTTAAGTAACTGATTTTTAAAACATTTCCACCTCTGAGTAAGAAATTGCACTCACCTTTCACACTGGTGTTCTGAAAGCAAGAGGGGAAAAAGGCTGCTTTCTGATAACAGGCAGCCCCACAGTTTTCTCTGGGCGTGCAGACACAGCCGTGTGCTGGAAAAGATTCTATTGTTGGAAGATGGACTTGCTCCAGGTATTTCTGAAAAGCACGGTTGTGATTTAATTGCGTGGCTCGGGAAGCATCCAGCAACTGGACATCTTTTTTTGTGCTTCCAGTTGTGAGTGTGTGTGTTTAACCAAGTGTGCTTGGTGCCAGATTCTCACTTGATTTATAATCAGACCACAAGTTCGCAGCAAGAAAGTTCCAATCGTCAAGAGAAAACCATTATTTCTAACATTCCTAATACCCGAGTAGTCGGTCTCTGCGTTTTCTTTCCCTTTCCAGCCTTCCCCCCCTGGCAACCAGCTCTGGATCAAAGGGAACAAATTCATCTCTTTCCTGAATATTCACCACTCAGAACTCCAGGAACCCTGGCGCCAGACAGCCGGTGTCCCAGCTTCGGGCCTCACCCTTCACAGGGCACAGAAAGGACACCGCTCAGACAAGAAGTGTTCTTTACACAGTCTGTCTTTATCCGAACGAATCAATGGGAGAAGGAGAAAGCTGTCAGGTTGGCGATTCTGAAATCTGACCTCATCAAAGCTAAAAAGAGAGGAATGTGGGAAACGGTTAAAAAAAAAGAATCTGGGGTTTGTTTTGACACCGGCTCCTCAGCCAGAGATCAGAGAAGTGCGAGCCTGGACTGGGAGAAGCAGCCAAATTTAAAAAGCAGAACTTAGGGAGGGAGAGTGGTCACAGCCGAAAGGACACCATGCTGCCGGTCGCTGGCAGGGAGAAAAGTCGCACACTTATGTGCGCGCACTGAAAACTAAGAAGCTGTTTGGTTCTTAGTATTTGGCCGGTATCTGCAGCCAAATCTTCAAAAACAGATCGAATCACCAAACGGGAAGCGTCAGAAGACTGGAGTACAACTCCTACCACACCCCTCTATAATTTCAGTAAAGACGAAAGGCCTGCCTAAATTATCATCTCTCTGAGTCGTGTCTGACTCTCTGTGACCCTATGGACTGTAGCCCACCCGGCTCCTCTGTCCATGGAATTTTCCAGGCAGGAACATCGGAGTGGGCTGCCATGTCCTTCTCCAGGGGATCTTCCTGACCCGGGGGTGGAACCCACGTCTCTTGAGTCTCCTGCACTGGCAGGCGGATCCTTTACCACCGTGCCCCCTGAGAAGCCCCCAGTCCCACTGGTCCCTGTACCACAGTGAACAGAATGACTAACACAAAGCCTTCTGGCCAACCAGGAGAGCAGGAGCCCACCTTCTGCGGAGCCCAGGCGACGTTGGCCAGCCTCCCACCCTCGGGGAAATGCTTCCTTTCAGGGCAGGGACAGTCACCATCGGACCCGCTGTGAATAACCTGGGTGTTCAGACCCACGCCACCTGCAGTACTGAACACGCGAGCAGAGCAGGAACTTTGCTCTCCCCCCAGACAGGGGCCATCGCCCACCAAGGACCACCCTCCATTCACGTTCTTCTCCAGAGGGCTGTCCTCTGGCTGAAGACGAACTGCAACCAGGCAGCCACAGAGCAACAAAAATCCAATCTTTTTCATTCTCTTTTGAAGGTCTGGTCTTTAATCTGATACAGATAAATCTTAGCCACCAGCTCAAAAGTATGCTAACTATCTTAATGAAAATCAGTTATTACAGAAGATAAGAGAGAGGAAGAATACAAATGCCGAGAAATGACAAGTGTTGTGTAAACTCGCTTCAGGAGCCGCAGCTGGAAACCTGCCCCCTTCCACGGTGTGATCTCCGGCAAATACATCCCCTATCTCCCCCTCGTCTTCGTTTTCCCTGTGCTGAGTAATGGAGAAAAGACAACCAACACCTTCACTGCCCCCACGGCACAGCTGCAGAGGGAAGGGAGGTCTGGACGGCCAACAAGGACCCACGTCAGTGCTGGTCCCCATGCCTGCTGCTGTTTAGTTGCCAAGTCGTGTCCGACTCTTTTGTGACCCCGCGGGCTGTAGCCCTCCAGGCTCCACTATCTGTGGGGTTCTCAGGCAAGAACACTGGAGTGGGTTGCCATTTCCTCCTCCAGGGGATCCTCCTGAGCCCGAGATGGAACCCACATGGCCTGCATTGGCAGGCAGATTCTTTACCACTGAGTCACCTAAGTTACCATAACAGGTATTACTGAAATCAGGTCATGAAATGAGATGATGTGATCAGAAGGGCGGAGACTGGGGCTTCTGGGAGCTGCTGGGGTTCCCCAGGGCAGGTCCTGTTAATCTTCACTGCACCTCGGAGGACCCAGCACATCATCGGCCGCGTCAGCAAGGGAACCGGACTGAACCACAAGGACAAAGGGATGAAGGCACAGAGCTCCAAGCTGTGTCCTGACCGCAGCCACGCGGCATCTTCAGCCTCACGCCTTCCGGCTGCCCCCCCTTCAACCCGAGACTCCCCTCCTGTGGGCCTTCCTCCCCTCTCCCAGCACAGCTCTTCCTCCCTCAGCCCGCCACACCTCCAAATGGAAGGGGACTCAAGCTGGGTTAGACTCAGAAGGTGCGGGGAGGTGGGTGAAAGGAGAGTAAGAGGGGTGGGCCGTGGCTAAGCCTGCTTCACAGCCGGGAGCCCAGCACCAGCGCCAGTTCGCAGGTCTGAATCTCAGAGCTTCAGTTCTGCAGCCGGAACAAGTCTGGTCCCTGACGCTGACCTTAGAGACACGTGTCTAATTAATCCTGTAACATCTGTACTGGCATGTGAAGTGAAATGCCCTCAGAGAGGCCATGCCCGCTCTGTCCTTTCAGAGTGTCTAAACGAGCTTCCCAGTTCTGCCCCACACCAGCTCGCAAGCACACTGCGGGCACTCTCTCCCTCTAGCCAATAGGAAATACAAGCCTCTTGTCTTTAGGAAATATTCATGCTTCGGAAAATATTCATTGAGCACCTATCATGTGCCAGGCCCACTGCTTTTGCTCTTCTACAAAGAGTTGCATGAGCCGAGATACTCTGGCTTTCAACAAATGGAAAATCCATTTGAACCTTGCTTTATAATAGGGGGGGTTATTTTCAGAAGACAGGAGAAGCTCAAGAACTTTCCAAGGGAAAGAAAGAAAACACAGTACCAGCAAAGACTCAGATTCAAACCAGAAAGCTCTTTAGAAAATCACTTTCTTCTCTCTCCCTCTCTTGGGTTCTGAGTCTCATGGAAGATGTATAAACTCATCTTTGCCTCCATCACTCTGTTAAGTAAATATCTGATTTCAGTCAATTAAGCAACTCATTCAATACATATTGATCGTCTGTGGTGCAGCAGGCACTGTTTCGGGTGCTGAACAGGAGTGGACACAAAACCGACAAAAGTCATGTGCTGCTGCTGCTGCGGCTGCTCAGTGACAAGTCGTGTCCGACTCTGGAGCCCCACAGACTGCAGCTCGCCAGGCTCCTCTGTCCTTCACTGTCTCCTGGAGCTTGCTCAAACTCGTGTCCACTGAGTCGGTGATGCCATCCAATCTTCTCATCCTCTGCCGTCCCCTTCTCTTCCCACCTTGAATCTTTCCCAGCATCAGGCTCTGTTCCAATGACTTGGCTCCTCGCCTCAGAGCTTCCGCTTCAGCATCAGTCCTTCCAATGAATATTCAGACTGATTTCATTTAGGATCAACTGGATGGATCTCCCTTCAGTCCAAGGGGACTCTCAAGAGTCTTCTCCAGCACCACAGTCCTAAAGCACATGATGCAGTGGAGTTTAATGCCAGCTGGTGCAGGCAGGCAATCAACATCTAAGTAGAGTATGAAGCAGGCTGGCAGGTGTGGTCTAGTAAGAAATGTGTATTTTGCTTTTGTCTCCCGTTCCTGGCACAGCTCCTACAACCTCTGGAATTTCCTGAGTGATGGGAAAGACAGGAATTTAGAAGCATCTTTTATTGCTCACAACTAACTCCTTTAATCCTAAGTGTATGCTAATGAGGTGCCTCTCGATCAGCCAAAGGAAGCAGTCACACCCAGCCCTCACCTCTGGGGAGGGGCACAGGGCTGGAGACAGAAACACCCATGGCCAATGAATTGGTCCATCACGCCTACATAATGAATCCTCCATAGAAGCTCCCAAAGGGCAGGGTTCAAGGACTGAAGGACCAAGAGATCATCAAGGTGCTGGCAGGGTGGCAGGTCTAGAGAGGGGACAGAAGTCCCACACAGTCCCCTCCCATACCCTGCCCCAGGCATCTCTTCCATCGGGCTGTTCTGGAGTTGAATCCTTTATAGTCATCAGGGAAATGCAAGTGAAGTGTTTTCCTGAGTTCTGTGAGTTGTTCAGGCAAATTTCTGAACCTGAAAAGAAAGCTGGGAGAACAGCACAGTTATGGTCGGCCCCGCAGAAGGGTGGGAAGCCTGGGCACCCCCGCTGCGGTTGGCAGCTCCAGCAGGGACGTCTCCTGGGAGCAAGGTTTTTACCTCTGGAGTCTGTGCTAACTCCAGGAGGCAGTGGCAGAACTGACCCGAGTTTCTGGACACACTTGGTGTCAGAGGCTGCATCATAAAAATGAGCACCACCACCGCTCACAAGCGACGTGAGGCCAGAAAGTGAAGAACTGGGTCAACGGGAGAAGACATGGGGTCCGTCAGAGGCTGCTCATAGAAGGTCCAACCAAAGGAAGGGCCAGGAGATGCGAGGGGGCACGGTGGCATCCCAAGGAAACACCCCACGTAGATGGTGAGCGCAAACGCCCTACGCCAGTGTTCTCGTTCCGTCACTCAGTCATGTTTGACTCTTTGCAACTGACCCCATGGACTGCAGCACACCAGGCTTCCGTGTCCTTCACCATCTCCCAGAGTTTGCTCAAGCTCATGTTCATTGGGTCAATGATGTCATCCATCTCATCCTCTATCACCCCCTTCTCCTCCTGACCTCAGGGTCTTTTCCAATGAGTCAGTTCTTCACATCAGGTGGCCAAAGTACTGGAGCTTCAGCTTCAGCATTAGTACTTCCAATGAATATTCAGGATTGATTTCCTTTAGGATTGAAGGGACTCTAATAGTCTTCTCTAGCACCACAGCTCGAAAGCATCAATTCTTCAGCTCTCAGGCTTCTCTATGTTCCAACTCTCCCATCTGTACATGACTACTGGAAAAACCAAAGCTTTAACTCTATGAACCTTTGTCAGCAAAGTAATGTCTCTGCTTTTGAATATGCTATCTAGGGTGGTCACAGCTTTCCTTCCAAGGAGCAAGTGTCTGTTAATTTCATGGCTGCAGTCACCATCCACAGTGATTCCAGAGCCCAAGAATATAAAATCTGTCACTGTTTCCACTTTTTCCCCATCTATTTTCCACTAAGCGATGCGACAGGATGCTACAATTGAAGTTTTCTGAACGTTGAGTTTTACTAAGAATGAAATCCTAGATGTATTTTGAACCTAGAGGCAACAGAATTTGCTAAGGGGCTGCCAAACCAAATGGGAGAGGAAGAGAAGAGTCAAGGACAACCGAAGGGTGATCCATCGCATAAGCAACTGGGAGGATGGGGTTGAACTAGGAGCTCCACTGAGATGCCTTTGGTCCCATCAACTGGAGGAGGAGGACCCCAAAACACGAGCAACAGGAGTCTGAGAGCTGACGAGGCTGCAGGTCAAGGAGCTTCCATAGGCACTTACCTGCTCTACAGAATGGAGAACACACTTGGTTTTCAAAAACCAAAACGCTAAGACGACAGGATTCTCTTCTGAGAGTTTGAAACAGAGTGTTACTAAAAGCCTACAAGGAAGATGTGCCACAGATAATCTTCAGTGTCTAATGCACCACATTTCCTTGAAGCCAAAACAACTATTAATTCAAAGATAAAAGTCAGACAAATTGGTTATCTCACAGTATAGAGACAGATTCACAAATACCGTTCCTGGTGCATCATTCACTTTGAAATGAAGGAGCAAAGCATCATGTTTAAGCAACCCATTTCTCCTTACTAAATCACAAGAGGATGGTGTTACAGATCTCATGGTATTTGCTTAAAACATAAGCTAGTTATTTGAAAAAATGAGTACATCATATTCAAACTTGAAACTCTGACCTAAATCAAGACTTTCTGACTTTCTGTGGACATTACAGAGGTCTTGTCATTCTCTCATCTTCAATTATACAGGCACTCGTAACTTCTGTATCTCTATAGAGATAGAGAATAAATAATTTAATCATTTCAGGATGGTATGAAATGTTAAAGGCAATAATAGAAATGGAAGGAATAAAGATTATATTAAATAGTTTATAAGTAAAAGAAATAGATCTAATATTATAAAATGCCTAATATTTATGTAGCATTTTATATGGGATGGATGCCAAACATTAAACATACATTATGTCTCTTTTAATCTTCATAACATCTGACCTCCTGATACAAAAAAAAAAAGAAAATGCAGTTCAATCCAACCACTACAGCACAGTGAAAACATTAAATGAGACGCAGCACACGTTGAAAGTCAGGGACAGCTACACTGGAGCCCTAGATGAGCCGGTTTCTTCCTAGACGTCCCTGACACGTCCACTAACTCCATTAAACTTCCACCTTCTCACTTCCCTGCTGGTCCAGTGGCTAAGACTCCCGCTCTAAATGCAGGGAGCCCAGGTTCGATCCCTGGTCAGGGAACGAGATCCCACGTGCTGCCACCAAAGGCCCGGCACACCACAAGTAAGGCCCAGCACCGCCAAGGAAATAAACAGACGCCAACGTAAAATGGAAAGGCGGAGCCACAGGAGCACCTGCCACAGAGGGCCGGTAAGAGCACTACCAGCTGATGTGTGTGCAAATGTAAAATGAAAAGGCGGAGCCACAGGAGCACCTGCACAGAGGGCGGTAAGAGCACTACCAGCTGATGTGTGTGCAAATGTAAAATGAAAAGGCGGAGCCACAGGAGCACCTGCCACAGAGGGCAGTAAGAGCACTACCAGCTGATGTGTGTGCAAATGTAAAATGAAAAGGCGGAGCCACAGGAGCACCTGCCACAGAGGGCAGTAAGAGCACTACCAGCTGATGTGTGTGCAAATGTAAAATGAAAAGGCGGAGCCACAGGAGCACCTGCCACAGAGGGCGGTAAGAGCACTACCAGCTGATGTGTGTGCAAATGTAAAATGAAAAGGCAGAGCCACAGGGCACCTGCCACAGAGGGCGGTAAGAGCACTACCAGCTGATGTGTGTGCAAATGTAAAATGAAAAGGCGGAGCCACAGGAGCACCTGCCACAGAGGGCGGTAAGAGCACTACCAGCTGATGTGTGTGCAAATGTAAAATGGAAAGGCGGAGCCACAGGAGCACCTGCCACAGAGGGCCGGTAAGAGCACTACCAGCTGATGTGTGTGCAGTATTCAGCATGGCACCGGGCAAAAAGTAAGGGCTTACTAACTGTGAGGCATTTTCATCAATATCACCAACATCATCACCATCAGCACATAAAGTAAGAGAGGCAGGTTCGATCCCTGGGTCTGCATAAATCCCTGGAGGAGGACAGGCAACCCACTCCAGTATTCTTGCCTGGAGAATCCCATGGACAGAGGAGCCTGGCAGGCTACAGTCCATGGGGTCACAAAGAGTCGGACACGACTGAGCAACTCAGCACTCACACAAAGTGTCAGAATTAAACTGAATCATACAACACTGAGCTGGTGTCCAGAGAGCTGGAAATTGGTTGATGTTGGAAAGCCTCATGAATATTTGGTGTCAGTAGGGTTCTATCCGTAGAAAACGATCAGAGTTAGCAGTACCTGAAGCTCCAGTACTTTGGCCACTTGACGCGAAGAGCTGACTCATTGGAAAGACTCTGATGATGGGAAAGACTGGGGGCAGGAGGAGAAGGGGACAACAGAGGACGAGATGGCTAGATGGCATCACCGACTCGATGGACATGGGCTTGAGCAAGCTCTGGGAGTTGGGACAACAGAGGACGAGATGGCTAGATGGCATCACCGACTCGATGGACATGGGCTTGAGCAAGCTCTGGGAGTTGGGACAACAGAGGATGAGATGGCTAGATGGCATCACCGACTCGATGGACATGGGCTTGAGCAAGCTCTGGGAGTTGGGACAACAGAGGACGAGATGGCTAGATGGCATCACCGACTCGATGGACATGGGCTTGAGCAAGCTCTGGGAGTTGGTGAAGGATAGGGAAGCCTGGTGTGCTACAGTCCATGGGGTCAGTTGCAAAGAGTCAGACACGACTGAGCGACTGAACAACAGCAACGACCTAATTAGGAACTGAATGAATGAATGAATATCTGTGTTAATTTTTTCATTGTTTATTGCGAACCTAGACCCTGGGTGAGTATAGAACACACGTGTGGAGCCAAACCATCTGAGCTGGAGGCCCTTCTCTGTCACTGGGAGGGATCTGAGCCTTTGCAACAGTAAAGCTTTTAGCCCAGGATGTAAGAAGGGGGAGACACAGCTCAGACAAAAGCATACTCTACCACACCCAAGGAAAACAATAGAAGGTTCCCAAGCTAGAGTATTTCCAAAGGGTGAAATTTAAATGATTTTCTCTTCTCATTTGTCTTTCCATCTACTGCAAAAAGCCTCTGTATTTAAACAAAGCAGGGCTATAGATGCGTATGCACATTCTGTCTCCTAAGAGGCAACCATTTGAACAACACTGCTCAGTTCCCTTTAGGCGGAATTATTTGAATACAATCAACCCCCACATCGTATTTAAATTTCTGGGTTTTTTCTCCCTTACAGTAATTAAATATGTATCTGTAGCTGACAATGGATTCTCCACAAACATATTTAAATATAGCTTCTCTTCCCACTATAACAGGGTTATATAATGAGACACACTTCTGCCCACTTAAGGAATCACAGAGGGGAAATGAGAATATGGGAGCTGGACTCTGAGATGCTATTTTTAGCCTAAGGGTGCAGGACACACTGCAAGTGAACATTTTACTATTATTCACACCTTTCCTTTTGGCTTCCACTGTCTACTTTAAGAGTCAGAAATAATTCGAGCTAGAAAGAGGTGGATTGTGTTAGGGATCATCCTCTGTCAGCTAACACATTACCCGATCACCACAACACCACAGAGTGCACAGAAGCATGCTCTGCATTACCCAATTACACACCACCATGGATTGCACTGGAGAAAGAAATGGCAACCCACCCCAGTATTCTTGCCTGGAGAATCCCATGGACAGAGGAGCCTGGCGGGCTACAGTCCACGCGATCGCAGGAGTTGGACACGACCTAGCGACTAAACCACCACCACCACCTTGGACTGCACAGAAGCGTACTCTGCATTACCTGATCACTGCAACACCACAGAGCGCATAGACGCATGCCCTGCATTACCCGATCACCGAAACACCACAGGGCTGCATAGACGCGCTTCAGACACTTGTGCCATCGCCCGACAAAGCTGGCTGACTGCCAGCGCTCTGCCGTCCTGGATGACCAGCACACGTTTCTGGGACCACCGTCTCCACAGGAGGGGCTGAGTCCATCTTGGCATGCTTTCCTTGGTTGAGCCATGCCGCTTTTTATGGGCAACATGAAGAAATGATTTGTCTTCTTGGGAAATGAATTTACTTTCTGAAATGGAACAAGCAAAAGAGAACACAAGCTCAAAACTCTCTAAATTTGCATTTGAAGTGACAGTCAGTGGTAGGATGCCTTCCATTATAAAATCTCGAAACGAGAACAGTCAATAGCAACAAGATATACTATGACAGACAAAAAAAATGGCCCCCTAAAGATGTCCACTGCGTAATGCCCAGGACCTGCGCAGATACTATCTTAACACTTTCCAGAATTGATTACGCTAAGAATTTTGATATCTGAAAATCACCCTGGAGTATCCAGGTGGGCACAGTGTAATCAAATGCATCCTTATAAGAGAAAAGCAAGAGACAAAGTTAGAAAAAGCAGATGTGACAACAGAAACAGGCTGGACTGAAGGGCTTTGAGGATGAAGGAAGGGGCTATGAGTTAAGAAGTACGAGCGAAGCTAGAAAAGGCAAGGAGACCATTTTCCTAAGGCCTCCAGAGGAGGCTCGGCTGACACCTTGATTTTGGCCCCTTAAGGCTCAATTCAGACTTCTGACCTCCAGAATTGTAAGAAAATAAATTTCCGTTCTTTTAAACCACTAACTAAGTTGTGACCATTTGTTACAATAGGAATAGGAAAGTAATGTTATGTATCATTAAAACATTTTAAATGTACGATTTTCGACAAATGTTTCTTGAATTAATTTCTGCTTCTGAACGTTGACTCTATATATAACTCACTATATATAAGAGTTGCAGTAGAGCATAGGAACCTGGAATGTCAGGTCCATGAATCAAGGTAAACTGGAAGTGGTCAAACAAGAGATGGCAAGAGTCAACATTCTAGGAATCAGCGAACTGAAATGGACTGGAATGGGTGAATTTAACTCAGATGACCATTATATCTACTACTGTGGGCAAAAATCCCTCAGAAGAAATGGAGTAGCCATCATGGTCAACAAAAGAGTCCAAAATGCAGTACTTAGATGCAATCTCAAAAACGACAGAATGTTCTCTGTTCTTTTCCAAGGCAAACCATTCAATATCACAGTAATCCAAGTCTATGCCCCAACCAGTAACGCTGAAGAAGTTGAAGTTGTGAACTGAACTGAATTCTTTTCATATCTTCAAAACGTATTTATGCATTAGTTCCTTTTATTTGTTCAGAATCACACATTTCACTCAGTCATTCATTTACTATCTTTTTCACTTGTTCAAAACCCTTTATTGAAAGCCCACTCGGAGCCAAGGTAGCTTCAGTCGCTCAGTCATGTCCGACTCTTTGCAACCCCATGAATCGCAGCACGCCAGGCCTCCCTGTCCATCACCAACTCCCGGAGTTCACTCAGACTCACGTCCACTGAGTCGGTGATGCCATCCAGCCATCTCATCCTCTGTCGTCCCCTTCTCCTCCTGCCCCCAATCCCTCCCAGCATCAGAGTCCTTTCCAATGAGTCAATTCTTCGCATGAGGTGGCCAAAGTACTGGAGTTTCAGCTTTAGCATCATTCCTTCCAAAGAACACCCAGGGCTGATCTCCTTTAGAATGGACTGGCTGGATCTCCGTGCAGTCCAAGGGACTCTCAAGAGTCTTCTCCAACACCACAGTTCAAAAGCATCAATTCTTTGGCCCTCAGCTTTCTTCACAGTCGAACTCTCACATCCATACACGACCACAGGAAAAACCATAGTCTTCACTAGACAGACCTTTGTTGGCAAAGTAATGTCTCTGCTTTTCAGTATGCTATCTAGGTTGGTCATAAGTTTCCTTCCAAGGAGTAAGTGTCTTTTAATTTAATGGCTGCAGTCACCATCTGCAGTGATTTTGGAGCCCCCAAATATAAAGTCTGACACTGTTTCCACTGTTTCCCCATCTATTTCCCATGAAGTGATGGGACCAGATGCCATGATCTTCGTTTTCTGAATGTTGAGCTTTAAGCCAACTTTTTTACTCTCCTTTTTCACTTTCATCAATAGGCTTTTTAGTTCCTCTTCACTTTCTGCCAAAAGGGTGGTGTCATCTGCAAGGTAGCTTAGGAAGACAAAAATGAACATTTCAAGTCCTATCCTCCAGATGTTCCCAGTCTAAGACAGGAGGGACTCAACAATTTTAGTCAGTTCCATTCAGTCGCTCAGTCACGTCGACTCTTTGCAACCCTGTAAACTGTAGCACACAGAGCTTCCGGATCCAAGACCAGCTCCCGAAGTTTACTCAAACTCATGTCCACTGAGGCAGTTTTGCCATCCAACAATCTCATCCTCCATCGTCCCCTTCTTCTCCTGCCTTAAATCTTTCTCAGCATCAGGGTCTTTTCAAATGAGTCAGTTCTTCACAACAGATGGCCAAAGTATTAGAGTTTCAGCTTCAACATCAGTCCTTCCAATGAACACCCAGGACTGATCTCCTTTAGGATGGACTGGTTGGATCTCCTTGCAGTCCAAGGGACTCGAAAGAGTCTTCTCCAACACCACAGTTCAAAACCATCAATTCTTCAGTGCTCAGCCTTCTTTATAGTCCAACTCTCACTCCCATACATGACCATAGGAAAAACCATAGCCTTGACTAGATGGACCTTTGTTGGCAAAGTAATGTCTCTGCTTTTTAATATGCTGTCTAGGTTGGTCATAGCTTTTCTTCCAAGGGGTAAGCATCTTTCAATTTCATGGCTGCAATCACCAGCTGAAGTGATTTTGGAGCCCACAAAAATAAAGTCAGCCACTGTTTCCACTGTTTCTCTATCTACTTGCCACGAAGTGATGGGACCAGATGCCATGATCCTGGTTTTCTGAATGTTGAGCTTTAAGCCAACTTTTTCATTCTCTTCTTTCACTTTCATCAAGAGGCTTTTTAGTTCCTCTTCACTTTCTGCCATAAGGGTGGTGTCATCTGCATAATCTGAGGTTATTGATATTTGTGCTGGTAATCTTGATTCCAGCTTGTGCTTCATCCAGTCCAGCATTTCTCATGATGTACTCTGCATAGAAGTTAAATACAGAGGGTGACAATATACAGCCTTGACATACTCCTTTTCCAGTTTGGAACCAGTCTGTTGTTCCATGTCCAGTTCTAACTGTTGCTTCCTGACCTGCATATAGGTTTCTCAAGAGGCAGGTCAGGTGGTCTGGTATTCCCATCTCTTTCAGAATTTTCCACAGTGTATTGTGATCCACATAGTCAAAGGCTTTGGCATAGTCAAGAAAGCAGAAATAGATGTTTTTCTGGAACTCTCTTGCTTTCTCGATGATCCAGCAGATGTTGGCAATTTGATCTCTGGCTCCTCTGCCTTTTCTAAAACCAGCTTGAACATCTGGAAGTTCACGGTTCACGTATTGCTGAAGCCTGGCTTGGAGAATTTTGAGCATTACTTTACTAGTATGTGAGATGAGTGCAATTGTGCATTAGTTTGACCATTTTTGGCATTGCCTTTCTTTGGGACTGGAATGAAAACTGACCCTTTCCAGTCCTGTGGCCACTGCTGAGTTTTCCAAATTTGCTGGCATATTGAGTGCAGCACTTTCACAGCATCATCTTTCAGGATTTTAAATAGCTCAACTGGAATTCCATCAACTCCACCAGCTTTGTTCACAGCGATGCTTCCTAAGACCCACCTGACTTCACATTCCAGGATGTCCGGTTCCAGGTGAGTGATCACACCATCATGAATATCTGGGTCATGAAGATCTTTTTTGTATAGTTCTGTATATTCTTGCCACCTCTTCTTAATATCATCTGCTTCTATTAGGTCCATACCATTTCTGTCCTTTATTGAGCCCATCTTTGCATGAAATGTTCCCTTGGTATCTCTAATTTTCTTGGAGAGATCTCTAGTCTTTCCCATTCTATTGTTTTCCTCTATTTCTTTGCACTGACCACTGAAGAAGGCTTTCTTATCTCTTCTTGCTATTCTTTGGAACTCTGCATTCAGATGCTTATGTCTTTCCTTTTCTCCTTTGCCTTTTTGCTTCTCTTCTTTTCTGAGTTATTTGTCAGGCCTCCTCAGACAACCAATTTTCCTTTTTGCATTTCTTTTTCTTGGGGATGGTCTTATCCCTGCCTCTGTACAATGTCACAAACCGCTGTCCACAGTTCTTCAGCCACTCTATCAGATCTAGTCCCTTAAATCTCTTGTCACTTTCACTGTATAATCGTAAGGGATTTGATTTAGGTCATACCTGAATGGTCTAGTGGTTTTCCCCACTTTCTTCAATTTAAGTTTGAATTTGGCAATAAGGAGTCCATGATCTGAGCCACAGTCAGCTCCCAGTCTTGTGTCATAAACAGATGGAAGTGTGGACATGAGGCAGAGAGTGCGAGAAGCCCTTCCCAGGTCAGTGTGTGTGTGTTTCACGCCACGTGTCCTCCACTCCTTCAACAGCTGCACAGAATCCCACAGTGAGCATAATTCATGCTCTTTGGCCACTCCTCTATTAATGCGCTTCTCCGCTATTTCTTGTTTAAATCTTCTGGCCGCACTGCACAGCTTGCAGGATCTTAATTCCCCAAGCAGGGATCGAACCTACATCCCCTATATCAGCATCTCGAAGTCTCAACCACAGGACCACGAGGAAAGTCCCAACTTACATGCTGCTTTTAATTTACACCAATATAAGCTGTAATGCAATGATCGTCGCTCTACACCTCTGCTTATGCACATGTGTTTCTATGGGTGTGTAAGTAAAATATCTTGCAGTGCAGTCCATCAGTTCAGTTCAGTTCAGCCGCTCAGTCGTGTCCGACTCTCTGTGACCCCATGAATTGCAGCACGCCAGGCCTCCCTGTCCATCACCAACTCCCGGAGTTCACTCAAACTCACGTCCACTGAGTTGGTGATGCCATCCAGCCATCTCATCCTCTGTCGTCCCCTTCTCCTCCTGCCCTCAATCCCTCCCAGCATCAGAGTCTTTTCCAATGAGTCAACTCTTCGCATGAGGTGGCCAAAGTACTGGAGTTTCAGCTTTAGCATCATTCCTTCCAAAGAACACCCAGGGCTGATCTCCTTTAGAATGGACTGGTTGGATCTCCGTGCAGTCCAAGGGACTCTCAAGAGTCTTCTCCAACACCACAGTTCAAAAGCTTCAATTCTTCGGCCCTCAGCTTTCTTCACAGTCCAACTCTCACATCCATACATGACCACTGGAAAAACCATAGCCTTCACTAGACAGACCTTTGTTGGCAAAGTAATGTCTCTGCTTTTCAATATGCTATCTTGGTTGGTCATAACTTTTCTTCCAAGGAGTAAGCGTCTTAATTTCATGGCTGCAATCACCATCTGCAGTGATTTTGGAGCCCCCAAATATAAAGTCTGCCACTGTTTCCACTGTTTCCCCATCTATTTCCCATGAAGTGATGGGACCAGATGCCATGATCCTGGTTTTCTGAATGTTGAGCTTTAAGCCAACTTTTTTACTCTCCTCTTTCACTTTCATCAAGAGGCTTTTGAGTTCCTCTTCACTTTCTGCCATAAGGGTGGTGTCATCTGCATATGTGAGGTTAGTGATATTTCTCCCAGCAATCTTGATTCCAGCTTGTGCTTCTTCCAGCCCAGTGCTTCTCATGATATAGTCTGCATATAAGTTAAATAAGCAGAGTGACAATATACAGCCTTGATGTACTTCTTTTCCAGTTTGGAATCAGTCTGTTGTTCCATGTCCAGTTCTAACTGTTGCTTCCTGACCTGCATATAGGTTTCTCAAGAGGCAGGTCAGGTGGTCTGGTATTCCCATCTCTTTCAGAATTTTCCACAGTTTGTTGTGATCCACACAGTCAAAGGCTTTGGCATAGTCAATAAAGCACAAATAGATGTTTTTCTGGAACTCTCTTGCTTTCTCGATGATCCAGTGGATGTTGGCAATTTGATCTCTGGTTCCTCTGGCTTTTCTGAAACCAGCTTGAACATCTCGAAGTTGACGGTTGACATACTGCTGAAGCCTGGCTTGGAGAATTTTGAGCATTACTTTACTAGCATGTGAGATGAGTGCAGTTGTGCGGTAGTTTGAGCATTCTTTGGCACTGCCTTTCTTAGGGACTGGTGCAGTCCATACAGGATATCATTTAAATAAAAGAACTCACATGCCAAAGAACAAATATTTCAATGGATGTACATATTTATGCAAATGCCTAGAAACCATATGTGGTAATTGATAACAACAGTTGCCCATGCTAAAGAGTTAAAGGCAGGATGACATTGCCAAGGGACACTTGTTTATAACACTTTCACTTCCTACAATGAGAATGTCCTACGTGTTATTCACATAATTAAAGTTAATAATAAAACAGGACAGTAGCGTATGTCCCCAAATCAGAATGAGGAGCCAACAGGTGGACAGAAAACGAGGAACTGAGTCAGACACGGAAACGAGAAGGAAGGGTGATCCCAGGACAGGGCTTCAAAGGAACACAGAAAACCTGTGCCTCCCTTCCAAGGCTGTGTTCCCAGTAAGAACGCAGAAGAATGTTTAACAGAAAGGAACAGAAAGAAGGTCATCATTGTCCCTCTGCAAGGTTAGACGGCAACTGGCTGTCCCTAACCCATCCTGCACCTACCGCATACCTAAAACCATGGTGAACCAGACTGGCCCTCTGTTAAACTATGAACGCATTTTACCTTCCCTGAAAAACATTTGTTTCAAAGTCTAACACCCTTATGCTTTTAGAAGACTGAGGCTTAATAAACTGGGGAGGAACGTTCTCCGGGCAGGGACCTTGCTGTCTTGTTCATCCTAATATACTGAGCACACGTGCCTTGCTCTGAGGTGGTAACTAATAAATCCTTGTTAAATGAATTGAGTCTAGGTTTCCTGTATCACAGTACTAATCTATTTCCCGTATCGTCGTACTAATCCAAGCAGCACTTACGGTTCTATTAACTTAAACTGCATTTTCCCTCCGTTTTCTTCTTTCCTTGTCAAACAGCTGTTAAAAAAAAAAGAAGAAGAAGAAGAAAAAGGAAAGAAAGAAAGAAAAAGACAAACAATCTTTGGGTCTCAAACTATGCACCAAGTACTACTGTAAGTTCACAGAGTTCCCAGAACCCCCACAGAACTCTGCGAAGTTCAGCACTGAGCTCTTCAGTAAGTCAGTTCCAAGCCTGGACTGACTCAGCAAAAACATCCTGATCATCTTGATTGGTGGTTGTTTCCCACTAGGCTAAAAGAAGCAAAATTCAAACGAGAAATAAAGTCAGTTATGAAGTCAATTGAAACCTGATGGCTCAGATGATAAAGAATCTGCCTGCAATTCAGGAGAGCTGGGTTCGATCCCTGGGTTGGGAAGATCCCCTAGAGAAGGGAATGGCAACCCACTCCAGTATTCTTGCCTGGAGAATTGCATGGACAGAGGAGCCTGGTGGGCTACAGTCCATGGGGTCATAAAGAGTCAGACATGACTGAGCAACTTTTACTTCACTTCAGGAGGTCGATTATAATTAACTCTTCATATCTCAAAGCCTAAAGTTGAGTCCACAGAACACTAAGATTACCCACACTACTTTCTATGGACTGAACTGTGTCTTCCCCAAACTCCTATGTTTAAGACCCAACCCTCAATGTGACTGTATTTGTAGACTGAGTCTTTAAGGAGGCGATTACAGTTAAATGGGTGGGGCCCTGATCCAACTGGATTGGTGTCTTTATAAGAGGAAGAAACATCAAAGATCCCTCTCTCCCTACCAACACAGAAGAAAGGCCATGTCAGGACACAGCAGGAGGCAACCATCTACCAGCAAGAAGGAAAGTCCTCAATGCCAGACAGGGACCTTGCTGGCACCTTGAACTGAGCCTCCAAAACCACGAGAAAACTGATTTCCATGGTTTAAGCAGCCCAGTCTGCAGCACTCTTCACGGCAGCCTAAGCAGACTAATTCATTTAAGAGAAGAAGGAGAAGGAGAGAGAAGAGACGGGAGAGACAGAGAGAAAGGTGAAATACAGTATTTTCATAATTCAACTATAACACACGTTACTGAAATTATTCAGCATATGCAAAGATAAATGAGATGATTTTCTTGAACTTATTTATTGCCTCAAACACAAACTTAATTTTCATGTTCCTGCTAATGTCAGTTTTATGTGAGCCCAAACTCCCAAAAGATGTCTTATTTTTCATTCATTTCTCGATGAGCCTCATTTTCCAAGACTCTTCCCTGACAGCCCTTCTGTAGCAAAAAGAGAGAGAGAGAAAGAGAGGAAAAAAAACCTCTCTTTCACAGCTAGTGAAGCTATAGTTACTAGGCAACCTTCCATATATTTTAAAATAACTTGCAGCTTTCCAGCAAAAGGAAAGAGAATATTTAAGACTGTTAAGCTTCGAATTTTTAAAGCACACCTGAAGCAAAGTTAGTTAGAGCAGAGATTTATTGCCATTTCTGGGACCCCTGGAATTCCTCTTCTGCCTGAAAACTGAAGTATGACCGCGGACTCCGAGAAACTCTTGACATCTTCTGACAAGTGGAAAAGGCAAATTCTCATGCCCAGTGCAGTACTGAAATGAGGAGGGCTTTGCAGAATTATTCAGAATAATGAAAGAGGAGGAAGGTGTCAACTCGGCATCCATCAAGCTGGAAGATATGACTTCCCCAGGGGAAACTTCGTGTCTGTATCTCTGAAAGGAGCCCTCTATTCAATGCACGTGTCCAGTAACAAGAGCAGTTACAGCACAGGAGAGGCAGAAGACTCTCAAGTAATCAGAATCCAAAATCCTTAGGGATTTGTCTTGAATTGTACCTTGCAGTGAACTGAGTGCCAAAGGTTGGGTGTTGGTAATTAAATCCCTTTAGAATAAGTAACTGCGGTCTCAGCATTCCAGATGTTGGGGTCATTCCAACATCATTCAAATTATACACATATATCCCCCCAATAACATTTCCTATTTTTTTAAGTCTTCACAAAATAAGGGTCCACAGCCTGTTCCCCTGTTCTGTTGAAAACTTAATCAGTCCCAGTAGCTGAATTTTTTCATATTTATTTCATCATAGTAATTCTCCTTAAAATGAATCACTGTCTTTTTGTTCTACTCTCTGCAAGACAGAGGATAATTAGCCAACATTGACTGCTTAAAATCCTTCATGTATTTGAAAACTATTAATTAGTCAACCCACAGCCCACTTTTCTCCAACATTAATAATCTCAGTGTCTTTTATCTTCTTTGAAAGTCTTATTCTGCAGTCATTTTTGTGACTCACTTCTGAATTAAGTTAACCTCTCCAAAGCTTGTTGAATGAACCAGTGAAATGAATGAATGATCCGTGATGGCAGGATGGCAGCCTGCAAGGGAATATGGAGGTTTTTATTTTTTTGCTCACAGAGCATTTAAAAATATATAAATGAACTAATATTTGAAAATCAAGTTTCACATAGACTTGAACTTCTGATTTTGCTTTAAAAGTTGCAATAATTGAGAGAGTAGGATTGATGCATATACACTGCGTGTGTGCCAAGTCTCTTCAGTTCAGTTCAGTTCAGTCGGTCAGTCATGTCCGACTCTTTGTGACCCCATGGACCACAGCACGCCAGGACTCCCTGTCCATCACCAACTCCTGGAGCTTGCTCCAACTCATGTCCATCATGTCCAACTCTTTACAACCCCCTGGGCTGTAGCCCGCCAGGCTCCTCTGTCCATGGGATCTCCAGGCAAGAATACTGGAATGGGTTGCCATTTCCTCTTCCAGGGGACCTTCCTGACCCAGGGACTGAACTCTCATCTCTTAAGTCTCCTGCACTGCCAGGCTGGTACTTTACCACTAGCACCGCCTGGGAAGCCTATATATACGTTATCATGTGTAAAACAGACAGCTAGTGGAGAGACACTATCTAACAAAGAGAGCTTAACCTGGTGCTCCATGACAACCTAGAGCGGTGAGAAAGGGGAGAAGGTGGGAAGGAGCGGACTTACGTATACTTACAGTTGATCACACTGTTGTCGAGCAGAAATCAACACAACATTATAAAGCAATTATCCTCCAATTAAAAGTAAACTTAAAAAAAGAAAAGAAAAATTGC
Source organism: Bos mutus (assembly GCF_027580195.1). NCBI lineage: Eukaryota > Metazoa > Chordata > Mammalia > Artiodactyla > Bovidae > Bos > Bos mutus. The sequence continues at coordinate 15,167,292 of NC_091629.1, forward strand.
AAGAATTGACAAAGTTGGATCCCTGGGCTGGATGTGAGAAGTGACTGCTTCCTTGAAGCAGGGCAGGTGTTATTTTCCCAGAATCCCTACCCAGCCCTCTTTACTTATTCATGGTACAAGCTGCTTCAAGGGCTTCTGAGTTTTTGACTTTTTGAAACAATATCTTCAACAATCTCCAAAAGAACTGCTCATTTTTGAGTAGTTACTAGGTGTCAGTAATCTAGAATTAATATTCACTGATCATCTACTATCTGACAATTACTCATTAATTCTCATAATTCTCACAACAGCTCTATTGCCTAGGTCTCATGATTATTTTCGCTTTATAGAACTGAGCTTCAGACGTTGGGTAACTCAATAACAAACTGAAATGGCAGACGTGGAATTTCAACATAGCTTTCTGAAACCAAAGCCTGTATTTCCTCTACGCTGAGCCATCGCTCTCACCAGGAAAAAGTCCTTGTTGCTGATACAGAGGCAAAATGGATAGACAAGGTCATCAGTGGTAGAAAGGTCATGAAGAACAACGCAGAGGAGCAGTTAATTCCACTGCTAGTGTATCAGCCGACAACTAGTTAAGTAGTAGTAAGAACTGGGATTAGATTTCCCAAGTGTAGAGGCCTTTCTTGACTTCAGGCAGATTCTGACCAGTGTTAAGATTTGGAACAGACCAGTGTTCACACGTAACCACTCAAGGACAAGTTACCTGTAATTTCTAGGCTTCGATTTCCTCACTCGTAAAACAGGGAGATCGCTGTAACCATCATTAACTCCATGGTTGCAGTAAGGATCAGAAGGCAAGGTAAATGAAATCATAAAGAGAAACCATTTGGCACTCTGCCTGACAGACCATATACACTCAGCTAAAGCTCAATAAACTCCTATTACTATTATTCTTGGGCTTCCTAGGTGGCTCAGTGGTAAAGGATCCACCTGTCAATGCAGGAGACACAAGAGACATGAGTTTGTTCCCTGGGTCATGAAGATCCCCTGGAGAAGGAAATGGCAACCCACCCCAATATTCTTGCCTGGGAAATCCCATGGAGTTCCCAGGGCTACAGTCCATGGGGTCACAAAGAGTCAGACATGACTGAGCACGAACGCACTATTATCTACTTATTGGGAATGGTATTCCAGCTGAATATAACAGGAAACCAAATTCTGTGGCTTGTCCACTTACAGTCCTGAAGTGGCTGCTCAACCTCCTGTTACAACCCCATGTTACACTCTGAGAAAAGGGTAAGAGACAAGTTACCAGTTGATTTTGCCCCCTTTTAAAGGGCTTTACCATTAATTCCATCTGGCTCCGAAGCCCCAGCCAAGAAGCTGAGAAACGTGGTTAGTTTAGCTGGGTATATCATGACCCCAAACAACCTGGGATCTGCTGGTGAGTAAGAGGGAGGAGACAGTGTCAATCTGGTGTCCTGTAGAGTCCAGGAAGCAAACCTGTGTCACGGGCTGGTTCAGAGGGACAAACAATTGACGCAAAATTTCTGAAACGTGGTCAGCACCACACAGAAGCTCACTTTCGTTCCTCTCTCCTTCCTTAACTACTTTACGTCCTGTTCTTCCACTTCCAGCTGCAGAACCTCTTATGATCGCCTTCCCCAGAACCATGGTACAATAATTGCACAAAGATCAGGGCCAAAATCAAGTCAGTGTCACTGAAACTGAGTTTACCCTCCATAGCATATTTCTTCTTTTTAAAGTGTGCATTTTTTGAAATAGTAAATCAAAGTGCAGATTTCAATATGAAAGAATACTATTCACGGGGAAAGGAACGGGGGAGGAATAAATTAGGATTATGGGTCTAACAAATATAAACTACTATATATAAAACAGATAAGCAATAAAGATCTACTGTATAGCACAGGGAACTATATTCAATATCTGGTAATGACTTATCATGGAAAAGAATCTGAAAAATATATATGTATATAACTGAATCACTTTCCCATACACCCGAAACTAATATAATGTTGTAAATCAACGATACATCAATTTTAAAGGAAAGAAAATGCCCACCAAATGGGAGCGATTACTGCTGCTGTGGCTTCTGCAGTCACGGCTCTGACCATCCTCGGACGCGAACACCGTTACTCTGCGCTGTTGCGTGAACACCACGGTCAGACAGTGTCTCTAGCTGGTCGTGCTGAGCCCTCTGACGTACGCCCATTGCCATGGCTGCGCTTTCAACTCCAAAAGCACAGAGGTGAAATCAAGTGGATGCATCTGCTGACAGGGTTGTGCTCCCAATGGCCAAGCAGGAAGAGTAATTCTGGTCCAGGGGCTGCACAAGCCAGGCAACCTTTCAATCCAGCACAAGCCAGGGTGACGTAAGGGAACTAAAGTAAAGCAAAGCAGGGATTCCTGCAAACCAGGAAGGAGAAGTGTCCTCTCTTATACCAGGCCGTGGGATCCTGTACAGAATCCACTTTGAAAGCCCAAATGCTATTTCTCTCCATGTTCTAATAGTATTGTCTGTTTTTCCAATTAGCCATTAATATAAAGTGATTTTCTGAGTATATATCTCTGGTTGTGGTTTAAAGAGATGAGCATTAAAACACGTCTCTTCACCATGGCCAGAAAATTTATCATGAAAGGGCTTTATTCTCTTTAATTCTAATCAGAAGGTAAAAAAATTGTACAAGTATGAAGTTTAAAATAGGCTTTTAAAAAATGCTATTTCACTTACGCATATTTTAGGATTAGGCATAAAGTGTGACTGTTAATTACCAAGCATTTACAGACTGAGAAACAGCCCTTGCACACCAGCCTTGCACACCAGCCTCATCAAGGAAGTCAGAAAAGAGAATCTTCCAGTAAAGAAAAAGGAATAATTCTGCTTCTTGGAGTAAAAGCATTTCCAGGAAATTCTGTGTAAGCAAAGTAAGTAAATAAAGGAAATGTAAATCAGTACTAAAAAAAGAAACAAAAACTGTCCATACTCCTGTCTGAAAGCCTCTGGTGGACATTTTTACATCTTGGTGTAACTGGGCAGTTTTCACTGGCTTGGACCCCAGGCAGTGTTGGGTGCTTCTTCTGGAGCTGTGGCGGTAGGGATCCAGTACCATCTGTCCTGGAATGAAATTTCTCTCTGTGATCAAAGCTCTGGTCTTCACCAGCATGAGTTCAACTTACAGAATTTAATTAGAGAAAGTGGACAGGAGAGAAAGGAGACTATTCCAATCAATAATCAATGTCCTCGTCACCACCTCACACTGCACAGTAAAGACGAATGAATGTAAAGTGCTTACCAAGATGCTGGACGCCGCTCTCTGGAGCCTAAAACCCACAACCAACCTCCCCTCGTACAAAATGCTGGACGCCCGCCCCCTCGAGCCTGAAACCCACGACCAACCTCCCATCGTACGGGTGTTTAGGCATCGGACAAAAGCGTCCCCACAGCCTGGACGCCCGCCCTCTGGAGCCTAAAACCCACAACCTCCCATCGTGCGGGTGTTTAAGCATCTAACAAAAGCGTCCCCACAGCCTGTCCCTCTCCCTGAGCGCCTTGCGCAGCTCTCCAGAAAGGATCCTGCCTGCTTCCTCACCATCATCGCCCCCAGCTCCCCACCCACAGGCTTCCCTCCAGGTACGGTGAGCTGCTGCTGTTCTCCACGTGGGTCATGCTTTATTCTACCTTCAGGCCTCTGCCTGTGCAATTCCCTTTGCCTGGAAGAGTCAGTAGGGCTCAGTGAAGTGAAGGAAAACATTCTAAAACTTGTGTTTACTTGTGTGTATCTTGAATAAATAAGAACATTTTTCTAAAATATAATACTGCTCTATATGAATTGATAATAGAGCGTGTATATAAAGAATAAGCATTAAATACTGAGCCACTTTTTTATTTGGCCACACCACGCAGCATGTGGGATCTGAGTTCCCCGACCAGGGACTGAACTCACATCCCCTGCAGTGGAAGCTCAGAGTCACAACCGCTGGACCCACAAGGAAATCCCAGGAGCGGCTCTTTTAATTGAACGAATTATGTAATCAAAAACATTTGAAGACTGTGGGTCTAAAACACCCTGTGTCTCACAATCCCATTTCAACCCAACTCCACCTGAAGCAGGAAGTAACAGATTATTGTAAATCAACCATATTCTAACGCAACACTTTAAAAAAAGAGCTAGCGATAAAAGCAGCAAACCTATGAATTAGAGCCTTCCAATGAACAAACTGCATGACTGCATGTACTCTGTGACATTCTCACTCGCTGGCACCAGCATTCTAAAAAGAAAGCCGTTCGTATGCGTAGATTGAAAGCAGTAGTATAACAGAGAACGACGCTCCGTTTTTTAACTTTACAGTCAAAATTGAAATTTTATGATTTTTAAAAGCGATATGTTCATATGGTTCAAATTTCCCAATGATTTCAATAGTATTTATTGATGTATTTACTATGGATTTATTCAGTTGTATTTATTTACTGGTTGATTGACTGTATTTATTGATTAGCTCCTTCCTCTGAGTTTTATATCTCAGAAACTAGTCACCTATTTGCAAGGACAGTCAGCTTCTTATGCAAATGCTAGGATGTGCATACAAATGCAAATACACAGCCTCATTCCCCTCCCTTCCTACACAAATACAGCATTCTACACACTAGGGATCAGTACAGGCTATGATTTGAAAAATATTTTTCAATAGCCAGAAAAAAATCACCCGGCGTTAAAAGCACAGTTTCACTTACTACGGAAAAACACCTAGGGCCTCCTTGGTGGCCAGTGGCTAAGGCTCTGTGCTTCCAGCGCAGGGGGTGTCAGTTCAACCCCTGGTCCAGAAGCGAAAATCCCACATGCTGCCTGACACGGCCAGAAAGAAAAAAGACCTCAGGGAATAAAACCTATGTACAAAGATGCTCTTTGCAATACTATTTATAATAATCGTAATAAAGGAGATAATAAATTTAAGAATTCCAAATTAACAAAATATTTAACACAGTGGGAAACCATGAAGCCAGAAAAAGAAAGAAATGAAATTGATCTTTAAGTAATGATGAGGAGAGATTTCCAAATTTATTAAGTAACACAACGTAAGTGCAGAATAAAGTATATAGTATATACACCAAATACGTGGGGGAAAGGAGTGCAAAAAATAACATATATATATGTTTATCTATATATGTATATGTTGATATATACCTGACATACAGCTGGAAAAAAAAAGCCATAAGAAGCTATACCACTGATGGCCTATTTGGATAATACTGGGGAACAGGATGAAAGAATTTTTGCTGTGTACTATTTTTTAATTTTTAATGCTGGAATTTTATGCCATGTGAATACCTATAAATTTTTTCATTTAAATAGCATGAAATCATTATAATAATATTAAAATCACAGGTTAAATGAGCACATTCATCATTAATACATTTTCCTTCGACTCACCGTTTATCTGTTAGTACCCAGAACTAACCCTTGCGCATAGTAGGCACTCAGTAAAAAGGTATTAAATAAATGAATGCATGGACCTACAAATGAATGTACAATCATTAAATATTTTAAACTAGAGGAATAATTAGGTCACTGGTGCGTCTCTTTGCAACCTCATGGACCTTAGACCTCCAGGCTCCCGCTGTCCATGGAATTTTACAGGCAAGAATACTGGCGTGGGTAGCCATTCCCTTCTCCAGGGCATCTTCTCGATCCAGGAATCGAACCCAGGTGCCCTGCATTGCAGGCAGATTCTTCACCGTCTGAGCCACTAGGAAGGCCCGGGTCACTGGTGTAATGATTACTAAACAGGCCTCAGTCACTGATGTGGTTTCTGAAAGAGCCACACACACACTACAAATAGCCACGCACGAGGACAGAACTCACCAGAAAGAACACACTCTTCCTTGATTAGCTTCTCCAGCTTCACAGATGTAAACTGCTTTATCGATGGAATATAATTAATAAACAGCATAAGCCACAAAAACAAATCCAATGCTCTCTGCTGTCAGCAAGTATAACAAGCAAATCGCATTTCAGAGTATTAGCTGAGGAACTAAAATTTGCTCAAAATTCAGAAACAGATCCTCTTTCCAGTTTTGGAACAAATGAAATCAAAATGGTCATTGAGCCCATTTGGCAGTAGTTCTCTATGGGCTGGAGAGAGCATGGCTCACCACAGCAAGTCCAGTCGCTCAGTCGCGTCCGACTCTTTGCGACCCCATGGACTGCAGACGCCAGGCCTCCCTGTCCATCACCAACTCCTGGCGCTTACTCAAACTCATGTCCATCACAAACAGCATATCTAATTTTTCTCTAATTATAATGAAATTCCTAACTGAGCTAAAGAATCTTTAGAGTGTCTGAATGAAGGAAATCAAAAAGCACTACATATATCTTCATGCTAAGGGCAGAAATTTACACGGAGGACTGTGGTTATGACTTTATTACTGAGTTCAGGATTCAGAGCCATGTTCTATAATCAGTGAATGGAAGACATTGAAACAAATAGAATGTCAGCTTCATCTATGGCAGGCTGCTAGATTTCCCGTCTTAAAAATTGGCCTTTATCACTTCACACATTGCTGATAGCAGGATAAACTGCTAAGGATCTTAGGCAAGTTAATTCATAATGTATATCAATGGTCATAAAAACATTTAAATGCTGTAGCCTCATAATCACATTGATTATTAAGGTATAATCTAAAACATGGTCAAAAATGTAAGCCTGAGCATTATTTGAATTAGAAACAGTTTAACTGTTTTTAACTATCAAGTAGATTATGTACTTACTCAACAGAGTACTATAGATGTTAAAATTATAGTTTGAAAGATTATGTAACCATTTGAGAAAATGTATATAACATATTTTAAAACGTACATAGGATATGACACAATAAATGTATAATAGCTACAACCATGAAAAATTTTAGGAGCATGGGGGAAATGGAAAGAGATATACTAAAATAGCACCCTTGTTTTGGGGTACTGCTGCTGCTGCTGCTAAGTCACTTCAGTCGTGTCCAACTCTGTGCGACCCCACAGACGGCAGCCCACCAGGCTCCCCCGTCCCTGGGATTCTCCAGGCAAGAACACTGGAGTGGGTTGCCATTTCCTCCTCCAATGCATGAAAGTGAAAAGTGAAAGTGAAGTCGCTCAGTCGTGTCCGACTCCTAGCGACCCCGTGGACTGCAGCCCGCCAGGCTCCCCCGTCCCTGGGACTCTCCAGGCAAGAGCGCTGGAGCGGGCGCCACTGGGGTACTAGGTTTATGTAATTTCATTACAGGGAAAACTAAGGGAAAACCCAGCAAAACTGTAACAGTACAAAGAGAAAAGATTTACTGCTGTCAATGTGCTCTCTCCTGTCCCTTTTGTGTCCCGTGTTCAAATTTATATTGACTGAGACGATCTTGGTTATTAACATTCTTCTGAAGAGCCTGTATATGGAGCCCAGCTTTAGACTATTAGTCTATTTTTCTATTTTCTATTTTTTAAAGGCAGTCACAAAGACCACCCAGACACCCAGCTGCCCTCTCCTGCCACTGGTTTTCAAGTCAATTAAGTGTATGACATTCACTTTGATTTCATTGAATTCCGTTTCTTACTCTTTTCCTCATTAGCAACTTCAACATTTCTTACTTTCAGAGCATCAGGTAAAAAGTAGTGCAAGAAAAGTATCCAAAAGAGGCAGTTTTACAGGAGTAACTCAAAATGTTTAGTTAGGCCTGTTACTAATATCAAAACGTTAAAGACTGGGTGGACCTTCGTTGCAAAGGTTAAGCAGAGAAAGGCATGGTCTGAACTTCCTGCATCTCCTGTTACTAGCAGGGCAGTCTTGACTGGATTATGTACTCTCTATAAGCCTAAATCACCTGTAAAAGGAGGACAAAGATAGTATATCATAAAGGTTTGAGAATGAATTCCAACCCAGATTTAACCATGTGCTGCACACTCAGTCAAGCAGGGTGACGAGCCATAGATAGGAACGGAGGTGGGGTCTTGTCTGTGTGGCCCTGGTGAATTACTTCAGCTCTCCGTGCCTTGATCTCAGCAACAATAACGGCCCTTTTAAGTTGGCCAGATACGATGGAAGTGGTGACTCCTCCCACTTAGCATTCATTCCACTAAAACTGGCTCAACAGCAGTAAAGTAGCTGCAGCATAAGCAGAACACCCTTCTGGGTCTCCGGGAGTGATGTGCGATTCAACACTTCCTGATGCGTACACCACGCGGATGAAACTTCTGGGTGCACCTGCCTCCGTGTTGGTGTAAATAACAGAACTAGATGGACGGTGGGACCCCAGACAGAGAAGCTCGAAACTGCTCAGTCATGGGCCATTCCTGTCGTTCTCAACAACTTCTAGCTTCTTTGACCCTGACTTTCCTGAAACTTTAAACGAAGCTAATAGAATGTGACTTACAGTGTTAGATTCAAAAAGATGATGAACGCAGAAAATCCAACATGGCATTGAGGAATCTTCACTCCCCTTCCAAAGGGAGTAACTCCAACATGTTCAGCTGCTCAGTCATGTAAATGCTGTTCCAAGAGGCCATGAAATGTGCCCAAGCTCAATCCCAAGTTCATCCTGCTTTCTCTCTTGGCCACGTGACTTAGAACGTGCTATGTCACTGCTCTGACCTTTACTTTGTTCATTTATAAAATGCGGTCATGAGTCTCAACTTACTCCCCTGTACGTGCACACAAAGCCTTGCCTAATGCCCCCAACTATTATTAAGTGCCCTACGAGAGGAGCTACCCTGCGTCTGAGGCCAGGGGCGGTGGCCGGGAGGAGCAAGCCCATGCCCGAGGCCAGGGGCGGCGGCCGGGAGGTCCAACTCCACGTCCGAGGAGCTGTGGCTGCACGGGCGAAGGAGGGCCTAGAGGAGCTATCCCACGTTGAAGGTCAGGAAGGGCAGCAGTGAGGAGATACACCCATCCAAGGTAAGGAGCAGTGGCTGCGCTTTGCTGGAGCAGCCGTGAAGAGATACCCCACGCCCAAGGTAAGAGAAACCCAAGAAAGACGGTAGGTGTTGCAAGAGGGCATCAGAGGGCAGACACACTGAAACCATACTCACAGAAAACTAGTCAATCTAATCACACTAGGACCACAGCCTTGTCTAACTCAAAGAAACTAAGCCATGCCCATGGGGCAACCCAAGACGGACGGGTCATGGTGGAGAGATCTGACAGAATGTGGTCCAGTGGAGAAGGGAATGGCAAACCACTTCAGTATTCTTGCCTTGAGAACCCCATGAACAGTATGAAAAGGCAAAATGATAGGATACTGAAAGAGGAACTCCCAACTCTGGGAGTTGGTGATGGACAGGGAGGCCTGGCGTGCTGCGATTCACGGGGTCGCAAAGAGTCGGACACGACTGAGTGACTGAACTGAACTAAACTGAACTGTTATCAAATCATACTGGAACCACCAGCTATCATTGTTAGGTCAAAATTCACTATATATTGATTCATAGAGTTCCTAGTCATTTCTATCAATATTTCTACATTTCTACAAATTATAACCAACCACACTGACATGGCAATTGGCTGGCTTTATTCTTCCACAGAAAAATCTTTATTTGGCTGGAGGGTCAATACCTACAAAAATACTATTCAACAGCTTTTGGAAACAAATCTTTACAAAACTAGCTCGAAGGGACATGATTTTTCCTTGTGTTCTATTATTATCCTAAACAAAGGATTTGGGCTCCACAATTTACACCGTTCACCAAGAACAGGGCTCTGAAATACTGGATGTAATTTTGCTACCTAAGAGCAAACATCAACACTTGCAAAATGATACAGAACATCGGAAGTGAACATATTATCGAAATACACTGAAATTCCAAATCAGCTTGATTTGTTCTGAAAATCTGACCCAACTTCCTTCTCACCTTTCTCCAAAGGGACCACAGTCTCTCACTGCTGAAGCTGCCTGCCAAGCTTAAATATTTGAATATAGAATTCAAATCCCATCTTTCTCTCTTGACAAACTAGAGTTGCTGCTCTTCCCTTGATAAACTTAATAAGATATGTAAAAAGACCATGTAATCTGCCAATTTCTGATCGTGAGATGTTGCTGAAACCCTGAGCTCTCAACAGTCTTAATTAAAACATGAATAGTGATCGCTAAAGGAAAATACATTTCATTCAAACTGTGAGGATGTCTTACAATGTTTTTGGCAAAGCCATAATGATTATGCTAGGGTGCAGAAAGTCACATGGCCGAGCTTCCTCTCCTGCAAAAGAAAATACTCAGTGGAGGTCCCATGTGATGACTTCACGCAGGAATGAACAGGATCTGTGATTCTCCCGTGTTCCAAAGAGATGCATGAGAGGAAAAGTCAGTGATGTTACTGGATGTTGTCTTTCAGGATAAGACAATAGATGAGGATATGCCCTTGCCACGTAGAGAATGAATTCTTAATTTAGAAGTAAAATATGTTCACTAAAAATAAAAGTCATCTTCCAACCACTGTCCTCCACATCTGGCCACTTAGGGTCATGATACTGTCCTTTTATTGTATTACAGGAGATACAAATGTGCATCACTAAACATAAACAAATGGATAAATAAACTTAAAAGCATAAAATTTAAAAAGCAAATGACCACCCATCCTACTTTACCCGCAGCGCCCTACTTCTTAGCGGAAAGCACAGCTGTTATACAAGACGTGTGACCAGGAGCCATCCCCTCTGGTTTCGAAGCCTGAACTGATATGTTCCTTAAATTTAACATAATCTTCCCTCGCCTGCTTCTCGTTCAGAGAATAGCAAGATGCATTCTTCTAATGACACTGACAGTCTTATTAGTCATCTCCTCAACTAATACGCCAGTGACTTTCTCCATTTGAACCTTTACAAGACAAAATGAAAATCTGCTAATTTCTAACTCCATATGCCCAGTGCCCAACTAAAGTCATGATTACAAATTCTCCAGAATGCATGACCTTAACCGGCAGAGAGTTGACCCATTCTTTGAGTTAATATTAGAGAAATTAGTCTAACAAAATGATCTTTTTCATCTTTGAAAGACCCAGCTTCATCTATCTCTGAAAAAGAAACTTCAAAGTTAAACGCCAGTAAAATGTCGAAACTGCTTCACACACTTTATCTTGTATCCATCTCTCTCAAATGGATTTCACTTCAGAAATTTATTTCTGTATGATAAAGAAGTTTCTCCGTCCCATGTGTAAAACTGTCAAATCTCATTAAAAGGTAGTCCAGTAGCCTGGGGAAACGTACTTCTTTCTAAATCTTTAATCGATCTCGAAACATCTGCCAGTCAGCATATCTCCCGGAACTCCATTCATGCTATAAATGTTCTCCGGGAATTCACAGTTGCCCAGGGAAAGTGACAGTTTTGAAGGAAAATTACATTTTCTCCTCTCCTTGCGTGGGCTGCCTGATGGCCAGGTGCCCCATCCAGGATTAAAATGGAATCAAATCCACAGACAAAAGCATCTTCCTTCCCTCTGGCTACAAGTTACAATCAGAATTCTCCTCTTATAATGATGTAAACAGGTGGAAATGGCAACCCGCCCCATTATTCTTGCCTAGAAAATCCTATGGACAGAGGAGCCTGGCAGGCTACAGTCCATGGGGTCGCAAGAGTCCGACATGACTTAGCGACTAAACCACCACCAAACAGGTACTCAGGAAAAAGAACTGTAATCAGGCCTTTCTGGCAGTAAAAGAGAAAGCAATATGCATACAATTCTTGCCTACTCTTTATTTGGAGCTTCTTCCTTTCAGAGAAAACCATGGTTGGTATCAACAATTCAGAGTCCAAATGCAGGGTGACAAGCCAGTGGCAGCATCCTCCTAATTCATTCACTAGATGAGTCTGCTGAAGAGCCTGGCATTTTAACAACATAAGAAATGAAACAAGCCACCAAACTTCCACTTTATGAAAGGTGAACTGAAGAACCGTTTTGGTGTTGAGAACACTCGGTGAGACACAGGCAGAAACGATGGGCCAGCAAGTCAAGCCACACACACCCTTGCCAAGGTCTCGGCTCCCTCTTTGGAAGACGGGGCTGCAGGTTTGCGATTGCAAATCGAGTTTCCTAGCAGGAAGCAGGCTCTAAGGAGACGTGCATCCAGAAATCTCCCGGGAGGGCTCTGGAAGCCACATCAGGTGCGGGCCAGCTGTGATGTTCTGTGCACTGTGCCCCATGGAGACCCCACCCCGGGAGCTGGCCGCCTGCACAGCTGTCCCAAGCGGGGGCAGTCACTGGGGCCAGGACACGCCCCGGAAAGGGGCCTGGCGTCGGGCATGCAGCTTTTCGGCATCAGGACAGGGCTGGGCCGCGAGCTATCGACAGCACTCTCAGCACTTCCAGAGGGCTCGAGAGGCTCCATCCTGAAGAGACGGTGGAGATCTGGAAGGCGCAATGCAGTGCCAACATGATGATCCAGCCCAACCCAAGGCAGCCTTCCCATGGTTGGCCAATGGATGCTGAAATGTCAAGCCCAGTGAGGAAAAATAAGCCCAGACAATGGTGGAGAAAGAATTAGGGCCCTGCGCAGGTATCTCACTGGAATGTTGAAGGAGACGTGGATAAAATCATGAAGTGTCTGGCCCCTTCCCAGAAAGACTCTCACCAATATGGCAGAATGATACAGTTAAGAGCTTGGAGGAATTCTTCAATTCACTCAGTCATTCATTCGACAAATACTTATTGAACTCAAAGAAAAAAAGCAGGAAGCAAGACAAGAATAAGCTGTACCCATGTGTGGCTCACAGACTAATGAGGGGAAAAGCCACCACAACAACACATTCAATCACATATTTTTTTTAAGGTAACACATTCTTAACATTAATGTTTTTCAATTTTTAAAAGTTGTGTGTTTACTCATTCATCTTTGGGTGCACAGGATCTTGGGTGTGACACACAGGCTTTCCCCGGTTGCGGTGAGCGGGGCCCCTCCCCAGCTGCGGTGCTCAGGCCTCTCTCTGCGGGGGCCCCTGCTGTTGCGGGCGCGGGCTTGGAGCTCAGGTTCCGTATTGTGGCGCACGGGCTCAGCTGCCCACAGCACGGGGGGTCTCAGTTCCTGGAAGGAGGACGGAACCTGTGTCCCCTGCACGGGCACGTGGATTCTTAATCACTGGACCGCCAGGGAAGTTCTCAATCACGGATTTTAAAGCAGCCACGAGCGCCATGAAGAAACTGGCGCAGCGCTAACCCACGGAATTCTCAAAACGGTGGAACTGTTCTGTCCTCAGGGTAGGAACCAACAAAACCGTCACCACTGAGCATTTGAAAGTGGCTAGCATCATTAAGGAACTGAATACTTTGAATTTTATTGGATCTTAATTAATTTAAATGTCTACTTCTGCTTTATTGACTATGCCAAAGCCTTTGACTGTGAGGATCACTACAAACTGTGGGAAATTCTTCAAGAGACGGGAATACCAGATCACCTGACCTGCCTCCTAAGAAATGTGTATGCAGGTCAAGAAGCAACAGTGAGAACTGGACATGGAATAACAGACTGGTTCCAAATCAGGAAAGGAGTACATCAAGGCTGTATACTGTCACCCTGCTTATTTAGCTTACATGTAGAGTACATCGTGCAAAATGCCATGATGGATGAAGCACAAGCTGGGATCAAGATTGCCAGGAGAAATATCAATAACCTCAGATATGCAGATGACACCACCCTTATGGCACCACCCTTAAAGGGAAGAAGAACTAAAGAGCCTCTTGATGAAAGTGAAAGAGGAGAGTGAAAAAGTTGGTTTAAAACTCAACATTCAGAAAACTAAGATCTGGTCCCATCACTCATGGCAAATAGATGGGGAAACAATGGAAACAATAAGAGACTTTATTTTGGGGGCTCCCAAATCACTGCAGATGGTGACTGCAGCCATGAAATTAAAAGACGCCTATGGCTGATTCATGTTGAGGTTTGACAGAAGACAGCAAAATTCTGTAGAGCAATTATTCTGCAATAAAAAATAAATTAATTAAACACACACAAATAAATACACTTGCTCCTTGGAAGAAAAGCTATGACCAACCTAGATAGCATATTAAAAAGCAGAGACATTACTTTGTCAACAAAGGTACCTATGGTCAAAACTATGGTTTTCCCAGTAGTCACGTATGGATGTGAGAGCTGGACCATAAAGAAGGCTGAGCACCAAAGAATTGATGCTTTTGAACTGTGGTGTTGGAGAAGACTCTTGAGAGACCCTTGGATTGCAAGGAGATCAAACCAGTCAATCCGAAAGGAAATCAACCCTGACTATTCATTGGAAGGACTGATGCTGAAGCTGAAACTCCAATACTCTGGCCACCTGATATGAAGAGCTGATTCATTGGAAAAGACTATGATGCTGGGAAAGATTGAGGGCAGGAGGAGAAGGGGACGACAGAGGATGAGATGGTTGGATGGCATCGCTGACTCAATGGACATGAGTTTGAGCAAACTCTGGGAGTTGGAGATGGACAGGGAAGCCTGGCGTGCTGCAGTCCATGGGGTCGCAAAGAGTTAGACACGACTGAGTGACTGAACTGAACTAAAAAATACATGTGCCAACTGGCTTTTTCCACCATTTAGATATGGGATGGTGTTTGGAAAAGCATCTCCAGATTAGCAACATCCCAGCTGAGAGTTTCAGGATGAGAAAGAAGTACAGAAAATAAAAGCAAGTGGAAGAATTTTCTAATCAATGAAAAAGCAAGTATAAAGGCAATAACAGAGGATGGAGAGCTTGGCCAGTGGAGAAACTCGAGTGGGCAGGTTTCGTTGAGCACCAAGGGGGATGTGAACTTATTTGAGCACGGGTTTGGGTGGGATGAGTTATGGCCAGATACAGATTACAGAGTGTCTTGAGGACACTGCAGAATATTTATGGGTAAGGAGAAGGCATTAGAGAGTTTTAAAGTACAGATAGGATAGGATTGGATTGGATTACGAGGTAATGTTTGCTGCAAGCAGAATAAATTTGGAGAGTTGGGGACCAAACGAAGGCACATCCTTGCAGGAGAACATCCTTTTGAAGCTGAACACGCACAGAGTTAAACACACCTCAAGGGAGGACTGGCAAAAACAAATGATTCTGAGCACTCTCAGGGGAAGTACACCTGCTACACCCTCTTTGAAGGAAAATTAGACGAATTTACCAAAATTCTAAATGAACATAATTTTGTAAGAACAGCTTCCGTTCTAGAATTTATCTTAGAAACAGAGCATCGTATACGCCCATAAGTGTATGCACAGGATGTTTACTGCTTCACTGTTTAATTAGCAACAATTAGAAATTACATTAAGATGTCCACTATTAGTGTGAGCTAATTAAAGAAATGGAGCCAAATAAGTAAATATTGATAAAGTGAAAGCAAATATTGATAAAGTGAAAGCGCAAGTCGCTCAGTTGCGTCCGACCTTTGCCACCCCATGGACTATACAGTCTAGGGAATTCTCTAGGCCAGAATACTGGAGTGGGCAGCCTTCCCCTTCTCCGGGGGGTCTTCCTAAGCCAGGAGTCGAACTGGGGTCTCCTGCACTGCAGGTGGATTCTTTACCAGCTGAGCCACCATGAAAGCCCAAGTGAATATTGGAAATCCATAAAAATTTCAGAAAAGTGCTCCAACATAAGTTAAAAGAACAAAGATAGAATAACAGTACTAAATAACATGAACCCAAGCATGCAAAGCAAATTACACACACACAAAAACACAGGCATTTTTATATATGCCTATACAAATAAATATCTCCATACAGATACACAAGAATCTGCATAGAATTGCCCGGAAATGGAGACAAGTCTGGAGTAGGAGAGAACTTTCCTCTTCATTTGATCGTTTTTTGCTTTTTTAATTTTTTAACCATGTACATATAGTGTAAAATACTAGTAAATTAAAAAGAATTGATACAGGCAAAAGTCATTTTTTGTTGTAGGTAAAGAGGATCTATTTCTTTCTTTCTTTTTCTTTTGGTCAGAAATTCAACATTGTGACTCCAAAGTAAATCATAAATCTAGAAAGTTTTCCAGTCATCTGTTCTGGTTCTGGGGTCTGACACAGCTCAGAGCAGCACAGGGCCATCCCAAGTTTTCTCTGCTCTGTTCCACTCAGGAGGCCGACAGCAGGGCACTTGTGGAGACCAAGCTGGGACTAGGCGGGATGTGGAGTGTGCTCGGGCAGGCTCTGCGCATCCACGGCCACACCTCTGGCTCCGAGGCGGCCGGGGGAGGCAGGCAGGTCAGACCTTGGCACCACCATCTTTGCTGCAGCGGAAGCCGGCGTGAGAGAAGTTCAGCGACACGCGCTGGTCACAGCAGATGGCCAGCAGCAGGACGGGGGAACCAGGCCGCTCTTATCCAGCCGGCTCGCCCGTCTCCACGCTTGTCCTGCGCTGAGGACTGCAGCGTGGATGCTGCAGCAGGGCTGCCTACAAACACCACTCAAAGAATGTTACGGAACTCCTGGGATTTCCTGGGATTCCTGAGTATGCGTCCTCAGGAGAGGCTAGGCTTTCTGTCCGTTTCATAACTGAATATGCAAAATGTTATTTCAGGGTTTTACTCATTGAATTTAATGCTCATTGAGCACCGACTGCGGGCCAAGACATCATTCTATTATCCCTCCTCCCACCCGGACCCGCTTAAAGACTGAGCGAGTTGATAAAAATATTGATTGGGAATATTAGTTACTATATCCGTTTGATTCAATAAACATAACTTTTTCCCACTATATGTTGATCAAATTTTCAGCTTTATCATTTCAACTTTAGAATAAAAACAATTTCAAAAAAGAAAAATAAAGTGGGAAGAACCAGTCTACCCCACTTCAAGACATAGTATAGCTACACATGTAGACACATGTTGACACGTCAAGGCACAGCAGAGACACGCAGAGCAGTGGAATAAAACAGAGGACTAGGGACAGATGACGTGAATAAGCTCCGTGGAGAACAGACAGCGTTTCAGCAAATGGTCCTGGAGCAACTGGACATCCATAGGCAGAAAATGAACCTTCACATCAAATGCACACCGTATATAAAATTTGACTCGAAATGGACCACAGTCTTAAATGTAAAAGGTAAAACTGTAAAATATTTAGGGGGAAAAAGTAGGAAAAAATAGTTGGGATCTTGGGCTGGGCAAAGGATTAGTATGAAAAGGAAAAAAAATGATAAATTGGAATTCATCAACTTAAAAACGTCTGCCCTGTGCTAGACCTTGTTAAAAGGATAAGAATGATAAGCTACATAGTAAGAGAAAATATTTGTAAACCACATGTCTGAAAAGGATTAATATCAAGAATATACAAAGAACTCTCAAAACTCAACAGTTAAAAAACAATCCAAATAGAAAATGGGCAAAAGACATGAATAGGCATTTTCCCAAAATGTACGTATAGCTGACAAGCTGGAACATGAAAAGTGCTCAGCGTCACAAGGAGGGCCAGCATCACACGTAGAACGTCTACGCCGAGACTCACACCAAAAGCTGGGCAACCCCAAATGCTGCAAGGATGCAGAGACTGGTCACTCCTGTGATGCTGCTGTGAATGTAAAATGTGAAAAACAGCTTGGTGGTTTCCTACAAAAATAGACATGCAACTACAAATACACACAGCAATTGTACTCCTGGGGCGTTTTCCTAGAGGTATGAACATTTACATTCTCACAAAAACCCTAGCCCAGATATTTACATCAACCTATTCATGAGAGCCTAAAATGGAAAACACCCCCCAGATATCCCTCACTATTTGAACAGCTAAACAAGCTATCGCACATCCATACCCTGGACTACAGCTTAGCAGTAAAAAGGGAAAAGGAATAGCTTCCAATCTCATCATTTCATGGCAAATAGATGGGGAAACAATGGAATCAGTGACAGACTTTATTTTCTTGGGTTCCAAAATCACTGCAGGTGGTGACTGCAGCCATGAAATTAAAAGATGCTTACTCCTTGGAAGAAAAACTATGACAAATCTAGACAATGTACTAAAAAGCAGAGACATTACTTTGTCGACAAAGGTCCCTGTAGTGAAAGCTATGGTTTTTCCAGTCATCCACGTATGGATGTGACAGCTGGACCATAAAGAAGGCGAACCACCAAAGAATTGTGCTTTTAAACTGTGGTGTTGAGAAGACTCTTGAGAGCCCCTTGGGCAGCAAGGAGATCAAACCAGTCAATCCTAAAGGAAATCAACCCTGAATATTCATTGGAAGGACTGATGTTGAAACGGAAGCTCCAATACGTTAGCCACTTGATGCAAAGAGCCACTCAGAAAAAGCCCTAATGCTGGGAAAGATTGAAGGCGGGAGGAGAAGGGGATGACAGAAGATGAGATGGTTGTATGGACTCATGTAAGTGGACATGAGTCTGGGTAAGCTCCAGGAGACGGTGAAGGACAGGCAAGCCTGGCGTGCTGCAGTCCATGGGTTCGAAGAGAGCCGAACACGACTGAGCGATTGAACAACAACCACCATCCATACCCACAGAACCCATGACAACCACCACAATTCTAGAGAATTATACTGAGTCAAAAAAAAAATCCAAAACATCCCATACTGCATGGTTCCATTTCTATAATATTTTTGAAATGATGAATGATAAAAGAAATGGAAAACAGATTCACGTTGTCAGGGCTTCAGGGCTGTGGGGCGGGGGTGGGGGAGATGCAGGGGCAGCCACAAAAGACAATGGGGAGGACGGTGCTGTGGACGGACGGGCTGTCCCTTGATGGTATACCAGCATCCTGACTGTGATACTGGGGACTCGAAAAGCATCACCACTGGGAGAGCCTGGGGAGGGGCATGGCTGTCTCTCTGTGTCGTTTCTTACACCTCTTGTGAACCTACGATTATGTAAAAGCTAAAATTTTAACTCTTTTAAGCTGCACCTTGACTAAGTGCGGCACACAGGATCTCGGTCTTCACGGCAGCACGCGGGATCTCTAGCTGCGGCCTGGGAACACGTCTCTGGGGCACGTGGGGTTCCCTGACCAGGGGTGGAACCTGGGCCCTGCCGTGGGAGCTTGAAGTCTGAGCCACTGCCACCAATAAAGTCCCTAAAATTCTAATTTTAAAAAATGAGGCGGTGGTTCCTCACTGTTTTGGAAATCTGCAGGTGGGAGGTGAGCGGTTTGGGGACACAAAAGTCTAGATTTCTCTAAGAATCCCACAAAAGCTATGAAGCATCACCTGAGGAAATCATTTGCACCCTATCCATAACAGCACACAGAGCTAACACTTATATTCTCTGAGACCCAGGGCACCAACAGAGACTTAGAATACTCATAAAATAAACACAGCCTGCCGACTGCTCGGAAAAACCTCATCCAAAATGCAGGCATCTGCATTCTAGAAAGAAGCTATTTTAACTTCCACATTCACATATGTCTGCGGCATTTCTAAACTATTAGCTTCATTTTGAACTTCACAGAAACAGGGTGTTTGCAGAATGGAGGCAGACTAATCTCTTCCTGGCTTAGAATCCCTGAAGATTTGATTTCCACCCGATCAGAATCAAATTCCTACAGTAACAGGAAAATCAAATTTCCCCTCCCTCGTTTCATAAAAATGAAACAAGGAAAGACCTGAAGATGCCTTTTCACTTCAATATTTGACCTGTTGCTCAAACGAATTCTTCCTCAACTACAGTGAATATATTAATCTCATGTTAATAACACCAGCCCCAGAATAGAGTGTCAATTCCCCATGGATGTTGACCACATCTGTCTTATTTAGGGTAGTGTTCCCTAAGCTTCTTAACACGAGTATTCACTCCATAAACATCTGATGCGTGTTAAAATAAATGAAAGCAAATACCCCGAATGAAAACAGAATTCTTAAAATACCAAAGATAATGATCCACAAAATTGCTTAAAAAATAAATCTTTCTAGTCATCTCGTGAATATTATTAAAAAATACATTGGCAGATGTGGGGGAAATGATCACGTCCATAATTTGGTTTATGTCTACACACAAAAGCACTAAATTGGCCATTCTTTGCTTAAATCAGTTTTGGGGCTGATGATTAAAGGCTGTGACTTTATGCATAATTAATCACACCATCCACAAGGACGATCAAATAAAGATGGCTAAAATACCAGCTGGAAAGAACTTCTGACATGACACCAGTGAAGCAGATTCCAATGGGGTTAAAATACCAAGTATTCTTGTGTTTGTGCACGCGCGCACGCTCAGTCGTGTCTGACTCTTTGCAACCCCCTGGACTGTAGCCCACCAGGCTCCTCTGTCCATGGGATTTCCCAGCAAGAACACTGGAGTGGGTCACCATTTCCTTCTCCAGGGGATCTTTCCGACCCAGGGATGGAACCTGGGTCTCCTGCACTGCAGGCAGGTTCCTTACCACTAGAGCCACCTGAGAAGCCCAACAGTCTTAGGTGAGTGTCTGACCGTAAATTTCACTCCAGGAGGTCAGCCGCCAAGTCTCTTCCTTGAGGAAGGAAAAGGGTGCTTCATGCATCTTACTGAAAGATTACATGTGCTTGTGTGCACACGTGTGTACACACACTCATGTACTGATGGCAGGACTTCCCTGGTGGCTCAGTGGTAAAGACTTTGCCCACCAGAGCAGGAGACACGGGTCTTATTTCTCGGTCAGGAAGACCCCCTGGAGGAGGACATGGCAACCCACTCCAGCATTCCTGCCTGGAGAATCCCATGGACAGAGGAGCCTAGGGGGGCTAGGAGTCTAGGGGGTCGCAAAAGAGTCGGACACGACTGAGTGACCGTACTGATGGCATGTGGTTAATTTATTCCATTCCTACGATTTCAGTGTTAGTAAGGAATATAACTTAACATGCAGATTCCTGATCATCTCTGCAACCTAAAACCTTAAATGAAAAATGAAACGTCTCTGGCAGGCTGGGTCAAGAGAAACTGAGAAACGAAAGGGGTGAGAAAATATTTCCACCTGAAATTTGGCCATTAATTAACCTACTTTTCAAATCTACTCTGCCAGCCCCCCTTCTCCCAAAAAAAAGATCCTCAACTTAACAGAGTGTTGCTCTTGTCTGATGAGTTTGCTCAAACCAAACTTGCACACGGATGAGTTTCTCTGTCCTGACACTTCTGCCATGTACCTAACGATCAGGAAAAATTCTACGGTGGCCAATACCTCTGGCCATGACCTAGCATCAGTGGTTGTTCAGTGACTACTTCACAGATATTACATCTGTTTTCCTAACTAAAGAGCGAGTTCTCTGAGGAGGACAGCTATCGAAGTAGAAGAGGTATAACACCACCACGTAAGCACCATTATCCTCTAACAGCGCCGGTGGTAAGAGGGAGAGTGGTAAAAACACTGGTAGGGTTTCCACTGTGTCAAGCGTTGTGTTAAGCCTTTCATGAGGATCTTCTATTAGGCGGATATTATGAGCCTCCCTATTTTTACAGGAGACTGAGGCTTCTTAACGTTAAATATCTCACCAAAACTCACATAACCAGCCGCTGAATTGGGATTTTAACAGTCTCATGTCAGAGCCCATGCTCTTAAACCAGGAGGCAGTGATGGATTCATTCATTCATTCAATAAATCTTCATCAAGTGCTTCCCCATGCTGGAAACTGCTCCAGGCACTGGGGGGTCGGCTATAATTGATGGATTCATTCATTCATTCAATAAATTTTCATCAAGTGCTCTCCATGCTGGAAATTGTTCCAGACACTGGGGTTCAGCTATAATTGATGGACTCATTCATTCATTCAATACATTTCATCAAGTGTTCCTCCATTATGGAAACTGTTCCAGGCACTGGGGTTCAGCTATAACTGATGGTTTCATTCATTCATCCAATACATTTTTAAGTATTTCTTCATGCTGGCACTGTGGTCCAGCTATCATGATGCATTCATTCATCCATTCATTCACACAATAAACCTTCATCAAGTGCGTCTCTGTGCTGGAAACTGTTCCAGGCACTGGGGTTCAGCTATAATGAAAAGAGAGAAAAGTCCCAGCCCTCATGGAGCTCCACACGCTATTTGGGAGATACAGGCAATCAACAGGTAAAACCTACAGACAGATCAGCAGGTAAGTGGATGCTAAGTCTAGAGAGAAAAAATGGAAGGGATTCAGGGCGAGAAGGAGGGCAGCGATAAAACAGGAGGGCTGGAAGTTTCGATGACAAGGCGGCACTTGCAGAAAGGCTGAAGGAGGTGAGGAGACGGTCAGGAGGAGAGAACCTGGTGGAACCGTATTCCAGGCGGAGGGAGGGGCAAGAGGAAACATTCTGCGTCAGCACAGGACCTGGGAGCTGGTGGTAAGGCCGTCACTCTGGATCGCAGGGAAAGGCTTTGGTGGTCTGAGCAGTGAGGGAGATAAATCAGGGGGCTTGGGCCAGGGCGGTAGTGGCAGATGGTATGAGAGGTCATTGGACTCTAGCTATACTTCTAAAACAAAGCTTACAGCATCTCGTGATGGACTGGCCCTGGTGGTAAGAGATACGGGAAGGAGAGAGAATGGAGACTAAGCTTTGATCCTTTGCTGCTTGCTTGTTTGATTGCTTGACTGATTTTTACAGGGCAACTGAAATACCGGGACCTATAGTGGCTGAGATACAGGCTCCAGGAGAAGCCGGCTAGGATGAAAAAGTGGGTGGTTGGATATACTAAGCCTGAGCCTAGGAGCCGATCAGATGAAGATGTGGCTTGATGGGAGAAGAGGTCCTTCCTTGGTAGGTGAGCACAGAGATGCTGTTTAGAGGCAAGTGGGGTCTTCCCTGACGCAGCAGCTAACCCACCCACCCACCCAGGGACTTCCCTGGTGGTTAGGTGAGTAAGACTCCACACGCCCGATGCAGGGCACCTGATTCCTGATCAGGGAACTAGATCCCAAGGCTGCAACCAAGACTCAGCACAGCCAAATAGATACATAAATGCTAAAAAGTAAATAAAATCAAGTAATCAAGGGGAACTGCATGCAGATAAAGTAAACAGGTCTGAGACTCACCAGTGGACACGTCCTGACAATTACTGCCCGGGAGTCCTCTCCATTGCGAGGGAAGAAACAGTTGTTGCAGTTCAGTTGCTCAGTCGCGCCCGACTCTTTGCGACCCCATGGCCTGTAGCACACCAGCCTCCCCGTCTTTCTTTCATTATCTCCCAGAGTTTGCTCAAACTCTGCTAATGATGTGCAAATCACCTGATTCACCACTCCTCTAAAAACACAGGTTTAATGCCTTTAGTGGATTTGCCGAAAAACTGTGGACAGACCCCTCCCCACCCCCCAAAGCAGTGCCATCGACGCTCCTGAACAAATGCAGCCCCAGGGCCCAACCGGACAGCTCCATGAACCAACGGAGTGAGGCTGGAGAATAAAGACGTGAAGATACGGAGGCTTCTTCTGAGTTAAACGAGGTGAATTTCTAAGCTTTTGGATTGTTTATAGAAAAAAGCGACACTACAAATATTTGACTGCTTAATCGCTTAAACTGCTTAGTATCTCAACTAAAGGTGACCACTTACTGAGGTCCATCTGAACAGGGATGGTCTTAGAATGACTCACGCCTTGTTGAAATGTATTATATTTGTGTGTGTGTGTGTGACTTGCATACTGTGTTTTTGTGGGGATAACTACAAGTGTGTGTGAGGGCAGGGCTTCCCAGGTGGCGCTAGGGCTAAAGAACCTGCCTCCCAATGCAGGAGACATAAGAGACGCAGGTTCAATCCCTGAGTTGGGAAGATCCCCTGGAGGCAACCCGCTCCAGTATTCTTGCCTGGAGAATCCCATGGACAAAGGAGCCTGACAGGATACGGTCCACAGCGTTGCAGAGTGGACACAACTCAAGAGACTCGGCACACACGCAAGTGAGGACAAGCAACTCACTAATACTCAAACCTGTGAATGTGACATAAGCCCCTGGAGACGGCACCAATGTTTGCAGAGCATGTTTTCTTGGTCCCTTGTGAGAAATAAATCAGTATTAAATAACAACAACAACAAAATCACAGATCACTTAATGGATTTGTAAAAACTGCATCCAATGAAAGCTGCGTAAATATATATGCCTTTGGACGCTTCTAGATCGAAAGATAAGGAAATCACTAATTCCTACATCCTTCCACCAACCCCAACTCATCTCTAATTATACCAAAGAAACGATGCAATCAGAACCAAGGCTGTATGCTTTCAGTGCATTTTCATAGATATCATCTTATCCAAAGTTCACAGCATCGTTAAACACTGTTCAATGTACAGATAAGAAAATTGAGGCCAAGAGAAGTCAAGGGTCACAAAGCTAACAAGTAACAGAAGGAGAATTTGTCTCTTTTCTTCTTTTTCCAAATCTGCAGGGGCATTCCTAGGTACGACAGCTGCTCACCATTAAGTGCTGTTTTCTTGTTTAATTATAAACTCTCCTAAACATGGTTCTAACCCTCAGACACTTGTCTGGATTCCATTAATAAAGCCACCGTGTCATACTGGTTCTTCAAGAGGCTTATGATTCGCAAAGTCAGGCGTTTACTTTCAGTTCAATCCATGTTCAACTTGCACGACCTGAGCACCTGCAGCGCACTAACGTGAAGTCCTACCACTCTCTGAGACTTGCACACGCTGCCTGCTGTTCCAAGCCAGCTTCTGCCTCGATCAGCTCCACTAACATTTCTTTCTTTAGACTGAAGGTCCCTGTGCCATTTTCCCAATGTATTCTTCTTGATGCCTCCATTAAAGCTTTAGCTTGCAGTGGTTCTGACAGCCTCCTCAGCTTCTAATGATAAATTATACTATTTAGAACACTTTTTAAAATTAACTGCTGATAAAACCAAACTGAACAAATAAAACTAGATTTTGATTATTTTTGACCTTTTCTCTCCATGAACAATAACTGTCATTCAATAAATATTCCAAAATCTATTTGAGTATTAACACAGACACAATGAATAAATCCTAAGAAAGTACACTTCTGTTGGCATCCAAAATACTATAAAATATAAAGTAAATGCAAAGTAAACTACTTTTCCTTTCCTGACACACACGTGGGACTACGCTGTGTCAGTAGTAATATTACAGAAAAAGTCTCAATTACTATAAACTAGGAAGTTACAGTAACTAGTTTTTCAAATAAATCACCATGTGTCAAAATTTGGTATAAACTGATCCTTATGAATAATTCCCATTTTGTACATTAGTAATTCACGTCCTCTTTCTATTGGAATGCTCTCTAGCACAGAATGGATGTCTCATCAATTTCCTCAACTGACATGATGGAGTAAATCTAAAATTAGAATGGTGTTTTCAAATGCTCCTTTTAACACTGTAACACTTGGGTGGCCCACAAGGTTATGAAAAATAAAAAGTTCCTATTATTTCTGACTCTTTGCATGAGAGTCATTAGGTTAAATACCCTAACAAAAGCTGTTCCTGTTGATCAGAATGTCTGCATAGCAGGGAAGAAAACCAAGGAAACTTACGGTTGATAGGGACTGGTTAGTTCTCTTACACTGCTCCCTAATTATGTATTTGTATATTCACAATTACACAAGACATAGTTGCTAAAAAATGGTAACCAGCAGGGAAAGAAAGGAAGAAAAGAAAGGAAAGAAAGAGAGGGAGAAAAGGGAGGAGGAAGGAAGAAAGAAAGCAAAGGACCAAAACACATCAGGTAAGAGCTGTTGATAGTTATGGATATTTGCCACCAGCAGGTCTTCCTGTCTAGCTGTTTAACACGGTGAAAATTTCAATTTCCAGTAAGATTATCTAGTGCATTAACAAGTCCAAAGATCCAATCAGAGGACAGTGCCAATGACATATATTTGTGGAGAAAGATGTTTAAGTTATCCCTGTGGCCATTACTGATATTACCATTATTCAGACATTAGCAAAGTAAACTTTTCTCCCCCCAACCCTCTCGCCCCAAAGTACACAATGAAAAAAGAAAAAAAAAGGCAGCAACAGTACCCGACACAAAGCAAAGAGAAATGAGGCAGTCTGAAATTAAAAAAAAAAAAATCATTCCAGTATCCTCTTCCTCCCTCAAGAATTCCTTAGCCATCACCACTCAAGCCCAAAGAGAAGCAGAGTAAGTTCTCTTTGAAGTTCGTCAATGAAGAGCAAAGGGGAGAAGGGCCACAGAGAGGGAGTTTTAAAGGAGGACCCATCCCTGTGCCAACACCTGTCCACACCAGTGCCCTCCGGCTCAGCCATCCTTCCTTTCAGCACATATTTAAAGAGAGAGCGCCAGCTCTGCGCCAGGTGTTCCGTTCCGCCCTAACAGACAGCCTTCCAGGGGCATCCGGTGTGTACTCCAGCAACACATCCCCTGCCCAGGCTCAGGACGAGGACATCTACCCACGGCGCCTTCGCCAGCTCCTGGGCCGGGGCTGGGTCACCGTCCACGGCCCGGAGTTCCGAAAAAAGCCTTTCTCTTGGCAGAAGTGTCTCTCCGGGGTCGGGGGGTCACTGACCCGGCTCGCACCCGGAGCGGCCGCCGTTCCTCGCCCGGCCGGTCCGTCCCCCACCCCCGCTGGAGTGAAGTTGGCGGCGGGTGGGGGCACCGGGGCACCCGGCAGGCTCGGCGCCCCCGCCCGGGTTCCTCCGCGCCGACTCCCATGGCTACCGAGAAATATTTATTTCCATTCGCTGGGCTCCAGGCTACCGAGGCGGACACGCGGCCACCGGCGGAAAGCCAAGTCAGCCGGGAGACAAAGACAGACCCGCGACACACCGAGAGCGGCTCCAGCGGCTGCCCGGGTGCGCTCCAGCCGGCAAGGCGCGGCGCGGCGCGCCCGAGACCCCAGGGACGCTGGCCGGGGTCGGGACCCTGAACCCGCGCCGGGAGGCGGGAGGACGGGTCCACACTCACCCCCAGGCGGCGGCTCCGGATCCTCACGTAGCCTTGCTTCACGATGTCATTGAAACTGGAGGCCATCCCGGGCGGCCGGCGAGCTCCCCGCGCCCCGCGCGCGCCCTAAGTGGCCTCGGGTCAAGACGGGGCTCTGGGCTGGGCCAGGGGAGAAAGCGCAGACCGAGCGGCGGCGGCTCGAGCGGCGTCAGGACGCGCGCATCACTTTCCCGTCCCCGAGCCTGGAAGTGGGCGGCCGGCTCGCAGCCACTTCGGGGAGCGCGGGGAGCCGGCGCGGCTGGGGCGCCCGCGTCAGCTGACTCATCAGCCGGCCTGCTCGGAGGAGGGGCGGCGCTCAGGGATCCAGCCCAGCCTCTGCAAGGCAGGGGAGAATGGAGGGGAGGGGGACGGGGGAGGAGGGGGACGGGGGGGGGGAGGGGGAGGGGGGAGGGGGGGGGGGGGGGAGGAGGAGGAGGCGCAGGGAGGGAGGGGCGGCGCTCAGGGATCCAGCCCGTGCCTCTGGGGTGAGGGGGAGGGCGAGGAAGGGGGAGGAGGGGGGGGGAGGGGGGGAGGGGGGGGAGGAGGGGGAGGAGGGGGAGGAGGGGGAGGAGGGGGAGGGCGAGGAGGGGCAGCGCTCAGGGATCCAGCCCTGCCTCTCGGGGTGGGTAGGGGGAGGAGAGGGAGAAGGGGGAGGGGGACGGGGAAGAGGGAGCCGGAGGAGCCGCCGGTCACCCGCAGGCAGACAGCCTTGACGGCGCACTCTCCCCTCCACCCCTCTGGCGCCCCCCTGGCCCGATCCGGTCCTCCGACCCCTCCCCTCCCCGGGACCCCGAGTTGCCCTGCGCGCCCCCGCGCCTCGCCCACGCCCGCGGAGATCCCCAGCTCCTTTCAGATGGAGAGGGAATTTCACTTTCCTCAGCCGCGTCTCTCCCTCCTCTCCCTGCACCCCCAGCTCTTTCCGGAGGACGGCTGGCTTTTGCCTCTGCTGTGCGTGTGCCTGGGGGCTGTTGTTGCCCTGGTTAGCCTTGACCTTGGCATAGGAGGGGAGGAATAGTGTCCTGGCTTAAGCTGCCTGCTTCCTCGGATTTCCCTGGCATCCTGGACCTAGCCTGCGGTGATATCATTTTCCACATTTTGCTTGTTTGAGCCTGTCTTTCCAGGCCGGTTGTGAGTTTCCCAGAGGTTGACCCTTGGCCTCATTAATACCTGTACCCGCCTAAGCCTGACCCAGAGCAGATGCTGAATAAATCCTTAGTGCCAGGTACCCTCTGAGCCCTTAGCCAGACTCATGCAGACTCTCATATACCCCACAGGTACCCTCCCTTATAAGGTTCGTGTTCATAGCCATTGCAGGATGCCACCTACAGAACAGGGCAAAAGGGGGACCCATTGCACATCCACCTGGCCCTGGCTGCACTGCCTTCCCGAAACTTGTTTGAGTGATAACGCCAATCATTGCTTGGAACAAGGCATTAGGCAATATGCTAATCCTGCTAAAGGAATAATGAACTACTATGGGCTACATTTTATAGAAACTGAAGCTCAGAGGAATTAAAGAGATTTGAATCAGATTCCACCAGAAGGGAGATGGATGTGCCACCAGTTCTGATGGTAAACACTGCCCTACATCCCTTCTCCTTGGAAGGAAAGTTATGACCAACCTAGACAGCATATTAAAAAGCAGAGACATCACTTTGCCAACAAAGGTCCCTATAGTCAAAGCTATGATCTTTCCAGTAGTCATGATGGATGTGAGAGTTGGGCCATAAAGAAGACTGAGCACCAAAGAACTGAAGCTTTTGAACTGCGGCGCTGGAGAAGACTCTTGAGAGTCCCTTTGGACTGAAAGGAGAGCAAACCAGTCAATCCTAAAGGAAATCAACCCTGAATATTGGAAGGACTGGTGCTGAAGCTCCAGTACTTTGGCCACCTGACGTGAAGACCTGACTCATTGGGAAAGCCCCTGATGCTGGCAAAGATTAAAAGCAAAAGGAGAAGTAGGCAGCAGAGGATGAGATGGTTGGATAGCATCACTGACTCAATAGCAAACTCCAGGAGGCTGTAGAGGACAGAGGAGCCTGGCATGCTGCAGTCCATGGGGTTATTAAGAGTCGGATATGACTTAGTGACTGAACAACAACATACCCCTTCTGAAGAGCAGATGTCAGGGGGAGGGAGGTTACTAGTTGATTTCCAAAAAATCTTTACAATCACTTGTACTGTCCACAGAGGCAAAGATGGAGTCAGAAATCTGACAGTGCTTGTACCCTGGAGGTGACTGAGTGAAGGCTGGGTGATCTTTGCTCAGAGCTATTGAGGAAAAGATTCATTTATTTATTTAGTGGGTTCTTTGACCTGATGACATTCAAAGGTTTTCAACTCTAAGATTATAGGAATCTTTCTCCCTGGGAACACTGACTTTGAGCCATCTTGGTTTGATGGGTGTCAATTAAAGAAGAGAATCACCCTAGAATGTGTCACAGAGGAACTGAGACTAAATTGGGACCATCAAAAATCAAATCTTCTGACAAGGAGAACTCTCTTTGTTATACAGTAAACCATCAGCTCTGTCATCATGTTGTCATTCAATGAAAATGATGTTTTAAGTTTAAATCTCTCACCAAAAGAGGATGAAATAATTTTAAAAATCATTTGGAAACCTACTGCTGAAGAGAAAGTAGTAATTCGCAGAGAGGCACAATGTAAATAGTGCCTGTAGAGTTGCACGGTGCACAACTTGTATAAGTCAGACACACAGCCACACACAATTCGGTTTCACTAGAGATAAGTCTGATACAGAAAAATCATTATTTCAATCCCTGCTTTTAACTCAATTTGAACACTTGGAACTTCATATGTACCCATTTTTGCTTGCTTCCAGAGCATGTAAATAAGCCTCTTCCGCTAGGGTCACTGCTGTTACCTGAGGTACAACCACCAGCACAGGTGTGCAGCCTTGTACACTGCCTTCTTTCAAACACACTGATGGGTTTAGACCTGGACACGTGACCTAAGTTGGCGCACCAAGACATATGTTACTTTTGATGGCTACTGGGCCAAAGGTCCATACTGTGTTTGGCTGAAATAGAGTCTAGATGGACAGAGCCCAGAAGCATTGGGAGTGGAGGCCACACAGAAGAAGCAGATCAAGAGGTTCAGAGAAGCAAACCAAATCCTGATAGTACCATTTGGAACCCCCCAATCTAGCACCCCAGGTTCAGTTCAATCGCTCAGTTGAGTCCGACTCTTTGTGACCCACGGACTGCAGCATGCCAGGCTTCCCGTCCTTCACTAATTTCCCAGAGTTAGTGCCACTTCATGTACATTATGTCCATTGAGTTGGTGATGCCATCCAACCATCTCATTCTCTCCCCGCCCCTTCTCCTCCTGCCTTAAATCCTCCCCAGCATCAGAGTCTGTTCCAGTGTGTCAACTCTTCACATCACATGGCCAAAGTATAGGAGCTTCAGCTTCAGCATCAGGATCGTCCTTCCCACGAATATTCAGGGTTGATTTCCTTTAGGATGGACTGGTTTGATCTCCTTGCGGTCCAGGTAACCCACCCCACCCACCAGGAGCCTGCTGCTGCTGCTGCTGCTAAGTCGCTTCAATCGTGTCTGACTCTGTGTGACCCCATAGATGGCAGCCCACCAGGCTCCCCCGTCCCTGGGATTCTCCAGGCAAGAACACTGAGTGGGTTGCCATTTCCTTCTCCAATGTATGAAAGTGAAAAGTGAAAAGTGAAAGTGAAGTCGCTTAGTCATGTCCGACTCTTCGTGACCCCATGAACTGCAGCCTACCGGGCTCCTCCGCCCATGGGATTTTCCAGGCAAGAGTACTGGAGTGGGGTGCCATTGCCTTCTTTGACCCAGGAGCTTACTATGTTATAAATACTTGTGAAGCTGTTGTTACAATGAGAGCCCAAAATGCAATGACTTAGATTGGGTAAAAGTTTGACTTATCTCTCATGGAACAAAACAGGTGGGCAGATAGGTAGCTCAATCCCAGAAGGTCACCCAGGGACTCAGGCAGGTGGGTCAGCTGTGGACATGGTTCCCATCCTTGAGTCTAGTTATCTGCCACTTCCCAGGAAGAGAGACGAGAGCATGGACGGAAAACATCCTCAGATAAAAATTTCATCCAGATACTTCAAACCTCTTTCTCTTACGTTCCACTGAGGATCCATTGTCATAAGACCACATCTGTCTCCAAGGAGAATGGGGAATATAATCTCTGTTCCGACATGGCTTTAATTCTGAAAGAACAAAATTGAATTGGTGTTGCCTGTGTCGGTTGGCATTTTCTACCTCACCAGAGCCACTCTTGGGCTGTTTAATTGCACAAAGTAAAAAAATCGCCTTTTTGCTCAAACCAGTCAGA
This sequence comes from Bos mutus, assembly GCF_027580195.1. Taxonomy (NCBI): domain Eukaryota; kingdom Metazoa; phylum Chordata; class Mammalia; order Artiodactyla; family Bovidae; genus Bos; species Bos mutus. Next base: position 15,198,386 of record NC_091629.1, read on the forward strand.
CTGAGGTATTCTGTCATTTGCAATCAAAGGAGTCCTGCTTATGGCCCCACAGTACAATTTGAAGCCTCAAGAATCTCAACTTAATTGTATACAGACACACCTAGAAGGCATAGATTACTTGAGAAAATCCCCAACATTTTTGTGGCATTTTCTAGAAAGCTGTCGACAAAGGGGAAGGTGACCTCAGGTCCAAACTGGTCTAATCGCTGTCCCTTGGGAATCACTTCTGTCTGGAGAAGGAAGCGGCAACCCACTCCAGTACTCGTGCCTAGAAAATCCCATGGATGGAGGACCCTGGTAGGCTACACTCCATGGGGTCGAGAAAGAGTCGGACATGACTGAGCGACTTCACTTCACTTTTCTGTCTCAACATGAGTGATTCTGCAGGAGCCAGTCTCACCCCTCCTGGGCTGGACACCTGATTGAGTCTGGCCAATCAGCACACACCACCCATGACACGGGGATTGGCACAGAGATGGGCACGTGACCCAGAAGAGCCAATCAAAACCTTCACTGAGATGCACAGCTACGTGGCCATATTGTTTCCAAAATGGAAGCCCAGTCAAGAATAAAGTCAAGAAAGGAGAAAGCAGGAAGAGACAGAGCTAGAGATGGAATCATTCCTCATGCCAGAACGATACCTCTTCTGAGTCTTGCTGACAAGATCTACTTTTTTTTGTTCTGTTTTGTTTATTTGAGCCCATTGGGTTTGGGATATAAACAGTATGCTTCCGAGGGCCTGGACTAGGGTGAAGTGAATGGGACACTGTGCAAAATTTAAGGAAGCACTTGCTCTCTGGGGTACCAAGTGCTGAATCTCCATTTCCAAGACCCTGAGGGTGAATGCTTCCTTAAACCACCCCTTCTAGGAGCTTCTTGCCTCCTCAGTCCCAACCCTGATACTACCACCTTTCTAAGCTCACTTCAGTTCAGTTGCTCAGTCGTGTCCGACTCTTTGCCACCACATGAATCACAGCACACCAGGCCACCCTGTCCATCATCAACTCCCGGAGTTTACCCAAACTCATGTCCATCGAGTTGGTGATGCCATCCAGCCATCTCATCCTCTGTCATCCCCTTCTCCTCCTGCCCTCAATCCCTCCCAGCATCAGTCTTTTCCAATGAGTCAACTCTTCGAATGAAGTGGCCAAAGTACTGGAGTTTCAGCTTCAGCATCATTCCTTCCAATGAACACCCAGGACTGATCTGCTTTAGGATGGACTGGTTGGATCTTCTTGCAGTCCAAGGGACTCTCAAGAGTCTTCTCCAACACCATAGTTCAAAAGCATCAATTCTTTGGCGCTCAGCTTTCTTCACAGTCCAACTCTCACATCCATACATGACCACTGGAAAAACCATAGCCTTGACTAGACGGACCTTTATTGGCAAAGTAATGTCTCTGGTTTTGAATATGCTATCTAGGTTGCTCATAACTTTCCTTCCAAGGAGTAAGCATCTTTTAATTTCTCGGCTGCAGTCATCATCTGCAGTGATTTTGGAGCCCAAGAAAATTAAGTCTGACACTGTTTCCACTGTTTCCCCATCTATTTCCCATGAAGTGATGGAACCAGATGTCATGATCTTAGTTTTCTGAATGTTGAGCTTTAAGCCAACTTTTTCACTTTCCTCTTTCACTTTCATCAAGAGGCTTTTTAGTTCTTCTTCACTTTCTGCCATAAGGGTGGTGTCATCTGCATATCTGAGATTATTGATATTTCTCCCAGTAATCTTGATTCCAGCTTGTGCTTCTTCCAGCCCAGCGTTTCTCATGACGTATTCTGCATATAAGTTAAATAAGCAGGGTGACAATATACAGCCTTGACATACTCCTTTTCCAGTTTGGAACCAGTCTGTTGTTCCATGTCCAGTTCTAACTGTTGCTTCCTGACCTGCATACAAATTTCTCAAGAGGCAGATCAGGTGGTCTGGTATTCCCATCTCTTTCAGAAGTTTCCAGTTTCTTGTGATCCACACAGTCAAAGGCTTTGGCATAGTCAAGAAAGCACAAATAGATGTTTTTCTGGAACTCTCTTGCTTTTTCCACGATCCAGTGGATGTTGGCAATTTGATCTCTGGTTCCTCTGGCTTTTCTAAAACCAGCTTGAACATCTGGAAGTTGACAGTTGACGTACTGCTGAAGCCTGGCTTGGAGAATTTTGAGCATTACTTTACTAGCGTGTGAGATGAATGTAATTGTGCGGTAGTTTGAGCATTCTTTGGCATTGCCTTTCTTTGGGATTGGAATGAAAACTGACCTTTTCCAGTCCTGTGACCACTGCTGAGTTTTCCAAATTTGTTGGCATATTGAGTGCAGCACGTTCATGGCATCATCTTTCAGGATTTGGAATAGCTCAACTGGAATTCCATCACCTCCACTAGCTTTGTTGATAGTGTACTTTCTAAGGCCCACTTGACTTCACATTCCAGGATGTCTGGCTCTAGGTCAGTGATCACACCATCGTGATTATCTGGGTCGTGAAGATCTTTTTTGTACAGTTCTTCTGTGTATTCTTGCCATCTCTTCTTAATATCTTCTGCTTCTGTTGGGTCCCTACCATTTCTGTCCTTTATTGAGCCCATCTTTGCATGAAATGTTCCCTTGGCATCTCTAATTTTCTTTAAGAGATCTCTAGTCTTTCCCATTCTATTGTTTTCCTCTATTTCTTTGCACTGATCACTGAGGAAGGCTTTCTTATCTCTCCTTGCTATTCTTTGGAATTCTGCATTCAAATGAGTATATCTTTCCTTTTCTCCTTTGCTTTTCACTTCTCTTCTTTTCATAGCTATTTGTAAGGCCTCCCCAGACAGCCATTTTGCTTTGTTGCGTTTTTCTTGGGGATGGTCTTGATCCCTGTCTCCCGTACAATGTCACGAACTTCAGTCCATAGTTCATCAGGTACTCTATCTATCAGATCTAGGCCCTTAAATCTATTTCTCATTTCCACTGTATAATCATAAGGGGTTTGATTTAGGTCATACCTGAATGGTCTGGTGGTTTTCCCTACTTTCTTCAATTTAAGTCTGAATTTGGCAATAAGGAGTTTATGATCTGAGCCACAGTCAGCTCCTGGTCTTGTTTTTGCTGACTGTATAGAGCTTCTCCATCTTTGGCTGCAAAGAATACAATCAATCTGATTTCGGTGTTGACCATCTTTTGACGTCCATGTGTAGAGTCTTCTCTTGTGTTCTCTAAGCTCAGGCTGCTATAACAAAATATGTAGACCAGGTGGCTTCCACAGCAGAGTTTTCTCTCTCACATTTTTAGAGGCTGGGAAGTCCAGGATGAAGTGCCTGCAGACCCCTCTTCCTGGCTTGCAGACAGCAGCCTTCTTGCTAGGTGCTCACATGCCAGAGAGGGAGACAGGGCTCTGGTCTCTCTTTCTCTTCTCCTAAAAGCACTAATCTTATTCACAAGGGGTCCATGGTCATAATCTCATCTAAGTCTAATCATCTCCCAAAGGTCCAAAGATCACCACACTGGGGAGAGGAGAGGAACTCAGCTTGTGAATGTTGAAGGGACACATTCAGTCCACAACACTGTCCTTATTAAAAGCGTAATAATTAAAATGAAAGGAGTGTCCGTTTGAAATGGAACACATGTAACAGTACTCTTCTACTTGGACATCTGGCTATAAAACAAAATCCTGTCACACACTGAAATAGAACGTTATAGCCACAGCTGCACAAAGGCAGGAATTAACCCAAAGGCCTTTGTGACTCCATGGACGTAGCCCACCAGGCTCTTCTGTCCATGGGATTCTCCAGACAAGAGTACTGGAGTGGGTAGCCAGTCCATTCTCCAGGGGATCTTCCCCATGCAGGGATTGAACCCAGGTCTCCTGCATTGTAGGCAGATTCTTTACCATCTGAGCCACCAGGAAAGCCCAAAAGCTGCCCACTTCAATACATTCAGAGCAGAGATCCACTCACACTCAAACACGAACACCTCATGCCTTGCTGTCTGCATCCCGTTCAACCAATTATTGTTGTTATTTCTATGATTATTAAGTTCTTCTGAACAGAAAGTCCAGAGGTTTCTGCAGTCTGCCAGAGCAGGTGCCCAAGTTCATCAAAGGTCGTTCTCTCACTGGGTGCCACCAAGCACCAGGGCAGAGGCTGAAATGGCACGTGTCCAAAATCTTTACCAAAAATAACTTGAGCTTTGGCCCCGTGGGCTGCTGCTCTCAGTGGGACTGTCACAGAAACACGTGCAGCCTTGGCCCCGCGAGGCAAGGCCGCGCCAACGAGGAGGATAGGGCTGCAGATTGGCCACCTGGGAATCTCAGTCAGTCCTCATTACCCTTTGCTTATTGAGAAGTGCTTCCTCCAAGCCTGAGTGAAATTTCCAGGAGGCCCCTGGCCCCTTTGACTACTAATGTGTCATAAAGAGTTCAGCTGAGCCTAGCAACCACAGAACACCAACACCTCTCAGCGCAGGGTGTATCCGCCGGTCCGGTCAGGCCTGAGAGCGCGCTGGGGTTGGGAGCGGGATCTTCACTGACTTTCTGAGCTGCCTCCTCCTCCAGGTAATAACTGCAGGCGTCGGAGACCTCCAGGGTTGGAGAGGCTGCAACACAGAGAAGCTCTGCCTGCCCCAAGGTTTGCCTGGGGCCAGATGCCTTCAGGGCTCCAGGCATTTAAGGCTGCTGGTTCTGTCTCTGAGTGTTTGCAGGTTCACTAGAGATGCACGTGCCGAGAGCTCAGGGTCGATCCCTTTCTTAGTCGGGCTACTCTTTCCCCCCCACACCCCCAGGCCCCAGGCCCCAGGGCTCCAGGCTTCGGCGGATCCCCTGTGTCCTCCTGATGGCTCTGTGCCCCACGTGTGCACGGCTGCCTGAGGGAAAGCTCACGCACTACTGAGTGCTCTGCTCACCCCAGGGCAACCTCGGCGCTCATCACGGTCCCGCGCTCAAGGCCACGGGTCAGCCACAGACCTCTGCCTTCAGACTCGGGGTGCCCGCGTGTCTGCCACACTCACAGGGACCCGCATCTCAGCCCGCTGAGCGAATCTCTTGAAAACAGCTCCCTTGCTATGACGTAAGGACAAGCCTCCCCGCCTGCCCTGTGGGGAGAGGACAGCTGTCTGCAGGGCTGCTGCCTCCTTGAATTTCTTTATCCACAAAGTCCTCTTTAGGCTGGAGGAGCGTTATCGACTAGTGCAAGCGAAGTGTTCCGGACTACTTCTCCCAGCTCAGCTGCCTGATTTTCCCATCTTCCATGGCGGTCGGGGTCTCACGCCTGGTCCTAGCATCATGAAATTGTCGCGTAATCGTACACCTATGGGTGTGTTTTGTTACCGTCTTGTGCGCTCACTGGACCATCATTTTTTGGTCACTCTTGTTTGTCACTTCTGCGCCGACAGCCTCGCACCTTGGCTTCGGAATGTTTTCTAAACAGGCCCCCCACCCCAGCCTTCCCCTGCACTTTAGAGGCTTCCTCCAAAACTGAGTCAACAGGAAAGGTGCCGTTTTATCATTCTGTTACAAATCCATATCAAGCATTCGAACGGATGTAGACGGGACCCTTTCTGATTTGTTCATTCGACACGTATCATATGAGCCAGGCTTCCTCGGCTCTGGGGTGTTGGTGGAGCAGACGTGAAGAGACCAGACTCTGCCCTCACGGACGTGACGGTCCAGTGGGAGCACAGGCGTTACTAAAATCCCCCACGAGCCGATGGAAAAGTCCCTGGTGCTGGGGAAGATTGAAGGCCAAAGTGGAAGCGGGCGGCAGAGGGTGAGATGGTTGGAGGGCATCACCGACTTCATGGACACGAGTTTGAGCAAACTCTGGGAGATAGTGATGGACAGGGAGGCCTGGCGTGCTGCAGTCCATGGGGTCGCAAAGAGTCAGACATGACTTAGAGACTGAACGACAAAGGCAAAGAGACAGGACCTGATCCCTTTGGAAGGTGAGGGATGGAGAGACTGGAGGGCTGAAATGGGAAGAAGACAATATTACTCGGGTGGGAGGAGAGGACGGGGGAAGAAGGCCAGGTGCCAGTGCCCCAGACAAGGGAGCGGTGGCCCATTCAGAGCAGAGAGGTCACGGAGACGATGCGGGAGAGGAGAGGGCGGCGGGCGCCAGGCAGAGAGGAGAGGGCTGCTCACGCGCTGGTGCGGTCCTGTGTTCTGTTTTAAAGGTATATACACACACACATACATATATGCACACACTCACACACCACACGCGTGCTAGAATATATCTATACTAAAATATAAGCAGGGCTTATCTGTGGCCAAAGTGAAGTACTGAGGCTGTGAACTCTCTCCTGTGCGTGTTTTTTAAAATAAATTCCAGATACAATTAGGATAAAGAGTGACCGTCTCTCTGCAGGGGAGGACCTCACATGTTAAGTTTTTAACCAAGGACACCAAAGCTAACATAAACCTCCAGTCAACTTATCTGTGATGCACATTTTGGAGTCTGGTGATCCTTAACCTTCTCCAAGATACTCGCGTTTCTTTTCTGATGAGAAGAGGCCTCCTCTTTGTAGGTCAGCACAAAGTCAACTCAGGAAAATCTAGGCCAGCACGTGAGAAAGAGACCCATGAGAAGGAACCAGGTGACAAAGGCATTTGGCATTTATAGAGCCCTCTTTCCAAAATAAAGTGTGTTTCAGTGCTTGTTGCAAGATTAGAAGCCAATATTCCAGAGGTCTCCTCTAGGCCCCCACCCCCCTGTTCACTGAGTGACTTTGGGCAAGGTTTTAATGTCTCCTGCCTTATAACCTGATCTGGAAAACAGAGATAAATGGGACCAGCCTTACTGGTACAGTTTGTCGAAGTCCCTGGATAAAACATGCAGAGAGGACAAGCTCCTGTTCAAAGCGCTCTGCCAGCGTTAATTAATCCTCACAGCACTCCCAAGGCCTGCAGTATTAGCCACGTTTCACAGCTGAAGGATCTGAAGCAGAAAGAGTAAATGGCTTGTCCAGGGACACTGATGGAGCCTGCTTAAGAACCGGGATGAGCCATTGAACAGCGCTGACATCCAGAGAAGCCACGTTTTAAGACATCACTCATAAGATGTAGCTAAATTGAGTCTGGTATGTTTTTCTTTTGAAAACAGGGTTTCCGTGTTGATGAATTATAAGGCAGCAAAAACCAGATGCATTTACAATAAGATATGATAGACAGATCCATTTGCAGTCCTAGGAACTCCTTTCTTAGACAGATGACTAGAATTAGCTGCACGCATCAATTCCACTTTTATCTCATTGGCCAGAGTTTAGCCATGTGACCCTCGACTTCACAAAGAGAAGGGACCGTAGGGAAAGGCATGTTTTATCCAAGGCAGGCAGGAGCCAGGCTAAGGCGGCAGTCTATGGCAAAGGCAGAAAGACTGCCTGGGTGGGGCCTGGACCAGAGAAGCCCTAGAGGACGGAGCGACCAGTTAGAAACTTACTGGGACAACCAGTCTTCCTGTCATCCCAATCTTGGTGTGCTTTTTTTTATGAGAACTTTTTTAAACTTGTTTTTATTTATTTGGCTGCACCAGGTCTTGGTTGCAGCTCGCGGGCTCTTCAGTCTTTATTCCCGTGTGGTTCAAACGCAGGTGCAGCATGTGGGATCCAGTTCCCCAGCCAAGGACAGAACCCGGGTCCCCTGCTTTGGGAGCTTGGAGTCTTCCCCACTGCACTACCAGGGAAGCTCCTGCCGCCTCAGTCTTCACATGGCTGAAACCAAAGTCACCGTCTTTCAACCTCGTTCCCCCAGTATTTCCAAAGCATGTCACTCAGCATGTTTTTAGCTGAAAATAGCATAAAGCTCAGCCACCAGAGTCTCAGATCAAAGGCATTACTGCTGCAGTTGATGAAATTGAAGATGCCATTAATTTTAAGGGACACTACCACTTTATGCCCTAGTAAGGGAGGAAAATTTCTCTCAACTTAACTTTTCATGCCAATGGCCAAGCATAAGAAATTTTCATAGTTTCACTGAGGTATAGTTGACATTCAGCTATAAAGCACATATATAATAAAGCATAAAATTTCTTAAGTTCTGACAAATGTGTACACCCTGTGAAATTATCACAACCCTGAATACTCATTGAAAGGACTGATGCTGAAGCTGAAGCTCCAATACTTTGGTCACCTGATATGAAGAGCTGACTCACTGGAAAAGACCCTGATGCTGGGAAAGACTGAAAGCGGGAGGAGAAGGGGACAACAGAGGATGAGATGGTTGGATGGCATCGTTGACTCAGTGGACATGAGTTTGAGCAAGCTCCGGGAGATAGCAAAGGACAGGGAAGCCTGGTGTGCTGCGATCCATGGGGTCACAAAGAGTCGGACATGACCTAGCAACTGAACAGCAACAGTGAACAATCAGGATAATGGACATGCCTGCCATCCCTCAAAGCTTCTCACGCTGTCTCAGGCCCCCAGGCCGCAGCGACTCATGCTGTCCCAGGCCCCCATGCCACAGTGGTCATCACTTTGCAACACATTAATATACCAAATTAGCATCTGTGTATCTTAAGCTTACACTATGTTAGGTGTCAATTATATCTCAATAAATCTGGGGGGAAATGTATTTTTATATACCTGTTTGACTACAGCCTACTTTTTCCTTCTCCTTCTGTGGAGACTTGTACAGTTTGATACACTTAGATCTAATCATTAAACTACTGAATCGTATTCCATCATATAATAATAATACATTTTATTTCTCTTTTTCCACTGCTGGGCACTTAAATTATTTCTATTTTATCCCTTCACAAGCAACAGACGTTAAATTGTTATCCCTGAAATATGAAATAAGATCATCACAGTAATATCTTTCTAAAAAAAAAAAATCTAAAAATCACTGACAGCCATTGACGCTCAACATCAGAATTCCTAAAGAATATAGATGCTTGTGGGCTCTTTTTAATGAAATCAAATGCTCAGTAGACTTTCTAAGGAGCCAGAGCAAAAAAAAAAAAAGTTGGTTTTGCAGAAGTTCTGCAGTGAGAATAAAAGCTAAACTAATATATTTTAAATATTTCTTTGATTTCCCTTGGCTTCAAAAAAGTAAAGTCTCACATCAGTCCATTTAAATAATTGCAAACATGTAACTATGAATGATGGGAGCAAGAAGACGTAGGACCCTGCACTGGTATTTCAGCTTGGAGAAAGATAACAGTTGGTCTTCCTTTTGAAGTGGCTTCCACAAAGCCATGTTCCATTTGCATATAGAATAAAATCCGCTCGCTTACACGGTCAGGCATGGCCCCAGGCCCTCACGTCCTTCTTGCCTTGGCTCAACCCCCACCGTCCACCAAGACCTTCTTCTGGTTCCCAAAATACGCCAGACTCGCTGCCTGCATCTTAGCGCCTGCTTGCTGCTCTCTGCCGCACTCTTCCTTCAGATTTTCACACGGCTGACTCTTTCTAATCACCGATTTCTCAGCTTGTGTCACCTCCTCTGGGAAGCCTTCCTTGATATCTGAGTCCAAATTAGCTCCCTTCTTCCAACCAAGACACTTTCCCTTGGGAACTCCACCCCCCCCCAAAACTCATGGCACAAATTGAAGTTATCTTGTTTCACGATGTACTAACATGTCCCTGTCTGTCCTCCATCCCCCATTAGACTGAGCCCAAGTCAGGATCTTTCTGACTTGTCCACTGCGGGCCTCGGTGCCTCATGCAACACCCAGCATTGAATGAATGAATGAAATGCAGGCTGTTATTTGATATTACGTGTGTCTTGAGATGTTCAACAAACAATGGAAAATCAAAATAACATCTGCATTGTGGTGTCCTGCGTACCTTCCTCCAGGGCAAACCATTTGTAGTAGCTGCGTTGCTTTACATGAATGTTAAACATGAATGGACAGTGAGACCCATTCGGAAAGGCACTGTTCACTACTGTAAGAACTCTGCAAAAAACAGGCAACAAATGTCGCCTTTGGCGTTGACAGATTTGGTCTGAATTTCCACCCTCACCCTTACTCTGCTTCTGAGCCAGTGGTTCTCCATGAGGTTGATTTTGTCACCCAGGAGATATTTTCTAGAGACATCGTGGTTCTCACAACTGTTGGGGGTAGGGAGCCACTTGCCTTTAGCACGTAGAGACCAAGGATGCTCAGAACAGCCTCCGATGCACAGGACAGCCTCACAACAAACAATTATCCAGCCCCAAAGGCCAAGAGCATGGAACACGGGAAACTCTAAACAAATTATTTAATCTCTCCTGTAGCTGTTTTCTCAGATGTAAATTGGCAACAAACAGCATCAACCATCCAGCCAGGCAGGATCCTGCCTCGGGGCCTTTGCACGTCCTCTGGCTCCTGTGCCCCTCTTTTCCTGGATATCCGCATGAGATCTCAGCGCACATTTTCCGATTAGGAGGGCTGAGTGCTGTCCTCACGTGCTCACTTTCTATCCATGTTTTATATTCTCTGCAGTGTTTGTTCCTGTCTTTTGCCCAAATTCTCACTGTAGGAATTTTTTTGTTAATGTATTTCAGACAACAGATTTTTGTCAGTGTGTTATAAAAGGGGTCTGGGGTTGTCTTTTCTTTTTCTTTATGGGGTTTTTTTAATAAACAAGTTTAAATTTTCATTGGAGTCAGATTATGGGTCATTTTTTTCATTTTTGTGTCTTAAGAAATCCTTCAGGATCCTAACGTCAAACACAGTCGCTATTTTCTTCCACAAGTGTTAAAGTTTTGCTTTTTACAGTTAAGTCTTGAATTCATCACGAATGATCATTTTATTGGGAGAGGGGTGCCGTGGAAGATCGAAATCCAGTTCACTCTCTTCTGCGTGGAAACCGCTGTAGTAGCCCCGTTCTCCATCAGCATCATCTCGTCTGTCGGAGGTCTAACTTCCCCACCTGGGTCAGAGGCTGGGTACTGGACAGCACCCCCTGCACCCTCGGCTCACGGCCTCAAGAACCAGCATCTCTTCGAGCCCTAAACCCAGACCCATACACTCATTCATCCTGAATTCTTCTTCCTCCTACATTCTCTTGCCTCAACAGTTTTTGATTTATGTTCTTAGATGCTCTTTGATTTTATGCATAATGATACATGACCATATGGAGAAGGAAATGGCAACCCACTCCAGTGTTCTTGCCTGGAGAATCCCATGGACAGAGGAACCTGGCAGGTTCCAGTCCATGGGGTCATGAGACTCGGACACGACCGAGCACAGCACAAGGCTTCGGTTAGTGCACAGCTAAACGTGTCTTTGCCTCAGATAGCTTAATCCACTTTCATTTTCAACATTTATTGTTGTGTTTGATCTTCTTAATTTCTGTTGTCTGATTTTATGCTCATTTTATTATTCATCTTTCCTCCTCCTGTCTATACAAGCTATAGACAAAGCTTTGTAATTTTTAATAAGGCTGATGTTTAAAAAAATATTGTTGATACCTGATACCATCTACATCAACACAACTTACTGTCTGCTTTAACATGACTCTATTAAGCCAGAAGGAAATGGCAACCCACTCCATTGTTCTTGCCTGGAGAATCCCAGGGACCGGGGAGCCTGGTGGGCTGCCGTCTATGGGGTCGCGCAGAGTCGGACACGACTGAAGCGACTTAGCAGCATTAAGCCAGAAAATTCTTGCCCGGAAAAATGAAGTTGCAAACCTTTATTGTTTCTTTCAGGAGCTTGCTGAAAATCCATGTATCTGAACACTAGACTATTCACCTTGTTCTCTTCAGTACAAGGAACAGAAGTCGTTTCTTCCTATTAAACAACCCAAGTGGATTCACCAAATTATTGTGTATTTATTAGAGCTTCGCTTCAAAATCTTCACTTCTCTGCATCCATCAATCTTCAACTATTATACCGCACACTTTGCAAAATCCTATTCAGGTCCCTGCACTGAAAGATATACCTTAAATCAGATCAAAAAACCCTCAAGGTCTCTCCCACGTTGGCCCTTTCCTTCTAGAAATGCTACCGAGACTCTCCCTCTGTTCAGCACTGAAGTGAACCATGAGTTTCGCCTTTGTCTGATCTGTAGGTGATTTTGATGGTCTCTCTGGGGAGTCAGCTGTCAACACTATCTTATTTTTATTCCCTCAGCAGTTAGTTTTATAATTTTATGCATGTATTTTTCATTTCTATGTCAAAAATTTTTTGAAGTCTAACTTCCTCTAGAAGACAAAGATGCCAGCAATTTTTATTTTCCTGAGACCTGACCCCCTTTCCTGTTTTTTTTTCAATAATAAGATATGATATGGAAATATAATGACAAATGTGATGATTTTACATTATATTGCTCTCTCAATAATTATTTTTGATATTTGTATTAGACTATATAAACACATAAACATCCATGATGGAAATTTGAGTACATTTTGTTTTATATCAGCTCCATTCTACCCATTCTATTACATAGCATCTACATAATGTGAGATTTTCAATCCATAGATCTATTATTCATTTTTTGCACCTTTTAAAAATTATTTTTGAAATTTAATGTTACTATCACATTTAAACTCTATTATTAAATTGCATCTCTCTTGATCACTGACAGTTTAAAAAAACTGTCATTTTCCTTCTCTGGAATTCTGTGATTCATTATTTTGGGAAGAGGGAGGGTGTCTTTGATTTTATTTTCAGCAAGAGGACCTACATTTTCCTGCCATCAGAATGACCTCATGAGTTTAAATGCAAATCAGACAAAGGCCACGTGAGGAATACAGAATTCTACTGGATATCATTCTTAACACCTCCTCAATTATACGAATTTGAGAATATTTATTTTAAATAAAACAAATAAAATATTTATTTTAAAAATGAGCTAATTGAACGGGCAAGTCTTTATGCTGGGTTGGTGGTTGTTGTTAAGTATCTCTGTCGTATCTGACTCTTTGTGACTCCATGGACTGCAGCACTTCCCTGTCCATCACTATCTCCTAAGGCTTGCTCAGATTCATGTCCATTGAGTTGGTGATGCCATCCAACCATCTGTCATCCACTTCTCCTGCCTTCAATCTTTCCTAGCATCAGGGCCTTTCCCAAAGAGTGAGCTCTTTGCAAAGAGGCCAAAGTATTGGAGCTTCAGCTTCAGCATCACTCCTTCCAATGAATATTCAGGACTGATTTCTTTTAGGACTGACTGGTTGGATCTCCTTGCAGTCCAAGGGACTCTCAAGAGTCTTCTCCAGCACCACAGTTTAAAAGCATCAGTTCTTCAGTGCTCAGCCTTCTTTTATGGTCCAACTCTCACAACTATACATGACTACTGAAAAAATCATACCTTTGACCATACAGACCTTTATTGGCAAAGTGATATCTCTGTTGCTGTCTAGGCTTGTCATAGCTTTCCTTTTTGCAGCCCCATGGACTTTAGCCTGTCAGTCTCCTCTGTCCATGAAATTTTCCAGGCAAAAATACTGGAGTGGGTTGCCATGGCCTTCTCCAGGGCATCTTCCAGGCCCAGGAACAAGCTCACATCTCTTGTGTCTCCTACATTGGCAGGTGGGTTCTTACCACTGGCACCGCCTGGGAAGCCCAGGAAACAGACACCTGCTGTTCAGTCGCTCATTAGTGTCAGACTCTGCGACCCCATGGACTGCAACACACCAGGCTTCCCTGTATGAATTAGCAAATATGTATAACCTGAACTTGAGAAATCAGGCAATCACATCCTGGAATTATGGAGACACGACAAGTAGACTATAAAATAGATCTCAATGAGTTCCAGCAGAACAGTCACTAAAAACCCAGGTAGCTTTTTGAATGTAACCTCTGTTCATGAATTCTACTGCTAAGTCACTTCAGTCGTGTCTGACTCTGTGCGACCCCATAGACGGCAGCCCACCAGGCTCCCCCATCCCTGGGATTCTCCAGGCAAGAGCACTGGAGTGGGGTGCCATTGCCTTCTCCAATGCATGAAAGTGAAAAGTAAAAGTGAAGTCGCTCAGTCGTGTCTGACTCTAGCGACCCCATGGACTGCAGCCCACCAGGCTCCTCCGTCCATGGGATTTTCCAGGCAAGAGTACTGGAGTGGGGTGCCATTGCCTTCTCTGCTATTCATGAATAAAGCCAGTTAATTGAAAGTTTAATTATATTACTTAAATATGAACATAATAAACTTTAAAATTAAGTATAAGAATTTTGAGAGTAACAAACTCATAGCATTAACATTCTTTTCTGTAAATACTGAATCTGTACACACTTTCAGTTCAGTTCAGTTCAGTTGCTCAGTCGTGTCCAACTCTTTGCGACCCCATGAATTGCAGCACGCAAGGCCTCCCTGTCCATCACCAACTCCCGGAGTCCACCCAGACTCACGTCCATCGAGTCAGTGATGCCGTCCAGCCATCTCATCCTCTGTCGTCCCCTTCTCCTCCTGCCCCCAATCCCTCCCAGCATCAGAGTCTTTTCCAATGAGTCAATTCTTCCCATGAGGTGGCCAAAGTACTGGAGTTTCAGCTTTGGCATCAGTCCTTCCAAAGAAATCCGAGGGCTGATCTCCTTCAGAATGGACTGGTTGGATCTCCTTGCAGTCCAAGGGACTCTCAAGAGTCTTCTCCAACACCACACTTCAAAAGCATCAATTCTTCGGTGCTCAGCTTTCTTCACAGTCCAATTCTCACATCCATACATGACCACAGGAAAAACCATAGCCTTGACTAGATGGACCCACACTTTATAAATATGCATTTGAAACAATTCAAGAAAAAAAAACTTCAAATTTTTGTAAGTGTAAACATTAGTAAATGAAAAAGGCTTGATAATTATTCTAGAGGGTTGTTTTCATTAATTCAGTCTCTTCGGGGTACTTAGAGAGAGCAAATAGATTAATTTTCTAAAAGCTGTTTAAAATATTTGAGATGTTCAAGCTTGGGAAGGCCCAATATTTGTCAAAGATCCATTAGAAGTAGTTGCTAATAATATCTGCAGGATTTAAAATTAAAATAATAGATTATAGTGTGATATGCTTCAAGACTAAGCTAGAGGTAGTTTTCCTTTCACAACTTTAATAAGTTGAATACTTATTTTTTAAAAATAAAATACTTCTGGACTTCCCTGGTGGTCCAGTGGTTAAGAATCCACCTGTCAATGAGGGGACGTGGGTTCTATCCCTGGTCTGGGAAGACCCCACGTGCTGCAGGGCAGTTAAGCCTGTGCACCGTAACTAAAGCCCACCCTAGAGCCATGCTCCGCAGCCAGACGCGTCACTGTGACAAGAAGCCCAAGCAGCCAAAAACAAATAAATCAATACAGGTTTCTACAAGAAATGAACCATTTTAAATAAATAAATAAAACTACTTCTGGGTAGTTTTTTCTATATGTACATACATCCCTTGAGGGCACCAAAGAATCCTTGGATAAATATATCCTTCCTTTCACGTTGCTCATCAAGCATTTAATCATTAAACATAGATTTATTAAATGCTTCTTATTGTCTGTGTAATGGGCAAAACACTGGGGATACAGTGAGAAATGAGGAAGGCTTACTAGCAATACGTTCAAACGGACACACATAATTTTGGGTTCTTGTCATTTTTTAAGAGCAAAAGGTCTACCCAGGGTTCCATTAGACGGCTGCTTCCTTTGGGCTTCCTATAGGTGGCGCAGTGGTACAGAATCCGCCTGCCAATAGAAGAGACGCGGATTCGATCCCTGGGTCGGGAAGAAACCCTGAAAAGAGAAATGGCAACCACCCCAGTACTCTTGCCTGGGAAATCTCATGGACAGAGGAGTCTGGCGGGCTACAGTCCATGGGGTCTCAAGTGTTGGACAAAACTTAGCGACTAAAACCAACTAGCCCAACAGTAAATACACCATGCATTCTCATTTCTCTTTTGATGCGAATTGGGCTTCCCTGGTGACTCAGCTGGTGAAGAATCCGCCTGCAATGCAGGAGACCTGGGTTGGGAAGATCCGCTGGAGAAGGGCACTGGCTACCCACTCCGGTATTCTGGCCTGGAGAATTTCGTGGACAGAGGAGTCTGGTGGGCTACAGTCCATGGGGTTGCAAAGAGTCAGACACGACTGAGCGCCTTTCACTCACTCATGAGAACTTCAGAATTCTTAAATTCACAATGGACAAGCTGAGTGGCAGCGTATTAGATCACATCTCAGCTCCTTCCACGCATCTTGTCCTGATGGCGTCTTGTGAATCCAGACGGAAGAGCACACGACACTGCTCACACAACAGAAGCAGCCACAACAGCAGAAGAAAACCGGAACTTCTTCCAGCTCTCTCGATGGAAAATAATATTGCAAAATCCTTGTCACAGGAACAGAAGAATGATGTCAGTGATATCAAAAGATACGCCCACACACACACACGCAAACGTAGGGACAAGAGTACTGCAGAGGGTTGAATCCGTTCATTTTTTTTTTAACAGTATTATTTTTCTGGACTTTGTGACATGTGTGGGTTTTTTAAAATCAGCTTTAAAATCAATTGTGACTCATCATTTTTAATGGTTTATTAATTATTTCATGATTTCTTTGCTCATTCTAAGTATTTGCCCTATATCTAATGCTTTTCTCAGAATTTTATATACATCTTTTTAAGAGGGCTAAAATCATTGTAAAAGCTTCAGACCTCAAAAACCAGGATCTGGGAAACGTCGCTCGTGGCCAGTGGCAGACTCCACCCTCCCAGTGCTGGGGGCCCAGGTTTGATCCCTGGTCGGGGAACTAGATCCCACCGGCTGCAGCGGAAGATCCTGCTAGCCACAGCTGAGACCTGGCACAGCCAAATAAATAAACAAATATCTTTTAAAAACCACCAGGATGTATCACTACTAGTGAACCAAGGAGCTGAAGTTCCTGGGTTCATGGGACTCAGACTGCAGTGGGAGTGCATTTGTCCGTTGCCCTCTAACAGTGGTAGTGATTGGCCTAGATTTCTGCTTTTTTAAATCTTTTTCTTTTTTAACTCCTAAATCTGTAGGGAAAAAAATCATTTCATTTAATTCTGGGTTTATATTGTAGATGACTGGCATAATGGGAAACAGAAGATCACACGGCAAAGAGAGGTAGATTACCACGATGACACTGCACCACAGAGAGTGTTTCCGTGGAACCCAGCTCAGGCCCTACAGCACACCCTCTGTTATCAGAACCTAACTCCACTCCTTGACTCTGAGCTGTTACGAGCTGTAGTTGTGATGACGGAGAGACAGGCAGAGTATGTCTTATTGGGAAGAGGTTCAAACTACCTTCACTCGCCCGCCCACTCCGCCCCCGGTTTTGTCTCTGCTTGCAATTCATCTGAGCCTTCCTTTACTCGGTGCTATTCTGATTTTCTCTTTGAACCAGTTATAATAGCAGCCTGGGCCCCTCCTACGAGTACAATAAAGCCTTTAATGTGCATATTCATTTTGATATCTGTATATAAGTCATGATTTTACCTCTTCCTGAAAATTATCTTTCAATAAGGTCAGGGCTGTCAAATTCCCTCTCTCCCAGAAGAGAAAGTTGCAGCCAGCCTGATTTTTGTCTCTTTATAGATTATATGGTTTTTCCCTCTAGATGCTTAAGTTATTCTCCTTTATCCTTGAAAATATGTGTCATCATAGATGAATGGTCTTAGTTTGTTTTGACATGGTGAATTAAAAAACAGAGTTGACAGCCTCCAAGTTACGCCAAAAAATTTAAAAAATCATTCTGATTATCTTAACTATTTGTGAATTCTCTGGTTCAGTGGAATTTGTGGATGTTATTGAATATCACTGAAATGCAACAGACTTCTGACTTTTCACATTAAAAGCATTAAGCTATTTTAGAGTTAGACAAGACCCAGGGGACACTGTACAAGCCCACATTCCTGTGCAGTTATTTTATTTCATGCCCATTCAGACTATTTTGATCCCTTCTAATGGTATTATTGTCTTAAATTTCAAGGTTAAATTTAAAAAATCACGTGTACTATGATGTTATTTTGATCCAAGAGTTGTCCTCCAGACAGATTATTTGAGATTGTTGTAATGCTGTCAATACGCTTATGTGTCTTATAGTGATGCAATTTATGGAAGTCTTAGGCTTGAAGTACCACATAGTTAGCATACTCAGACTATATGTTTAAATAAACAGGAATGTTTATTTTCAGAAAATAAATGCACTGCTTCAAACCTGCTATTTTTCTACACCCATATTTTCTTCTTCAAGATTGTGTTTCATGTATCACTTCCCCTGTATAATTTTTTATAAATGTATACAATTCCATAAAAGATGAACCATTGACTTTATTTCTGTGAATCACATGACAAGTTGAAATACATCAAGACTGAATCACTATTCCTAGCTGAATTCTGCAGCTAGGAATAGTGGGAGTTCAAGTTTTTGACTGATATCACCTTGATGTTATCCTCGAGTGTAGAAATCTCTGCTTGCTACAACAGTTAAACTTTGTAAAATGTAGATATATCATAAGACTATCTAGAAAAATTCTTTCAGGACAAAGTCCACAATATAAAGTTAAGTGACAAGAGAAAATGAGAGAGACAAAAATCCTATCTACCTTCACATTATAATAAACTAAAATTAAAATAAATACATTATGTTGATTTACATATTTTTAAAATATTTATTTTTATTTATTTGTTTGGCTGGACGCGGTCTGAGTTGCAGTAAACAGGATTTTTGTTGCAGCGTGTGGGTTCCCTGGTCAGGGATAGAAACCGGGCACCCGGCATTGGAAGCACAGCGTCTTAGCTGCTGGGCCACCAGGGGAGTCCCTACTTGATTATTTTTAAAATACAAAGTGAAAGTGAAAAGTGAAGGCCGCTCAGTCGTGTCCGACTCTTTGCAACCCCGTGGACTATATGGTCCTAGAATTCTCTAGGCCAAGAGATACACATAAAACACAAAAAGCTTTACTCTGAATGTCGAGATTAGAAGTGCTTTGATTTTCATATTTATATTATTTTATACTTAAAGTTTGATATAACAGCCTGAGATTAATTTCAGAAAAACAGTATTGAGGAAAGGAAAGAAGCCAGTCCTCTCTTGGTAGAGTTCAAATTCTTTGGGTCAACACGTAAGAGAGTATTTGCAGCATGGCCCAGCCTACGCCTCGGACCTCACCTCCCGTTTTCTCGCCATCCACGCACCTCACACTCTACACTCCGGCCACACATTCAAAATAGCATGGCATCTACATCCTCAGCCTTCACCCAATCCCATTCCCTGCTGTTGCTGTTTCTGCCTCAAGAAAGCTTTCCCTGGCTCCTTTCAATGGTATCAGCTGTATCCACAGCATTTTGGAAATACGTCTTCAACAGAGCTTACCATACTTTGGCTATTTCTTTACATTTTTCTGCACTCACCCGTGGGTTCTCTGAGGGGAAGGACCACATCTTTTGCATCTTTGCGCCTCCGTTGTCTTTGCCTTAATCAAGTGGGCTCTCTATTTGTCAAATAAACGAGTGAGCAACGCACCCCAGAGAAGATTATGGAAGCTTTTGTTTTCCCATTTCATGTGAACTTCACTTCTTGAGAAGCCCAAAAGGACTTCCTGCATCCTCTATGAAATTCGTGTCTGAATTGACATTCTTTTCTACATGTTCAGTGAAAAAGCCAAATACGGAAGGTCTGTGTTCATGAAAACTGCCTTTTCTTCCAGAACAAACGAAACACTTCTTTGTATGTCTGGGGAGAAACTGGTTTTCTCTTAATAAATATCCAGTTTATAAATAAAGAACACAATTTCTAAAGCTTGCTGCAGAATCACATCCAGGTCAGGAATTGTCATCCTTTTGTGTCTATCTCACTTACTTTGAAGTTATTTATTATTCTGGTTAAAAATACACTGTGGGGAGCCCAGCTCCTGTAAAAAGAGAACTTGGTTGGGTATGTAAAACAATTCCAGATTTCATAAAGACTGTCCCATGAATATGTCCTCATCTCTTGGATAAGTCTCACAGTGATCTGTTTAATAATTATGGAGTATTGTTTCCTCAAAGGACTTGGATTTCATTAGCCTCCCTTCAGCATTCCTACAGAGAAGATAATTTTAACATCCAAAAACAAATGAGAACATGGAAACCTGGTGTTGCGGGTTGAATTTTGTTTTCCCCCAAAAGATATGCTGAAGTCCTAGCACCTCGTACCTTAGAATGTGACCTTATTTAGAAATCAGTCACTGCAGATGTAATTAGTGAAAATGAGTCCAAATAAAGTAGGGTGGGCTCATTATCCGACAGGACCGGTGGTTTTGTAAGAGAAGGAGAAGAGGCTCAGAGACGGAGACACACGGGGTAAAGCTAAGGCCAACAGAGGCAGAGAAGCTGCTTGACCACGGCCTGAGTGTGGCCTGCCCACCCGAGCAAGACCCAGCTTTCCCCACGCCGGTCCCTCCCATCGGAAACGTGCACAAGCCTCTTATCCTCATCCTCAGAGGACAGATAGAAGGAGCAAGAACTGCGATCCCACAGCCTCCAAAAGGAAAACCACAATCACAGGAAACTAATCCGAACAACCACGTGGATCACAGCCCTGCGTGACTCAGTGACGCTATGAGCCAGGCCGTGTGGGGCCACCCAAGACGGACGGGTCATGGTGGAGCGTTCTGACCAAACGTGGTCCACTGGAGAAGGGAATGGCAAACCACCGCAGTATTCTTGCCTCGAGAACCCCATGCTGCCCCTCCTGCTGCTAAGTCACTTCAGTCGTGTCCAACTCCGTACAGCCCCATAGACGGCAGCCTACCAGGCCCCCCCGTCCCTGGGATTCTCCAGGCAAGAACACTGGAGTGGGCTGCCATTTCCTTCTCCAATGCATGAAAGTGAAAAGTGAAAGTGAAGTCGCTCAGTCGTTTCCAACTCTTCGCGACCCCATGGACTGCAGCCCACCAGGCTCCTCCGTCCATGGGATTTTCCAGGCAAGAGTACTATATGAGCAGTATGAAAACGCAGAAAGATAGGACACTGAAAGATGAGCCCCCGAAGGTCCAAAATAGGTGTCCAAAATGCTACTGGGGAAGAAGGGAGAAATACAGGATGATAGAGGCAGAGTCACAGTGACGCATCTACAAGCCAAACAACAGTAAAGATTGCAGGCAAACGCCAGGAGCTAAGAGAGACAAGGAGAGGTTCACTCTGACTCTTACGTAACTTGATTTCAGACATCTGGTCTCCAAAACTATCTCAGTACATTTCTGTTACTTTCAGTCACCCAATTTGTGGTACTTTGTCACAGTAGCCCCCAAAAAACAAATACACACGAATAGACTCAACCCTTCCCCCGGATTTTACATCGAATTTATTGAATAAAATGGGACCAAGTCCATGTCTTTTACCCCCTGAATCAGCCTAGAGTCAAACAGCAAAACTACAACTCTCCAGTGATAATTCTAGTTCTGCTGCAAATGCTGGCCACGACTATCAAGTCCTGCAAGCTGTAGAAGGTGAAACATGAATTTGCCAAGAGATAAACATGCAGAGTACATCATGAGAAATGCTGGACTGGAAGAAGCACAAGCTGAAATCAAGATTGCTGGGAGAAATATCAATAACCTCAGATATGCTGATGACACCACCCTTATGGCAGAAAGTGAAGAGGAACTAAAGAGCCTCTTGAGGAAAGTGAAAGTGGAGAGTGAAAAAGTTGGCTTAAAGCTCAACATTCAGAAAACCAAGATCATGGTATCTGGTCCCATCACTTCATGGGAAATAGATGGAAAAACAGTGGAAACAGTGTCAGACTTTATTTTTGGGGGCTCCAAAATCACTGCAGATGGTGATTGCAGCCATGAAATTAAAAGATGCTTACTCCTTGGAAGGAAAGTTATGACCAACCTAGATAGCATATTGAAAAGCAGAGACATTACTTTGCCAACAAAGGTCCATCTAGTCAAGCCTATGGTTTTTCCTGTGGTCATGTATGGATGTGAGAATTGGACTGTGAAGAAGGCTGAGCACCAAAGAATTGATGCTTTTGAACTGTGGTGTTGGAGAAGACTCTTGAGAGTCCCTTGGCCTGCAAGGAGATCCCACCAGTCCATTCTGAAGGAGATCAGCCCTGGGATTTCTTTGGAAGGACTGATGCTAAAGCTGAAACTCCAGTACTTTGGCCACCTCATGGGAAGAGTTGACTCATTGGAAAAGACTCTGATGCTGGGAGGGATTGGGGTCAGGAGGAGAAGGGGATGACAGAGGATGAGATGGCTGGATGGCATCACCGACTCGATGCACATGAGTTTGGGTGAACTCTGGGAGTTGGTGATGGACAGGGAGGCCTGGCGTGCTGCGATTCATGGGGTCGCAAAGAGTCGGACACGACTGAGCGACTGAACTGAACTGAACTGAAACTTGTCTTTTCCTTAATTTTCCATTTAACCTTTGGCAAGGTTGATCTAAGAATCAAGAACAAACCCAGTGGGCTTAAACTAGGCTATAATTTTGCATTACCGTTTGTGTCGTCATTTATCTGCCCTGATGTACTGTGCAGTTGAGATTCCTGGTTATTAACCTTTCATTTAAAGCAACCTGACTTTTGGGTTAGAAGCTAAAATATTAGGAACAATTACCTTAAATGGCACAGCATTTCACATCAAGGAAATTGGCCTTATGAATGCTCTTTTTTAAGTAGCCTTTTTGTTACCTACAAAGAAGTAACACAGGCGAGAATAAAGGATGAACTAAAATGGATAAAAGGACATAGATTCAAACGAGGAGTTAATCCACATGACTGTAAGTGATCAGCTTGTTAGAGGAATTAATCTACATGACTGTAAGTGATCAGCTTGTTAGTCTCACCAAAAGCAAATATATAACACGAGCAGCAGAAGAAAGTCTTTGTTAAAAGCACAGAGCAGGATCCAAACTTTCAGTTTTAAAATCTTGGCTCTACCATTTATTTACCAGCATTAAGATCCTGGGCTTCCCTGGTGGCTCAGTCAATAAAGAATCTTCCTGCAATGCAAGAGAACTGGGTTCAATCCCTGGGTCAGAAAGATCCCCTGAAGAGGAAAATGGCAACCCACTCCAGTATTTTTACCTGGAGAATCCCATGGACAGAGGAGCCTGGCAGGTTACAGTCCAGGGGTCACAAAGAATCAGACATAATTTAGCAACTAAGCCACCCCCACCTCCAAGATCCTGGAAGAGGCATAGAATCTGCCTCCATTTCCACAAACATCACATTGGAAGAAATAAAAGTATCTCTTTATAGCATTGTTGTAAGTGCAAAAAGTTCTTAGCCTGAAAAATCAAGGGAGAAAAATGCTGCTGGTACTTTGACCCTAAGAGAAAGCAACCCTGAATATTCACTAGAAGGACTGATGCTGAAGCTGAAGCTCCAATACTTTGGCCACCTGATGCAAAGAGCTGACTTCCTGGAAAAGACCCTGACTCTGGGAAAGATTGAAGGTGGGAGGAGAAGGGGACGACGGAGGATGAGATGTTTAGATAGCATCACCAACTCAATGGACATGAGTTTGAGCAAACTCCTGTCTGCTGGGAGATAGTGGAGGACAGAGGAGCCTGGCGTGCTGCAGTCCACAGAGTCTCAAAGATTTGAACACAACTGAGTGACTAACACTTTCTTACATCAACACCATAAGAATTAAATCATTGAATACGCACACAGACCCTTAGGCAGTGCCTGGTAAGTAAGTCAATAAACGTGCGTTCTAGTTACTAAAAGCTGTGGTGGCCCTGACCTATTGGATAGACCAGTAGGAAGCACAGGCAGTAAACCAGCATCTGAAAACCAGGACAAGTGGGGTCGAAACCTAGCTGCCATTTAGTTCTGTAAATACAAGCAAATTACCTACCCTCTGGAAGAGAGGCTGGCAAACCAGGGACAGCTAGGTCCAGCCCGCTGCGTCTATAAAGCACGTCGGGTTGGAAGGGCGCCACACGCGTGCGTTGATACAGTGGCTGTGGCTGCTTGTGAGCTGAGTAGCTGCAGCAGAGACCGTGTAGATCCCTGAGCCTAAAATATTTACTATCAAGCCTTTTACAGAAAAAGTCTGCCCTGCTCTATAAACTTCAAGTATCGAATTTCCAGAAGTCCATCGGTGACTTCAGGGGATTGGTTCCAGACCCGGTGGACCCCAAACTCCAGGAATGTTCAAGTCCCGTTTATATAATGGTGCATATGAGCTACATGTATCTTTGGGTGTACTTTATTTTTTCACTTTGCTTTCTTGTGCTTCACAAATAACTTTTATTTTATATGGGTAATCTTTTGTTTTTTAAGAATTAAGCATTATTTTTTTTTCAAAGGGACCTGCTGGTAATACATGAAAGAAATTTGCAAAGCATTCTGGCCGTTGCACAGGAAGGTCAGTCGGGCATCTTTTCAGTTGTCTGCCCAAAAATTTAGCCCTGTCTCAGATTATGGACAACCTTTAAATGATATTTTAGTCTATTTGTCCAGCATTAGTATTTTAATAATATTCCACTCTAAAATTTGTACTCTCCTGATATAAGATACATAGGGATAAAATAAATAAAATACTCCAGTACGCTTTAAATCATCTCTAGATTCCCAATAATACCTAATATAATGTAAATATTATGCAAATGATTTGGGGGGTTTGGCAAATTCAACCTTTGCTTTTTGGAGTTTTCTGGATTTTTTTTCTTCCTCTGAATATTTTTACTCCAGTTGGTTGAATCTGCAGATGAAGAACCCGCAGACACGGAAGGCTGACTGCATAAAGGATGTCAATCATAGCTCCTCCTTTACAGGGTAGAGTGATGGTAAATGAAAGAACACACGCAGAGTGGGAAGTAAGGCACTTCTCAGAGTCGGCAGCACGTCAAAGGTTAGACGCCAGCCAGCGGAACCCACAGCTAAGGCTACAGTTCTTATTTGTCTTAACTTCTTAAACTGAATTGAATTATCTGAGGTCAGGCATAACACTCAAGCCACACCTCTCACCCTTTCTTTTTCCTTTAATATTAGGTTGACTTCACACTGCTTACCTGCCCGGCTCCTGGACCTATTTAAACTGGAACACACCATTCTAAAGGTTAGCCATTCTATTACTCTGCCTTCCAAGAGATCACCTAAAATCTCGTGAGTCCTCCTTGAGTTTAATTATACACCTAAATATTTTCTTTAAAAGAAAGCAATTTGCACATTATAGAAGCATCCTTCATGTCATTTAAGTTAATTAAGGTACTAGCATCTATTATGTGTTTG
This sequence comes from Bos mutus, assembly GCF_027580195.1. Lineage (NCBI taxonomy): Eukaryota > Metazoa > Chordata > Mammalia > Artiodactyla > Bovidae > Bos > Bos mutus. The sequence continues at coordinate 15,223,454 of NC_091629.1, forward strand.
GCCCTGTTCCAGGCACTGGAGAAGGGAATTACTTTAAGTCGAGTTGATATGAAAAGCCTCAGTGTGATGGAAATATGTAAATTGAACCAGTCACAGAAAAGGCTTCCCTGGTGGCGCAGAGGTAAAGAATCCACCTGTCAATGCAGGAGACATGGGTTCAATCCCTGGACTGGGAAGGTCCTCTGGAGAAGGAAATGGCAACCCACTCCAGTATTCTTGCCTGGAGAATCCCACGGACAGTGGAGCCTGGTGGGCTACAGTCCACGGGGTCACAGAGAGTCAGACACAACTTAGCAACTAAACAACAGCAAGCCAGGCAAAGGCAGAGAAGAGCACGCAGGCAGAGTGAAGGCCTTGCAGCTGCCTCAGTCTGGTTCCTTCGATGAAAGGCAATAAGACGGGAGGACTGAAGCAGAGAGGCAGGGACGGTGATGCAAAGTGAGACAGAGCCAGGCAAGGTCGGGACCAGGCTGGGTCTCGTGAGATAAGGTGAGACGAGGAGCTTTTTCATCAGACCCACGAGGAAACGCTGAAGCTTTTAGACATCTCAGAATGTGTGTGATCTGAATGACTCTCTGAGAGATGTCCCCGGGTGCTCCCCAGAGGACTGCTTAAATGAATGAATGAAAGGGTGTAGCCAGGTTTCTGCGTCTATTATTAAAAAGTCGACAGGGGAGGGCTCAGAAACTCTGCTGGAAGCAGGCGCCTCAGAAAGCTAGTCGGAGCCTTCCCTGCCGGGCATGTTGGGCATCCCTGGATGTTGCTCAGCATTGCTGTGCGCCAGACCCGGAAAAGGAAAACACCAGCTGAGGAGGAGCCGATCTGGGGCGGCAGTAGCAGGGCGTGTGACGGTCCTCCCCAGCGTTCTTGGAAGTCTGTTGGGCAAATATTTAAACCTCTGCGGTTACAGCCAGAAAGACAAGGTTGTTGTTAATCACTAAGGTGTCCGACTTTTTGCAACCCCATGGGTTGTAGCCCGCCAGGCTCCTCTGTCCATGGGATTTTCTAGGCAAGAATGCTGGAGTGGGTTGCCATTTCCTTCTCCAGGGGATCTTCTGACGCAGGGATCGGGCCTACACCTCCCACGTCTCCCACTGCAGGCGTATTCTTCATCACTGGGCTACCAGGGGAAATATGCAAACATGTGGAACTCTTTCAGGCTCTAGTTCAGAAGAATCCAGGCCAGAGGTCCCATGCTCCGAGGTGCTGATTGTGCATTCTGGCAGGGCAGGATGTACGTTGAAAATCGTTTGTCCAGGACACCTTGCGCTGCCTTTAAAATTAACGAACCCTCGTAGCCTGGGCTCTTTGTCTGGGTCTGGATGCCTAGCTGGTCTGTGTATGTTTTAAAACATTTACAGCGTATGAAGTAGTGTGTTAGACACATAACATCTTATCCTCACAAGCCTCTGTAATTATTAATATTAATAATTAATTAAGGATTGAATAAACAACCCACTCCAGTATTCCTGCCTGGACAATCCCATGGACAGGGGACCTGGCAAGCTACAGGCCATGGGGTTGCAGAAGAGTTGGACATGACTTAGCAACCAAACAGGAACAATACTTGAGAGGTACTGAGAACAGTGCCTCTCACCCAATAACTGTTAGCTAGATTCAGTGCCATCATTTTCATCATTACTATTATTGCTATTAATATTACTATTTGCTATTATTAACTCAACCAACAGATGAAGGAACTGAGGCTCAGAGAACTGAAGTAACTTTCCCAAGGTCAAATGACAGGGTGGGAATTGAAACCCCAAAGTCTGACTTCAAAACTACCAGGCTCCCCAGATCTACAGTGATAATTATCTGGTTGGAACTATATTATTATTTGGGCCAATATTTGAACCAGTTGTCTACAGGATTCCTCCTTGATGTCATTTGGAGATTTCCTATACACACACACACACACACACAGCTGTCCATATAAAAATATAGTCACAGTTCCAGTACACTTAAGACCCCTAATAAATTACAATAATAAGCTCTTTGAATGATAAATAAATGTGCTACTTTTCTAGGGAAAAAAACCCAAAAAGTTATTTTTTAAACTTTAAAAAATATATCAGAGACCTAATCAGTTCAGTTCAGTTCAGTTCAGTTGCTCAGTCGTGTCCGACTCTTTGCGACCCCATGAATCGCAGCACACCAGGCCACCCTGTCCATCACCAACTCCCAGAGTTCACTCAGACTCACATCCATCGAGTCAGTGATGCCATCCAGCCATCTCATCCTCTGTCGTCCCCTTCTCCTCCTGACCCCAATCCCTCCCAGCATCAGAGTCTTTTCCAATGAGTCAACTCTTCGCATCAGGTGGCCAAAGTACTGGAGTTTCAGCTTTAGCATGATTCCTTCCAAAGAACACCCAGGGCTGATCTCCTTTAGGATGGACTGGTTGGATCTCCTTGCAGTCCAAGGGACTCTTAACACCACAGTTCAAAAGCATCAATTCTTCAGTGCTCAGCTTTCTTCACAGTCCAACTCTCACATCCATACATGACTACTGGAAAAACCATAGCCTCGACTAGACAGACCTTTGTTGGCAAAGTAATGTCTCTGCTTTTCAATATGCTATCTAGGTTGGTCATAACTTTTCTTCCAAGGAGTAAGCGTCTTTTAATTTCATGGCTACAGTCACCATCTGCAGTAATTTTGGAGCCCAGAAAAATAAAGTCTGCCACTGTTTCCACTGTTTCCCCATCTATTTCCCATGAAGTGATGGGACCAGATGCCATGATCTTGGTTTTCTGAATGTTGAGTTTTAAGCCAACTTTTTCACTCTCCTCTTTCACCTTCATCAAGGGGCTTTTGAGTTCCTCTTCACTTTCTGCCATAAGGGTGGTGTCATCTGCATATCTGATGTTATTGATATTTCTCCCAGCAATCTTGATTCCAGCTTGTGCTTCTTCAAGCCCAACATTTCTCATGATGTACTCTGCATATAACTTAAATAAGCAGGGTGACAATATACAGCCTTGACGTACTCCTCTTCCTATTTGGAACCAGTTTGCTGTTCCATGTCCAGTTCTAACTGTTGCTTCCTGACCTGCATATAGGTTTCTCAAGAGGCAGGTCAGGTGGTCTGGTATTCCCATCTCTTTCAGAATTTTCCACAGTTTATTGTGATCCACACGGTCAAAGGCTTTGGCATAGCCAATAAAGCAGAAATAGATGTTTTTCTGGAACTCTCTTGCTTTTGCGATGATCCAGCGGATGTTGGCAATTTGGTCTCTGGTTCCTCTGCCTTTTCTAAAACCAGTTTGAACATCTGGAAGTTCATGGTTCACGTATTGCTGAAGCCTGGCTTGGAGAATTTTGAGCATTACTTTACTAGCGTGTGAGATGAGTGCAATTGTGCAGTAGTTTGAGCATTCTTTGGCATTGCCTTTCTTTGGGATTGGAATGAAAACTGACCTTTTCCAGTCCTGTGGCCACTGCTGAGTTTTCCAAATTTGCTGGCATATTGAGTGCAGCATTTTCACAGCATCATCTTTCAGGATTTGGAATTGCTCAACTGGAATTCCATCACCTCCACTAGCTTTGTTCGTAGTGATGCTTTCTAAGGCCCACTTGACTTCAGCTTCCAGGATGTCTGGCTCTAGGTGAGTGATCACACCATCATGATTATCTGGGTCGTGAAGATTTTTTTGTACAGTTCTTCTGTGTATTCTTGCCACCTCTTCTTAATATCTTCTGCGTCTGTTAGGTCCATACCATTTGTGTCCTTTATCGAGCCCATCTTTGCATGAAATGTTCCCTTGGTATCTTTAATTTTCTTGAAGAGATCTCTAGTCTTTCCCATTCTGTTGTTTTCCTCTATTTCTTTGCATTGATTGCTGAGGAAGGCTTTCTTATCTCTTCTTGCTATTCTTTGGAACTCTGCATTCAGATGCTTATATCTTTCCTTTTCTCCTTTGCTTTTCACTTCTCTTCTTTTCACAGCTATTTGTAAGGCCTCCCCAGACAGCCATTTTGCTTTTTTGCATTTCTTTTCCATGGGGATGGTCTTGATCCCTGTCTCCTGTACAATGTCACAAACCTCAGTCCATAGTTCATCAGACACTCTATCTATCAGATCTAGGCCCTTAAATCTATTTCTCACTTCCACTGTATAATCATAAGGGATTTGATTTAGGTCATACCTGAATGGTCTAGTGGTTTTCCCTACTTTCTGCAATTTAAGTCTGAATTTGGCAATAAGGAGTTCATGATCTGATAGTGTAAAATAATTCTCAGTGAAAAACATCCCATGATTATGATTCCAATTCACAGCAATAAATCTCCTGATGTTGCAACTGCCATTTCAGTGGGGGCAGTACTTGATATGTAAAAGTCTGGAGAAATTTCCAAAGACATTTTCTGATTCATGCACAACTTTAACATTTTTATTTATTTATTATTTTTGCTTGGCTCAGGTGTTTCCTGAACAAGGTCTCAGGGAAGCAAAAAAGGAGGCTTATTTCTGTGGGAACATATGCAGAATTAAAAACCTGCAAATTACTGTCAATATGGTGAATACTATTAAACACGGAGGAAAGTAACGCTGACTAAAGCTGCAAGCAAACAGACCATGTGGAACCTCGGGCCGCGGTGCCCACTGAGAATCGCAGCGTTCATTCTGCTTGTTTGGGATTTTTGTGACAGGTTCCAGGCGCACAAACAGCTTTCTCTCTGCTCCCTCCTGCTTCCGGCCAGCCGACAGCATATGCTGAAGAGACCTTGTCCTCTCTCTATTCAGTGACTCAGGAACCTGCAAGGTTTGAGTCAGATTGTAAAATAATTCCCATTTGTCCCCTTTTGTGCTCTTTATTTAAAGTTCACTGAAGGGGAGAGTCTTTGCCAAATTAATTGGCAGTCTCTGTAGCTATCGCCACACCAGGCTGGTGTGAAAGGCAGAACGCTTCCTTACTGCTGCCCCTGGGGAGCCACCCACAGAGCCACGACCTGCTTCAGGGATGGTGGATTTCCAGTCCATGCTTCTTGCCCAGAGCCCTTGTCTAAATGCCAGAAACGCACTGGGGTACACGTGTGACCATCAAACACGAAAATCTCCTTTTCTCCTCAGTCACAGAACCTCAGTTTTATTCACATGTCTGGCAGGGGTCCCTCAGGAAGAGAAGGGTGGTCATGTGACCAATGTGTGACCAATGAGAGCTAAGCAGCAATCTCCTGGGGATTCCTGAAGCAGTGAATTCTCACCCCTGACAAGGGGATGGTGTTGGAAAAGAAGTACCCTGCCTGCCTCCTCCTTGCTTTGGAAGTGATTGAGGAAGAACATCATGCTCAGATGAGTCAGGTCTGTCTGACACCAAGCGGAAAGTTTAGAGAACCGCAGGGATGTGGACCCGGGGCCCAGTATCACCTTTTACCAGAGCTTCATTTTCGATGAGGAAATGAAACCCTCCTACAAGATCCTAAAAGGTGAATTTCCCTTGTGTGCACGTGTATGCTCAGTCGCTCAGTTGTGTCTGACTCTTTTCGACCCATGAACTGTAGCCCACCAGGCTCCTCTGTCTATTCTTGCCCAGGCGAGAGTACTAGAGTGGGTTGCATTTCCTTTCCCAGGGCATGTTATTGACCCAGGGATCAAACCCACAGTCTCTTGCGTTGGCAGGCAGGTTCTTTACCACTGTGCCAACATTCCCTTACTTGCAGCCAAAAGCATTCAAATCTCTTACCCCAAGACTCTGGTTTCTGATGCATCTCCCAGATCTTTCTAAAACAGTGTGAGGGTTGAATTTGGGACAAATTCCTGCATCAGTCCTGAGGAAGTGGCTCTGTTCCCACTGAGGTGAGCTGTAGACCCCGCGGGGAGGAGGGGTAGGGAGGATGGGCAGCCGCCGTGGGCCCTGAAGCACTCCTCCATATTCTTGTGGCTGTGCCACGAATGCAAGGCCCCGACTTCTCTTCACCCAGGTCACGGTTCAGGGTTCTGTTCATAGCAAGCGACTTTAAAGGATGAGGTAACTCCCCTCCAGACAGCGAGCAGGCTGGCTCACAGTTTGCTGTAACAGCGGGGAACTCCCCAGGTTCAGGGCTCCTCGGCTGTAATGCGAACCCACCTGAGCCCCTCAGACCTGGGAACGCCTCCTTTCCTCACCCACTGGGGGACCTGGAGGGCAGCGGGAGCCAAACCAAACAAGAAGCTCAGGCCACTTGCTGTCCAAACTAAATCCTTTGTCTCTGTCCCGAGAACCTCATGTGTCCTCCCAGCAAACACGAAACGGTTCACTTGCAAGCAGGATAAACTCTCAGGCCCTTCACAGCGGTTGGCAGACCTGTGGAGCAAGATATTCCCCTCAGAGGGAGGCAGGCCTGCCATGTCCGCAGACTGCGGTCTTACTCCCATCATGCCTTGCATGAAAATCTACCACAACCGATTCCTTGCAGTCCTGGTGTCCCAGCACACAGGATCATAGTCTTTGGGACTTCCCTGGTGGTGCGTGGATAAGAGTCTGTCAATGCAGGGGATACAGGTTGGATCCCTCGTCCAGGAGGATCCCACATGCTGCAAGGCAACTGAGGCTGTGAGCTGCAACTGCTGAGCCTGTGAACCACAGCTGCAGAGCCTGTGTACCACACCTACTGAGCCTGTGTACCCCATCTGCCGAGCCTGTGAACCACATCTACCGAGCCTGTGAACCACATCTACCGAGCCTGTGAACCGCATCTACTGAGCCTGTGAACCGCATCTACCGAGCCTGTGAACCGCATCTACTGAGCCTGTGAACCGCATCTACTGAGCCTGTGTACCACATCTACCGAGCCTGTATATCATAACTGCTGAGCCTGTGTACCACATATACCGAGCCTGTGTACCACATCTACCAAGCCTGTGTACCGCATCTACTGAGCCTGTGAACCGCATCTACTGAGCCTGTGAACTGCATCTACTGAGCCTCTGAACTGCATCTACCGAGCCTGTGTACCGCATCTACTGAGCCTGTGAACTGCATCTGCAGAGCCTGTGAACTGCATCTACTGAGCCTGTGTGCCACAACTGCTGAGCCTGTGAACTGCATCTGCAGAGCCTGTGAACTGCATCTACCGAGCCTGTGTACGCATCTACCGAGCCTGAGTACCGCATCTACCGAGCCTGTGAACCGCATCTACCGAGCCTCTGAACCGCATCTACCGAGCCTCTGAACCGCATCTACCGAGCCTGTGTACCGCATCTACCGAGCCTGTGTACCGCATCTACCGAGCCTGTGTACGCATCTACCGAGCCTGAGTACTGCATCTACCGAGCCTGTGAACCGCATCTACCCAGCCTCTGAACTGCATCTACCAAGCCTCTGAACTGCATCTACCGAGCCTGTGTACCGCATCTACTGAGCCTATGAACCGCATCTGCTGAGCCTGTGAACCGCATCTGCTGAGCCTGTGAACTGCTGAGCCCTGAACCTACTGAGCCTGTCTACTGAGCCTGTGAACTGCATCTACCAACCTGTGTCTACAACTGAGCCTGTCTGAACCGAGCCTCTGAACCTGAGCCTGAACCCGCATCTGCATCTACTGAGCCTGTGTACTGCCGAGCCTGTACTGCATCTACAGAGCCTGTGCCTGATCTACCGAGCCTGTGATCTACCGAGCCTGTGAACCGCATCTACCCAGCCTGTGAACTGCATCTACCGAGCCTCTGAACTGCATCTACCGAGCCTGTGTACGCATCTACCGAGCCTGAGTACCGCATCTACTGAGCCTGTTAACCGCATCTACTGAGCCTGTGAACTGCATCTACTGAGCCTCTGAACTGCATCTACCGAGCCTGTGTACCGCATCTACCGAGCCTGTGTACCACATCTACTGAGCCTGTGTACCATAACTGCTGAGCCTGTGTACCATAACTGCTGAGCCTGTGAACTGCGTCTACTGAGCCTGTGTACCGCATCTACTGAGCCTGTGTACCACATCTACCGAGCCTGTGCACCACATCTACTGAGCCTGTATACCATAACTGCTGAGCCTATGTACTGCATCTACCGAGCCTGTGTACCGCATCTACTGAGCCTGTGTACCACAACTGCTGAGCCTGTGAACTGCATCTGCTGAGCCTATGTACCGCATCTACCGAGCCTGTGTACCGCATCTGCTGAGCCTGTGAACTGCATCTGCTGAGCCTATGTACCGCATCTACCGAGCCTGTGTACCGCATCTGCTGAGCCTGTGTACTGCATCTGCTGAGCCTGTGTACCGCATCTGCTCAGCCTGTGAACCGCATCTGCTGAGCCTGTGAACTGCGTCTACTGAGCCTGTGAACCACATCTAAGAGCCTGTGTACTGTATCTACTGAGCTTGTGAACCACAGCTGCAGAGCCTGTGAACTGCATCTAAGAGCCTGTGTACCACATCTACTGAGCCTGTGTACTGCATCTACCGAGCCTGTGTACTGCATCTACTGAGCCTGTGAACCACATCTGCTGAGCCTGTGTACTGCATCTACTGAGCCTGTGAACCGCATCTACCGAGCCTGTGTACCGCATCTACCGAGCCTGTGTACCACATCTACTGAGCCTGTATACCATAACTGCTGAGCCTGTGTACTGCATCTACTGAGCCTGTGAACTGCATCTACCGAGCCTGTGTACCGCATCTACCGAGCCTGTGTACCACATCTACCGAGCCTGTGCACCACATCTACTGAGCCTGTGTGCCACAGCTGCAGAGCCTGTGAACTGCATCTACTGAGCCTGTGTACCACATTTACCGAGCCTGTGTACCACATCTGCTGAGCCTGTGTACTGCATCTGCTGAGCCTGTGTACTGCATCTGCTCAGCCTGTGAACCGCATCTGCTGAGCCTGTGAACTGCATCTACTAAGCTTGTGAACCACGTCTACTGAGCCTGTGAACCACATCTAAGAGCCTGTGTACTGTATCTACTGAGCTTGTGAACCACAGCTGCAGAGCCTGTGAACTGCATCTAAGAGCCTGTGTACCACATCTACTGAGCCTGTGTACCGCATCTACCGAGCCTGTGTACCGCATCTCCTGAGCCTGTCTACCGCACCTACAGAGCCTGTGTACCGCATCTGCTGAGCCTGTGAACTGCATCTACTGAGCCTGTGAACCGCATCTACCGAGCCTATGTACCGCATCTAAGAGCCTGTATACTGCATCTACTGAGCCTGTGAACCGCATCTACCGAGCCTATGTACCGCATCTAAGAGCCTGTGTACCACATCTGCTGAACCTGTGTACTGCATCTGCTGAGCCTGTGTACTGCATCTGCTGAGCCTGTGAACCGCATCTGCTGAGCCTGTGTGCCACGTCTCCTGCAGCCCATGCTCCTAGAGCCCATGCTCCACAACAGGAGAAGCCACCGCAGTGAGAAGCGCATGCCTGCAGCTACAGTAGCCCCCACCCTCTGCAACTAGAGAAAGACTGTGAACAGCAGCAAAGACCCAGCGCGGCCAAAAATAAATAAATAAAATTATTATTTAGAAAAAAGCATGTCTTTGAAATTTGACCAACTCAGTGTCGTCTGCTGTCTACCAACTCTGTGACTATGTGCCACGTTTTACCCTCTCTAAGCTCCAGTCTTCTCACCTGAAAAATGTAAAGTGATTACCTTTTCAGAATGCTGCTGGTTTTAATATTCTTGAAGCATGAACACAATGTCTAACACACCATAAGCAGACAGGCTTCATGGCTTCCCCCCACACCAAACCATCACTCTCTCTCTCCGATGTGACAGCAACAGCCCCTGAACCAGTTTCCCGTTGTACTCTTGCCCTGTTTCGATTCATGTTTTACACAGGAGCCAGATACGCATCTTTGAAATCAGAAACCATTTTAGAAATTCCTGCCCCTACTCCCTCCATCACCTTTTTAGCCCAATTCATCAAACTCTCCCATTTTTACTGTGCTCCTTGAGTAATTCAAGTTCACTCCATTGTTACCTGTTATTAAAGCTACAAGCAATGCTTTCTCTATGGATCTTCACATGGCTCACTAGTTCTCATCATTCAGATCCTAAAATGCACTCCTTTGGAGAGACTCTGTCTTATCACTCTATCAAGATCTATCTCTACTAATTACTCTATTCCCTTATTTTTTGTTTTCATACAGCTTCCTGCAATCATCAGTTTTTTGTTTTCTTAAGAATTTAACGGAACTTCCCTGGTGGCCCAGTGGTTAAGAATCCGCCTGCCGAGGAGGCAGACATGGATTCGATCTCTGGCCTGGGGAGATCCCACATGTCGCAGAGCAACTAATCCAGCTCGCCAGGACTACCGAGCGTGCGTGCTGCGGCTGCTGAAGCCCGCGCACCAGCCGCTCAACGGGAAGCAGGCGCAAGGCAAGGGAGGGTATCCCCCGGCCCCGGCACCAGAGAACGCCGCGCGCAGCCACGCAGACCCAGCGCCCCATCGATAAATACGTTACTGTTTAAAACACAGCGCCCCATCGATAAATAAGTAACTCTTTAAAACAGAATTGAATGCTTTTTCCCTTTCTTCATTAGGATGTGAGTTCTATCTTGTCAACTGCTGAAAGTTTTGCAACAAGAGTGCCTGAATCTAGCCTTTTGTTGAATGAATGAATATTATACTTTACCCTCAGGATATTAAAGAAGCAAAACACTGTAGTCATTTACTATCTCAAGGCAGGACTGTGCAACAAAAAGTAAGCCTAAACCCTTTCGCAAACCCATACTTATTTATGGAAATTCAGCGGTCTGTAAACAATATTGTATCTTAACTATTTTTGCTAATACTGTATGGTGGGCATTCTTTTTTTTTAATTTAAATTTATTTATTTTAATTGGAGGCTAATTACTTTACAATATTGTATTGATTTTGCCATACATCAACATGAATCCACCATGGGTGTACACGTGTTCCCCATCCTGAACCCCCCTCCCACCTCCCTCCCTGTAGCTTTAAAGGTAACCCGTGTGAATTTTGCTGAGAATTTCCAGGAAATGGGTTGTTTTTAATCTCAAACATGCCCTTGACAACTATACCTACCAGGACTCAGGCTCCTTGTGGAAGATAACCCATCACAGGGATTGAAGGGCATCTTGGTAGGCTGAGAAAAGCCCACAAAACATGTAGAAAAATACATTTATATTGTTGATATTTGGAAAAATGACTTGTTTGAGATTACAAGTTTTGTTAGACATTTATGGTTCAAAATCAATATTTGGTTAATGAATTAATGAAGAAATGATTATCAATTTATCTTTTGGTCTTTCATCCATGTTTATTTTGACACTTTCTCCCTCTCTATATTGTAACATAATTATCTCTATATGCCTGTCATCCAGAACAAACTGCAAAGTCCCTAAAGGCAGGCTTTCACCCTATTCTTCGGTCTCACGTACACTTAGGAAGGACCTTACCTATGATAAAGACTGAGGAAAGTGTTTGTTGAGTCGCACCCTCGTCTCTTTAAGACACCTTTCTCTCTCTCTCTCTGTTTTTAATCTGCACCATTTTCTAAATCTTTATTGAATTTGTTACAGTATTGCTTCTGTTTTGTTTTGGATTTCGGTCGAGAGGCACGTGAGATCTTAACTCCTCAACCAGAGACAAAACCCCCACCCGGTGCTCAGCGGGTCTTTGTGAGGACAAAGTCTTAACCACTGGACTGCCAGGGAAGCCCCAACACACCTTTCCTCCCTGCCTGGTGATTCCCATTTTTCAGAGAAGAACAGGAAGGCCAGGGAAATTCAGAGACCTCCCCAAGTAAGTACACGGTTGATCCATGTGACTGTAACTAGCATATTTTCCCCCAAGGCTAACACTTTTTTTTTTCTTTTAATCTTGCTTTTCCTGCTAATGGCCTATCCTCATCTTGAACTGGTACATACAGAAGCTTCCAGCATTATGCACAAGATGTGAAAAATTATGCCTGAGACCTTGGGATCCTTAATTTGACAAATGTTTGGAAGAAAAATATACTGCTCTAATTATAGAATGCAGATGGCACTTTGAAAACTTACAAACTATGTCATTTAACAAAGTAGAACAAAAGAGAATTGTGCTTTATAACGTGACCTTACTTTCTTAAAGAAACGATTTGGGGGAATCTTTGAAAGGCATAAACAGGCAGCCTACACATTCCTTACGATAAGAATACCTAAAGGAAGCCCATTAAGCACCAGTAACAGTCGTTTTAACCATCAATTATAAAAGTGGGCCTTTCTAATTATAGGCAACATTTAGCATTTGGGGACTGAGTTATTGCTGGTTATATAAGTTGCAGATCAAACGAAAGCCAAATATACCCTAGCTGGATTTTGCCCCACACTTCTATATTTCTAATGATATTGGGGTAGCATCCGCATTACCCACTGCAAACATTTAAAACTTCATGATTCAAAAATAATCTATAGGGAAACTTCCAGAAGTGAGGGGGAAATGTGAATGAAACACAGCTAGCTGCGGAAAAAAAAATCCAATTACTTTTTCATGAGTCTTCTAGAATAGACCCCAATTCCCAATGCTTCCACTTTTTTCAACTGAATGAGCACTAATTTAAACCACTGCAGGTAAAACACACTGTGAGCCCATTCAGCCCCAGAGCAGGACTTGGAGAAAAAGACAGAAGAGCTGAATGAATGAAAGAATTCCAAAACATGTATGGATCAGTGAATCAGACCAAAGATCCCACTTTTAAAAATTTACATTCCAGCTATAATTAAGAGTGATTATAAAACCTACTCAAGAAGTCTTTAAAAATAAGCTTGTCCGCTACCTGGGATGCTGAAAAGGGGGTTCTTGTCTAAAGCAGAAACTCGTTAATGTTTTCCACAATGTGGGATATGAAATGCATTCAGGTGTTAAGGTTTAAAAAAAAACCAATATCTTTATTTTAATATATGTAACACAGAGAGATATATAAAGACACACTAAAAATACAATCTGCATTTATTTATATGTATATCTTTACATATACATTTAAAAGAAAAAAGAGAAACTTTTTCATTTAAAGAAAAATACTAAAGAAAACTAGAAGTGGCAGGATACACAGAGGATGGAGGAATGATGAAGGTGACACGTGATCAAAGTTTGCAAATACTGATCTCTTCAGACAGTGACTGTGGCTTTCATAATTCCAAATTGCAGATGTGCAAATGCTTGCTATTGGAAAGAATTCTTAACTCTGAAATACTTCACTGAACACATAGAGATATATATATATTTGTTGTTGCTCAGTCGCTAAGTTATATCCAACTCTGCAACCCCATGAACTGCAGCACACCAGGCTTCCCTGTCTTTCACTATCGCCCTGAGTTTTCTCAAACTCATGTCCATTGAGTCAGTGATGCTATCCAACCATATGCAAGTGTCTGACTCTTTGCAACACCATGGACTGAGCCTGCTATGCTCCTCTGTCCATGGGTTTCTTCAGGCAAAAAATACTGGAGTGGGTTGCCATTCCCTTCCCCAGGGGATCTTCCCAGGGATCTTTCCCGACCCAGGGATTTAACCCAGTCTCCTGCATTGCAGGCAGATTCTTTACCATCTGAGTCAGCACGCAAGCCCAAGAATACTGGAGTGGGTAGCCTATCCCTTCTCCAGGGGATCTTCCTGACCCAAGAATCAAACAGGGATCTCTTGCATTTCAGGTGGGTTTTTTACCATCTCATCCACCAGAGAAGACCCATATATATATATGTATATACACACACACAGCTATAATTAAATAAGTAATTGTGCAATTTAAATTTCAGACACTGCTCTGATCATTTTACATATTTAATATCATTTAATATGTACAACAGAGATCAGATGAGATCAGATCTGTCGCTCGGTCGTGTCCGACTCTTTGCGACCCCATGAATCGCAGCACGCCAGGCCTCCCTGTCCATCACCAACTCCCAGAGTTCACTGAGACTCACAGCCATCTAGTCAGTGATGCCATCCAGCCATCTCATCCTCTGTCGTCCCCTTCTCCTCCTGACCCCAATCCCTCCCAGCATCAGAGTCTTTTCCAATGAGTCAACTCTTCGCATGAGGTGGCCAAAGTACTGGAGTTTCAGCTTTAGCATCATTCCTTCCAAAGAAATCCCAGGGCTGATCTCCTTCAGAATGAACTGGTTGGATCTCCTTACAGCCAAGGGACTCTCAAGAGTCTTCTCCAACACCACAGTTCGAAAGCATCAATTCTTCGGCACTCAGCCTTCTTCACAGCCCAACCCTCACATCCATACATGACCACAGGAAAAACCATAGCCTTGACTAGACGAACCTTTGTTGGCAAAGTAATGTCTCTGCTTTTCAATATGCTATCTAGGTTGGTCATAACTTTCCTTCCAAGGAGTAAGCGTCTTTTAATTTCATGGCTGCAGTCACCATCTGCAGTGATTTTGGAGCCCAGAAAAATAAAGTCTGACACTGTTTCCACTGTTTTCCCATCTATTTGCCATGAAGTGATGGGACCGGATGCCATGATCTTGGTTTTCTGAATGTTGAGCTTTAAGCCAACTTTTTCACTCTCCACTTTCACTTTTATCAAGAGGCTTTTTAGTTCCTTTCACTTTCTGCCATAAGGGTGGTGTCATCTGCATATCTGAGGTTATTGATATTTCTCCCAGCAACCTTGATTCCAGCTTGTGCTTCTTCCAGCCCAGTGTTTCTCATGATGTACCCTGCATATAAGTTAAATAAACAGGGTGACAATATACAGCCTTGATGTACTCCTTTTCCTATTTGGAACCAGTTTGTTGTTCCATGTCCAGTTCTAACTGTTGCTTCCTGACCTGCATATAGGTTTCTCAAGAGGCAGGTCAGGTGGTCTGGTATTCCCATCTCTTTCAGAATTTTCCAGTTTATTGTGATCCACACAGTCAAAGGCTTTGGCATAGTCAATAAAGCAGAAATAGATGTTTTTCTGGAACTCTCTCGCTTTTTCCACGATCCAGTGGATGTTGGCAATTTGATCTCTGGTTCCTCTGCCTTTTCTAAAACCAGTTTGAACATCCGGAAGTTCATGGTTCACATATTGCTGAAGCCTGGCTTGGAGAATTTTGAGCATTACTTTACTAGCGTGTGAGATGAGTGCAATTGTGCAGTAGTTTGAGCATTCTTTGGCATTGCCTTTCTTTGGGATTGAAATGAAAACTGACCTTTTCCAGTCCTGTGGCCACTGCTGAGTTTTCCAAATTTGCCAAGTGCAGCACTTTCACAGCATCATCTTCCAGGATTTGAAATAGGTCAACTGGAATTCCATCACCTCCACTAGCTTTGTTCGTAGTGATGCTTTCTAAGGCCCACTTGACTTCACATTCCAGGATGTCTGGCTCTAGGTCAGTGATCACACCATCGTGATTATCTGGGTCATGAGATAAATATAATTTCTGTTTCATCTTTTAACTTAAGGAACCATGATACAACCAATGAAAGTAATTAGAGGTACAAAAATTAGGGGAGAAATATCAGTAACCTGATATTCAGATGAGATATCAGTAAACTGATATTCAATATCAGTAACCTCAGATATTCAGATGACACCAGTCTAATGACAGAAGGTTAAGAGGAACTAAATATCCTCTTGATGAATATGAAAGAGGAGAGTGAAAAGTTGGCTTAAAACAAAACATTCAGAAAACGAAGATCATGGCATCTGGTTCCATCACTTCATGGCAAATAGATGGGGAAACAATGGAAACAGTGACAGACTTTATTTTCTTGGGCTCCAAAATCACTGCAGATGGTGACTGCAGCCGTGAAATTAAAAGATACTTGCTCCTTGGAAGAAAAGCTATGACCAACCTAGACAGCATATTAAAAAGCAGAGACATTACTTTGCCAACAAAGGTCTATCTAGTCAAAGCTATGATTTTTCCAGTAGTCATGTATGGATGTGAGAGTTGGGCCATAAAGAAAGCTGAGTGCAGAACTGATACTTTTGAACTGTGGTGTTGGAGAAGACTCTTGAAAGTCTCTTGGACTGCAAGGAGATCCAACCAGTCCATCCTAAAGGAAATCAGTTCTGAATATGCATTGGAAGGACTGATGCTGAAGCTGAAGCTTCAGTATTTTGACCACTTGATGCGAAGAGCTGACTCATTGGAAAAGACTCTGATGCTGGGAAAGATTGAAGGCAGGAGGAGAAGGGGAAGACAGAGGATGAAAAGGTTGGATGGCATCTCCAAGTCGATGGATATGAGTGTGAGCAAGCTCCAGGAGTAGGTGACGGACAGGGAAGCCTGGAGTGCTACAGTTCATGGGTTCCCAAAGAATCAGACACGACTGAGTGACTGAACCGAACTGAGGCTATTAGAGAGCTTCCCTGGTGGCTCAGTTGCTAAAGAATCTTCCTGCAATGCAGAAGACATGGGTTCAATCCCTTGGTCAGGAAGATCCCCTAGAGAAGGAAATGGCAACCCACCCTAGTATTCTTGCCTGGAAAAGTCCATGGACAAAGGAGCCTGGCGGGCTACAGTCCATGGGGTCAGAGGAGACAGAGACAACTTAGGGACTAAGCCAGCAGCCACCACGAGGCTATTAGAAGAAGAAGCAATGAATAGGAACAGATGGTTCACAGGAGAAAATGCAAACAGACGATAAACTGAAAATAAGGTGCTTAACCTCGACTCAGGATAAAATAGCCAAGATAAGGCAACTGGAAGTAAAACAGCAAACCTGCAACTCACCCGAACCCTTCCTGGGTTTACCTCAAACAGACTTCTTTTTAAACCTCCTAACACCTTTACCAGGATATAGCTGATCTATCAAGATTGCTTGTCATAAATAAACCACCGGAATGTATTAATGTAAGGAGCAAGGAAGTCCGGAAAGTGGAAGCTGAGTTCACAGCCTCTCTCTCTGTGTAACTAATAAAGTCTAAAAACCAATAAGCCCTAACCCTGAGACGAGCTCCTCTGGGCTGACCTCAGTCACACACGTGGTCGCTATCATCTTACTCTGACACTGACACCAGTTCCACTGGAGCCAAGAGGAACACTTTCCAGAAGCTGCATCTGATCGTTCGAGGTCCCCGCAGAGAAGAATGCCATCTCCTTGCTTATACTCACTTTGTTTTGTTGTGAATTATTAGTGGAGTCCGGTGTTAGGGAAGATCTGTGGTTCGCTGAGTCGGCTCTCGCAACGTGACATTTTGCTGTGATGCCATCACTTTCACTCCCCTATCAGGGTGACAAAAAATAATCTGTTGGTGCAGCTGTGGGGAAAGAAGAATGTTTATACACTGCTGGTAGGAAAAGAAAGTAACGTGGAATTTATCATGCAGAGCACAATGCGTATGCTTCTACCCTTCGATCTTCCAGTTCCTCTTCTAGAGATGGATCCTAAAGACACAGCAGCAAAAACGGAAACCAAATAAAACCAAAAAAGCAGCAGCAGATGAGACCTCCATACGGACAAGGCTGTTACTTGCAGCCCTATTTGAAATAGTGGGAGACTGGAAACAACACAAATGGCCATCTGCAGAGAAGGGATTTAATAAGCAACAGAATGTCCACATACTAGAGCGCAAAGAGATGGCTGAAAACGTGGGGAATACCTTATTAACGTGATGCTGTGCAGTGGCTTCCAGAATGTATTTTGTTTCTTTTTTAATTGGAGGAAAATTGTTTTAGAATTGTGTTGTTTTTTGCCATACAATGATGGGAAACAGCCATAATTATATATATATATATATGTATCCCTTCCCTCTGGAGCCTCCCTCCCACCCACCCCCACCCCTCTCCGTCATCCCAGAGCACCGGGCTGGGCCCCTGTGCTACAGACCCTTCTCGGCCACTGGCCGTCTCACACCTGGCAGTGTGTGTGCTGATGCTCCTCTCTCCATTCGTCCCTCCTCCCTGCCCTCCCCGTGTCCACAAGTCCAACCTGTATACCTGCATCTCCACTCCTTCCCTGTAATGGGCTCATCAGGACCATTTCTCTAGATTCCATATACACATGCATTAATACATAATACGGTATTTGTTTCTCTCTTTCTGACTTATTCCACTCTGTAGAACAGGCTCTATATATCTTTAAGTGGGAAAAAAAAACAAGATATAGAATAGTACGTAGAGGATCTACATTTTATCTAAGAAATGAGCATTACACTAATATAAACATACACATATATACACACTTGCTTATAGTATAAATATATAATGAAAGGATAAACCAGAAATGTTAAAAATAAAAGGTCATCCATAAAGCAAAGGAAAAAATAGGTCAACGGGCAGGGATGAAAGCTAAAATTCTCTGGCTATTTCTTGATTTATCAATTTAACTTTTACACAGTTATAAAACAAAGTCTTTTAAAAAACCTAAAATGAAAGCAAAATAAAACAAAGCAACCTAATGAGTATTGATTTGTGGCGTAACCAAACATCCAGAAATTATTCTAAGTGATTTTAAAACCCAGTAATTTGACAGTATATCCTTAGTGGGATACACTATAAGGGCAAAGCTGTTTTAATAATAGTGGTATTATTTTTCTCACAGACATGCACACAAATGTGTGATTAATCATATATATGCAAATAGCTATGTTATTATTCTGATACACATTTATAAACATGATGAAAATTAAAGAAAAGAAGTAATTAGTACCCAGGATTTTTCAGCATAAAAGTAAAGAAATTCAAGTATAAAATCAAAGAAGTTAAATAAAAATCTTGTAACCACAAGTTTAAATGGGTGATAGCAGTATAAACTCAAGGTTTACTTTTTTCTGAAGAATTACGTGTATACCCTATTTCTGTCCACTAAAAGGCCAAGACACAAAAGCCAGCCTGGTATGAGTAAGTGGCCTCAGCCCCTAGACTGTGCTCCGTGGACGCTGAGAACCAGGGCTCGTTGGGGAAGCAGCACGTTCCAGGTCTGGGGCAGATGACCTGTGTCTGGGGCTCCTAACTCTGTGTGTGTCTGGCACACAGAGTTAGGAGAACCTCGTGCCAGAAACCAAGAAAGCTGCAAAAGGCTCTCGAAATTATGTCAAAAGGACTCGGGAGCGATTTGAACAAGCTCCCCTTGGCCAAAGATAAAAAGAATTAAGCCTCAAAAAAGGAAGAAAAAGGAAAAAAAAAGACAAGGGGTGGAAAAACAACTGTGTTAAAATACTCAAACCGGGGCCCTCTGATAAATTAGAGGGATTGGGCGAGATGGGAGATGGGAGGGAGGTTCAAGAGGGAGGGGACCTATGATACCTATGGCTGATTCATGATGCTTGGCAGAAACGAAGACAGTATTGAAAGCAATTACCCTTCAATTAAAAATAAAAAAATTTTTTTTAATTACATTCATGATAATACTGAAAAATAATGCTAAAAACATTTAAATAGAAAAAGAAACCTTAGTTCATCATCTTTGTGAAATTCCAGTAAACTAAGGGAAAGTAATGCTCAAAATTCTCCAAGCCAGGCTTCAGCAGTATGTGAACCGTGAACCTCCAGATGTTCGAGCTGGATTTAGAAAAGGCAGAGGAGCCAGGGATCAAATTGCCAACATTCGTTGGATCATTGAAAAAGTGAAAGTTCCAGAAAAACATCTACTTCTGCTTTGTAGACTTTGCCAAAGCCTTTGACTGCATGGATCACAACAAACTGTGGAAAATTCTTCAAGAGATGGGAATACCAGACCACATGACCTGCTTCCTGAGAAATCTGTATGCAGGTCAAGAAGCAACAGTTAGAACTGGACATGGAACAACAAACTGGTTCCAAATAGGAAAAGGAGTACGTCAAGGCTGTATATTGTCACCCTGCTTATTTAACTTAAATGCAGAGTACATCATGTGAAATGCCAGGCTGGACAAAGCACAAGCTGGAATCAAGATTGCGGGGAGAAATATCAATAACCTCAGATATGCAGATGACACCACCCTTATGGCAGAAAATGAAGAGAAACTAAAGAGCATTTTGATGAAAGTGAAAGAGGAGAGGCTGTGACTCCATGGACTATAGCCCACCAGGCTCCTCTGTCCAAGCAACAATACTGGAGTGAGTTGCCGTTTCCTACTCCAGGGGATCTTCCTGACCCAAGGGTCGAACCCACAGCTCATGTGTCTCCCACATTGGCAGGCAGATTCTTTACCACTGAGCCACTTTCAAAGCCTACTGAAATAATGAATACCTTAAGGTGAAAAGCCAGTAAAGAACTCCATAATGAATGGGCCAATCATAACACCACACAAACAACACCAGACATCCTATTCTTCCTGCTGGGATTCGGAAGGCAGCACCACCTCCTACCTGTATTCTCCAGGGATGGGAAAGAGGGAACTCGACTCCACTTACAAAAATATCAGATGACAGCGTGACGTCTTAAATGCTGCCACGGGAAGCAACCGACAAAATCCACGATGGCAACGATACAGAACAATTTCGTTTCTCCAACCAGATGGGAGGGAAGAGAGAAGAGGGAGTGGGAAGTGAATTTGTGCACGTGTGGACTTCGAATTTGATTTGAAAAAAAAAAACAAAAACATTTAAAAATAAAATGTGTGGATTTCCCTGGTGGTCCAGTGGTTAGAATCTGCCTGCCAGTGCAGGAAGCATAGGTTCAATCCCTGGTCTGGGAAGATCCCACATGACACAGGGCAGCAAAGCCCGTGAGCCACACTGCTGAAGCCCACGGGCCCTGGAGTCTGTGCTCTGCAGCAAGAGAAGCCATCACAATGAGAAGCCCGCGCACCACAGCTAGAGAGGAGCCCCTGCTCGCCGCACTAGAGAAAGCCCGCAAGCAGCAGTGAAGACTCGGCACAGCCAAAATTAAATAAGTAAAAAATAAATAAAATTTAAAAAAAGAAATGTGATATATGCTGAAACATTTTAAGATTGATTAGACACTTCATAAAATCAAGGAATTATTGTTATTTTTTGCATTTAATGATGGTGTTATGGTTATGTTAATATTTAGAAGTACCTAAGCGAATGTTGATTCAGGACAAGAAGCAACAGTTAGAAGTGGACATGGAACAACAGACTGGTTCAAAAATGGGAAAGAAGTAGTCAGGCTGCATATTGTCACCCTGCTTATTCAACTTATACGCAGAGTACATCATGAGAAATGTTGGGCTCAATGAAGCAAAATCTGGAATCAAGATTGCTGGGAGAAATATCAATAACCTCAGCTATGCAGATGATGTCACTTCAATGGCAGAAAGTGAACAGGAACTAAAGAGCCTCTTGATGAAAGTAAAAGAGGAAAATGAAAAAGCTGGCTTAAAGTTCAAATTAAAAAAACTAAGATCATGGCATCCATCACTTCATAGCAAATAGATGGGGAAACAATGGAAACAGTGTCAGACTTTATTTTGGGGGGCTCCAAAATCACTGCAGATGGTGACTGCAGCCATGAAACTAAAAGACACTTGCTCCTTGGAAGAAAAGCTATGACCAACCTAAACAGCATATTAAAAAGCAGAGACATTACTTTGTCAACAAAGGTCCATCTAGTCAAGGCTATGATTTTTCCAGTGGTCGTGGATGGATGTGAGAGTTGGACTATAAAGAAAGCTGAGCACCGAAGAATTGATGCTTTTGAACTGTGGTGTTGGAGAAGACTCTTGAGAGTCCCTTGGACTGCAAGGAGATCCAACCAGTCCATCCTAAAGGAAATCAGTCCTGGGTGTTCATTGGAAGGACTGATGCTGACGCTGAAGCTCTGATACTTTGGCCACCTGATGCGAAGAGCTGACTCATTTGAAAAGACCCAGATGCTGGGAGGGATTGGGAACAGGAGGAGAAGGGGACGACAGAGGATGAGATGGTCGGATGGTATCACCGACTCAATGGACATGAGTTTGAGCAAACTCCAGGAGATGGTGATGGACAGGGAGGCCTGGCGTGCTGCAGGCCATGGGGTCACAGAATCGATCATGCCTTGGTGACTGAACAGCAATAAGGAAGTGCTGATAGATGAAAATAATATGATGTCTAGGATGGGCTTCAAAATAATCCAATTGTTAAGGGGTAAGGGGCAAAGAGAGGACATTAAAAAAAATACACTTGGCTGAAAATGACTGAATCTGGTTGGTAGATGCATGGGGTTTATAACACAATTCTCCCTACTTTGCTGTATGTTTGAAATTTTCCATAGTACACTAATACACACACACACACAGGCACAAAGATGTTAACTAACTTGCCCAAGATGGATAAGCTAGTCGTGAGCTATTAACCATGAGATAAATTAAAATTGTGTACAAAGTATTGGAACTTTGAGGAGAGGGATTATACCTTATCTTTTTTTTTAATCTTTCATTTTTAACAGAGTATTTGGCACATAAATGTCTAATAAAATTTTATTGCATGGATATTTGTAATTACTTACATGCTATTTTGGATAAAAAATGATTTAGAAGCTAATTAATGAATAAAATCAATATGCAAAGTTTTTATGAAATCAGGACTTTTATTTAGATGTGATAACCGAACTTTTGTTTGGTATTCACGTAGTCCATCTTGAAAATGCAAACTTCATTATTCAGTTGTTTTCTAACATTGGCATTCAATCATATACTACTGCTTCTACTGTTTATTCAGCTTTTGAATATACTTGGATTTAAACATTTATTTAGGAAAGTGTTTTGCTGAGTAAAGTACAGAGCTCTGATGAAAACAAGCCATAGTGGCCCAAGGATTGAATTTATAAATCAATGTGAAGAGGACCACCTTCTTAACAAGATTCTGTCTTCCAATCCATAAGCAAGAGCTGCCTTTCCATTTATTTAAGTCTTTGTTAGCTACTTTCAACAATGCATTACAGTTTTTAGAGTGTGAGTTTTACACTTATTTTGTTAATTAAAGCCTAAGAACTTTATTCTTTTGATGTTATCACAAATGAAATTCTTAATTTCCTCCTTGGATCTTTTATTTACTATATTTTGTATAGTGCTTTTATTGCTATTGGATTTTTTATTGCTAAATATAGTTATTCTTTGTGTATTGATTCTGTCCCCTGCAACCTTGTTTAACTTAACCTTGGTTAACTTATTTTCTAGTTCTAATAGCTTTTTAAAAAAACTGGATTCCTTATGATGGATGCTATCTGAGATTAAGTCATCATGTCTTTGAACACACTGTCCTCTTTGTCAGAAATGCTTTCCTGCTCTTAATGCAGCCAACTCGTTCTCTTCCTTCAGGTCTCACATTAGAAGTCACCTTTTCATCATGTCTTTCCTGACCACTCAGACTCGAGACAACCAACACATCCCTTTATCTCAGCCCTCTGATTCTGTCTGACGTGGTATAATAAGCAGAAGTTGTGTGTCTATTACAGAAATGTCCGAGCACACAGAAAAGTAGTGAGACAATCATAATGGAGTCTCGTATACCCATCAACAAGATTTAATCTTGTGCCACTTTTAAGTTTACCTTTTATTGTTGAATACTCTTAAGCAAGGGCTTCCCCTGAGGCTCAGTGGTAAAGAATCCACCTGCAGTGCAGGAGCTGCAGCTTCAGTCCCTGGGTGGGGAAAATCCCCTGGAGGAGGGCACGGCAACCCAGCATTCTTGAGAATATTGGAGAAGCCCATGGACAGAGGAGCCTGGCAGGCTATAGCCCATAGGGTTGCAAAGAGTCAGTCACGACTGAAGCAACTTAACACACATGCATTTTTAAGCAAAGTTGCAACTATCTTGACATTTTATCCTCTGTGTGTGTGTGTGTGTGTGTGTGTGTGTGTATGCGTGTGCTAAGTCTGGCTCTTTGCGACCCCATGGACTGTAACCTGCCAGGCTCCTCTGTCCCTGGGGTTCCCCAGGCGAGAATACTGGAGTGGGTTGCCATGCCCGCCTCCAGGGGATCTTCCCCACCCAGGGATCGAACCTGTGCCTCATGTCTCCTGCACTGGCAGGCAGGTTCTTTACCACTAGCGCCACCTGGGAAGCCCTACTCTGTGTATGCTGCTGCTGCTGCTAAGTCGCCTCAGTCATGTCCAACTCTGTGCGACCCCATAGACGGCAGCCCACGAGGCTCCCCCTTTCCCTGGGATTCTCCAGGCAAGAACACTGGAGTGGGCTGCCATTTCCTTCTCCAATGCATGAAAGTGAAAAGTGAAAGTGAAGTTGCTCAGTCGTGCCCGACTCTCAGCGACCCCATGGACTGGAACCTACCAGGCTCCTCCATCCATGGGATTTTCCAGGCAAGAGTACTGGAGTGGGGTGCCATTGCCTTCTCCATACTCTGTATATACTTTAGTATAAATCTCAAAAAACTAAAGACATTTTGCTTCATAATTGCACTACATGTACAGAAAACACACACACCAGCGTTCCCTGAGTGAGTGAATCAAAGTTTCTCAGTCATGTCCGACCCTGGGACCCCATGGACTGTAGCCCGCCAGGCTCCTCTGTCCATGGGATTCTCCAGGCCAGAACACTGGAGTGGGTAGCCTATCCCTTCTCCAGTGGATCTTCCCAACCCAAGAATCGAACCTGGGTCTCCTGCATTGCAGACGGATTCTTGACCAACTGAGCCCCCAGGGAAGCCCAGCATTCCCTTAACATCATTAATATCCAGGGCACATTCAAATTTCTCCAATTGTTTCCAGTCATCTTTTTCAATCGATATGTTAAACCTCGAATCAAATCAAGGCCCACAGTTTGATTCTGATTATGTCATTTTAAATCTAGAGTAGAACTCCCCTCCCCTTTCTTAAAGTAACAGTATAGAAATTGAATTAGTTGTTTCATAATTATTTTGTATATCTGCTTTGTTTACTTGCTTCTTAAAAAAAATTATTTATTTTGCTGCATCTCTCGTCATAGAGCAGAGTCTCTAGCTGCGGCACTCAGGCTCAGTTATTCTGTGGCATGTGGGATCTTTGTTCCCCCGCCAGGGACTGAACCCATGACCCCTGCACTGCAAGGCAGATTCTTAGCCAGTGGACCACCAGGGAGCCCTTGTGCACTTGTTTTTACTTGAGCCTCAACGGTCAGTTCTAGAGAGCACTAGCTTTGTCTGTCTTGTTCCTTGATGAGTCCACATTACCTGGACTATAGCTGATACTCAATAAATATTTCTTAAACAAGTGCGTGCGTGCGTGAGTGAGTTTCTGTAACAGGCATGTGACCAAAGTGCTATGAGAACACTGAGGGGTCATTTTTATACAGGCCCCTTTACAACCACTAAAGGGATTGCAGAGAAGAAATAATAGGGCTAGGTGTATTCCCCCCTTTTCAAGGAGAAGCATCTCTCTTTGAAATGTCCTCATTGATAGTAAGTGTATATCTGAATCCTTACTTAATTAAAAGATGAGCCACAGTATTAAACTTTAGGGTCACCTTCTTCTTTGAAACTCAATTCGCCTTTTCATCTTTCCCAAACCTCTCCTTCTTTCGTATTCATCTTCCAAGAGAGAGAATTAAAATCCCAGCTTTGTGACATGGGCGCACATCTTTGAGCTTTGGGATAAACCCTTTGGCTTCTGAGGTTCACGAGTATAGTGCAGAATCCGTATGGGGGCAGGGAGGCATGCATACCCTCTAAACTACGGTTTTCCTCCTGGAAAATGCACTATCTCCTTCTTTACTTTCGACGTGACTGAGGTAACGGCTCCTGTGGCATTTAGGGGAATTTAAAGTCTGAATGTGCTCACATTCCTCCGCAGGCTGTGCAGCCTCAGACCTCCTGACAGAGCCCATTTCCCTAACATTAAAATTTAAAACCAGCATTTCTCCTCTTTTCAGTTTGGTGCTTAAAAATGTAAGCACTCTTAAATTCAAGCTCTCTTTGAACAGTTTCAAAATGCCTTACGTGAACCCTGGAACTTCTTTCTTCCTTTAGGACATGTTGGGGTCGCTGATAGCATTCAGTGTCATCATCAAGAGTCAAACGCAAGGACCTTGCAATAATTTCAACGCAGGGTCCATGCTGAGCTGAGTTGTCTGCGCCTCTTTTGAAGGAAGGCACTGCTAGGAGGTCGTAAGGAAGTGGCTTTACGAGGTCTTCTTCCAAGGGCGGATACAGTGGCCATAGTTTGATTGTTCCCCTGGAGAGCTGGAGAGAGAAAATGTAGGGGATGCGATGGTTTTGATATTAGTGGGCTTCCCATCTCCATTCTCAACAGGTGGACACTTTCGTTGGCTGGTTGGTTGACTTTTCCAGCGCGTCCCCCATCCTCTGCTCTTTGCTGTGTGTGTGCCCAGTCCTGCCCAACTCTCTGGGACCCCGCTGACTGCAGCCCGCCAGGGTCCTCTGTCCATGGGATTTCCTAGGCAAGAATGCTGGAGTGGGGTGCCATTTCCTCCTCCAGTGGATCTTCCCGACCCAGGGATTGAACCCGCATCTCTTGTGACTCACACATCGGCAGGTGGATTCTTTACCACCGCACCACCCGGGAAACCCAAAAGGCTGAGCTGCCTCCCCAGCAGGGAATCGAACCCTGGTCTCCATGTGAGGACGGAACCCTGGTACCCAAAAGGCTGAGCTGCCTCCCCAGCAGGGAATCGGACCCTGGGCTCCGTGTGAGGGCGGAACCCTGGTATCCAAAAGGCTGAGCTGCCTTCCCAGGCTCCGTGTGAGGGCGGAACCCTGGTATCCATAGGAACGGGGATGGCTCTAGTAATAGCCCATCTTCGTCCTTTGGAAGGAAATCTTCCTTAATTTAGTCCATATTGTCTACGTGAGATTGAATCTGCTTTCTTTGCTTCAGCATATGATGAAGGCAAGTCCAATAAGAGCATTCTTAAAATTAATATCCAGATACCACATTTGGTTCAGGAATGTACACAGGCCGAACCAGCAAGATACAACTTTAAGACTTTGATGAAATCATTATAAAAGGGAAATTCTTTTAATGGTGGGATTGCTATTCTAACAGGATGTACATCTAGAACTGCTGGAGGTCCTTCTGCTGTGATGACTCAAGAGCCTGACTAAAGCCCAAACAGAATAAAGCAAAGAGAAGAGATCCAGATAAATAACCCTGAGCACCCGAATTCAGCCTTGCCTAAAGATGACTCTGAACTTTTCTATTACATCAGCCAATAAATTATTACCAAAAAAGCATGAGTCATATTTTTGTCTTTTGGAACTGCCAGCATACTGGCAAATATAAAAGACGGTTCTCTGATCTTCACTGGCCCAACTTTCGGAAACCAGGAATAGAACGGGCAACCCTCACTTTAAGTGCTGTGAGCAAGGATTTCCATGGTTGCTCATCCAGCGCCAAGGGATCTTTCAGGAAGATCTATTAAGAAATCAGTCTTTTAAGAGAGATCTAGTTTTCCAAGGGAGCACTGACCGGACACTGTCTATTTTTCCCCTGGTTGTGGTCTTGGTGGACACGCCAAAGAAAAATGTAAGTTTAAAAGTGGTAGTTTCCCAGCCCACATTTAATTCTTTTTTTTTTTTTTTTTTCTGCTGAATTTCTGCTGTAGGTTGAAGTCAATGTTGTCAGGAGGCCAGATTGGGATACAGATTTAGCACACGGATAACATTTTGTCAGCAAGGTCAAAGCACTGTCTGTGGAAAATGAAATCTGATTGCTTTAC
Source organism: Bos mutus (assembly GCF_027580195.1). Taxonomy (NCBI): domain Eukaryota; kingdom Metazoa; phylum Chordata; class Mammalia; order Artiodactyla; family Bovidae; genus Bos; species Bos mutus. Next base: position 15,250,871 of record NC_091629.1, read on the forward strand.
ACAGTCTTCTGAATCCTGGTTGTGGGCAAGGTACAGAGTCTGTGAGTGGAAGTGAATCCTGAAACTTTGCTGTTGTTTAATCACTCAGTCGTGTCTGACTCTCTGCAACCCCATGGACTGCAGCACGCCAGGCCTCCCTGTCCGTCACTTTCTCCGGAGTCCGCTCAAACTCGTGTCCATTCGGTCAGTGATGCCACCCAACCATCTCATGCTCTGCCGTCCCCTTCTCCTCCTGCCTTCAATCTTTCCCAGCAGCAGGGTCTTTCCCAATGAGTCGGCTCTTCACATCAGGTGACCAAAGTATTGGAGCTTCAGCATCAGTCCTTCTAATCAGTCCTGAAACTCGTCTCTCCTTAAATCACCACGTTCTTTGGACAATGAGGGAAAAGGAAGAAAAAGTCCACCTACAAGTGACAAATGATCGACACCGCTTGCTTGCTAAGGGAAGCTGACTAATCTATCGCCTCTGAAATGATTTCTAGGTGTTACAAAATGAGCTCGCCCATATTTCACGCTTGCAAGGACAGGAGGCAGTAAATTCTGAGCAAGCTTCGTTGCCCTGTAATAAGTTGCTCACATCGTCTTCACTCTGGGTGATTACTGACCAAATCACCAGGTGACCATGACTGAGGCTGCAAGCACGCTTTGCTGAAGCAGACGTGCTGCAAAATGTTTTCATAGTGGGAAAGGGCAAGGAAACGTGTATTCAGAAGTTCAGAAATGCGTATTCAACTCTGACGTCAGTTGGATAAAACACCTGATTTATTCAATCGTAGCATGTTATTTGCAACCTGTGTAATTTGTACATATTTCCAAGGAATCCAAGAATATTCACACTGCAACTTCATTTATCTGTATAATTTTCCTACCGGGAAAAGGATGGGACTGGTTTGCAAGCGTGACTCGAATCACCATGTTTTCCAAATGAAGACTTCCCACCACAGCAAGCTGGATTTGTTTGCTCTAAGGCACTTACACACAAAATCTAAATTATCAACAGAGGAACAGATACAGAAGACTCGCTACTTATACACAATGGAATATTACTCGGCCATAAAAAGGAACAGAACGGGGTCATTGGTAGAGACCTGGATGGACCTAGAGACTGTCATACATACTGAAGTAAGTCAGAAGGAGAAAACGAAATGTCATATATTGACGAAAATATGTGGACTCTGAAAAAACTGGTATAGATGATCTTATTTACGAAACGGAAATGAGACACAGACAGAGAGAAAAATGTGTGGATACCGAGGGGGGAAGCGGGCGGATGAACCGAGAGGTTGGAATCGACATATGTACACTATTGATGCTGTGAATAAAACAGATAATTAATAAGAACCTGCCACACCGCACGGGGAACTGTGGTGGCCTGAATGGGAAGGCGGCCCCAAGGAGAGGGGATGTGTGTACACACGGCTGATTCACTTTGCTAGAGTAGGAACTAACCAATGTTGCAGAGCATCTGTACTCCAATCAAATGCAAAATAAAATAAAATTTGATAATTTGCTAATTCTTTGAGGTGAAAAATAAATAATCAAGACTATGTTGATTTTTCTCTCTCCTCACTGGGTCTTAAACACCCGAGAGTAGAAAATGCAACTGAATCCACTGGTCAAGGGCGTCCCTGGTGGCTCAGACGTAAAGAACTGCCTGCAATTCAGGAGACCTGGGTTCGAATTCTGGGCCGGGAAAACCCCCTGGAGAAGGGAATGGCTACCCACTCTTGTACTCTTGCCTGGAGAATTCCATGGACAGAGGCGCCTGGCGGGCTACAGTCCATGGGGCCGGGGAAAGTGGGGCACACTGTGGGACGAACAGAAGGGCGGATTGGTGGCAGGAAACCTGGCTGGGCCACCGGCCTGCCGCCACCTTGCAGCGAGCAGACCAGGGCCTGGGAACTAGAAGGCAGGCGGCTTCGCGCAACTATTGACTCTGGACTTACAGTGTCGTCGCTGGATAAACTACGTATGGTTTCTGAATCTCAGTTTTCTCATCTTTAAAATGGGTCTTATATCAACGGCGTGGAAGGAGTGTTGTGAGATCTGGATGAAGTGATGAAATCCTGAGTCTGGCACACAGTTCAGAAGTTCTGGCTGCTCTTTCCCCGGTTTTCCCTTTCTCTCCCTTCATTATTTCCTTTTATTCTTTCTTTGTATTTTAACCCCTTGGTCATTGTCTGCCACGCAACATTCAAAACGCTTGCTGTTTTCCCTCCTCTTCCCCTTGCCCGCATCTGCTCTACCTACTGCTCTGCCATCTGTGCGCTGTGCTCAGTCGCCCAGTCAAGTCCAACCCTTGGCAGCCCCATGGACTGTAGCCCGCCAGGCTCCTCTGTACATAAGACTCTCCAGGCAAAAATATTAGAGCATGTTGCCATTTCCTACTCCAAGGGATCTTCCCAACACAGGGATCGAACCCACATCTCTTGTGTCTCCTGCGTTGGCAGGCAGATTCTTACCACTGTGCCACCTGGGAAGTCCCTTGTCACTTATTAGGAGATAGTCAATAATTGAAGGTTGAAGTTGGCAAACTTCAGTCTAGTATTTAAATCACTTGGACATTTTTAAAATATGTATTCTTGCGTATACATATAGAGAGAAGCACAGGCCCTAGCCGTGAAAGTTGATTGAGTCTGAGCATCGAGGAATTTTAAAACTCCCCCAGCTGATTCTAACCTGCAGCCAGAACTGAGACCCACTGATCTAATTGGAAAGCCTGAACCCTTAGCAGTTTTGATGTATCGACATGACTCTTGAACTCGACAAGCATCAACATTACTCACCTGGAGAGCTCATTAGAACTACAATTGTTGGGGCTGAACTCCAAAGTTTCTGATTCAGGAGGTCTGGAGGAGCACCCAGACTCTGCCTTCATAAAAGTTCCCAGGTGAGGCTTAGGCTGCTGGTCAGTGGATCATATTTTGAAAACACGTGTGCTATATTTTTGCCTTCTAGGATCTCGGTGGGAGTCCCACACTGGGCTATGCTCTATGAGTTTATAGCACCTAATGCATACCCAGCTTCTGCTTCCATCACTACACTTGGCACATCTGTTTCCCTAATTAGACTCTTCTCCAGTGTTGAAACCATGATTTTTTTTTTTGTTCCTGTAACACCCTAGGGCTAGCCTAGTCCATGACATGCAGTAGTCACTCATTAAATGTTGAATTAATAGAAGACTTCTACCTTGAAGTAGACGCAGGAAAGGAAGTTCTTGATTAATCATCAAATACTACCTCACTTGCATGGCATTACACTTATTGAACATTAGCGAGGCAAATGCTGTGGGTAGAATAAAAATCCTTAATTCTACATCACAGTCATCCAATGGCCAGCTGTCCTGGAATAGAGGCAGGTAGACACCCTTGTCTGGGGTCTCCACGTAATGAAAATCAATTCTACATTCCCGCAACAGCAACATTCCGCAACTCCAGGCTGTTTCTGCCACCATCTCATTTTAATGTAGCAGGTGTTTAACAGTCATAATTGTGTCTCACTGCTGTTTGGGATAGAGAAATCAGAAATCCAATTTGCATGCTAGGAATAATTTGGAAACAAGCTTTTTCGGAAAAGTTCATTATCTAAAGCCAGATTTGCCCAAATAGAATACACTGGTTCTCATTTAGTATTTATCTGAATAAATCCAAGAATCAGGCATGAACTTATTTACAAATTGATGGCTTAAAAGCAATATTCTTAGAGCCACTTCATTCTTTGCCAGACCATTCTACTTCATTTTTTGAGGGGAGATTCCTCTCCCCAGTGTATGTAGTCTTGATAGTACGCTAATCCTAAACGTTGCCTCCCCCTAGGGAATCTAGTGTGGGAAAAATATTTTGTCTTGAGAAAAGGACTTGCTTGTGAATAAGCCTGCACCATAGGGTGCATCCTCCCAGGACTTTAATTTTCAGTTCAGTCGCTCAGTCGTGTCCGACTCTTTGCAACCCCATGAACTACAGCATGCCAGGCTTCCCTGTCCATCACCAACTCCCGGAGTCCACCCAAACCCATGTCCATCGAGTTGATGATGCCATCCAACCATCTCATCCTCTGTCATCCCCTTCTCCTCCTGCCCTCAATCTTTCCCAGCATCAGGGTCTTTTCCAATGAGTCACTCTTCACATCAGGTGGCCAAAGTATTGGAGTTTCAGCTTCAACATCAGTCCTTCCAATGAACACCCAGGACTGACCTCCTTTAAGATGGGCTGGTTGGATCTCCTTGCAGTCCAAGGGACTCTCAAGAGTCTTCTCCATCACCACAGTTCAAAAGCATCAATTCTTTGGTGCTCAGCTTTCTTCACAGTCCAACTCTAACATCCATACATGACCACTGGAAAAACCATAGCCTTGACTAGACTGATCTTTTTTGGTAAAGTAATGTCTCTGCTTTTTAATATGCTGCCTATGATCCAGCAGATGTTGGTCATAACTTTCCTTCCAAGGAGTAAGTGTCTTTTAATTTCATGGCTGCAGTCACCATCTGCAGTGATTTTGGAACCCAGAAAAATAAAATCAGCCACTGTTTTCACTATTTCCCCATCTATTTGCCATGAAGTGATGGGACCAGATGCCATGATCTTAGTTTTCTGAATGTTGAGCTTTAAGCCAACTTTTTCACTCTCCTCTTTCATTTTCATCAAGAGGCTCTTTAGTTCTTCACTTTCTGCCATAAGGGTGGTGTCATCTGCATATCTGAGGTTATTGATATTTCTCCCAGCAATCTTGATTCCAGCTTGTGCTTCCTCCAGCCCAGAACTTCTCATGATGTACTCTGCATAGAAGTTAAATAAGCAGGGTGACAATATACAGCCTTGACGTACTCCTCTTCCTATTTGGAACCAGTCTGTTGTTCCATGTCCAGTTCTAACTGTTGCTTCCTGACCTGCATACAGGTTTCTCAAGAGGCAGATCAGGTGGTCTGGTATTCCCATCTCTTTCAGAATTTCCCACAGTGTATTGTGATCCACACAGTCAAAGGCTTTGGCATAGTCAATAAAACAGAAATAGATGTTTTTCTGGAACTCTCTTGCTTTTTCCATGATCCAGCGGATGTTGGCAATTTGATCTCTGGCTCCTCTGCCTTTTCTAAAACCAGCTTGAACATCAGGAAGTTCACGGTTCACATATTGCTGAAGCCTGGCTTGGAGAATTTTAAGCATTACTTTACTAGCATGTGAGATGAGTGCAATTGTGTGGTAGTTTGAGCATTCTTTGGCACTGCCTTTCTTTGGGATTGGAATGAAAACTGATCTTTTCCAGTCCTGGGACCACTGCTGAGTTTTCCAAATTTGCTGGCATATTGAGTGCAGAACTTTCACAGCGTCATCATTCAGGATTTGAAATAGCTCAACTGGAATTCCATCACCTCCACTAGCTTTGTTAGTAGTGATGCTTTCTAAGGCCCACTTGATTTCACATTCCAGGATGTCTGGCTCTAGGTGAGTGATCACACCATTGTGATTATCTGGTTCATGAAGATTTTTTTGTACAGTTCCTCTTTGTATTCTTGCCACCTCTTCTTAATATCTTCTGTTTCTGTTGGGTCCCTACCATTTCTGTCCTTTATTGAGCCCATGTTTGCATGAAATGTTCCTTTGGTATCTCTAATTTTCTTGAAGAGATCGCTAGTCTTTCCCATTCTATTGTTTTCCTGTATTTCTTTGCATTGATCGCTGTGGAAGGCTTTCTTATCTCTCCTTGCTATTCTTTGGAACTCTGCATTCAAATGGGTATATCTTTCCTGTTCTCCCTTGCGTTTCGCTTCCCTTCTTTCCACAGCTATTTGTAAGGCCTCCTCAGACAGCCATTTTGCTTTTTTGCATTTCTTTTTCTTGGGGCTGGCCTTGCTCCCTGTCTCCTGGACAATGTCACGAACCTCCGTCCATAGTTCATCAGGCACTCTGTCTATCAGATCTAGTCCCTTAAATCTTTTTCTCACTTTCACTGTATAGTCATAAAGGATTTGATTTAGGTCATACCTGAATGGTCTAGTGGTTTTCTCCACTTTCTTCAATTTGGCCTTGGAGTACAGAATGAAGCAGGGCAAAGGCTAATAGATTTTAATTTTAACAACTGATAAAAAGAGAGACAAGTGCTTCCTTGGTGGCTCAGTGATAAAGAATCCACCTGCCAATGCAATGGACATACGTTCAATCCCTGGTCCAAGAAGATCCCACGTGCCGTGGCTCACCTAACTCGTGCACCGCAACTCCTGAGCCTGCGCCCTGGAGCCCATGAGTGACAACTACTGAAGCCTGCATACCCTGCGGCCCCTGCGGCCCCTGCTCCACAGCAAGAGAAAGCCCGGCAGCGAGAGGCCCGCGCACCTCAGGGAGAGAGAAGCCCCCGCTCCCTCAGCGAGAAAGAGGCCCCTATACCTCAGCTAGAGAGAAGCCCCGCTCTCTGAGCTAGAGAGAAGTTCACGTGCAGCAACAAAGACCCAGCACAGCCATAAATAAATACGCAGATATATCTTTAAAAAGAGAGATAAATATGAAAACGCTGCTGGCATCTGCAACCAGGTCATTCCAGATATGCTAATGTTCCTGGATCCTTGGTTCTGGGTCTGGTGTACAAGTTTCCTTTTAATTCTGTGAGTCTTCCAACTCAATGGCTCCACACTGTTCTAGTAAATTCCCTGTGGTTTACATTTGCCATATTTGGTTGCTGGCAATTATAAAACTCCCGCACAGATTGGCTCTAGCACAAATATATAAATTTTTAATTGCTTCCTGCTCACTAATCCAGTAGAGCTTATTTTTGGCATTAGGGGAACTTTGTTTCCAACACTCACGTTCAAATTAAATATTTTCAGTTCCTCCACAGCTTTCCTTTTACCTGAAGTCTCCCACCTAAAATTCTGGAGATTTATTATCACTAGCTACAGTAATATACACGAGTCAAAACCGGGTTGTAGTCGAGCCCTGTGACCCACAGTACATATAGTCTTCCCTTTCCTTTTATTTATTTATTGTTTTGGCCGTGGTCTCTAATATGTATTTTTTCCTTTTAATTTTATTTATTTATTTTTTGGTCACACCCCATGGTATATGAGATCTTAGTTCCCTGATCAGGGATCAAACCCATGCCCCCTGTATTGGAAGTGCAGAATCTTAACCACCAGACCACCAGGGAAGTCCCCGTAGACTCTGTTCTTATATAGTAAGAATATCTCTGTTCTTATATAGTAACATTGTATAGGAGGTGGTGATCAAAACCATCCCCAAGGAAAAGAAATGCAAAAAAGCAAAATGGTTATCTGAGGAGGCCTTACAAATAATTGAGGAAAGAAGAGGAGTGAAAGGCAAAGGAGAAAAAGAAAGATATATCCATCTGAACGCAGAGTTCCAAAGAATAGCAGGGGAGATAAGAAAGCCTTCCATCTGAATGCAGAGTTCCAAAGAATAGCAGGGGAGATAAGAAAGCCTTCCTATGTGATCTATGCAAAGAAACAGAGGAAAACAACAGAATGGGAAAGATTAGAGATCTCTTCAAGAAAACTAGAGATACCAAGGGAACGTTTCATGCAAAGATGGGCTCAACAAAGGACAGAAATGGTATGGACCTAACAGAAGCAGAAGATATTAAGAAGAGGTGGCAAGAATACACAGAAAAACTACACAAAAAAGATGTTAATGACACAGATAATCACGATGGTGTGATCACTCACCTGGAGCCAGACAACGAGGAATGCGAAGTCAAGTGGGCCTTAGGAAGCCTCAAAGCTAGTGGGTGTGTGGGATTCCACCTGAGCCATTTCAAGTTCTAAAAGATGATGCTGTGAAAGTGCTGCATTCAGTATGCCAGCAAATTTGGAAAACTCAGCAGTGGCCACAGAACTGGAAAGGTTAACTTTCATTCCAATCCCAAAGAAAGGCAATGCTAAAGAACATTCAAACTACCACACAATTGCACTCATCTCACACACTAGCAAAGTAATACTCAAAATTCTCCAAGCTAGACTTCAATAGTACGTGAACTGAGAGCTTCCAGATGTTCAAGCTGAATTTAGAAAAGGCAGAAGGAACCAGAGATCAAATTGCCAACATCTGCTGGGTCATAGAAAAGGCAAGAGAATTCTAGAAAAACATTAATTCTGCTTCATTGACTACACCAAAGCCTTTGAATGTGTGGATCACAAACTGTGGAAAATTCTGAAAGAGATGGGAATACCAGACCACCTTACCTGCCTCTTGAGAAATCTGTATGCAGGTCAAGAAGCAATAGAACCGAACATGGAACAACAAACTGGTTCCAAATTGGGAAAGGAGTACATCAAGGCTGTGTATTTTCACCCTGCTTGTTTAACTTCTATGCAGAGTACATCATGAGAAATGCTGGGCTGGATGAAGCACAAGGTGGAATCAAGATTTCCAGGAGAAAAGCCATAACCTCAAATATACAGATGACACCACTCTTGTGGCAGAAAGCAAAGAGGAACTAAAGAGCTTCTTGATCACAGTGAAAGAGGAAGGTGAAAAAGCTGGCTTAAAACTCAACATTCAGAAAACAAAGATCATGGCATCCAGTCCCATCACTTCATGGCAAATAGATGGGGAAACAATGAAAACAGTGACAGACTTTATTTTCTTGGGCTCCAAAATCACTGCAGATAGTGATTGCAGCCATGAAATTAAAAGATGCTTGCTCCTTGGAAGAAAAGTTATGACCAACCTACACAGCATATTAAAAAACAGACATCACTTTGCTGACAAAGCTGCATATAGTTAAAGCTATTTGAAGCTGAAACTCCAATATTTTGGCCACGTGATGCGAAGAACTAACTCATTGGAAAAGACCCTGATGCTGGGAAAAGTTGAAGGTGGGAGGAGAAGGGGATGACAGAGGATGAGATGGTTGGATGGCATCATCAACTCGATGGACATGGGTTTGGGTGGACTCTAGGAGTTGGTGATGGACAGGGAGGCCTGGCGTGCTGCAGTCCATGGGGTCACAAAGAGTCAGACACAACTGAGTTACTGATCTGAACCGACTGTCTTTATAACAATGGTTCTTTTCTTTGGGGTAGTCAAATATATTCTGTGTTGTATAAGAAATAACAGTTTCTTATTTCTACAACGAAAAGTCTAAAGAAAAATACTGGTGTTGCTAGAATTGAGCAGTACTCAACACGTGGTTGCTTTTTGAGTGACTGGGTATCATTTCAAACAAGGATATTTGAAGGGATATTAAGATCAATGAGATCAGCCTTTTACTTTCAGGTGGACAGAGAAGGGGGGAGTTGCTGATTTGCTTGTCTAGGGACACCCAAAGCCAATTCCACATCTAGCATGACCTCTTGAACTTTATGTTCAGATGTATATGGACACTACACATCATTTAAAAGCTTAGATACTCTATTCCTTCAAATTTATAATGGGTATAATAACATCCATCTCTTTTAAGGCACAAAGGTTTAGTAGAGCCAATCCCACAATGAATGCTAAATAAATAGTACCATTATCATGCCGCAATTAAAATTTTGATCCTTCCAATATTTGATACCCCAGCTAAGAGTCCTTCATGCCACTGCTGAACTTTTTCAAAGTGAGAACCTATTATTTCATTATTGATATTTTAATTAAAGAATTCTTCTTAGGGATGTTGGCAGCTCTTGGAAATATGGAAAGATTGCATGCCAAGGAAAATCAAAGCCAACTTGGCAATTTCAAAATAGTACAACGAGTTGAGTTACTTTAAAAGATGGTATTTGAAGACACAAATATGACAGGCTACTGATGAAATTTAAAAGTAGGTAGAGGGATTTCCCTGGTGATCCAGGGGTTAACAGTCTGCCTTGTAATGCAGGGGACTCAGGTTCAATCCCTGGTCAGGGAACTAAGATTTCACATGCCAAGGAGCAACTGAGCCTGCGTGCCACAACTCAAGAATCCACGCATCGCAACTAAGACCTGACAACCAAATAAATAAATAAAAATTTTTAAAAGGAAAGAAACCACTTTCCCACCAAAAAGAAGGCAGCTGTGGAAGGTATACATTTTTCAGGTTGTGGGATGAAACAAACATCTTCTGCTTTGTATGACATACATAAACTAGCTCAGACATCATTTGAGTACATCTATGGACTGAATCTGGCCCAGCACCTGTCATTGTCAATAAAATTTTATTGGCGCACAGTCGTGCCCATCTCCTTTGTGGGGTCTGTGGTTGCTTTCCCACTACAATGGCAGAGAAGGGTAGTTGGAACAGAGATTATGCAACCTCCAAAATACTTCCTAGCTGCCCCTTTCCTGGAAGTCTGACCATCTTTGAACTAGATGATTTGAGCCTCCTCTTACTGGTTTAGTGAAATTCCAATAGCTGCAAAATCCCATTTCTATGAAATATTTCCAGGAGGTCTGACTTAAATGCTTGCCTTTTCCCTTCTGCCTTCTACACAGCAAGTACAGAAGTTCTCTCTCACCTGCAATTAATCTGTTTTCTGACATATTTATCATATACTGACAGTCCCACATGCCTGTTGAAATATCCCATAATGATAGCTGGCGAAAAAGAAGTAGATTTGCAAAAAGAAATAAGTAGAGAATGTGTTTGGTTTCGGGATGCTTCTCTAGTAGAAAATGTTGGTCAAAGTCATCATACACATGTAATACAAAATTCTGAGAGTGGAAAGAGCTGGTCTCAGGAGAACTGGGTGAATCAGATAAGCCAAGCTCATGTCTGTCTCAGGCTGTGTGTGTTTCAAGAGAGCTATGGCCGCTTCAGAGTAGTTGCAAGCACAGAACACTCACTAACGGAATTACTGGGATGCTAATCACAAGGCTATGACAGTTGGAAAGTCTTTCCTGCTTCCATGTTCAACTACTGGACTGGAAGAGAACAGACCTTGAAGGGCACCAGTATTTAGAGAAGAGTTTTAACAAGAGGAGTACTGCCCAGAATGACAGAGGGAATGGTCCATGACAGAGTAGGGAAAGGGGACAGCTTCGGGCCCATACACTGAAAATCAACCTGCAAACATCCAGCTGGCTGAATGACCAGCCTGCGACAAGCTCAACTGTAAATCGCAAAATAATTCTTGTAGCAAATACAGCAGCTCTTTTGACACAGAACCTAGAGTCGGGGGACCAGTGTTCACCCAGCCTGTGGGGGTGAGTTCAGAGTGGGGTGGGGGTTCTCAGGAGAGTCCCATGGGCTCTCAGGTCTCCTATGGACAGTCCATCCTAAAGGAAATCAACCCTGAACATACATTGGAAGGACTGATGCTGAAGCTGAAACTCCAATACTTTGGCCACCTGAGGCAAAGAGCTGACTCATTGGAAAAGACCCTGATGCTGGGAAAGGTTGAAGGTGGAAGGAGAAGGGTATGACAGAGGATGAGATGGTTGGATGGCATCACCGACTCGATGGACATGAATTTGAGCAAGCTCCAGGAGACAGTGAAGGACAGGGAAATCCGGTGCGCTGCAGTCCATGGGGTCGCAAAGAGTCAGACATAACTGAGTGACTGAACAATAACATTAAAATTAAAAAGCAAAACAAAATAACTGCGTTCCTGGTGAATTTTCACAGATTAGTAAGAAAAGATGAAAATTCTAATAGAAAACAAGCAATTCATAGAAGAAAACACATGTCCAAGAAAACACAGAGAAATGCAAATGAAAACAAGAAATCATTTTTGCCTAGAGTGATCAAAGTATTTTAAAATTGTAATACTACTGTTGATAAAAGTCTTAAAAAAAGCAATTTTTTTTTTTTTTGGCCCTAAAAGCACTGTATTTGTGGTGTCAAACTGTATGTACCCTTCTGCAACTTTTTTCTCTCCGTTAATGATTTACATGAGTTGACCCTGAGTGTGCGTAATGACACAGGTAGCTCTTGCGGCGTCTTCGCTGCTACATCATATTCCCTTACCCATGCATGTGTGCTCAGCCGCTTCAGCCGTGTCCAGCTCTTTGTGACCCCCTGGACTGTAGCCCGCCAGGCTTCTCTGTCCATGGGATTCTCCAGGCAAGAACACTGGAGTGGGTTGCCACGCCCTGCTCCAGGGGAGCTTCCCAACCCAGGGATCAAACTCGCGTGTCCTGCATCTCCTGCATTGCAAGTGGATTCTTTTCTTTATTTTCTGCTGAGACACTGGGGAAGCCCACATTCCCTCACATGCTTACCTGAGTTCATTTGTCCTCCTTCTGGCGGACATTACTTTGGGCTCATTTTTCTCTTCTAAAACATGCAACTTTAAAGGAAAATACTAAGAGGTGGTTTAAGAGATGTTTGACACAAATTGCCGTGAACGTTAATGACAGAAACACATTTTGGCAGATGAGGACTACTTCCAGGGCAGGACAGCCAAGGCCACTCATTCTCACTGTGTGTGAGACCCCAGTGAAGCCCTGGGACCCCACGTGAGCCATTCTGCAGGTGAGGCTGACCATGAGCACTGAGTTTCTAAAGCTTAGCTACTGCACCCACTGGCTCTGCTTGAAGTTCTACTGTGCACCTTCCCTGAGATGCATTCCTTGGCAGAACACCCTGGAGAGCTTCTTACAGGCCTCCCTCGGTCCAGCCCCGTTTGGCTAAAACACCAGTTTCATCCCACTTCCGGTGGAGGGCCTGTAAGGCCATGCCCACGTCTGTTAGAGTGTGGGCGAATGATTAAGCTCCCTGGCTTCACAGCTCTCTGCAGACAAATGGCCAGCCTAGCTTCAAGGATGTGAGTCAAGGGCTGTTTTGCAGAAGCCCTGAGAGGCTGTTAAGCAGCCACATGAGGCTGCAACATGTTACAGGGTCCTTGAGTGCCTACAGTCAGCCGCTGTGGTCTTCACTGCTTTGCATGCCCCCGGATGAATACAGCCCTTTGTAAACCCCTTTGATGAGCTGATAAGGCTCAGAGGATGCTCCTCAACAAGGCAAACAGAACTCACACACAAGCCTCCCCTGTTTCCAAGCCTCCCCGAAGTCCGTGGTCCTCCAGCTAAAGCTGGCTATGCTAGGGGCATGAGAAATGAATCCAGACTGCACACTGCACTCTAAGGAAACAACCCGAACATAACAACTAATTTATTCCAGGAATCAGTGGCTATTTCTTACACTTACTGAGTCTGTACAACAATCTTACAAGTTAGATCTCCGGGGGTCTTCCCTGGTGATCCAGAGGTTAAGAAACCTCCTTGCAATGCCAGGGGCCTGGGGTTTGCTCCCTGGTGGGGAACTAAGATCCCACGTGCCGCAGAGAATCTAGCCTGCTCACCACCACCACGGAGCCTGTGCAGCACAACTAGAGAATGCGCGTGCCACTGCAGAGGCCCCGCGTGAACGCCCAAGACCTGACACAGCCAAATCAATGACTGTTTTCAAAAATGCCCATTTTACAGGTGGGAGGACTGAGGTCAGGCACCTTAAATAACCGACCCAAGGTGCCACGACTACTAGGGAGCAGAGCAAGGCGATCATGCTGCTCTGACTCAAAGCTCAGCATTAAAAAAATACTAAGATCCTGGCATCTGTTTCGTTTTTGTTTTGTTTTTTTTTTTGCCATCACTTCATGGCAAATAGATGGGGAAAAAGTAGAAGCAAGGACAGATTTTTTTGTCTTGGGCTTCAAAATCACTGTGGATGTTGACTGCAGCCATGAAATTAAAAATCGTTTGCTCCTTGGAAGGAAAGCTATGACCAGCCTAGACAGCATATTAAAAAGCAGAGATATCTGTTTGCCGACCAAAGTCCATATAGTCAAAACCGCAGTTTTTCGAGGAGTCACATACGGATGTGGGAGTTGGACCATAAAGAAGGCTGAGCACCAAAGAATTGATGGTTTTGAACTGTGGTGTTGGAGAAGACTCTTGAGAGTCCCTTGGACTGCAAGGAGATCCAACCAGTCAATTCTAAAGGAAATCAACCCTGAATATTCATTGGAAGGACTGATGCTGAAGCTGAGGCTCCAAAACTTTGGCCACCTGATGTGAAGGGCTGACTTATTGGGAAAGACCCTGATGCTGGGAAAGATTGAAGGCAGGAGGAGAAAGGGACGACAGAGGATGAGATGGTAGGATGGCATCACCATCTCAATGTACACAAATTTGAGCAAACTCTGGAAGATAGTGAAGGACAGGGAAGCCTGGCATGCTGCGGTCCATGGGGTCACAAAGAGTTGGATATGACTAACTGACTGAAGAACAACTGCAGTGCCTGGTTCCTGACACTTAACACTCAGCCTCCATGATAGTTTTTGACAAAATGCTAACCAGTGAATGCCACCATCCTGGGATTGGCAAACGATGGCCAAATCTGGGTTTCTAGCTAATACAGCTCAGAGGGTAAGTATGCGTATTTTTTACATTTTGAATGGTTGGAGAAAAAAATCAAAAGAAAAATGTGACACATGTAAATTATATAAAACTGAAATTTCAGTAACTGTCAATAAAGCTTTATTGGAACGCATGCCCATTCATTTACTCATTGTCCATCGCTGCTTTTGCAAGGCCGCAGCAGACTGCAGAACTTTTGATAGAGAGCATCTGGGCAGCGACGCGTCAGATATTTACTCTCTGGCTCTTACAAAGTGTGCCGACTCCTGCTCTCATCCGAGCTGTGGGGGACAGTAAGCCTCCGTGGACTGCTTATAACAAACAGAACGTTGTGAACTAAAATGTCAGAAATGATGAAAAAACAACACGGGTTGGGGGTGGGGGAGGAGAGAGTGGGACAAACTGGAAGAGGAGCGCTGCCATAAAGACACCGCGGTGTGAAACAGGGAGCCAGTGGGGAGCTGTGAGTAACAGGAGCTCAGCTCCTGCTCCGGGATGACCTAGAGCGGTGGGAGGGGAGGGCGGGAGAGACTCAAGAGGAGGCGTCTGTGTGTACACAGCTGACTCACACTGTTGTACAGCGGAAGCTAACCCAGCATTGTAACGCAATGACAGTCCAATAAATGATTAATAAATACAAATAAAAGACCCCATGTTTTCTCCTTTTTAGACTCCAACATCGTAACAGCTTTTGATGCCTTTGGTTTGAGGCAGAGCTGGAGTTGTCATTTTCTCACTTGTGGCTTAAAAATATCCCTCGCTTCTGTTCAAAGCCAGGACAAACAGCAAGGCTGCTCTTCCCGGCTCCTCCTCTCCGAGGTCTGCCGGCGAGTAGACGCTATGTTCACGTATCGCTACTGAATCTCAGACCAGCCAAGCGATTAGGAAGGGAAAACTTAATGAGCAGATACGGTCATGAGACACTGACTCATTCTAGCTACAGCAGCCGAAACGATGAATGCAGCTGCTGAGCGTGGTATTGATCATTTCCTATTTGCGAGCATAAAAATAGATCTTAAAGACAGATCTTCAGTCCAGAATTGCAGTTTTCCTTTTTTTCATCTTGTGTTTCCACGGGAAGAATTGCTTAACAAATAATAAAGGCTTAATCTATTAAGACAGCTATCCCTTTGAGAGACTGAGATAAAAGTTAACACATTCCTCCCTACACTCTGTACTTCTGGTCTTTTGTTAACATCATGCCTATTAACAAACTTGCCAGAGTGTGTCTCATTGCCCAGGACTTGGCCCAGTGAATTAACCACTGGTAAGTCAAGCAGATTGGAGCTAGGGTTCTAATGAATACGAGTTGGTGGGTGATCTTTTCCAGATAAGTATCCTTTCTGCTGAATTTGCCTTACTTCAGTAACCATTACTCTCTTTTCTTCCTGTTTTATTTTAGGTCCCTCTGAAAAGTTTTGTTTTAAAAATGTTTGTTTTTTTTAAACCTGCATTTAAAAAAATGCATTCCCACATGTGTATGTATAGCTGAGTCCCTTCACTGCTGACCGGAAACAATCATAGCATTGTTTATTAATTGACTATAACCTAATACAAAATAAAAAGATAAATAAATAAAATAAAACAAACAAAAATGTATCATCAGGTGTATATATATGTATATGTATATAAATTTATTGCTGTGAATGGAATCTTATATGGCATCATATTTTCTAACTGATGATCTTTTTTTTAGCATGTGGAAAAGCAAAACAATACGTTAGCTTTGCTTAATAAAGTTATCAATATATTAGTTCTATAAAAAAGATGTGACGTTTATGGAAGATTAAAATGGGGCTACTGAGGTGACAACATTCAGAATACTATGATCATGGCGTCTGGTCCCATCATGTCATGGCAAATACATGGGGAAACAATGGAAACAGTGACAGACTTTATTTTCTTGGGCTCCAAAATCACTGCAGATGATGACTGCAGCCATGAAATTAAAAGACCCTTGCTCCTTGGAAGAAAAGCTATTACCAACCTAGACAGCATATTAAAAAGCAGAGACGTTACTTTGCCAACAAAGGTCCATCTAGTCAAGGCTATGGTTTTCCCAGTGGTCATGTACGGATGTGAGAGTTGGACCATAAAGAAAGCTGAGCGCCAAAGAATTGATGCTTTTGAACTGTGGTGTTGGAGAAGACTCTTGAGAGCCCCTTGGACTGCAAGGAGATCCAGCCAGTCCATCCTAAAGGAGATCAGTCCTGGGTGTTCATTGGAAGGACTGATGTTGAAGCTGAAACTTCAGTACTTTGGCCACCTCATGCGAAGAGTTAACTCATTGGAAAAGACCCTGATGCTGGGAAAGATTGAAGGCAGGAGGAGAAGGGGATGACAGAGGATGAGACGGTTGGATGGCATCACTGACTCAATGGACACAAGTTTGAGTAAACTCCGGGAGTTGGTGATGGACAAGGAGGCCTGGCGTGCTACAGTCCACGGGGTCGCAAAGAGTCAGAAAGGACTGAGTAACTGAACTGAACTGAGGTGACATCATTTAAATGGTGACATAGGTCATTTCTGACTTCAGTCCCTCTCCTAAGAAGACCAACTAGAACGCTTCATAGACAGGACAACTTTGTGGAAATTCCAGATCCCCGGGAGGAGGTTTAGGTACCTGTTGGACCAAGAGACAGACAAGAGCCCAAACAGGGGCATTCGCCCCACGTCCCCGCCCCAGGCTGGCATAGTATCGCGCCCCCTAGAGGGCCCCCCGGAGCTACACCCTCTCCTGTAGGAGGAGCGAGACCAACGCGGACTTCCGGCAACCCCGCGGCTGCAGGCCATCTCCCGGGGGGGGGGGCCTCCTATGGCCTGCCCTCGCAGGGACCCTGCTTGATCCTGCAGCACAGCCACAGCCCTATCCAACAAGGGAGCTGGGCCAGCAATGCCGCCTACTGGGGAAAGCCTCCTCGAGCCCCGCCCAATCGCAGTTCACAGCCGGAGCCCCTTTTCACTGAAAGCCCAGCAAACTTGCCCAGCAGATCACCGCCAGCCTCTCACCGAGCTGTGAAGCCCAGCTTGTAGTCTTCCTAAGTCTGCAGCCCAGCTGTGAGCCCCTGATCGCAGGCCCGGCTGGGCCTGTGCAACCACGGATTCTGTTTCCTGCCTAAGCCTGGAGCCGAGTCCGCAGCACCGTCCAGGTGGGAATAGCCGGAGAGGCCATCCGACCAGCAGAAAACGCGGAGCTAGCTGCTTTGGCTTTTCCAAGTTCTTTGTATTTCCATATAAATTTCCTAATCAAACCATCAATTTCTACCCCCAAAAAAAATCTGCTTGGATTTTGATTGGGATTGCATTTACTTCATAGATAAATTTTGGAGAACGTTCCATGAATGTGGCATACCTAGTTCTTATTTAGATGCTCTTCAAGTTTCTCTTGGAGAAGGCGATGGCACCCCACTCCAGTACTCTTGCCTGGAAAATCCCAGGGACTGCGGAGCCTGGCTCCGCAGTCCATGGGGTCGCTAGGAGTGGGACATGACTGAGCGACTTCACTTTCACTTTCCACTTTCTTGCATTGGAGAAGGAAATGGCAACCCACTCCAGTGTTCTTGCCTGGAGAATCCCAGGGACAGCGGAGCCTGGTGGGCTGCTGTCTATGGGGTTGCACAGAGTCGGACACGACTGAAGCGACTTAGCAGTAGCAGCAAGTTTCTCTTAGCACTGCTTTGTGTACAAGTCTTGCATACCTTCCGGACACGAAGGTTACCTATTGTATGATTCTCAATATAAAGTTCTAGAACAAGCAAGACTCATCTATGGTGATGGGAGTCAGACAGCGGATGCTCTTGGCAGATAAAAGTGGAAGGGGGTGACTGACTGGCAAGGGACACAGAGAAACTTTTGGGGGTGATAGAAATAGTCCATATTTTTATAAATTGATAGGTTTGTGGGTTATATGAATGTATGTATTGAACTTCACACTTAAAGATCTGTGCATTTTATAATATAGTCCATTAAAATATAACACATGTAGTTGCATCAATGTAACATATTACTTCCTAGGAGTTGGCTACTATTGTTAATTATGGTGCAGTAGCTTGCTAATAAACACATATATATTAATAGATACATAGGATATCTATCATATGCATTATTTATAATATTCATATACTACATTGACAAACTTAAACAGTGTATTAAAAAGAAGAGACATCACTTTGCTGACAAAGGTCTATATAATCAAAGCTGTTTTTCCCAGTAGTCATGTATGAACATGAGAGCTGGACCCTTAAAGAAGGCTAAGCACCGAAAAATTGATGCTTTTGAATTGTGATGCTGGAGAAGACGCTTGAGAGTCCCTTGACAAAAAGGAGATCAGACTAGTCCATCTTAAAGGAAATCAACTCTGAATACCCATCGGGAGGACTGATGCTGAAGCTCCAATACTTTGGCCACCTGATGCAAAGAGCCAATTCATTGGAAAAGACCCTAATGCTGGGAAAGGTTGAAGACAAAAGGAGAAGGGAACAACAGAGGATGAGATGGTTAGATAGCATCATTGACTCAATGGATGTATGTGAATTTGAGCAAACTCCAGGAGATAGCAGAGGACAGAGGAGCCTAGCGTGCTACAGTCTATGGGGTCTCAAAGAGTTGGACACAACTTAGCAACCGAACAACAAGAAATATACTATGTTAAGTTAATCTCCTTTAGCCCTTTAAAATGGAGAAGGCAATGGCAACCCACTCCAGTACTCTCACCTGGAAAATCCCATGGACGGAGGAGCCTGGTGGGCTGCAATCCATGGGGTCACTGAGAGTCATACATGACTGAGTGACTTCACTTTCACTTTTCACTTTCATGCATTGGAGAGGGAAATGGCAACCCACTCCAGTGTTCTTGCCTGGAGAATCCCAGGGACTCGGGAGCCTGGTAGGCTGCCATCTATGGGGTCGCACAGAGTCAGGCACGACTGAATTGACTTAGCAGCAGCAGCAGCCCTTTAAAATACATGAATTGTTTCTTTATGTTACTAACATTGCCTAAGTTCACCTGCAGCCTGCATAGTTTTGATCAGTTTTATAAACACTGAGGAAGTAGCTAATATCATATAAAAGACATATCAATTGAAATGCAATCCATGCAATACAGTTTTGCATAAAATCAACAGAATTCTGTTGATCTAGCCCTGAACTGAATGTTCTTTCTGTGAAATCTTATCGATTAATTTAATGGCAGAAACATGTTATTCCGTATTTTAGCATCAGTGTGGCCCAGGTTTTAGTAGTGGCTTGGATGCTGAAGTCAGATGGAAGCCCCAGAGGAAGGAGCCCTGTCGTCAGTTAAAGATGCTTCCATGGCACCTGCTCAGGGCTGGGGCCCGCAGTGTGCCTGAAGGGAGCAGTTGCCATCTTGCACTTCAATAGTTAAAACTGATGAACTAACTCAAATACACGTGCAAAATACTAAACATATATATTTTCAACAGAATGTAGTCTATCTTTGATGATAGAAAAGAAATGCAAAAATGCTGTAAGACAACAGGCTCATCATTATGAAAATCCGCTGTTGATGCAGGGAGAAGGCAGTTCTGACTCCATGTTGGAGCTGTTTCTTTGACTTGCTTTTTGTTGCTTCTGTTATTACAGCCATACAGAGCGGCCTGTCTCAGAGGCTTGCCCGTCTGCCCGACGGTAAGTGCCTTCGCTTAGCTTACAGGGAGATAATCTGACCCTGCCCACGTGTGCTGTGCTTGTGTGCTGAGTTGCTCAGTTGTGTCTCTTTTGTGACCCCATGGATTTACCAGGCTTCTCTGTCCATGGGATTCTCCAGGCAAGAATATTGGAGTGGGCTGCTATGCCTTCCTCCAGGGGATTTTCCCGACCCAAGGATTGAACCCGAGTTTCTTATGTCTCCTGCATTGGCAGGTGGGTTCTTTACTATTTGGGCCACCTGAGTAACAGGCTAACTAAAAATTTTTTATTTGGTTGATTCTGGGTAAACAAACATTTACTGTATATCAAATGGCTGTGTGTTTAAATAAAAGTACCTTTAATGGAGAACATATATACAGAGGGAAACATCACCCCTATTTTA
This sequence comes from Bos mutus, assembly GCF_027580195.1. Taxonomy (NCBI): domain Eukaryota; kingdom Metazoa; phylum Chordata; class Mammalia; order Artiodactyla; family Bovidae; genus Bos; species Bos mutus. The sequence continues at coordinate 15,271,190 of NC_091629.1, forward strand.
GACAGCATCTCATGCTCTTTGATGAGATTTCAGTAGCATGAGGCAAGACTTTCACAAGACAATAGCTATTCTCACAGTCGAACTGAATCCCTGGATATCACTCTAAGCCTTAATGAGCATGACTTTATCTGCCGGGAACAGCAGGATAATAGCTTTCTTGCTCCCTGCATTTGCAGCAGTTTGAATTCCAGATGTTGGGGGCTGCTCAGCAGGATTTTGGCAGCTCCACACACTTTTTAACAGATAGTTTTGCTTTCACTGCCTGGGAAAAAAAAATGAGTTGGCAAATTTGTAATGCCATCTTTCCAAAAGCAATAAGAAAGAAAAAATGACCTGCATATTTACTAAGCTATTGGTTACAATTTCCATCATCTTTGCTGTTTTCGGGACCATGCATCACTGGGGAGAGGAAGCAGGAGGGGGGCTGAGTCCACAAAGCCCCAATGAAAACCTTGCCTTTGGCTTCCTGACTTCAAGCCAGCAGATGCAGAACGGCACTACTGTATGGCTCCTCAGAGAGGAATCGGGGCTCAGCTGTTTACCTGGAGGAGCCACACATCTACTGTAATAAAGACACATGCCCGCTTTCTCAGAGCGCTATTTCCGTTTTCTTTTCAGAAACTCATCCTCATACACACAGGGCCTTAGTGCGTTCATAAGCCCCACCTCCTCACTCTCTGTTGCTCCCTGGCTCACTATTTGGGAATAAAATTACAGATAGAAAATCTTCTTTTCTTTCTAGTGCAGCTTTGTGCAGCATTAAGAAGCTGCTGGGGGAAAAGTGATCAAGTGTTGCTGTGCCTAACGTCCCTGGATGTGAAGGAGCAAACAGTGGACCTTCTCCACGGGGCGATGGGGGAGGAAACACACAAACTGGCAAGACGAGCCAGCTGACCACAGACTTGGTTCTGACACCGATGCAAAATAGTCACAGGTTCAATTCGGGCTCAGGGAGCAAGAGACCCTGGGGTAACAGCCCAGCTCTCACGCCAGCTGCGTGGCCGAATGCGCAGTTTCTTCGTCCGTGAATTAGGAATATGCTGTGTCTACTTCAAAGGATTTTCACAAGGATTAAAGATCACGCCCAGGGAGCGCTCCCACAGTGCCTGGCCCGGAGTAAAGTGAGTAAATGTTATCCACTATTTCCAGGAATTAAGTGACTTCTCCTGTCAGGACTTCCTTGTGTGTGTGTGTGTGTGTGTGTGCACGCATGTGTGTTCGCATGTGAATATACACAAACATCAATATTCTTTTCCAAATGTGTCTTGAAGACGTCTAGGGACCTTGTTAAACTTCTTGATAACTAGCAAGGTTTAGGGTATGGGGCATGGAGATGCGAAACTCCCAAGAGGAAGGGGTAATTCAGATCGAGAGAATTTGGGACAAATCCGCAGTGAAGGTGATGCTACAAGTGCCCGTTATTAATAATAATACATAAAACAGTCATGAAGGTTTACTGCTGTGGCAGACGCTGAGCTCGGTGCTTTACAGGAATTATCCTGTTTGGTCTTCTGAGAATTTACCCATTAACCTCAATGGAAGGGTGAGGGAAAGGGAACACCATCACTCTAAGTGGTGGAGCCGAGGCTTAGCAGAGTCCCTGGCTCAGAGGCTGGATCATAGACACTCGGGTACACAGTCTCCCCTGGCCTCCCTGGTGGCTCAGCGGGTAAAGAATCCGCCTGCAATGCGGGAGGCCTGGGTTTGATCCCTGGGTTGGGAAGATCCCCTGGAGAAGGGAGTGGCTACCTACTCCACTATTCTGGCCTGGAGAATTCCATAGACAGGAGCCTGGCAGACCACAGACCATGGAGTTGCAGAGTCGGACACAACTGAGTGACTTTCACTTAAGGCAGCCTGACTTGGATGGGTAAAGACTGGATTTCATTGTCCAAATGTGCATTCTCGTTCACATTTTCTGTCTCAGAAACCGGGATGCATCTTACACACAACAGCTTGCCTTAGACTTCTTGGCAGCATTTGTTTCTTTCCTGGTGGCACAAATAATGGTGCATCGTAGATATCAAAGGCATTTCAGATTTGATGAAATGGAAAGATATATTGATAGGAAGCTAGGGAAGTGAGACACCCCAGACAGAGGGACTGGTACATGTGGAAGGACAGAGGCGGCTCCCCTGGTGGTCCGGTGGTGAAGAGTCTGCCTGCCAGAGTAGGTCCGGTGGAACACAGGCCAGTCCCTGGTCTGGGCAGATTCCACAGGCTGCAACTGCTGGGGCGCGCACGGCAGAGCCGGCGTCTGCGACAACAGAAGCCGCGGCCCTCAGCCAGAGAGGAGCCTGCCCACCGCACCAGAGAAGGCCTGCGAGCAGCAGTGAAGGCCCCGCTCAGCCGGAAGCAGTAACTAAAGCAAAGCAGTTCAGAGGCGTGACTCGACCTGCCACTCTCCAGGAGCAGGGATGATTTAGGGAACTGGGGGACGACGGTAAGAGCTGAGCTACATGGGGCTTCCTGCCCAGAGCTGGTGCTTTCCCGGAGGGAACTGTGGAATACATGAGGCATGAGGCCATTCCTCACAGGGCACAGCCTTCAGGTAATGCAGGTTCCGTAAGCATTGAGTGAGGACGGAGGCGGCCGGCAATGCACAGGACAGTCCTGCCCAAGGAGGAACTGCCTGACCTTCGGTCCCCTTTTTTTTTTTTTGGCCTAACTTTCAAATAGCATTTACAAGTGAACCTAAAATTAATCTGCATAGGAACACAATGTATTTTTGTAGAATTCCAATATTTAGTGACTTTCCCAAATATAAAACGACTGTGTCAATCAAGACAAGCCTGCACTCTGTTTTGTTGGAAATTTACTAAATTTTCCTCTTTTGCAAAATCCTATCTACCCCCAGTAATCATTCAGATCGTGGTACCTCAGTTACTGTCCCTCCGTCTGAGTCGGCCTGTACTGGAAGCTGCCAAGTCCACGCTGCTTCCATCTGCGACAAACGTCAGGAGATTCCACTGTGACCTCCAGGGTCATCAAGCTCAAGCGTTTATATTTTAAAAGGCATGTTATTTTCATCAAGATTTATTTTACTTTTATTTCTCTCTCGTTATAGTTACAGCATTGTGTTTATCTTGCATGTATAGTTATGTTACTGACAAATTTCACTTCATGCTACATAAGAGGATTTTACAAACATTTACTGTGAGAAGGTGGGAAGGAGCGTGGGTCTGCATGGTTGAGATCAAGGTCTAGACATCTGACAAAGATTCAGATCTGAGAGGTGATGAGAAGAAATCAAAGAAATTTCGACAGATTTTGGAAATCTTGAAAAAAAAAACACAATTTAGGAATAAAAATAGAATCACAATAAGTTAATCATCCTGAAATACATACTGCTAAAATCTTTGTCCCTCTATTCCTACCTACATATGTTTTCTTTTTTTAAAAAAGCCAGGATTCTATGGTTTGGGGAATTATAAAGCCAGGATTCTATGGTTTGGGGAATTATTTTCCTGTATATGATTCATGTCATTCAGTTCAGTTCAGTTCAGTTGCTCAGTCGTGTCCGATTCTTTGCAACCCTATAAACCGCAGCACACCAGGCCTCCCTGTCCATCACCAACTCCTGGAGTCCACCCAAACCCATGTCCATTGTGTCAGTGATGCCATCCAACCATCTCATTCTCTGTCATCCCCTTCTCCTCCTGCCCCCAATCTTTCCCAGCATCAGGGTCTTTTCCAACGAGTCAGCTCTTTGCATCAGGTGGCCAAAATATTGGAGTTTTAGCTTCAACATCAGTCCTTCCAATGAACACCCAGGACTGATCTCCTTTAGGATGGACTGGTTGGATCTCCTTGCAGTCCAAGGGGCTCTCAAGAGTCTTCTCCAACACCACAGTTCAAAAGCATCAATTCTTCAGCACTCAGCTTTCTTTATAGTCCAACTCTCACATCCATATATGACCACCGGAAAAACCATAGCCTTGACTAGACGAACCTTTGTTGGCAAAGTAATGTCTCTGCTTTTTAATATGCTGTCTAGGTTGGTCATAACTTTCCTTTCAAGGAGTAAGCGTCTTTTAATTTCATGGCTGCAATCACTATCTGCAGTGATTTTGGAGCCCAGAAAAATAAAGTCAGCCACTGTTTCCACTGTTTCCCCATCTATTTGCCATGAAGTGATGGGACCAGATGCCATGATCTTCGTTTTCTGAATATTGAGCTTTAAGCCAACTTCTTCACTCTCCTCTTTCACTTTCATCAAGAGGCTCTTTAGTTCTTCTTCACTTTCTGCCATAAGGGTGGTGTCATCTGCATATCTGAGGTTATTGCTATTTCTCCTGGCAATCTTGATTCCAGCTTGTGCTTCTTCCAGCCCAGCGTTTCTCATGATGTACTCTGCATACAAGTTAAATAATCAGGGTGACAATATACAGCCTTTACATACTCCTTTTCCTATTTGGAACCAGTCTGTTGTTCCATGTCCAGTTCTAACTGTTGCTTCCTGACCTACATACAGGTTTCTCAAGAGGCAGGTCATGTGGTCTGGTATTCCCATCTCTTTCAGAATTTTCCAGAGTTTGTTGTGATCCACACAGTCAAAGGCTTTGGCATAGTCAATAAAGCAGATATTCATGTTATTAGTTACTCTTTAAAAATCCCTATTTTAGTGACTGCATAACATCTCATCAAAAAGAATTCCATCTATTGACATTTATTTTTGGATGCATTCAGAAGAGCTGGTTAATCTCCCATACATTCTGTAAATTGTATATAAAAAGGGCTTTAGAATTTGCCAGATTTATCTCCGTATAAAACAGATGAGAAAGTGGAGCAGAGAGAACAAGTCACAGAACGACCCGCTGCACAACAAGAACGAGGACTCTGGCCCCTTTATTCTCAGACGAATACGTTCTTTGTGGTGTCTGAAGCTGTCTCTCCATGTGCCCCCGTTTAATGGTCTGACCCCTGGCTGGCGGTGCCACGCTGTATTAATCACTTGTTCTAACTGCTGACGTGGCTTTCCACCCGAATAAAAGCTGGGCCTTCTCAGGGTGTGCCGCTCAAAGGCAAGGCTTGCCGCTCTGGGAGCAGAGCACGTAAACAGGCGGCCCTCACCCTCTGCACCCAGCCGGCCACAGCAGGAGTGCCTCACGGTGGACTGAAGTATTCTGTGATTCCAAGAAAGCTTTATTACCAGACACAGGGAGGTGGATGAGTTTAATGCCAGATCATTCTGAGCTATAAAAAAGAAGATAACAGCTTGACTTCAGACATGATATGTAAACATATGGCTCTGCAAATTACCGTCGGCTTATGTGTTCAGTGTAATGAATCCCAACGTGCACATGCATTACGCAGGTTCAAAGCCAGCAGTAGGGTGTGTGCTTACAGTCTACTCAACAGGAGCAAACGAGGACCTGGTCTGGAAATGGTAGAAGGGGGCTCTCGGTGAGGGATAAATATACAATCCTAGTCAAATGTTTGTAATTGATTTGCAGGGGGAAAGAGGCAGGAAGTAAGGCCAAAGGAGAAGGGCAATCAGTGTTATCCCAGGCAGAGGTGAGAATGACGTTCCCAGGGCTTCCCAGGGAGTCCAGTGGTTAAGAATCCACCTTCCAACGCAGGGGGCTTGATCCCCAGTCGGGAAACTAGATCCCGCAGGCCACAGCTAAGAGCTTGCACACCCCAACTAAAAACCCCGAACACCACCGTGAAGGATTAGAGCACAAAGAATGGATGCTTCTGAACCGTGGTGCTGAAGAAGACTCCTGAGAGTCCCTTGGGCTGCGAGGAGATCCAACCAGTCCATCCTAAAGGAATTCAACACTGAACATTCATTGGAAGGACTGATGCTGAAGCTGAAGCTCCAGTACTTTGGACACCTGATGGGAAGAGCTGACTCATCGGAAAAGACCCTGATGCTGGGAAAGATTGAAGGCAGGAGGAGAAGGGGACGACAGAGGATGAGATGGTTGGATGGCGTCACCGACACAATGGACATGAGTTTGAGGAAGCTCCAGGAGGTGGTAATGGACAGGGAGGCCTGGTGTGCTGCGGTCCATGGGGTCACAAAGAGTTGGGCACGACTGAGCGACTGAACTGAGCTGAACTGAACTGAAGCCACAGCGAAGAGGCCATGTGCTCCTAAAACGTGGTGCAGTGAAATAAATAATGTTTTTTTAAAGATATAAATCAACTCTTATATAAAGTCATAGGAAGTCTTGATGAAAAAAATAGTCACATCTCAACAGAAAAGCTGAGTTTATTTTTCAATTTATATTTTGTTCTGTAAGAAGTTAAATGCATTATGTACAATCTGAGGAGCTGAATCCAGTCACTGCATCTCCCCAAACACATCATTCGCCTTGGTGATCTTGTATGTGCTCATTCAAAGTCTCTTTGAAATGCAACTTGAAGGATAAGTGACTTTTCTTTGACTGTTTCATTAAATGCCTTCCCCCTCTAGGAATTCAAAAGCCAATCCAAAGATGCAGGTCTGTGAGATACTTTACTTAATTATTGATGGGTGCAGTTGAGGCCAGGATCTAACAAGTTAGCTCAGCTCTGCTGAGGGAGGAAATAGCTCACTGAAATGCAAAACAGAACCTTCTCTACATGTGGCTTGGCCTTCAGCATCCCTGGGGTGATCTCAACTATAGTGAAAAATGTTGTATTTAGAGATGCTCATGATTAGGGCACTTCCCCTCTGGCTCAGCAGGTAAAGAATCCACCTGCCAAGGCAGGAGACACAGGAGAGGAGGGCTCAATCCCTGGGTCAGAAAGATTCCCTAGAGGAGGAGATGGCAACCCACTCCAGTACTCTTGCCTGAAAAACCCTATGGACAGAGGAGCCTGTCAGGCTTCAGTCCAGAGGGTTGGAAAGAGTCAGACTCAACTGCCCAGGAGCAGGAGCCTGTCAGAATAGGGTTAGGGTGGAGCTGCTGACTTGAGAAATGGGTCAGGCTTGCATCGGTGAGGACCAAACGGTGGAGTTAAAGATGATGCCAGTTTCAGTTTAGGAAGAACAGATTTAATAATCATGTAATCACACGAATGAGAGTTTGGCATCTAAGTAAGAGAAACGTCATGTTGAAAAGAAGCAGTCTGTGAATATGGAATCTGATCCAGAACAGAAGTGGAGGGTACAGTGGTGTCAGGAAAGATTTCCTCAAGGAAGTGATGCTTGAGCCGAGATGCTTGAGCGATGCTGAAGGGCCAGGAGGGGAGAGCGTTCTGATGCGTGTTGCATAGCGTGTGCTTGTTGCATAGTTTCTACCTGACAGTTTGTGCCTCTTACTCCCCTACCCCTGTCTTGCTCTCCTCCCCTCTGTCTCCCCGCTGGTAACTGCTAATTTGTTCTCTATGAGTCTGCTTTTTTTTTTTTTTAATATTTACTAGTTTGTTGCATTTTTTAGATTCCTCATATAAGTGATATCATACAGTATATCTTTCTCCATCTGACTTATTTCACCAAATACAATGCTCTCCAAGGCCATGCACGCTGTTGCAAAAGACAAAATTTCTTTCTTTTTTTTTTTTTTATGGCTGAGGAAGTAGTATTCCAGGTGCCTGGCAGGCTACAGTCCCTGGGGTTGCAAAGAGTCGAACATGACTGAGCGACTAAGGACAGCACAGCACAAGTAGTATCCCAGTGTGTGGGTGCGTGTGTGCACGTGCGTGTGTGCGTGTATGTGTGTGTGTGTGCACGTGCGTGTGTGCGTGTATGTGTGTGTGTGTGCACGTACGTGTGTGTGCGTGCGCGAGTGTGCGTGTGTGCATGTGTGTGTGCGTATGTGTGTGTGTGCGCCCATGTGCTGCTCAGTGTGTCCGCCTCTTCATGACCCCACGGACTGCAGCCCGCCGGGCTTCTCTGTCCATGGGATTTCCCAGGCAAGAAGAGTGGAGTGGGTTGCCATTTCCTCCTCCAGGGGATCTTCCTGAACCAGGGATGGAACCCTCATCTGCTGTGTCTCCTTGAGCCGGTAAAGAGCATATACATGTGTGCGCCCTGGCTTCTGTGTCCCTTCATCAGCTGATGGACACTCAGGCTGTCTCTGTATCTTGGAAACTGTGAATGATGCTCTGTGGACACTGGGGTGCGTGCACCTGTTTGAATTAGTGTTTGGGGATTTGGGGGGATATATCCCCAGGAGTGGCGCTGCTGGGCATAGAACAGTAGTTCTATTTTTAGTTTTTTGAGAAATTCCCATACTGTTCTCTATTGTGGCCATAGCAATTTACATGCTTTTAAATTCATGCTTTTAAATGGGATGGTTTTTAAGGTCTTAGTGAGAAGCCATTATCTGAGTAACAGCCTGAAGCAATGAAGGAGAAGAGCCATGTAGATATGTGGAGGGAAAAAGACACTTTTGAAGAGAAGATGGAAGACGGGACGTCCTCGGATGGCATCTGTGGGGAAGATGAGCTCTGGACATCTTGGATGGCTGCTGGAGAGGCTGACGGGCAGACAGTTCGCATCTGTGTGTGTGCTGGCCGTGGGATGTAGAGGTTACAGGGCTGGCCAGAGATGACGTGGCCTTAGGAGAGGCAGTATAGTCCAGGGGTTATTGGCAGGGGCTCAGGAAACAGACTCAAGTCTGAGTTGCGACTCTGCCACCCGTGTGCAGGTCACACCAACCCCCAGCCTTGGTTTGCTTGTCTGTAACATGGAGGCAGTATGACGGACCTCACAGTCATTGGCAAGATTAAGGAGATGATGTGGGAAAGGCCAGTGCAGACGCTGCCCAAAGCCCGCTCACATCATCCCGGCTACTCTGCAGGCCAGCAAAGCCTGCAGCGTCCACACCTACAGCTGACTGCCTTCTCTTGGCCTGGTGGGCGTCTCCTGCCTGGGCACATGCTTGGCACGCACATGAGAAGGAGCCAGACTGGGGAAGATCTCCCCAGAAATGACCCTGAAACAAAGCCACCGCTTCCTGGCCTCTTGGGGGACAGCCCTGGCTTGTTATGCATACTCCCTGGCCCCCGCCCCAGGTCGCAAAGGAATTGGGCCCCAGTGGCCCATAGGGGCACCTGCCCTTCAATGCACAGGTTACACCCCCTCCTGCCTTCCTACTCCAGTCCCCGGCGTCTTGCAGAGCTTCCGGGAAGAGCTTCACGCCGCTGCCTCCTGCAGGAGGGAACATAACTGTGCCTGTGCAGAGAGCCCGCTGCAGTGAGCACTCAAGAAAGGAGGGTGTTCACAGCTACAGTGATAGAGGGCCCGGAGTTGGGGGCGCCGCACTCAGAATCCTGAGGTCAGGGCAAGAGGAGCCCCATTCAGGGCAGGTTCTAGAATTTAGAGACCATCCAGGTGCTTTATCAGGGAACTCCGCCTACACCGGGCTTGAGCCAACAGAAATGATCTAACACTGGGGATGGAAACTGATCTGAGAAGGAGGACGGGAAGCCACCAGAAAGACAGAATCTATAAGGATCATCGGGAAGACAAATTCAGTACCAAAGACAGTCTTCATCATTTAACTCCTCTATGAAGAAAACCAGCTACCAACCCTCTCACCTCCATATCCCCAGGGAACTGGCTCCAGGACCCACCACAGAGCCTAAAACCCACAGGTACTCAAGTTCCTTAAATAAAATGCCTTAGGAGAATTGCCCTCCAAGTTCAACCATACGGAACCTACGGGCTCAACCAGCCAAGGATCAGAAACAGGTTCGCTAGCTGGGTGAATGTGCGTGCACCATTCGCGATGCAGTGAGCCGACCGTGAATTTCACAGCGTGGAGCAGCCTTATCAGCGAGAAAGGGAGCTTATCTCTTACTCTGCGCATGTCTTTTATTTCTCTCTTCAAAAGCAATGGCCTTTGGTTGTGTTTTTAATATCATCGTGTTTGCATTTAATTCCAAATCAAAGCTGACAGAAGGCTCCCGATTCGTTGAAACTGCACTCCTGCATTCACCTGGCTTTCTCCCGGCCCCTTCTTGATTCTGGACTTTGTATTGAAAATTGGGAGAACTGTTACAAACACGAATGATCTATAACTGAGTGACTGCAGTCTGAAAACCGAATTTACCGCAGAGCTATAAAAATGGTGCTATTAGGGCGGGCTGTCGAGAAATGATTAATAAGCGGAACCGGCCATCATTTCTTTCCATGTTCCTGCTGCGGTCGGCCATCAATCTGAAATTGCCACCTACCCCCACCACACGTCACCCCCGCGCTTCTCCATAGGGAGCGAGATGTCTTCTTCACAAAGAAGAAAATGGATGAGATTAAGCTTTGGGCTTAGATTTTTGCCTTCCTATACAGATGATTCTGTGTGTGTGTGTGTGTGTGTGTGTGTGGCGGTCCATGGACGAGCACGGGGCCATTTCTGGGCAGTTCAGTGATGTAACATTTCATTAGTGCACTGATGCGGCAAATGATTCATATTTCTGTCCCACTGGACCGTGAATTGAAAAATGCCCATAAAAGCTGAGCCTGGGGTCACAAACATTTTTAAATTCACTGTGAGTTAAGGGGAAAAATCAGTTTATCTAGATATGTATGCAACTTCCATTAAGAACTTTATTAGTAAGGACTTATATTAAAAACTTAACCCAAATACAAAAGTAAGAAAAGCAAGGACTGCTCTCTTATCCTCCTCACATTCTTAAGTTTTGCAGTGTGACTGCTGCTCTTTAGGAGTTATGGCTAAAGAACTATCACCATCACGCTGTTTTGATGTCTCAGAAGCATAATCCCCATAGCAGGCACTGTAAGGAGGAATAAATTGGTGAGGATGGGTATGCCCCAGAAGAAATATTAAACTTACAATATTTCTAATCCAAAGTTAAGAAAATTCATAAAGAAAAAAATGTCTAAGGTAAATCCATTTCCTTATTAAAATATGTTAAAATAATAGCAACAATTACTTAGGAGAATTAGGTTCCATGTTGTTTCTACCACTGTGAAATTTGACTTTTAAAAATGTTGGGTATTTGAATGGCATCTCAGTCATGCAGAGAGGAGTGATTAGGTGACCCAGCATATTCACTGAAAAGAGTCACATCTCAATCAACTCTGCCAACGGAGCGGGAAGAGTCAGCTGAGTCTCAGCTCTGGCCTGACAAGCACACGTTGGACTGAAGTTCAAGAAGGCAGGATGTGGACATCCCGGTGGTGCAGTGGTTGAGACTCCACACCCCGTGCAGGGGCCCAGGTTCGATCCCCGTCAGGGAACTAAGTCCCGCCTGTCCCAACTAAGTCCTGGCACAGCCAAATCAATAAATTTTTTTTTTTTTTTAAAGAGGATGCAAAGAGCACGGTGATCTCACTGCGGTGAGAAGGTGAAGACTGAGGCTCAGGAAGGCGGAGCCTGCTGGAGGATACACAGTGGAGCTCCAGGAAAGAGACAGCTACGGAGAAAGAGCTCCAGACGCACACGGAGGGCCCCTGCATCCGCTCAGAATGATAAGCCACGTAGGCGTAGAGAAAAACCCCACAAGGCTGAGCAAAGAATGACCGGGAGCTGTAAGATGAGCAGTGCGACAAACCAGTCCAGAGGCCCCAGCACCGCTGCTCCTTCTGGGGCTACTGCCTCCATGGCTTCCCAGGTGGCGCCGCGGTGAACAGCCCACCCGCCAGTGAAGGAGATGCAAGAGACGCAGGTTCTGTCCCTGGGTCTGGAAGACCCCCTGGAGGAGGAAATGGCAACCCACTCCAGTATTCCTGTCTGGGAAATCCCATGGACAGAGGAGCCTGCTGGGCTACAGTCCTTGGGGTCGCAAAGATTCAGACACGATTGACCAACTAAGCGCACACACACACACACACACACACACACACACACACACTGCCTCCAGCATGGGAACAGGCCTGGGTCAGACCCATAGTGCCGGAGCCAGCCGGCAAAGTCGATCAGGTCCCGAGAACGTGCACGGCGGGGCTAAGAAAGAAACTAAAGCAAGAGACTACAAAGATGGGGTCAAGAGGTTCAGACACGTCACCACGAAGGGACGCAGTCTGACACCAACTTCATTCAACATCTCATATTTATACAGAAAAGCGTGAGAGAGACAAAACAGTTGACATTTTTTCTTGGTTAGCCTATACATCTTACAAACAGTCACAAGAAATCTTGAGAGCATGGGAATGGCTCCTGTTATTATTTCTTACACCAGATAACATTTCTCTGTGCGTGAGAAGTTTGCACAGAACTCCAGGTGCCTGCAGTAAATAAGCGCCTAATCTCTGGGGTGGCGGGACAGAGAGCTATGTTTGCAAGCAAACCCTCAAGGACTGAGGCAGCTCCCAGAGCTGTGTCCTTCGGACAAAGGACCCCGTTCTCACGGGCAGCTCCCCGCACCATAGCAGATGAGAGATGACATTGAGGAGAGTCCAACTATTCTGGTCAATGCCATCTGGACCAGCCAACTAAGCCCTATACAACTGAGTCCATCTAACCATCAGAGCCACTGACTTGTTCTGTAGATGACACAGCAATAAGTTCAGCTGAAATCAACCAAATTCTACAAGGATCAAAATTACCCATCCGATCCATAGCCTCATTCATCTCAGTTCAGTTCATTCAGTTGTGTTCAACTCTTTGTGACCCCATGGACTGCAGCACGCCAGGCTTCCCTGTACATCACCAACTCCCGGAGTTTACTCAAACTTGTGTCCATTGAGTTGGTGATGCCATCCAACCTTCTCATCTTCTGTCGTCCCCTTCTCCTCTTGTCTTCAATCTTTCCCACCATCAGGGTCTTTTCCAATGAGTCAGCTCTTTGCATCAGTTGGCCAAAGTGATGGAGTTTCAGCTTCAGCATCAGTCCTTCCAATGAATATTCAGGACTGATGGTTGGATCTCCTTGCAGTCCAAGGGACTCTTAAGAGTCTTCTCCAACACCACAGTTCAAAACCATCAATTCTTCGGCACTCAGCTTTCTTTATAGTCCAACTCTCACATCCATACATGACTACTGGAAAAACCATAGCTTTGACTAGACGGACCTTTGTTGGCAAAGTAATGTCTCTGCTTTTTAATATGCTGTCTAGGTTGGTCATAACTTTTCTTCCAAGCAGCAAGAGTCTTTTAATTTCATGGCTGCAGTCACCATCTGTAGTGATTTTAGAGCCCCCCAATATAAAGTCTCTCACTATTTCCATTGTTTCCCCATCTATTTGCCATGAAGTGATCGGACTGGATGCCATGATCTTAGTTTTCTGAATGTTGAGCTTTAAGCCAACTTTTTCACTCCCCTCTTTCACTTTCATCAAGAGGCTCTTTAGTTTTTCTTCACTTTCTGCCATAAGAGTGGTGTCATCTGCATATCTGAGGTTATTGATATTTCTCCCAGAAATCTTGATTCCAGCTTGTGCTTCCTCCAGCCCAGCGTTTCTCATGATGTACTCTGCATATAAGATAAATAAGCAGGGTGATGATATACAGCCTTGACGTACTCCTTTCCCGATTTGGAGCCAGTCTGTTGTTCCATGTCCAGTTCTAACTGTTGCTTCTTGACCTGCATACACATTTCTCAGGAAGCAGGTCAGGTGGTCTAGTATTCCCATCTCTTGAAGAATTTTCCACAGTTTGCTGTGATCCACACAGTCAAAGGCTTTGGTGTAGTTAATAAAGCAGAAGTAGATGTTTTTCTGAAACTCTCTTGCTTTTTTGATGATCCAATGGATGTTGGCAATTTGATCTCTGGTTCCTCTAGCCTCATAGTCAATAACAAATGCTCACTGAGTCACTGTATTTGGGGGAGGAGAGTTGTTACACAACAGCTAACTAAGAAGCTCATATAACTGATATTTAACGAATTCTAATCACATGATTTTAATATGACATATTTACTTAAATCTTAAAAAATTTCTTAACTACCCAAAAGTAATGAGGGGGGATATGACTATTAGGGTGAATCTTTCCAATTATTTTCTTTGCTATGACCTTTAATAACATTAACAAATGATGCTGGAAAATTACCTTGTGTTTTTCTCCTTCCTGGCTATTTGCATAACATTATAAGCAATCTTCCCTCTCTGTGCCTGGGGAGTGGGATGACTGACATGGTATAAACGCTTTAAAATCTTCCAAGCTTGGGCCTGAAGACTTGGCATCCTGCATCACAAGCAACACTTTCTTAGACCAAGAGGTTTTCTTTCTGAATATCAACTCTGAGGAATGCTTTCTTACTTGGGTGGCGTTACTACGACAACAGTCCCACATGGCTCTTTAGCTCAAGTTCATTCTTTTAATTAGCAGGCTGAGATTCCTCCTCCTCCCCAACCTCTTCCCTGAAGAAAATTCCCAAACATCTCTGGCTCTTCTTTTTCCTTTGGGTGTCTGAATGATGCCACGAGGAATTTGCTAATTAGAATATCTTAGTGTTTGGTGATGGCTTTTGTAATGTTGAAAAAGCTTTTGTAGAGTAGGTTTTTCCTAAGAGGTATTTTTCCCCCAAAGGGATAATCCTGTGGTGTATATCTGTACAACTCTCATTTCTTCAAAGAGGGAATTAGGAGTAGGTCTCTGACAGGGAGTCAGGTATTCATGTCGGATGGGGTTAAGAATATGGAATAACACTGAATTGGAATGCTTCCTTGATTCTGCGTGACCTTTGGTAACTCATCTAACGCTTTTCTGAGAACCTTCAGGTATTAGCGTTATTGTTGTTAGCCGCTAAGTCATGTCCGACTCTTGGTGACCCCATGAACTGTATGTAGTCCGCCCGGCTCTGTCCATGGGATTTCCAGGAAAGAATATTGGAATGGGTTGCCACTTCCTCTTCCAGGGGATCTTCCTGACCCAGGGATCGAACCTGGATCTCCTGTATTGGCAGGTGGATTCTTTACCAATGAGCCATCTGAGAAGCCTATTCCAGTATGTCACCAGATAGAATGATGATGAATTATGATGAGCTCTGACGAGACCAAGATGAACAAGGTCCCTTCATGCAGCTTAAGCTGTAAAGTCAGATCGCGATACGGTCCAGGAAGATGGTATAGAGATTTCCTTTTTCTGGCCTCTGGCATGGCTGTAATCTCACCGTATCCGCCTGGATTGCTGACCCTGTCCACGACGCCAGTACTCTGCTGCCCACACTGTCCGCTGAACCCGTGGGAGGCAAGGCACGACCTAAGTAAGAGGCTAGAAGAAAACTCGAAGCGTCCTAGGAACTGCAGACACATTTATTCCCTCCTGCCTGGCAAGCAGCCATAGCAGCAGATACAACATAACACAGCTCCCCAGCGATTTTCCAGGTGAAGCTTGTGTAACAACAGCAGCCCGAGTCCGCGCGAGTACCTTGGGTGCGCATGCGCAGTGCTCTAAGCGTGCTCAGCTGTTACGTAATCATTATTTACAAAATGTGGGGCGACAGCGAGAGACGCCCTGGGGCGAAAGAGCCTGACCACGCCATCTTGGCTAATTTGCTCCTTCCCTACACCATCTTTCTGCATTATGTGAGGTTTAGTGAGGAAATGCAGGTAAATGTCATCTGGGATTGCCTTCAGCGATGAGTAGAGAGCCTGAATTGAAGTCTATGGTTCTTATGTAACAAGAAGAATGGAACTAGATGGTTACTGGTCTTATTCCAGTGGCTCTACATGAGAAAGTCTCTTGGCTTTTCCCTCAGACTCAAAATGCAGCTGCTGTGGTTCCAGCTATTACCACTGTAGTCACAGCAAGAAGTGAGGAATGGCCAGACTAAGCTACCAGTTTTATTAACAAAGCAGCAGCAGTTCCAGAACCCATCCAAATGACTTCAGATATGACCGCCGGCATCGCACGGTCACGGCTGGGTGGAGGGGAAGCTGTACCGTGGTTACGCAGATTCCCAAAGACGAGCGGGTGGAGATCGGTGCTGGATCCATCAGTCCTGAGTGCTGACCGCAAACACCCAACTCGAGTATGGAGTAGAGTGAGGACTCAGCACCGAGTAGTTATCTGTCTTTTTGTGTTCTGAAGTTCTAGACACAAAAAGTTTCTCTAGATGAAGTGGGCTGATGTAGACAGCCAGGAAATTGAATTTGCTTTGATCCAATCAATTTAGAGTCAACCAGCAGTTCCCTGGGACTGAGAATAACTGTTCAGAGAATTTTAAATAAAAAGGCAACTATATCTAAGTGTCATTGGAAAATGTAATTTATAAAAGAAGGAGCAGGACTTCCCTGGTTGCACAGTGGGTGAGAATCCGCCTGCCAATGGAGGGGACATGGGTTCAGTCCTGGGTCCAGAAAGATTCCACATACTGAGGTGCAACCGAGCCCACGCACCCCAACTACTGAGCCCCTCCTCTGTAGCCCAAGAGCCACACCTAATAAATCCTGTGAGCCCCCCGAGCCTGTGCTCCGCAACAAGGGAAAACACCACCATGAGAAGCTCAGGCTCCACACCCAGAGGGTAGCCCCCACTCCCCAAAACTGGAGACGGCAACCAGACCCAGTGCAGCCAAAAATAAGTGTCACAAATAAATAAAAGAGCAGTACTCTAGAGAAAGAATTGTTGTTCAGTCGCTAAGTCGTGTCCACCTCTTTGCAACCCCATGGACTGCAGCACACCGGGCTTCTCTGTCCTTCACTATCTCCCTGAGTTTGCTCAAACTCAAGTCCATTGAGTTGGTGACGCCATCCAACCATCTCATTCTCTGCGGCCCCCTTCTCCTCTTGCCCTCAGTCTTTCCCAGCATCAGGGCCTTTTCCAAAGATTGAGCTCTTTGCAAAGAGGCCAAAGTATTGGAGCTTCAGTTTCAATATCAGTCCTTCCAATGAACATTCAGGACTGATTTCCTTTAGGATTGACTGGTTTGGTCTCTTTGTAGTCCAAGGGACTCTCAAGAGCTTTCTCCAACACCTCAGCTCAAAAGAATAAATTCTTCAAACCTTCTTTCTGGTCCAGCTCTCACATCCATACATGACTACTGGAAAAACCACAGCTTTGACTCTACGGACCTTTGTTGGCAAAGTGATGCCTCTGCTTTTTAATATGCTGTCTAGGTTGGTCATAGTTTTTCTTCCAAGGAGCAGGTGTCTTTTAATTTTGTGGCACAGTTGCCATCCGTGTTGATTTTGGAACCCAAGAAAATGAAACCTGCCACTGTTTCCCCTTATGTCTGCCATGAAGTGATGGGACCGGATCCCATGATCTTAGTTTTCTGAATGTTAAGTTTTCAGTCGGCTTTTTTGCACTCTCCTCTTTCACCGTCATTAAGAGGTTCTTCAGTTCCTGTTTACTTTCTGCTGTTAAAGTGGTGTCATTTACATATCTGAGGTTGTTGCTATTTCTCTCAGGAATCTTGATTCCAGTTTGTGATTCATTCAGTCTGGATAGAAGAAATAATAGTTTACAAACTGCAGACTGAGGAACTCTCAGGAAACCTTTAGAATACACTGGAATGCTGAGAATGATCCCACGAGATCTTTTAAATTTCATGCTTTCAGTTAAATAATAACAAAACTCCCTCCAAATTAACATCAGGGCATTCTGGATTACGTGGATGATTTCTGCATTAGTCAAGTGAGATTAAGCTATGTTGCTATAACAAAAACCTTCTAAACCTCAGTGATGAAGACAATCAGAGGCTACTTCTCACTGCAGGGCCACGGGTGGGCTGAGTGATGGAGGCTGCTTCAGACGGACGGAAATAACAAAACGTGTCCGCAGTGACTGCAGCTGGAATGAGCACACGGGATTCTGTTCGTTGGTTCTTACTGCGTCTGCTCGCTTTTCCTTGACCAAGTCACGCCCATCCCTACACTTAGCTTCATGCAGAGGGGAACATGCAATCTTCCTGTATGTTTCAGAAAGGGGGCATAAACTCAGAGTGCAGCAGTAACATCTGTACTCAGCAGCGTACATCTGAGGATTGCCAGTCCTTCTCAGTATGAAATTATGTGTGTATGATTGAGTTGAGGTTGTTTATACCACTATAATTTAATCTCTCCTTTTACAAAGAGAAGAATAGAAGTGAACTTGGCAGGTAAACAATTCACTCATAACAATAGATGGTATAAAAAGCCATAGTCCATCAAACAAATGAGCCGCTCAAATAGATTAAAAATGGTGGGAGAATGGAGTAATTACCTGGCATGAACTATTATAAACACACTTGGCCTGGTTGTTGTTTCGTCGCTAAGTCATGCCCAACTCTTTGTGACCCCATGGACTGTAGCCAGTAAGACTCCATAAGATTTCCCAGGCAAGAACACTGGAATGGGTTGCCATTTCCTTCTCCAGGGGATCTCCCCAGCACAGGGATCGAACCCAAGTCTCCTGCCTTGGCAGGTGGGTTCTTTAGCACATTAAACTTAGGAAAACCTTGGTTCTAGCTGTTAGCACATTTTCACTTTGCCAGCAGAAATTTGGATTCGGCAAACATAACGACATCTATTATGTTGATGTCTTCCAGTTCAGTTTTATTGGTTTTAGAGTTTCATTTGAAATTAATTTGTAAATCTGTTGTGGTTTTATAGTTGTATATGAGAAATAAAAGTAAGAAGACTGTCATAGTTTGGCTTGTTTATTAAATAACATTATAACAGAAGCAATTTAAGCCAACCCAGGGGTTCTGCAAGAATGTTTTTCCTTCAAATGGTTCCTGAACTTTATAAAAGTTGGAGACATATGGTGCAAATTGTTTGAAAATTGCTCAAAATCACCCAACCAAAATCTCCTGGATTATAGCGAAATCCCTAACTGGTTGTACAATATAAGGTCACAGGCGGTGTAGTATATACCAAGCTCTGAGGTTAAAACCTGTGTTTAAATGCTGGCAACACCATTTATGAACTATAGAAACTGTGGGAAATTTTACACCTCGTCTGAGCACAAATTGTCTCACTCCTAAAAACGAAGTATCAGCATAGTAACTTCCTCAGGTTGGGGCAAAGTTTAGGAGAGATGACACACATAACCGTTGCCACACTGTGAGTGTTGTGTCAGCGGCCACAGGTTTTATGATTATTGTTGTTGTTGCTATTGTTACGAGTCTCAGGGAGAGATAAAGCCTCTCAATGAGCTTTTCCTCAAATGAACCGAAACAGCAGAATCCCAAACCCTCAGCCCCCAGAAACACATCACCTGGTTTTACCCAAATAGATGAATTTGGCCTGAAGTGAATTGGGAACCTGGCGGTTTTTTGAGGCCCTTAATTAAAGGAGTGAATCATGTCAGATAATTAACATGCAACCTTCATAAGCAATAATCATTACAGGAGTGGAAATATTAGCCCCGGGAGTTGCATGGAAAGCATAACAACCACTTTGATGTTTCTGAACGTTGGTTCTCAAGTCAGATCTTCACGACGCTGTGCACAGTACATTACTGAGCAAAGCTGTGGTCGCTGAGGTTCCCTGACGGTTCAGCGGTAAAGAATCCGTCTGCAGCGCAGCGGACTCCAGACCCCCGGAGGAGGGCGTGGCAGCCCACTCCAGCATTCTCGCCTAGGAAATCCCGAGGACGGAGGAGCCGGGCGGGCTATAGTGTCTGGGGTTGCAAGAGAGTCAGACACGAATTAGCAACTAAACAAAAGAAATAGTATCAGTAGTTGAAGACTTTGATTTCACTGCTATCTTCACATTTACTTTGTCTGCTTTTCCCTTACGGGGGTTTTCTGGAGCAAGGAAAACGCTACAAAGCAAAAACCAATTTCGAAGGACTGAATCATGAGCGTGGCTTCTGGTTGGTGGTGGTGGTTTTGTTAAAAACTGATTTCCAAGGACTGAATCATGAGCGTGGCTTCTGGTTGGTGGTGGTGGTTTTGTTTTGAGTTTGCTGGAAACATTCTTCTTTTCTGTATATCTACCTTACAGAGCCACTAAAAGACATATTTCCACTTGGGTATATAAATATTTATAATCCAATATGCAGAACATGGCAATAATAAAATGTAAGCACATTTTTTAAAACATCGATGACTTTAATTTGGTGTTGGCAATTAGAATTTCCAAAACACAGAGGCTATGAATATATGAGTACCTAAATTGATCTCCAATGAACCATCTTTCATAAACATATGCATCTTTTACACTCTGTAAACACCAAAGGCCTTGAAAAGCAATTGCTCAACAAATAATTTTTTAATGCCACTTTCTTACTACAACAGCCCAAAGTCATAAGGTAAATTGTCAACTAATGAATTTCTTCCGCAGGTTAGAATTTGAAACGAAACATCCCAGGAATTTTGCTCATGACATTGAAATTCAAAGAGTGTTATGCATAAGGACAGGCTTCAAAAAGTAATTGGTAATAAATGGAGCAAATGTCTCGAATTATTCCCAACCTAATTTTCAAATTTGATCTTCTGAATGTAAAACTCAAGGCAAAACAATAACCAATCATGCAGCTAATTGCTGTGAAATACAAAGGCATCTTCCCACCAATTTATTTTGTAATATAGTTTGGTTTTATTTACCTCTGATGCACTCAAAACATTACGATTTGTTTATCCTTATGAAAATTAACAGTAAACAGAGTCTTAATTTGGGAAATGGGAACCGGAGAGTAAGACTTCTTGGGATTATTTACAAAATGATTTGTCTTTCTGTCTTCCTTTTCCAAGCAGGAAATAAAATGCTTGTTCACAGGCTGAAAAAAGGTAGTGACCTCTAAGGTAAGGAGATCTGTTCTTTCCAACTGAGACAGGTAGTCAAGTTTCAATCACAATTGATCTTTAAGAAAAAGGGCAAGACGGATTTAACTTAGGTTTCATATTTCCCTCAAAACTGATGAAAGTTTACCAGTTAGATGTTCTAACTATATTGTGTCTAAATATTTCTGTTTTGCTTGGTCACATTCAAACTCCACATTTCTTTTTCTTTTAATTGGAGTTTTTTTTTGTTGTTTTATAATTAACCTGGAAAAATCCATTGCTAACACTGAAACACTCATTTCTGCCAGGCTTCCTAAATGCAGACAAGAAAAAAATTTTTGTCAATTTTTCCATCCAAAGTCATTTTTAAGTAGCAAATTCTTAATGAGCTCTGTGGAGAGACTGCCAGTCAAGTCACTCCTTAGCATTTCCCAGGTATCAAGGCCATGTTCGTGTCCAGAGGCACACGGGATTTTAAAAGGTTATAAATCTACCAATCAAGAACATGCTTCTATAAACTCACTCATTTCTACCCAAATGTTGGAAAGTCAGCCTTTAACCAGGATCACTTACGTTGTCAGGTAACAGTGGGTTTGTCATTGCAATTACCCCGTTATACGAGACTGTGTGCTGGTTGGAGGTGGTACTCCTCAACAGTTCATGAACTCTTCAGAGAAAGGCTCTTCTTTATGAATCTTGGTCCCCTGGCTCCTCACCAGCATCTGGCATAGAATGGGTAGCAAATTGATTTATTGAATGAATGAGTCAAGAGGCTTTTAGGGAATACCTGTTAGGTGTTAGGCATCATTCTAGGTACTGGAGTTATGGTGGGCAATGCACTTGGAGGAGGAAATGGCAGCCCATTCCAGTATTCTGCCTGGACAATCCCATGGACACGGGAGCCTGGCGAGCTACAGTCCCTGGGGTCACAAAGAGTCACTGAGCACGCACGCAACATGTCAGAGCCGCAGTTCTCAAAGAAATCTCCAGGTCAGCAACAGCAGCACCAGGGAACTTCTTCACATGCTGCTTCTTGGGCCTCATGCCAAAGTGCCTGAATCAGAAATGCCGGGCATGGTGGAGGCTTTAAAAATGTCTCCAGCTGATGGTGACACATGCCCAGGTGCGAGGGCCAGGGTAGCTCCTTTAGAGGGACTTATAAAGATGTGTGTGTGTGTGTGTGTGTGTGTGCACTAAGCCACTTCAGTCGTGTCCAACTCTGCGACCCTATGGATGTAGCCCACCAGTCTCCTCTGTCCATTAGATCCTCCAGGCAGGAATACTGAGCAGGTTGCCGTGCCCTCCTCCAGGGGATCTTCCTGGCACAGGGATCGAACCTGCACCTCTTACGTCTCCTGAATCGCGAGGCAGGCTCTTTACCATTGGCCCCACCTGGGAAGACTGACGATCTCTTTGCTGCTGCTGCCGCTGCGTCACTTCAGTCGTGTCCGACTCTGTGTGACCCCAGAGATGGCAGCCCACCAGGCTCCCCCGTCCCTGGGATTCTCCAGGCAAGAACTCTGGAGTAGGTTGCCATTGCCTTCTCCAATGCATGAAAATGAAAAGTGAAAGTGAAGTCATTCAGTCGTGTCCGACTCTTTGCGACCCCATGGACTGCAGTGTACCAGGCTCCTCTGTCCAAGGCATTTTCCAGGCAAGAGTACTGGAGTGGGGTGCCATTGCCTTCTCCAACGATCTCTCTAGTGGATGGTACTTCAGGTGAGAACTGTTTTTTCTATTTTTTTGGCCTGCACCACAGTTTATGGGATCTTAATTCTCCTACCAAGAATCTTCACACTTGTCAACCCTGAAATGGAAATGTGGAGTCCTAACCACTGGCAGCCAGGGAATTACTAAGAGCTAGATTTACAGAAGACTCTTGAGAGTCCCTTGGACTTCAAGGAGGTCCAACCAGTCCATTCTAAAGGAGATCAGTCCTGGGTGTTCTTTGGAAGGACTGATGCTAAAGCTGAAACTCCAATACTTTGGCCACCTCATGTGAAGAGTTGACTCATTGGAAAAGACTCTGATGCTGGGAGGGATTGGGGGCAGGAGGAGAAGGGGACGACAGAGGATGAGATGGCTGGATGGCCATCAACTCGATGGACATGAGTTTGGGTGAACTCCGGGAGTTGGTGATGGACAGGGAGGCCTGGCGTGCTGCGATTCATGGGGTCGCAAAGAGTCAGACACGACTGAGTGACTGAACTGAACTGAACTGAACTGAGATTTACAGAAAAGAGCCAGCCATAGAAAGATCATGAGGGCAAGCATTCCAGGCAGAGAAACCTCGTAGTGCAAATACTAAGATAAGAACAAGTTTGTTGAGTCCAAGGAAAAAGGGGAAAAAATTGAAAAGGTCAGTGTGGTTGAATTAAGAAAAATAACAGCTGGAGTAGAACACTGGATCTGAGAGATGAGGAGGAAAATCTCTTCTCTGGCTTCACAGGCCATGGTGGGGACTTCGAATTTTATTCTCAAAGGGATAAGAGGCCAGAAAGTGTTTTGAGTAGGGGAATGGCATAGGCTGAAAATATTGGACAAAAAACGTAATACAGGAAATGTATATGAAATGTATGCATCATATGTATACTTGCTCCCTGGAAGGAAAGCCATGGCAAACCTAGACAACATACTAAAAAGCAGAGACATCACTTTGCCGACAAAGGTCTGCATAGACAAAGCTATGGTTTTTCCAGGGTCATGTATGGATGTGAGAGTTGGACCATAAAGAAAGCTGAGCACCAAAGAATTGATGCTTTTGAACTGTGGTGCTGGAGAAGACTCTTGAGAGTCCCTTGGACTGCAAAGAGATCCAACCAGTCCATCCTAAAGGAAATCAGTCCTGAATATGCTTTGGAAGGACTGATGCTGAAGCTGAAGCTCCAAAATTTTGGCCACTTGATGCAGAGAGCCAACTCATTGGAAAAGACCCTGATGCTGGGAAAGATTGAAGGCAAAAGAAGGGGCCACAGCAGGGGATGAGATGGCTAGATAGCATCACCAACTCAATGGACATGAATTTGAGCAAATTCCAGGAGACAGTGGAGGACAGAGGAACATGGCAAGCAAGTCTGAGGTCAGGAAGAGTTGAACATGACTTAATGACTAAGCAACAACGTGTGTGTGTGTGTGTGTGTGTGTGTGTGTGCAGTGCCCCTTGTGGTAAAGAACCTGCCTGCCCATGCAGGAGACGCAGGAGACACAGGTTCAATCCCTGGGTCCAAAAGATTCCCTGGAGGAGGAAGTGGCACCCACTCCAGTGTTCTGGCCTGGGAAAGCCCATGGACAGAGGAGTCTGCTGGGCTACAGTCCATGGGGTCATAAAGAGTCACACACACCTGCACATATATTGCATGTATAAAGCATGCAGATGGCAAAACAGCTTTTCAATGTTCATATATACACTACATATTATACATTGTATACATAATTTACAGATACATTCTTAAGCATGTTTTGCCCAAGTAAGTATTTTGTTTTTCCAAGGAAAAAAATTGATTTGTTAGCTTGAGATAACCAGGTTGGAAATGATTTCAAGGTACAATGTTCCCTGCCATGAGCAGTTAACCTGCTCTGGAGTAAGGGATTTTCAGTGAAAATTCTTCCTGGGTCAGGTGTTTACTCCTTAGCTGTTGCAGACTTTCATAAACACTGCCTGCCAAAATGCTTTTACCCAAACTGACAGCGGAATGTAAAGTTGTCAGCGGATAAGAAGGAAAGAATGAGGCCAAGCTGGGGAAGAATGAAAATGAGGAATCTTTCGGCTGCCCACACGTGACGCTGTCTGGTCGCCATAACAAGTGCTGGCTCTTGGCTTTCGGGTGGGCGGGTAGATGGGGACACAGGGATGGGTGGAGTCCATTAACGAAACAGAACAACCCCCGATTGACAAATGTCAAAACCACCAGTTCATCACCACTGCAGTAGGGAGACTTCTAAAAATCCAGCTAAACCAGTAGGCCTGGCCTTCTGTGAGCGTCAAAGCAGTTACATGTGCATCTTAGCTGTTCACCAGACGCAGATTCATAGCATTCAATGCCCCAACGGCCTGCTGCCATCTGTAATCATTTGTCTTTAAAGTAGTCGCTCTTCTGGAAAAACATGGCATCTCTCACACTACAGAAGACAGAAGCGTGGACAGTCTATGAATCTAGATATTCTAAATTTATTCTGAGAGTTCTGTTAATGAAGAATTTACATACAAATGCTAACTGGGTGAATTAATAATTCTTCTCATGTGGCAAGATTACTAAATAGTAATTTAGTGACTATTACTAAAATAGTTCACTCCTGAGCATACTGGCCCGTTTCTCTGCTGTTCTACCAGAAGTGGGTTTGAGAAACGATTGATCTGTGTCTCTTGTCTAGGTCTGCTATCCATTAAAGATAGATTCCTGCTTACATTGTTTTTCCCTCCACACATTTGCATGTAAATGAGAGCTCTCTTTTGGTAGTAGGAAATGTCTTTCTTTTTATTCTAATTTACTGGCCCGTTAATAGGTTTCTGCATATTTGTTTTCTGATTCAAAGCTCCACTCATTAAAAATAAAATCCTTTGACTGTTATTTGGTTAGAGATAACTTGAGCGAAATTTGTAGAAACAGGTTTTGAAGTTTTTAAAAGATCATTTACTTTGATTGGAAGAAACACATGGGAGAATTTCAGAGCATCCTAGCTTTTTTTAAGTAAAAATTCAAGAGTGAAAATCAACGCTCACCTAGTGGCATGCAAGGGATTCAGTTATTGCTGTCATCTACTTTTTCGTGAGGACTCCACCAACTCCCTTAGTATTTCATAATGTCTCATAGAGTAATCCTAGAAAGAGTTCAGGCATTAAGACCCATCCATTTGTCAATCCTTATTTGATAATGAATTACCTTAGATATGCAGGTGATGCCACTCTCATGGCAGAAATTGAAGAGGAACCAAAGAGCCTCTTGATGAGGATGAGAGAGGAGAGTGAAAAAGCAGGCTTAGAACTCAGCATTCAAAAAACTAAGATCATGACATCTGGTCCCATTACTTCATAGCAAATAATTGGGGAAACACTGGAAACAGTGACAGATTTTATTTTCTGGGGCTCCAAAATCGCGGTGGATGGTGACTGCAGCCATGAAATTAAAAGATGCTTTCTCCTTGGAAGAAAAGCTATGATACACCCAGACAGCATATTAAAAAAAAAAAAAAAAAAGCACAGACATGACTTTCCCGACAGAAGTCCATATAGTCAGAGCTACGGTTTCCCAGTAGTCATGTATGGACATGAGACCATAAAGAAGGCTGAGTACCGAAGAATTGATACATTTGAACTGTGGTGTTGGAGAAGACTCTTGAGAGCCCCTTGGACTGCAAGGAGATCCAACCAGTCCATCCTAAAGGAAATCAGTCCTGAATATTCATTGGACAGACTGATGCTGAAGTTGAAGTTCCAATGCTTTGGCCACGTGATTTGAAAAGCTGACTCATTGGAAAAGACCCTGAAGCTGGGAAAGATTGAAGGCAGGAGGAGAAGGGGGAGACACAGGATGAGATGGTTGGATGGCATCACTGACTCAATGGACATGAGTTTGAGCAAACTCCAGAGATGGTGAAGGACAGAGAAGCCTGGTGTGCTGCAGTCCATGGGGGTCACAAAAAGTCAGACATGACTTAGCGACTGAACAACAACAAATGATTTTTTGATTACCTACCACAGCAAAATGACAACAATAATCCCTGACTCTGAGTTATTTATAATCAATTTAGGAGGATGAACATTTCATGCAAAGATGGGCTCGATAAAGGACAGAAATGGTATGGACCTAACAGAAGCAGAAGATATTAAGAAGAGGTGGCAAGAATACACAGAAGAACTGTACAAAAAAATCTTCACGACCCAGATAATCACAATGGTATGATCACTCACCTAGAGCCAGACATCCTGGAATGTGAAGTCAAGTGGGCCTTAGAAAACATCATTACGAACAAAGCTAGTAGAGGTGATGGCATTCCAGTTGAGCTATTTCAAATCCTGAAAGATGATGCTGTGAAAGTGCTGCACTCAATATGCCAGCAAATTTGGAAAACTCAGCAGTGGCCACAGGACTGGAAAAGGTCAGTTTTCATTCCAATCCCAAAAAAGGCAATGCCAAAGAATGCTCAAACGACCGCACAATTGTACTCATCTCACACACTAGTAAAGTAATGCTCAAAATTCTCCAAGCCAGGCTTCAGCAATACGTGAACCATGAACTTCCTGATGTTCAAGCTGGTTTTAGAAAAGGCAGAGGAACCAGAGATCAAATTGCCAACATCTGCTGGATCATGGAAAAAGCAAGAGAGTTCCAGAAAAACATCTATTTCTGCTTTATTGACTATGCCAAAGCCTTTGACTGTGTGGATCACAATAAACTCTGGAAAATTCTTCAAGAGATGGGAATACCAGACCACCTGACCTGCCTCTTGAGAAACCTATATGCAGGTCAGGAAGCAACAGTTAGAACTGGACATGGAACAACAGACTGGTTCCAAATAGGAAAAGGCTGTACATTGTCAGCCTGCTTATTTAACTTGTATGCAGAGTACATCATGAGAAACGCTGGGCTGGAAGAAGCACAAGCTGGAATCAAGATTGCCTGGAGAAATATCAATAACCTCAGATATGCAGATGACACCACCTTTATGGCAGAAAGTGAAGAGGAACTAAAAAGCCTCTTGATGAAAGTGAAAGTGGAGAATGAAAAAGTTGGCTTAAAGCTCAACTTTCAGAAAACTAAGATCATGGCATCCGGTCCCATCACTTCATAACAAATAGCTGGGGAAACAGTGGAAACAGTGTCAGACTTTATTTTTCTGGGCTCCAAAATCACTGCAGATGGTGACTGCAGCCATGAAATTAAAAGATGCTTACTCCTTGGAAGGAAAGTTATGACCAACCTAGATAGCATATTCAAAAGCAGAGACATTACTTTGCCAACAAAGGTCCATCTAGTCAAGGCTATGGTTTTTCCAGTGGTCATGTATGGATGTGAGAGTTGGACTGTGAAGAAAGCTGAGCGCCGAAGAATTGATGCTTTTGAACTGTGGTGCTGGAGAAGACTCTTGAGAGTCCCTTGGACTGCAAGGAGATCCAACCAGTCCATTTTAAAGATCAGTCCTGGGATTTCTTTGGAAGGAATGATGCTAAAGCTGAAACTCCAGTACTTTGGCTACCTCATGGGAAGAGTTGACTCATTGGAAAAGACTCTGATGCTGGGAGGGATTGGGGGCAGGAGGAGAAGGGGACGACAGAGGATGAGATGGCTGGATGGCATCACTGACTCGATGGACGTGAGTCTCAGTGAACTCCGGGAGTTGGTGGTGGACAGGGAGGCCTGGTGTGCTGTGATTCATGGGGTCGCAAAGACTCAGACACGACTGAGCAAGTGAACTGACTGACTAGGAGGATGAGGTAATTACTGAAAAGATAATGAACCCCACCAGGGAGCCTGGGCTAAATATCCAGTAAGCAAGATCTCTGGATGTTTCTGATTTTCTGAGCACAAGTGTCCACTGGAATTAACTGGAGAGCTTTTAGAAATACAGATTCCCAAGCAATGCCCAATGACTCCCTTCTCTGAACCCACTAAATCAGACTCTAGGGGAAAACCCTGGGAAACATGTTTTTAAAAAACTACGAGCTCATCATGAGACATCCAGACCTGCGCCCGTCCATGGGCCACTGCTCTGGAATTTCTAAGGAGGAAGAATATCACCGCCATGAGAAACAGTCAAGCAGGTCTCTGTAGCTGAGGCAGGATCAAGGAGGACCCTGGGAAATACAGTAAGGCAAAGTTCAGTGAGGGAGACAGTCCAGGGGACTGTGCCCTGCCTGAGAAAGGCCAGGATGGCCGTGGGCACACAGAACGGCAGAACCTGGCAGTGTGGCAGCCCTCAGTTGTCTCAGGCTGTGATGGAAGGGGCAAGCCAGCACGGGACTGAATATTGCCTAGAGCTTGTGAACCCTTCAAGGGCAGATAGTGTGTGAGAGGCTAGAAAATATCTTAAAAATACTAAACTCTGTTTCTCTACCCTACTGGAATTTTCATTTTATACCCTGACTCTCCTCCAAATGTAATTACTACATCACTGGTTGCCAAGCCCAAATCACGTTAAATAAGCAATCCACGCACTTCTCTCAGTTAGAACATTTGAGCCATGTTTTAATACATGTATAATTACTTATAATGTATTACATACATGTGACACTACTATATTATACACGGATGTTCTATTACCTGGATTAAAAATAGAACTTGGAAATGGTTTGATAAAGGCTGAAGTAGCAAATATCTTACTAGCTGTAAATTAAATTTCATAGAGTCGTGACAACATGCCTTTTTTGTTCCAACAAAAAAATATTATTAATCCTTTGTAGGAAACAATATGACCGAATAGGCTTTATTATATTTTAAATGCAAGTTCAACTAGTGAGTCACAAGCTTGGGGAAATAAATGATGAGTAAAAGCACTGCTTTCTAACGCATTAGAGTAGAAAATGTTTCTTTAGATTAGAAAAAGAGAGAAGTTGAAGTAGAATCAGGGACTTCCCAGGTGGCTCAGTGGGTAAAGAATCCGCCTGCAACACAAGAGATGCAGGCTTGATCCCTGGGTTGGGAAGATCCCCTGGAGGAGGGCACGGCAACCCACTCCAGTATTCTTGCCTGGAGAATCCCATGGACAGAGGAGCCTGGCGGGCTACAGTCCATGGGGTCGCAAAGAGTCGGACACGACTGAAGCGACCGAGCATCCCCACACACAAAGTGGAATCAACAAGAGACGGGACTTCCGGGTCCCTGAGCGAACGCTCCATACCCTGCTGGACAGGTGGGTTTATGTGACCCTGGACAAAACATGATTTTCACCTCAGGTGTAGACTTCAGAACAAACAGCCCAGTGAGATGTAAATCTCAGATGTAAATACATCTCAATACCTGAACATTTAAGAAAATTCATGAAACCTTTTAAAAAGATGAGCTGGAATTTAATGCTTAATCCTTTCCTATACGCCACACCAAATTTCAGGATTTGCAAAGTATGCATTTCAAGAGGTGGTCAAAACATACTTGTTAAATGGTCACCAATGAAACCATGCCTAATTTGAGTCATTTAGCCCCTCTGACAGTCCAGTAGTCAGAAAATCTGTGTCATGGAAAATCCGTAATAAAAATAATCTGTGCACAGAGGATGAAGCATTGAACAAAAAGGACTACCAGTTTACACTGGCTTGGGTTTTATTGTTTTAATTTACAATATAAATGGAAGGTCATCTGTGTTAGACTGAGGTCTTTGGACATTTTTGCTACGAAATAAAAATGGTTACTCTAGTTCAGTCCATGAAACGTATGAACACGTGATGCACCTTCAGTAACTTTGACTTAAAAAAAACCACCTCGGAAGTGCTCTTCACCTCGCAACGTGATGATTTCTTTTTACCAATCTGGCCTATGTAGCTCAGTGTGACTGTCTGTGGACGTGTCTGAATCACGTCCTGTCCCTTGTGGGGTCAGCTACTCAAATGCAGGAGGATGTGGTTACAAAACTGAAAACATCCAACCCAAGAAAAACGAGAGGATGGATATAGACATGAACTCCTTTGGACAAACGTGTTCTGTGTCGACAGGTAAGTTGTGAGACAGACACTTTTTAGATACCTTGCCTCTTGGTTAGAAGATAATTGGAACGACCTAGTTGCAAAGATGTTTTGTAATTGTTGCTACCGAGAAGCTTCTACAAGGTCCAATAATACCCTCTTAAAGCACATCAGAGAGAGAAGATAAACGCCATCTGGCCTGTTTTCCAGAACAGGTGGTCGTCACAGTAGATGTTAATTCTAACACTCGTTTCTTTTGAAATGTGGTGGGGGCTGTATTCAGTGGTTCCTAAAGACGCGCTTAAACTCCAGCACTTGACTCAAAAAAATGTCCTTTTCTGTTGCTGCTAAAGTTTGTTGTTTAAACACAGTAATGACTTTACTGTTTTTCTAACACAAAGTACTTCATAATGCTCATTTAAAAAAAAAAATCAGATAACAAAGCAAAGTAGAAAGAAGTGAGTAAAAATTACCCAGAATCTCAACACTCAGAAAAAAATTACTATTCTTAGTCTGTTTTATATGTATATCTATAGGATACGTTTCAATTTCTAATTTAAATACAAATAAAATTATATTTGCTCTTTTTGACTCATCTTTGCTTACTAAATATTATGGATTTTTTTCATGTCAATAAAATAACTATTTCAGAAATTGTTATGGCTCTAAAATGAGAGAGTATGAATGGACCAGGAGGTATTAACCAATTCATACTAATGAACATTAGATTATTTTTAATATTTTGCTACATCAGGCACTCTTTTCCTTAAAACATAAAAACAGCTCTCTTAAGGTATAAATTACACTTGATAACATCTACTAGTTTTAAGCAGACTTCCTGGTGTCTCAGCAGTAAGGAATCCGCCTGCAATGCAGGAGACCCCATTCTCTGGGTTGGGAAGTCTCTGGAGAAAGGAATGGCAACCCACTCCAGTATTCTTGCCTGGGAAAATCCCATGGACAGAGGAGCCTGGTGGGCCACAGTCCACGGGGTCGCAAGAGTCGAAAACAACTCAGCGACTAACCCGAGACGGCCGACACACTGGTCTTAAGCACAGAATGTAAGGCATTTTAGAAGTGCAAGTGAGCATTCTTACATATCAATTTGTGCACTTGGAAAATTATCTCCTGAGCTTAAATTCCTAGAAATGGAATCCTTGGCCTACAAGTAGGCAAGTGTTTCAGATTTTTTAATGCGAATTGCTAAAATGCTGTCTAGGAATATTGTACTAGGAAATACTTCTTTCTGATTCATGTGTTACTCAAAAAAAAGGTTTTTATTTTTAAAGAAATAGTTGTTCCGGCAACTTTGGAAAGATATTCAATGAATGGCGAATGAACATTCAAACGAATTGCCAAGTTCCCTCCTAAGGAGGCCCTGCCTGCTTCCCTAGCCCAATCCTGCGCCTGCCCCTTATACGGGGTGCTT
Organism: Bos mutus; assembly: GCF_027580195.1. Taxonomy (NCBI): domain Eukaryota; kingdom Metazoa; phylum Chordata; class Mammalia; order Artiodactyla; family Bovidae; genus Bos; species Bos mutus. The sequence continues at coordinate 15,302,725 of NC_091629.1, forward strand.
CTCAAATGTGCAAGTTACATCCCCACTCGGGGGTTCGCCTGACTCTCTGTTCCGCTGGGTCGTCCTTTTTGCACAGTTGCACTTCAGCAACAAGCATGGCAGACCCTGCATCCTTCAAGTTCAGCGAGTCCTGGAACGAACCCACCTGCACTGCTTACTCTTCACGCGCCACGACCGTGTCCCTCAGGGCGCTGCACAGCCTACAAAGCTCCCTGGTTGTCATCTCTTTTTGTCTCATCCTTTTGTCAGGATAAAGGAAACAGCGTGTCTTTTCCCACCTCTGCAACGCCAGACACCTACTACACAACCTGTGTGAGGAATGCCCTGTATCACTTGCATTTAAAAATTAAATAATAAATGAACACATGGAAGATATTTACTAGTATGGTTCCCATATATATGAAATCAGCTGAAAAAAATTTCTGATTCATATAAGTGAAACCATATGGGTTGTGTTCATTCTTATTTAATTATTTATTAGTGTCTCAAATCCGTAAGTGTCAAACGTGAGTGCTATCAGAAAGTCTAGGGTGCCAGCGGGTGCCTTCTGATGCTGCCCGCCTGGGTTCCTCATCTGAGACTCCACAGAGCCTGTTTCGTGACGCTCACTGCTGATCCCAACGCTGCTGAGGTCCCTGGACCTTCCCCGTCCTCCGGTGGTGACTGACACAGTGCACTCACTCCATCCTTCCTAAGCCTCTGCATTTCTCCACTTCTGTTTTCTTGCTGCCTCTCTGGTGCTTCTTCTGCTACTCCACCTCCAGACATGGCAGTGCCCCAGGAATTCATCATCAACCCTCTTCTTTGTTTTCTAGCCAGAAACAGCTCATCCAGGGCATACCCTTAAATACTGCCTATAAGAAAGGACTTTCAGATTTGTCCCTCCTGTCCAAGTCAGTGCTCTGCACTCCAAATACACCCACACATCCAACTGCTTCCTTGACCCCAGCTGTCATCTGACACTTGGTGTAGCGAAGGCGGAGCTCCTGTGTCCAGTCCTCACTGCATCCCGCATGATACACACTCTCAAGGGGGATTCCTCCCCGGACTTGATCCTCTAATTAAATGAAACTTCCATTCACAAACCAGCTCCAGCTCCACGTTGAGTCATTCTCGATTCCTTCCTGCCACTGACCTTAATGATCTAAATATGTGTCCTTCTCCTTCTTCATCTCTGCTGACCTCTCATTCAAACCACCATCTTCTCTCACGTGGCTTAGAGTGATAACCTTTGAATTCTCAGTGCTGGCCCACATACAGTGCACCTTTCCACAGGGGCATCAGAGGCACCTTTGAAAAACACAGCTGGATCACCCCATTCCACTGCTAAGGAGTATGTTGTTATTGCTATTCAACTGCTAAGTCGTGTCTTACCCTTTGTGATCCCATGGACCATAGCCTGCCACACTCCTCTGTCCATGGGATTTCCCAGGCTAGAATACTGGAGGGGGTTGCCATTTCCTTCTCCAGGGGATTTTCCCGACCCAGGGATCATCTCCTGAATTTCAGGCAGATTCTTTATCACTCTGCCACCCAGGGAGCCTGCTTAGCAGCATTCACAGTCTCTATTATATTCCAGTAAGACCCCCTCCCAAAATTATGACAAGCAACAATGTCTCTACACATTGCCATGTGTCTCCAGGTGGGGAAAACCGTGCTAGATTGAGAACCACTCATCTAGTTTCTTCTGTGTTCTGGTACCACATACATGAGAATGTCAGTGCGGCTAACGTTTCCTTGGCACTAACTCAGAAGAGCAGTCACCATTTCAATGGAAGGTGCGACTGGAGAACAATGCTCTTTACAATTCAATTTTTTCCAGTCTGAGGCAGCAGATCCACAGGCAGCCCTAGCCTCGCTGACGGCAGACTTCCAAACTCAAAACCCATATGTGGCACTGTGGCCTGTCACTAGCGCCCTTAAGCAAAAGAAAATTTAGACTTGGTGGCATTTTGTGACAGCCTTTAGAATGTCTGATTTCATATGTTTTAAAAAATGATTTGGTCACGGTGGACTCAAAGTTAGCAAATAATTTTATGGTTTCTATTGCTACTCCTGAGAAACATGCCAGCTTCATTATACAGATTATCTTCGACTATTTTAGAACTACCCATAGTAGAGATTGTAGCTATTGCTGTCAATTGCACATTCAGAAAAAGTCAAATATAGAGACAAGATTTGAATTTGGACATCACAGATTTCCCTAAAATCATAAAACTCTCTTTATTAGCAAATGCCTATCTTCTTGACTGGGCTTCCCAGGCGGCGCTGGAGGCAAAGCAGCCTCCAACTTCTGCAGGAGACACAGGAGCTGCAGGTTCGATCCCTGGGTCGGGAAGGTCCCCTGGAGCAGGAAATGGCAACCCACTCCAGTATTCTTGCCTGGAGAATTCTGTGGACAGAGGAGCCTGGCGGGCTACAGTCCATGGGGCTGCAAAGAGTAGGACACAGCCAGTCACCAAGATTTTACAGATCTGCCCGGATGAGGCGAGGTTAGGCTTCAACACCACAGCCTCTATTCTCAGTTACATCTCATTAACCGACTGGCGGTGTTATGAGGACCTCCCAGTCCTTGGAAGACGGAATGCATAAACGTGAAGACTTAAATAGACCCGAACAACTGCAGTCTCATTCCACAGGGTCTCCAGTTCACACTAGAAGAGCACTTTCTGAATCGAAGGCCAGTGCCAAGTCCCCGACAGTATTTCCATCTCCACTCTGACAGCTGGCAGCTGAAGCTGTTAGGACTTGCTCCCCTGAAGGCCTAGATTCTGATTGCAAACCAACAATGCCCGATTTTGTTCTCAGTCACCACACAGAAGAGGAAAATCTTGAGTCAGACACAGAAATAAAATATTCTGTTTCCCTCAAAGACTTTACAATTGGCCACAGTGAAAAAACAGTGAACCAAACCTTGGTAACTACCTTTCTGAAAATACATGCCTGCTTTATGGGACATGGGGTTTGTTATGGTCTTTATAAAAATCTCTTTATAATAACCCTTGGAAGGTGAATATATTCCCCTTATCCTTTTATTAAAAAAAAAAAAAAACAGTGAAAAGCAATGACCACTGCTTACAAACAGGGGCTTCCTAGGTGGTTCTAGTGGTAAAAAACCTGCCTGCCAATGCAGGAGACGTGGGTTTGATCCCTGGGTTGGGAAGATCTCCTGGAGGAGGGCATGGCAACTCACTTCAGTATTCTTGCATAGAAAATCCGTTGGACAGAGGAGCTTGGTGGGCTACAGTTCATGGGACTGCAAAGAGTTGGACATGCCTGAAGCAACTTAGCAAAAAACCCTGCAAAAACTAATCAAGAAAACATTCGAAATTTCCCTTTCACAACCCAGTTTCAGTTATCCAACTTGGAAGAAACCACTGTTAAAGTTTGCTGTATTCAGATTTTTAAAAAATGGAAATAGCATATTTGTGCACATACATGCATTTTTATAACCTAGGAAATTTACTATCCCATTGCTGTTCACCTTGACGCTTTCATGCAACTATAAAACATAGAAATACTCTTACAGCTCTAATCTCATTATTTTATTGAATGAGTATGCTGTAACTTTTTAAGAATTCCTCTCCTGATAGACATATAGGTACTTTATAAATCCTGTGCTCTCTCCCTGCAGGCGTATCCCGCTCTGGCCATCTCTCCCCGCCTCCCCGTCTTCTGTCCTAGCCCAGGCTGCCCTTCTGTCTCTGTGGGGGGTTCACAACGGCCCCTCAGCGCTCTCGGCTTTGGCCCTTGTCCCCTCCATGCAGCCCAGTCGCGGCTCAGCAGCCAGTATGGTTTGATTAAAACACAAAACAGGACTTCCCCGGTGGCACAGTGGGTAGGAATCCACCTGCCAGTGCAGCGGACACGGCTTCCACCCCTGGTCGGGGGAGATCCCACCTGCCATGGAGCCACGAAGCCCGTGCGCCGCAACTACTGAGGCCGCCCCGCAGCTACGGAGCCCGCACGCCCAGAGTGCTCGCTCCGCTACGAGAGGCCCCTGCGCCTAGGTGCCGGGCCCGCAGCGAAGAGGAGCTCCCGCTCGCCGCACCTAGAGAGACCTGCGCATGGCAAGGAAGACCCCGTGCGGCCAAGAATAAAAAATAAATAAAAATTAGACACCCACGACACAAGACAGATCCCGTCATACTCCTGCTCAGAACCGTCCCCTCCTCTCCCGTGTCACTCAAGTAAAAGCCAAGGTCACCACAGCAGCCACCTCGTCCCGGCGCTCCCGGGCACTGCAGACACCTCCATCGACTTCTCTCACCTCCCTCTCCTCCATTCCAGCCCCTCAGTACCTCCGCCGTCCCTTGAACATGCCAGGCTCCGTCCTACCCCAGGGACTTTGCACGTGCTGTTTCCTCTGCCACAACCTCTCTTCCCCAGCTGTGCACCTGAGCCCGCTCCTCAAGTCCTCCTGGTCTTTACTCGGATGTAAAGACGTCCGAGGAAAGACATCAACACTCAGGACGGCGTTTCCGGCAGCCACACTGAAAATCACACGTACACCCGGGGCACACGTCGCACTTCCTTCCCATGAAGGAATATGATCTATTTTAGTGATGTGTTCTGTTTACCATCTTTCCTAACAGGAACATAAGCTCCATGAGGAAAAGAGATACAAATTTAAATATCCATTTACAGCTGGTTCCCAAAGTCTTGAAGGTAATAAATACTCAAAAAATATCTGCGGGACTTCCCAGATGGCTCATTGGTAAAGAATACACCAGCCAATGCAGGAGGCATGAGTTCGATCCCTGGTCCAGGAAGACCCCTCATGCTGCAGAACAGCTAAGCCCAGGCACCACAACTGCTGAGCCTGTGCTCCCGAGCCTGGGGCCACTGCTACCGAGCCCACGTGCCGCAGCTACGGAAGCCTGTGAGCGCTGGAGCCAGTGCTTCACAAGAGAAGCCAGGGCGGTGAGAAGCCCGCACACCGCAACCAGAGAGGAGACCCTGTTCTCCACAAGCAGAGAAATCTCGCACAGCAATGGAGACCCAGCACAACCCAACAAAAAAAGATAGATAAAAATAAAACATATGTATGGAATGAACAAATGAGTTACAAATAACGGTGAAGTTGATGTTCTTATGGTCTACCCTACTGTATTTGGGGAGAAAATTTGTAGAATAGGTTTTTAGAAAAGGAATTACTATTTCAAAGGATAGAGAGATGTATGTGTATGGAATATGAAGTCTCCGAGGAATCATCATCAGAGAGATCGAAAATATTTAAACACAGAGGGAACGGGCGAAACATCTTTGGCTTTGGGAGATGTCAAGAACAGCAAAGGACGCATGCTGCCCCCCGTGCCAGGCAGTCACATCAGATGACGCAGAAGGATCCTTGCCACGGTGCGGACATCACTAGGTTAACAACCGGAGTCATTTCTGGTGTCCGGCTTCCCTGGATTCCCCCATCATCACATGTCTGGGCCAAAAAATAAACCAGAAAATCAAATGGTAAAACAGGGGTAGCAATGAAGGAAACAAAGCTCTGTGTGGTCCCGAGTCCAGGGCTCCCAGCCCGTGGAGCAGACCCTGGTCAGTGACCCTGAGGCATCCTGGGAGGTTCCCCCAGGATGTCCCCTTGGCTGCGAGGGAGGCGGCACTCCTCAGATACTGTCTACATCCCAGGCCTGTTGAGTCAGCGAAAAGCACCCTGCAGATCACCCATTGAGACTTGACTCGGGGGGCAGCTCCGGGGCCAAGCAATGATCAACTCTAAGGGGCTCCAACACCAGACTCACCGAATGCTATTGCTCCTGACAGTGTAATTACACGGCAAAGGTAGCATCTGGTGTGTGACCAGAACACACACACAGGTGCATTTGCACACACCCACAGAAGGACACACACGTGCCATCACACACAGATACACACACTCGCAGAGAAAACACCCACAGGGGAATTACACACAGGCATGTGAATGCACGCACAGGCCCACAGGGGACACACGCATACCTGATGCACACGCACACAGGGGACACACGCACCTGCACACAGATGCACACAGGGGACACACGCACACCTGCACAGAGACACACACAGGGGGCACACACATACCTGCACGCTCACGCAAACAGGCTTCTTCCAGTTTCCCTAGGCAGCCTTTAGATCTGTCTCTCTCGCAAGGCCTCTGGCAGGGAATACCTGGAAGAAGCTACAATAATAACATCCCGGCGATGCGATTAGAGCATGATGACCTGTCTTCTGTGAGAATTAGTCCCTGGTGAAAACACTGATACACTTTTTGTTATGCTTCCCTGGGCAATTTTCCCAACGTGACATGAGCAATTTATGTTATTTGAATAATCGAATGCACCCACTGGTGACCTGAGAACCCACTCCTGTACCGTCAGCCAAGAAATGCAGTGTGTGCGTGAGTGCATGCTCAATCATGTCTGACTCTGTGTGACCCCATGGACTGTGGCCCACCAGGCTCCTCTGTCCGTGGGATTTCCCAGGCAAGAATACTGGAGTGCACTGCCATTTCCTACTCTAGGGATCTTCCCGACCCAGGGATCAAACTCAGGTCTCCTGTATCTCCTGCACTGGCAGGAGGATTCTTTACCCAGATTAACTTTGTCAGTCTACCTCACAGGGCTGCTTTATCATCTAATGAAAAAATTCTGCATCACTGCAAAGAGCTCTCTTTATTTTTAATGAAATCTGGGTTAATTAGGATCTTGTCACCAGTGAGTGCGTTTGAATTTTTGAAAAGGCCTCATTGAAGACATTCCAAAGCAGGGGGTCATTCGCTCGAAGTGTGTTCATCAGACTGCAGTCTCATCCTGACCCCACAGCCTGGCAGCCGTGCTCCAGGAAGAGGAACAGGGGTGGGGTTCCCCGAGACGCTCGCCTTACCACAGTTCTCACAGCCAGACTGGCCGCTTCACTTAACCCTTCTTCAAACTCTCAAAATAATTTTATAAATTCCTTATCTTTGAAAATGGTTGACTCTGACAAGGGGTCTGGAAACAGTCACATGTTTTTCAAACCACAAATCCAGAGCAGGCTTTCTCAGTTTGGGCTCTGTGGCCCATTCTTCCTTGGGCACTGCCCTGTGCGCTGAGCTGTGTTTACCAGCATCCCGACCTCCAGCCCCTAAAAGTCAGGAGCACACTCAGCTGCCCCACTCCTGCAGTCATGACAACCAAAAATGACTTTAGAAAATTGCTGAATGTCCGCAGGTGGGGAGGGTTGGGGGACACAGGTATCACCTCAAACCAGTCAGAATGGCCATTATCAAAAAACTTAAAACTAATAAATGCTGGAGAGGATGTGGAGAAAAGGGAATCCTTTTGCACTGCTGGTGGGAATGTAGATTGATATGGCTACTATAGAGAACAGTATGGAGTCTGTTTTAAAAACTAGGAATAAAACTACCATACGACCCAACAACTCCACTGCTGGGCCTATACCCTGAGAAAAGCACAATTCAAAAAGACACGTGTACCCCAGTGTTCACTGCAGCACTGTTTACAATAGCCAGGACACGGAAGCAATCTGATGTCCATTGACAAATGAGTGGATAAAGAAGTTGTGGTACATACACACAATGGTATAACACTCAGCCATAAACAGGAATACATTTGAGTCAGTTTTAGTGAAATGGATGAACTTACAGCCTGTTATACATAGTAAAGTCAGAAGGAGAAAAAACAAATATTGTACATTAATGCATATGAATATGGAATCTAGAAAAATAGTACCGATGAACTTATTTGCAGGGCAGGAATAAAGATGCAGACATAGAGAACAGACTTGTAGGCACAGCAGGGGAAGGAGAGGGTGGGACGACCTGAGGAAGCCTTGACACGCATGCACCACCAGGTGTGCAATAAATAACCAGTGGGAAGCTGCTGCGTGACACAGGGAGCCCGCCGGTAAGGAGCTAGAAGGTGGATGCGCGGTGGAAGGGACGCGCGGGAGGGAGAGGATCTAGGTACAGTTACGACGACTCAAGCTGCTGTATGGCTGAGACACCAACACAACACTGTAAACCCATTATCCTCCAATTTAAAAAAATTAAAAAAAAAGAACCACTGCTCCAGAGCAGCATCTTGAAATAACTATTTATAAAGCGTTCTACGAGATGCGTTATGAACTATCGCCATGCTTGTAGGGGTGGGGCGACGAAGGCTCGGGGCGGTGACTTGACAGTGTAATACGCGCTGCGTTTTCATTTTGGACTCAATGCCTGTGCTTACAATTTTCATAAACAGTTTACCTTCCAGAGCATCCTGCGGCCTACTGTGCTGCTGGGGACTGATCCAACTTGAACCCACTTGATACAGTTTATAGTCATAATATTAATATTTATTGAATGCTTACAGTGGAAGTGAGAAATAGATTTAAGGGCCTAGATCTGATAGATAGAGTGCCTGATGAACTATGGACGGAGGTTTGTGACATTGTACAGGAGACAGGGATCAAGACCATCCCCATGGAAAAGAAATGCAAAAAGGCAAAATGGCTGTCTGAGGAGGCCTTACAAATAGCTGTGAAAAGAAGAGAAGTGAAAAGCAAAGGAGAAAAGGAAAGATATAAGCATCTGAATGCAGAGTTCCAAAGAACAGCAAGAAAAGATAAGAAAGCCTTCCTCAGCGATCAATACAAAGAAATAGAGGAAAACAACAGAATGAGAAAGACTAGAGATCTCTTCAAGAAAATTAGAGATACCAAGGGAACATTTCATGCAAAGATGGGCTCGATAAAGGACAGAAATGGTAGGGACCTAACAGAAGCAGAAGATATTAAGAAGAGGTGGCAAGAATACACAGAAGAACTGTACAAAAAAGATCTTCATGACCCAGATAATCACGATGGTGTGATCACTGACCTAGAGCCAGACATCCTGGAATGTGAAGTCAAGTGGGCCTTAGGAAGCATCAGTATGAACAAAGCTAGTGGAGGTGATGGAATTCCAGTTGAGCTATTCCAAATCCTGAAAGATGATGCTGTGAAAGTGCTGCACTCAATATGCCAGCAAATTTGGAAAACTCAGCAGTGGCCACAGGACTGGAAAAGGTCAGTTTTCACTCCAATCCCAAAGAAAGGCAATGCCAAAGAATGCTCAAACTACCGCACAATTGCATTCATCTCACACGCTAGTAAAGTAATGCTCAAAATTCTCCAAGCCAGGCTTCAGCAATATGTGAACCATGAACTTCCTGATGTTCAAGCTGGTTTTAGAAAAGGCAGAGGAACCAGAGATCAAATTGCCAACATCTGCTGGATCATGGAAAAAGCAAGAGAGTTCCAGAAAAACATCTATTTCTGCTTTATTGACTATGCCAAAGCCTTTGACTGTGTGGATCACAATAAACTCTGGAAAATTCTTCAAGAGATGGGAATACCAGACCACCTGACCTGCCTCTTGAGAATCCTACATGCAGGTCAGGAAGCAACAGTTAGAACTGGACATGGAACAACAGACTGGTTCCAAATAGGAAAAGGAGTACATCAAGGCTGTATATTGTCACCCTGCTTATTTAAGTTATATGCAGAGTACATCATGAGAAACGCTGGGCTGGAAGAAGCACAAGCTGGGGTCAAGATTTCCAGGAGAAATATCAATAACCTCAGATACGCTGATGACACCACCCTTATGGCAGAAAGTGAAGAGGAACTAAAGAGCCTCTTGACGAAAGTGAAAGAGGAGAGTGAAAAAGTTGGCTTAAAGTTCAACATTCAGAAAAAGAAGATCATGGCATCTGGTCCCATCACTTCATGGCAAATAGATGGCGAAACAGTGGAAACAGTGTCAGACTTTATTTTTTAGGGCTCCAAAATCACTGCAGATGGTGACTGTAGCCATGAAATTAAAAGACGCTTACTCCTTGGAAGGAAAGTTATGACCAACCTAGGTAGCGTATTGAAAAGCAGAGACATTACTTTGCAACAAAGGTCCGTCTAGTCAAGGCTATGGTTTTTCCAGTAGTCATGTATGAATGTGAGAGTTGGACTGTGAAGAAAGCTGAGCACCAAAGAATTGATGCTTTTGAACTGTGGTGTTGAAGAAGAGTCTTGAGAGTCCCTTGGACTGCAAGGAGATCCAACCAGTCCATTCTGAAGGAGATCAGCCCTGGGATTTCTTTGGAAGGAATAATGCTAAAGCTGAAACTGTAGTACTTTGGCTACCTCATGGGAAGAGTTGACTCATTGGAAAAGACTCTGATGCTGGGAGGGATTGGGGGCAGGAGGAGAAGGGGACAACAGAGAATGAGATGGCTGGATGGCATCACTGACTCGATGGACATGAGTCTGAGTGAACTCCGGGAGTTGGTGATGGACAGGGAGGCCTGGCATGCTATGGTTCACAGGGTTGCAAAGAGTCAGACACGACTGAGCGACTGAACTGAACTGAATGCTTACTACACGCCAGGTACCATGCAAAGGTATTTCACACACTCTGTTGTTGGGGGCCAGAGTGAGGTACTCCGCCCATGGCAAAGGTCATGAGGAAGGAGGCTCGACATACGCAAAGGCGGGATCGAGCCTCAGGAGTCCCCCTGGAAATCCTCGAGCATCTACCCCCATGACCAGAGCCTGCCTACTTTACTACTTTGTGCTCACCTACACCTCTGACTTTACGGGGGGCTGTCCCCCACCACCTCTTTTGGAGAAGGAGTTAACTTAGAGCTCCAGTTAATAAAAACTCCTGGGCGTGACAAGAGTGTTTTAACCTACAAACTCCTCTGAAGGTTCTCTAGCCTGCCTGACAGGCTCCTCCGGCCACATGTGATTGCTCACAGCCTCCCAACCGTGAGAGGCACAAGATGCTTTAAACCCTCTAAAAACAGGTTCTTTAGAGAAGTTAGAAAAGTATAAGTATAGTGGGCTAATTAGAAATTGTGTTGGTGAAGGGTTTTTCATTTGTTGAGCCAATGTTTGTTGCTAAGTCTCCATATCCCCTGCCCTTACACACATTAATGAATATATAGAATTAACCTTTGATATTAATCACGTTAGACCTTAGGCTAAGTAAATTCTTTCCTTAACTAAAACCCACTACACCCTCACCCTGTAGGAATGTAACTTTATTTGGGTGGCGTCTGTTTTGAGAATAATCACCCCTGGAGAAATAAGTGTCCTGGTTGACTGACCGCTGTCACAAGGAGAGGGTCGTAAATTGTCAGCAGGCCCCCCTGGCCAGAAGATGATGTAACACCCCTAAGACCTCTGTATACATTTGTATGAAGCACCTGACTTTGATAAAAGTCAGGACTGCTGTCCCCACGTGACTTTTGTATAACATCTTAGTGTATAAAAACAGACTCTGGAAAATAAAGAATTGGGATCAGTTTCTCGAAATACTGGTCTCCCCATGTCGCTCGCTCTCCCACTCTGGCTGAGTCTCCATCTGGAGCGCGGAACCCACCACCTCATCGATCATTTCATGAAACCTCTTGAAGCACTCACTGTCCCCACCGCGGTGATGAGGCGAGTTAGGCTTAGAAAAACTCGGTAACTTGCATGAAACCATATAGATGAGACAGAGCTGACCCTGGGCTTACCTCTCACAGCTCTCTGGCCAGTGTTAACAATCACACTGCATCACTTAGTCATGGCATAACTGAGACATGACATGCAACTCCATACATAAATACTCGGGTCAAGTGTTCACAGCTGAAGCAACCTCTTTGAAGGCATCTATTTGATCCTTAAACACACAGTAACTGAGCACTCACTACATGCCACCCATTCTCCTAGGCTCTAGAGGTACACAGGTGGGCAACCCAGGGGAGATTTAACACCAGCATGCAGAATTTGCTTTTTCCCATCATCCGCCTTATCTATATTGCACCCTAACCCGGTCTCAATTTTGTGAAGCTCAAATTATTTCCATAAGTGCAAAGACAAGACTATATCCTACTATAATACCCATTGCCAAGAGGATCCTGAAAATATACATATTATCACTTAATATAACGAGTGGACAAGACACTAAAGAAAGTCTTGCCCAAGTCACATGAAGCAAACCCTAGAAAATGGTGCTCTTTGATCTGAAGTGCAAGCTTTGAGCAATCTGTTTGATTATTCCCCAAAATTTTTTCTTTCCTGTCCTATCTCCAACGTCAGCTTTGGATGGAAGCATCATTGTACTTCTAAGGACTCACGGATATCTGAAATGTGTTTTCTTTGTCTTTTGCTTAACATTCACTTGGGCACAGAAATCTGGAGAAAACTAGAACCCTTCATACATTTAAGAAAAATAGGACTTCAATATTGTGCAAGCAAAACTCCTTGGAGGTCAATGGTAGGCTAGGAACAAAGGATTAAACTGGGATGACAGATGTCAACAGCAGAGACTGAGACTGACTCAGTTCTGGACTTGGCAGTCAGTGATTCTATGAGATTCATTGTGTCCATTCAGTGGCAAGACTTCCAAGAAATAAGGCATGGGGAAGAGGAGAGAAAGATGGAACAGGCAAAGAAGGATGGAGGGAGTATGGGAGGGGAAAGAGAAAGAATTAAAGAGAGAGACAGAGACAGAAGAAGGAGGAGAAGGGGGAGGAGGGGAGCGCACACTTGCTCTCCACACAGGTTCCCTGGGAATACGGCTAACAGATTGCTAGCACACAAAAGAAAAAGTCAGCGAGACGGCTGGAAAAAGCTTTGTCAACAGATTCAAACCTGCTTAGGGCCTTTGAGGTGGTGAAAGAGGGGAAATGATGCCTAGCCATATTTGGAGAAAATGAGTATTTGCATATTTATTGCTGCAGGAATTAAAATTTCCTTTTTATAGCATTTCCTAACATTTACAGACTGAGCAGAAGTGTGAACAGTGGGGAGGCAATTTGTTTCTCCCTCATAGGCTGCAATTCAATTTGGGGGAAGAAAAAAAAAAGTCCAGCTTTCAAGAGCAACTAGATTAAATTCACAATTCACAGTGGCCGCTCTGGGCAAGCTGGATTCTGTGTTATGACCACACCGTGTGCCTCTTGACAAGTGGGTGGTAAAAGAGCCAGGCCATCACAGCGCTTTTCTGAATAGTCCTAATCCCATGATAATGTGTTTATTGGTCAAAAATAGACCAGTATTAGAAAACACTGCCTACGTGATTAGTCTCTGGAAACTCAACATGCATGCTTGTCTGCTAAAGGCTCTGAAAAGTCCTGTAATAAAGACAGTATATGAAATTTGGTTGATCAAAAATTTCCCAATCCTCTATGAACACAAAACATTTTCCTAATGACTCATTTTATCACACCTATGGCAGGGGTGTGCTCCAGAAACACTCTAGGAAATTGTGGGTCACACGGTTTGCTGTGGTTTCAGATCAGAGCCATTGTATTCATATGAACCAAATCCTCTAGACAGATTAAAGAAACAAATCGTTAAGCTGCTTTAAATGTATTATAGAGTATTCGCTGTCAATAGTAGAAATGAGTCAGTCAAGTAAATATGTGAGTTGCCAATAATAGTTAAGTTTATTGAGTACTCAGCATGTGCAGAGAACAGGCACAGCAAGTATCTCATTGGATCTTAACAATCACAATCACAGTCAAAAAATCATTATTTTTGGTTTGGTTTTCTGAATGAAGGTGCTAAAGCGCTGAGAAGTTAAGTCACGTGCCAGTAGCCTCATAGTGAGCATGGGGTGGATTCCAGGTGTGAATTCAAGTCTCAGCCTAAGTCCTTTGCTCACAACTGTCTTGCCTCTGTCTCCTCTACCTGGCACAGTCATGCAAAAAGAAGACAGGGATGGAAGGGAACTATGTTTGTTGAAAGCTTCACACATGTTCTCAACCGGGAGGTCTGCACACACCCTTTCTCATTTGATGCATCTTCCACGCCTGGAATGACAATGGATTTTACACGGATACACAGGTCTGCAGGACTCCAGGAGCTCAGATTCTCTCTACGGAATTATCAAATCTCAACCCAAGTCACTTTTGAGAAACATGATTAAAATATAGACCCAAATTTCAACACTTTGAATTTCTACTTTCATTAACTAAAAATAAAATAGCAATTTCATAACCACAGCCCACATCAATGTACTTTACCATCAGAGATAATGAAATAGTTACATGTACCTTTGAACAACTTAATTTTAAACTTTAAGAACAGTGTTTCTAAAATCTGTCTTATACTAACTGGGTCTGTAAATGCATCAATGAAAGGAAAAGATTCTAAGCCTACCTTTTTTCCCACTGATGAGGGTGTTAGATAGGTTTTTAAATTACTTGAGGAATAAAGTAAGATTTGGCCAATGCAGCAAGGACTGCATTGAAAAAGAAAAGCAATTTTTCAGTAAAAAGCAAAACCAAGAGAAGGGACCCATACAAGTGAAAGGAAAGCTATCCAGGCAAAATGGAACTAAATTTATTTTGCATTTTGACTCTAGGCACCTATTAATCATTTACCATCATGGATGCCATATAAGAGAGCTATCCATCTGCCCCCCGGAGATGATACTATCTGAAAGATCTTCCTAGAGAATACCGCCAGTGGTCAAATAACTTTTACAGTGTGGAATAAACAAATCAATTATCATCCAAGAGAAATCTCATGTTGCTTTTGCTACTTAAGATTCCCTCTGGCAAAAGCACATTGAGTCTGCTTTGCAGTGAGCACCTTCTCTGCTGGAGAGAATATGAGAAAAATAGCAACATTCTGCCCTCCCTGAGTAAGGATGGGCCTATGACCCAACTTAAGCTTATTAGAAACTTTTTCCTTTGAGCATGGAATCTTAAAGGAAATGATTCATTAAAAAAAAGAGCTGGTTTACATCACTGGTGACATCCTAAAGGGGTTGCAAAGAGTCAGGCACAATTAGTTAAGGAGCAGCACACCAGTTCTGACCACGACTCCACTCACCCTATAAGCCTTCCCTACTTCTGGTCCTTTGCAAAACCTGATTCTACAGCTTTCTCCTGGAAGCGGTTAGATCCTCGTTTTCTTTGGATGAATTATTTTTCTGCTAACGACCATACAGTGCACTTTCTCTTGCTTGTAACAGAGGATCTGTACATCTATCATTCCAGATCAGGAACTTCATAAAAGTGTAATAACGAAAAGGACATAAGGATAAAGACAGGAATAAAGCAAAGACGACCCTGTAGTTGTCTAATACACACCAGAGTCTTCCCACAATTAAACAAGAAGGCCAGGAAGTCAACATTCAGATGAAACAGGGAAGAGCTAGGCCATGAGTTTGCTCTCCCTTCCTAGCCCTGGAGCTCTCAGGGTATCTCTCATCCCGATCAGGTCCCTTCACAATGTGCAAAATTTCAGAGGAGGAAAGTGCTGAAAGAAAGAAGAGGGATACGGGAAGATGAGGGGGGACTCCGAGACCTCATTGTTAACCTTTCCACTTTTTGATGTTTAAACAGAAGGATACATAATAAAGGGGTTTCCCTGAAGACTCAAGCAGGTAAAGAATTCGCCTGCAGTACAGGAGACGCAGGAGACGCAGGTTCAAGCCCTGGATCGGGAAGACCCCCGGGAAGAGGAAATGGCAACCCACTCCAGTATTCTTGCTGGAACAATCCCATGGACAGAGGAGCCTGGCAGGCTACAGTCCAAAGGGTTGCAAAGAGGACGACACAACGGAGCAACTAAACACACACACACACTGCACACAACACAATTAAAAAGTTTAGAAGAGAAACCTCTCAAATGACAGGTAACAATAGCGGGCATATACCCTGAGAAAACCATAACTGAAAAAGACCTTAAGCCTACCCCTACCCCAGTGATCATCGCAGCACTGTTTACAACAGCCAGGACATGGAAGCGACCTAGATGTCCACCAGCAGATGAATGGATAAAGAAGCTGTGGTACATTTATACGATGGAATATTACTCAGCCAGAAAAACAAATGCATTCAAGTCAGTTCTAATGAAGTGGATGAACCTAGAGCGTGTTATACAGAGTGAAATAAGTCAGAAAAACAAATATCATATATTAGCACATATATATGGAATGTAGAAAAATGGTGCTGATGACCCTATCTGCAGGGTGGGAGCAGAGATGCGGACAGAGGAGTAGAGACCCAACCTGTGGGGAAGAAGAGGGTAGGCCAACTGAGACAGCAGCACCGGCAGATATACGCTGCCGCGCGGGAAAGAGACGGCCAGTGGGGCGCTGCTGCGTGGCACAGGGGGCTCAGCCGGCGCTCGGTGACCATCTGGGAGGGCAGGGCGGGGCGGGAGGCCGGGGGAGCAGACATCTGTATCCTCATGGCTGCTTCACACTGGTGCGCTCCACACTGGTGTGCTTCACACTGGTGTGCTCCACACTGGTGTGCTCCACACTGGTGTACAACAGAAGCCAACACAACGTCGTAAACAATTATCAAATGATGGGTAGGAGTCTGCCTCTCTGGTCAATGACCCCGTGTATTTTGCTGGTGCTGCCTTGACAAAGCATCAAGGACTAGGAGGCTTCAGCCTCAGGTATTTGTTTTCTCGTGGCTCTAGAGGAACCGGAAATCTGAGATGCAGCTCGGTCTCTTCTGAGGGGTGTGAGCAGAGGCTCTGTTCCCAGCCTCTGTCCTGTTTACAGGCAGTCCGCTTCCTGCCGTCACCCGGTCTTCTCTCTGCATGATTCTTTGTCCACATTCCTCTTCCTACAAGGACACCAGTCATACTGGATTAGGGGCCCCTTGAATGACCTCATTTTAATTTAATCGCCTCAGCAAAGACCCCGCCCCCACCTCCAAACACAGCTGCGTTCTCAGATGCGAGTAGGGGATGGTTAGGGCACCACTACGTGAATCTGGGGAAGGTACACAGTTGAACCCATAGCGCGCTGGTTGCCCGTCGCCTGCCTGTGTCCTCTAAAGGTCGCCACGGTTCAGCAAGTTGGTTTCTCTCCATTGGGAAGGTGCATGTGAAAGTGAAAGTGTTAGTCACTCAGTCACGTCCAACTCTTTGTGACCCCATGGACTGTAGCCGCCAGGCTCCTCTGTCCATGGAATTCTCCAGGCAAGAGTACTGGAGTGGGCTGCCATTTACATCCCCAGGGGATCTTCCTGATCCATGGATTGAACCTGGGTCTCCTGCATTGCAGGCAGATTCTTTATCATCTGAGCCACCCACCAGGGAAGGACCCCAGAAGTTGTATATACATGCCCACAAATATATATACATGTGTGATTTTGAAAAGATATACAGATATCCTGTGCACTTCCTTCTTTTCCCTCAAAGCTCTATGCTGGAGATTTTTGTCAACTCACCACATGCAGACCTGTGTTACTCCTTTCAAAGGTGTAGTCTCCTTTTTGACTCTGCCCTTAAGAGTAGAACTGTGAAAAGGTCTTGATCTAGCCCAAACCCTCTTTTTTTTCTGTTGGAAAAGGAACATAGCAGTGACAATCCTTTGAATGCAAGTCATCAGAGATCACTCTAGCTACCTAAGCAAAAGGGACTGTATTAGAAGCTGTCGGACGCACACTGACTCAGTCCTCTCAGGAGTTGGACACCTTGGAGAGGACTTTGCAACAGCTGAGGAAGCGCTGAAGGATCAGGAAGCAGAACCTGCTGTTATGACCCTTGTGGAAGGTACCATTTGATCAGGGGCTGCCGAGGAAATGAATGAATTCAGGTCTGCTGTCTTCAATACAACAAGACCACCAACGCGGCGACCGCACACTGAAATGAGGCTCGTCTGGAAAGAGCTGTGCTCTCACTGTGCCAAGAGCCTCCCAGGCGGCACCGGTGTAAAGAATCCACCTGCCGATGCAGGAGACCGAGACACAGGTTCAATTCCTGGGTCAGGAAGATCCCCTGGAGCAGGAAATGGCAACCCGCGCCAGTATTCTTGCCTGAGAAATGCCATGGACAGAGGAGCCTGATGGGCTACAGTCCAGGGGGTCACAAAGAGTTGGTCATGACTGAGGGGATGAGCACACGGGCTCTGTAAGCGTATCATACACCCCAAAACTCAAAGAATTTGTGCCAGAATAATTTTTATAAAAATTACATGTTGAAATGACGCTATTTTGGACACAGTGAGTCAAATAAAATATATAATTAAGATGAATTACATGGGAATTTGCTGTGTGGCTTAGGGAACTCAAGCAACAGGGGCTCTGTATCAACCTAGAGGGCGGGATGGGGTGGGAGATGGGAGGGGGTTCAAGAGGGAGGGGACACGTGTCCACCTATGGCTGAGTCGTGGTGAGGTCTGACAGGAAACAGTGAAATTCTGTAAAGCAATTATCCTGCTATTAAAAAATAAATAAGTTTTTAAAAATGATTTCTTTGGCCTGTTTTTTTAGTCACTATTGGAAATTTTTAAATTGTATGGATAGTTTGTGTTTGTGACTTCAATTGTATTCCATTGGCCCATGGGCAGTAAATAGTTCATCTCTGCTGGCTGAAAGCCAGAACCTTGGTATTCAGAGTCCAGCTGGCCAAGCTTAGGTCACGCACTTGGTCTCCTGGAAGCACCAAGGTGGACCTGGCTTCCAGGTTTACTCTCCCGGTAGGACTGCACACTCCCAGGAGAAGGAATGCCTGCAGGGAAATCGTGGGGGGTCAGAGAAAAGGAACTGATGCTGGGGGACAGACACACTAAACTCCCCACAGAAGCGGTTCGTGCCCAGCGCAGACTAAGCAGCTAAAACGTCCCTGTTGGACGCCTAAAGGGCTGACGACACACCCGGCCCAGTGCGCCGTCTCTCCTCCCACTGTCACCTCCTTCACCCGGCCCCGCTTCCATCCTGCACCCAGGGACACGGCTTCAGGTTATAAACAACTCCATCTTGCTGCCTTCCTGAGTGACACATGTGGCTCTTGATCTCAGTTACTTTGTGGAGGAGTGTGCTAACTGCCATCATGACTCATTTGTTTTGTTATCAACTCAGCACACTCCCATCGTTAGTGATCTCATCCAGTCTCATAGCTTTAAATACCACATATCATACGATATTTAGATTTAAATGCCATATATATCAATAACTTCCAAATTTCCATGTGAGTCCAGCACTCTCTCTCAAATTTTAGACTCTGTCAAATACCCAGCTGCCTACTTGGCACCTCCACGCAAATGACTAAAGACATCTCAAACTCAACTTGTCCAAAGTGGAAATGAAACCACTCCTTCCTGCAGGCTCCCTCATCTCAGGAGATGGTAGCTTCATCTTTCCATTGCTCAGGCCAAAAGTGCAGCCATCCCCGACTTTCACAGTCCACACATAATCTGCAAGAACCCTGTCAGCTCTGTGTTCAAACATATCTAAAGTCTGCCCACCTCTCACCATCTCCAATGTCCACCTTGACCCAAGCATCCTCATTTCCCCAGGATTGTTGCGAGAGCTCTCCAGTTGGTCTTTCTGTTTCAGCCTTTATCTACTAACAATGTATTTTAAGCTTCCAGAGGATTCCTTTTTTTTTTTTCAAGTTTTTGTTGTTCAGTCATTCAGTCATGTCCAACTCTTTGTGACCCGATGGACTTCAGCATACCAGGCCCTCCCTGTCCTTCACCATCTCCCGGAGTTTGCTCAAACTCATGTCCATTGAGTCAGTAATGCCATCCAACCATCTCATCCTCTGTCGTCCCCTTCTCCTCCTGCCTTCAATCTTTCCCAGCAAAAGGGTCTTTTCTAAGGGTCAGTTCTTTGCATCAGGTGGTCAAAGTATTGGAGCTTCAGCTTCAGCATCATTCCTTCCATGAATACTCAGGATTGATTTCCTTTAGGATTAACTTGTTTGATCTCCTTGCAGTCCAAGGGACTCTCAAGAGTCTTCTCCAATACCACAGTTCAAAAGCATCAATTCTTTGGTGCTCAGCCTTCTTTATGGTCCAACTCTCACATCCATACAAAACCACTGGAAAAACCATAGCTTTGACTAGACAGACCTTTGTTGGCAAAGTAATGTCTCTGCTTTTTAATATGCTGTCTAGGTTGGTCGCTTAGAGGAGCAAGTGTCTTTTAATTTCATGGCTTCAGTCACCATCTGCAGTGATTTTGGAGCCCAAGAAAATAAAGTCTCTCACTGTTTCCATTGTTTCCCCATCTATTTGCCATGAAGTGATGGGACTGGATGCCATGATCTTAGCTTTTTGAATGTTGAGATTTAAGCCAATTTTTTCACTGTCGTCTTTCAGGCTCTTGTTTCTCTTTGCTTTCTGCCATAAGGGTGGTGTCATCTGCATATCTGAGGTTATTGATATTCCTCCCGGCAATCTGATTTCAGCTTGTGCTTCTTCCAGGTTGGCATTCTGCATGATGTGCATTGCGTGTAAGTTAAATAAGCAGGGTGACAACATACAGCCTCGACGCCCTCCTTTCCCGATTTTGAATTTCCCGCTTTATTGAGATGTGACTGACACGTAGCGGTGCGTCGGTTCAGGCGCATACGTAATGACGTGACAGCTGCACACACTGGAGAGTGATTAGCACCAGGCTAGTTAACATCCATTATCTCACATAGTTACCAAGGCCATGGCGATGGCCTTCTGTGTCTTCAGTGACCTAGGACCACCTACCCATTTGCTCTCTGTCCCCTCTCCTTCTCTTCTGCTTGCTCTCGCCTCTACAACCATCCTGGCCTCCTTGCACGCGTGCATGCTAAATCCCTTCAGTCGTGTCCAACTCTTTGCAACCCTATGGACTGTTGTCCGCTAGGCTCCTCTGTCCATGTGACTCTCAAGGCAAGAGTAGTGGAGTGGGTTGTCATGTCCTCCTCCAGGGGATCTTCCCAACCCAGGAATCAAAGCGATGTCTCTTATGTCTCCTGCACTGGCAGCAGAATCTTTACGACTAGCACCACCGGGGAAACCCCTGGCCTCCTTGTTCCCCCTCAACCATGCCAGGCATGTGCCCATGTCCATGGCTTTGCACTTCCTTCCTGGAATTGTTCTCCCTGGAATTCTCTTTATCCAGGTCAGTTGGTCTATTGTGCATCATCTGCAAGTCATTGCTCTAATACCTCCTTTTCCAGGAGGACCTCCTTCACTGCCATGTCCATTTCTCTACATTCTAGAGAAATAGTCATTGACATGGAGCATTTTCATGAGTGCTGAAAGGAAGTGATAATGCTGCGTATTTATCAAGAATCTATCATTGTTTAAAACTGTGAAATGGAGATCCACAAAATACATACTAAATAATAGGGATTATTTTGAGGGGACCTCACTCCTTACCTCAGCTCTCTTCCAGTTACATTTAACCTGCTTTACTTTGCTTTTTTCCTATTGCACTTTTCACTTTCAAATATATTATTCTACTTAACACTGATTTGCTTATCTGTTTTATTGTTTTTGCCTGGCTTATCCTACTCCTGTGTAAATTCCATAAAGAAAGATTTCTAAGTATTCTAAGTGTCTAGAGAAATGCCTGGCACACAGCAAGTATTCACTGATTGTTTGATGGATGCTTGAATGAATGAATGACTCTGAAAGACCAAGAATCTGCCTTCAAAGAATTGCAGTCTAAACATATGTCTTCTTGGAACTGATCCTCTGCTGAACATTGTTGCTGGTGTTTAGTCACTAAGTCGTGACTGACTCTTTTGCAACCCCATGGACTGTAGCCCGCCAGGCTCCTCTGTCCATGGGATTACCCAGGCAGGAATACTGGAGGGGGTTGCCATTTCCTTCTCCAAGGGATCTTCTCATCTCAGGGATCAAACATGATCTCCTGCATTGGTAGGTGGATTCTTTACCCTTGAGCCACCAGGAAAGCTCCTTATGAACATTACCTTTTGCTAATCATGAATTCCTATTCTTATCTCAGGTGAAGTGTAACTTACCCACCGTAAGAAAGAAAGTGGTCAAGGTCATTTGAAGGAGAGAATAAGAAATATATGTTTATTTTACTAACAGGCCATCTGGCGGTTCTCAACCCTTCTCTTTCTACCAGTGCCAAGTGCAGCACCTGCTCCTGGTAGAAAGTGGGTGATGCCCTAGAGCGTTATCCCGACTGCACGGC
This sequence comes from Bos mutus, assembly GCF_027580195.1. Lineage (NCBI taxonomy): Eukaryota > Metazoa > Chordata > Mammalia > Artiodactyla > Bovidae > Bos > Bos mutus. The sequence goes on from NC_091629.1 coordinate 15,324,624, forward strand.
TCCATCTCTAACGTGGAGAAAAGGCGTTTTGCATTTTATAATGCTGAATACTCACCCATTTCATGACCTTACCATCTGTTTCCATCTGTGAAATATTTCAAACGACCAAATAACATTAAAATCACCTAAAAGAGTTTCTTTATTAGTGATAAACTTTTACAATTCAATTTAAAAAGTTTATAGCCCTGAACACTGCGAGGACTGCCATTTTCCAAAGCGCCAGCCTGCCCTTCATCACTGGGTTCTGACAGCAGTCTGACCTTTTCTAACGTCTTCACTGAAAGGAGAAGATGTGAAAAACAGATAATAAATGACCATGGCTTTATGGACATTATAATCTGTAACAGTTAAAACAGGTTATGGTTATTAGACCATGGAAAACGATGCCTTATTACATAATTATCTGTTCCATCGTAGGCTGGTTTCTCTTACCGACAAAACATCTTTTATGAGTTTTAAAACTTGCAAAGCCAATAAAACTCTGCAGGAACAAGCTGGATTGCATTCTGCTCAACACATCACCACCATCATCAGAACTGCCAGCCCAGTTCAAAGGCTAGACCCAACAGGGCTGCAGAAGGGCACTGCTGGGTGCTGCAGTTCCTGGGGTACTTCCGGGGGCAGGGCTCCCTCTCAGGGGAGAAACATCTAAGATGCCAAATAGGTTCATCTCCTACAGAGAGGGAGAACGGGAAGACAAGCCTCAGGATCTGCCCAAGGCACGTCTTCTGATTCGAAACCAAGAATCATAACTAATGAGGGAAATAGACGGTCTTTCACCTACTCCTCCCAAGTCATAGCAAACCTCATTGGTATCAAGACCAACCCTCACCACTGACAAGCTTAGGCTCTTCTTATACTTCTGGGAACTAAAGCCAAGGATATAGGAAAAGGTTAACAGGTAGCTCAACTATGCACTGCCTCTAAATATTTCCTGCTCTAAAAATTCTCTCTAATCTTCATACATCTCTTTCAATTCCTTACGGTACCTAAGATAAGCCTCAGACAAAAGAACTACTTTGGAAAGTTTTTTAAAAAGCAGAGACATCACTTTCCTGACAAAGATCCATCTAGTCAAGGCTATGGTTTTTCCAGTAGTCATGTATGGATGTGAGAGTTGGACTATAAAGAAAGCTGAGTGCCGAAGAATTGATCCTTTTGAACTGTGGTGTTGGAGAAGACTCTTGAGAGTCCCTTGGACTGCAAGGAGATCCAACCAATCCATCCAAAAGGAAATTAACCATGAATATGCATTGGAAGGACTGATGCTGAAGCTGAAACTCCAATACTTTGGCCACCTGATGTGAAGAACTGACTCATTGGAAAAGACCCTGATGCTAAGAAAGATTGAAGGTGGGAGGAGAAGGGGACAACAGAGGATGAGAAGATTGGATGGCATCACCGACTCTATGGACATGAGTTTGAGCAGACTCCGAGAGATAGTGAAAGACAGGGAAGCCTGGCGTGCTGCAGACCATGGGGTAACAAAGAGTTGGACATGACTGAGTGACTGAATCAACTATTTAATTACTACACCTCATAATAACTGTTGATACTAGGTAAGGGAAATGCTTCATTCTTTTTTTGATCTTTCTCCAATTGTTTTGAATCTTTTTTCTTTTCATTTTTCCAAATGAATTCTATGATACATGCTTTAGGTTCACTGAAAAATCCTGTTCAGTGCAATTCCAACTAAATGCCAATTAATAGATTCATCTAGGGGAGTCAGTACCCGTCCAACATTGAGTTTTCTTATCCACAAACATGGCCTCCCACCACTGAATTCAGGTGAATACAGCTATAAATAGCTCACTATATCTGACAGCTAAATTCTGTTATCACAAATCCTAACACATAGTACAGTAAGTCCCCTACACACGAACCTTCAAGTCGCAGACATGTGTTCACATGTCCAAGGTAAGTTAGTTCACACATGTGGTGTACACTGTCACGGGCACGCACGCTTCTGTGTGTGTAACTCCACAGCCCTGTACAGACTGTGGTAGGACCATAGCTTCATTTCAAGCCCAGGGTGTCCAGAAGCAAGCGTAAAAGCCGCAGTGATGTAGCTGGTACTGCTGTACTTTCCAAGGCACTGTATTGTAAGATTAGAAATGTTTTCTTTATTTGGTGTTGGTCTTTCATGCATCATTGTGTGACAAGTGTTATACACCTATGACAGTACGGTGCCACGGAGCCCGTGGCGTTAGCTGGGTTCCTAGGCTAACTTTGTGGGACTTAATGAACAAACTGGAGTTATGAATGCACTCTCAGACTGGAACTCATTCATATGCAGGGGACTTACTATATTCAAAAAGATGTACTATACAATGCATTAATAAAGTCAACACAAGAATCATCAAAGGAAGTTTTCTACAGGTAGAACTTACTACAGTGATAAGTTTCAGAATGGGATGAGGGCTCTGAGTTGCAATAACTTAACTCCACCTTAAACAAAAGGTTATTAGATAAGATGTCTAGACTTCTTCAACAGTAAAGACACATATAAATATAAGTAAGTATAGTGTTTGTCAACTACTACTTTAAAATACAAGAAAACTGTGGCTACAGGATGATGGTTTTATTGTATTTATTTGAAAATGACTCTACATTCCATCGGAGAAGGCAATGGCACCCCACTCCAGTCCTCTTGCCTGGAAAATCCCATGGACGGAGGAGCCTGGTAGGCTGCAGTCCATGGGGTCGCAAAGAGTCGGACATGACTGAGCGACTTCACTTTCACTTTTCACTTTCATGCATTGGGGAAGGAAATGGCAACCCACTCCAGTGTTCTTGCCTGGAGAATCCCAGGGACGGTGGAGCCTGATGGGCTGCCGTCTATGGGGTTGCACAGAGCTGGACACGACTGAAGCGACTTAGCAACAGCAGCAGCTACATTCTACAAAGGATAAGATTCCGTGTGGTGATGCAAAGTCATTCTTATTATTTTTCTGAGAGGATAACTGTAAATTCATTTGTTAATCTTATTTAACAAATAAGAGAACATACTTTTCTTTTAATCGGCCTGTTTATTTCTTGGAGCACTGAATGTTTTAAATCTGTGGTGAAGAGAAATTTACATATGGCATCTCCAGAAAAAGCTTATTGGAGCAAATAATCTCTGAAATAGACCTCCAATTCCAGCGTCTCGTCAGAGCTGGGACTTACACCTGAAGTTCAGTCAGCAATGACACTTTCACGTTGCCTGTTTATTAGTCTTGTTCATCGAAAAGAGTAAAACGTGAAATTTAATATTGGGCTGATCTAAATGTTTTTAATAAAAAATCTAAATTAATAATATCACCAAATATAAAAGTGCAAGATAAAGCAACATCTGAATAAATTCACAGATATACATGTACTTGTATTTTTAAATCGTTACGTAACATCATAAAAATCAGTAACACAAATACTCTGGTTTGAAAACTAACTTTCCTTGTGCTTTTCTGAATTTCACAAAAACAATGCTAGACATGGTATTCGGAGAAGGCAATGGCACCCCACTCCAGTACTCTTGCCTGGAAAATCCCATGGATGGAGGAGCCTGGTAGGCTGCAGTCCATGGGGTCGCTAGGAGTCGGACACAACTGAGCGACTTCACTTTCACTTTTCACCTTCATGCACTGGAGAAGGAAATGGCAACCCACTCCAGTGTTCTTGCCTGGAGAATCCCAGGGACAGCAGAGCCTGGTGGGCTGCCGTCTATGGGGTTGCACAGAGTCGGACACGACTGAAGCAACTTAGCAGTAGCAGCAGCAGACATGGTATTACAAATGACGACTGGCAAATTATAGACAAAAGATGCCTAAATATACAGAAAGAGAGGAAAACGAGAGAGGAGACAGAAAAAGAATGATTGACAAGGTTTGGGAAATACCTTACTAAAAATTGTTTGGAGAAGTGGATCTATATCTTTAAAAAAGCACTGGCCTTTCCTGCTGACTCCATGGTAAAGGATCCTCTTGCCAAAACAGAAGACACGGGTTTGATCTCCAGTCAGGGAAGATCCCACATGCCACGGAGCTACTAAGCCTGTGGGCCACAAGTACCGAAGCCTACACTCCAGAGTCCATGTTCCGTGACAAGACAAAACCACGGCCATGAGAAGCCCTCACACCCCAACTAGGGAGAAGCCCCCGCCCCCCACAACCAGAGGAAAACCTGAGCAGAGACGAAGACCCTGCACAGCCAAAACTGAATAAATATTTTTTAAAACGGATGCTAAAGCCTAATGGTTATTGAAGCTATTTATACAAAACAAATAAAAACGCTGACGGTTATAGAAACTGAATAAAATCAGGTCCCGCTGGCCTCTAGAGAAGAAAGAGTCAAGTGCAGATACCAGAGAACGGGACAGAAGACCCATTGTTTATAGAAAGACTTCTGTGAGCACAGATGCTTCCCCCAGAACACAGACTGGCCGTGAGCTGTCCTGGGCCTGGCCTTTGCTGTATCTTCAAGAACAGTGACTTCTGCCGATTTCTGGGTGGTGCATCATTGCATTTACATGTTTGGAATACATTAATCTTTTGTCCCTTGGACTGCAAGGAGATCCAACCAGTCCATTCTGAAGGAGATCACCCTGGGATTTCTTTGGAAGGAATGATGCTCAAGCTGAAACTCCAGTACTTTGGCCACCTCATGCGAAGAGTTGACTCATTGGAAAAGACTCTGATGCTGGGAGGGATTGGGGGCAGGAGGAGAAGGGGACGATGGAGGATGAGATGGCTGGATGGCATCACTGACTCAATGGACGTGAGTCTGAGTGGACTCCGGGAGTTGGTGATGGACAGGGAGGCCTGGCGTGCTGCGATTCATGGGGTTGCAAAGAGTCAGACACGACTGAGCAAATGAACTAAACTGAACTGAATCTTTTGTGTTCTTTCATCCCCCTCCTAAATTATGCATAATGGTGCTGAAAGGCAGGGGTTCTTAAAGAGTTTTTCTCCATCCAATCTGTACACCCCACACCCTGGAGGAAGTTATCTCATCAGCCCCATCCCAGGAAAGGATTTATGAGGGACTTTTTCACCCCATGAAGCCAACATTGGTATTTGAAATCCTGGCATTAATAAATACTTTATTCTGCTCTTTCCAGATCACTCCTTTATACACACTTGTTTCCTCAATTACATTGCCAGCTCCTTTGAACATGGCAATTACGGGTTGGTCTTTCTTCCCCTCCCTCAGCATGGCCCCATGTAATCGCAGGGACCCAGGGGCTTTCATTACATCAGTCCCTTCTATGAATGAGCATGTTTTGCTGCCGATACTCAGCCTACAATTAGAAATGAGATGTGCCTACATTTTCCAAACTTATTTCCACTATAAGATCTTTACTCTGGTTACCTGTGCTCAGAGGAACTGTCTCTCCAGGTAATCCAGTGGGTCTTCCCATCACACATGAGGTCTCTACTCCTAAGTCATCTCCTTAAAGAGGTCTTCCCTCAACCCCCACCTCGTATCCAGAGGCACGCGGCCGAGGCTGGCCCCAGGTCCACTCTACCCCTTTTAAGCTGCTTTATTTCCCTCCCTGTGACTCATTACTGCCTGAACTTCCGTCATTTATTCACTTGTTTCCTCGTCCTCCCCCACCTCTGTCAACCTGCTTCCTGGCGGCTCAGGGGTAAAGAACCTGCTGCAGTGCAGGAGACACAGGTTCAGTCCCTGGGTCGGGAAGATCCCCTGGAGGAGGAAATGGTGACCCACTCCAGTATCCTTGCTGGGAAATCCCAAGGGCTACAGTCCATGGGGTCGCAAAAGAATCAGAATTAGCGACTAAAACAACAAACAGAACCACTGCGAGGAAAGCTCTAGAAGAGCAGGGATCTCCTCTGCTCACTCCCCTGGGCCCAGGACTGAACAACGGCTGCAGGAGGCTGGGTGCTCACATCCCCACAGGCATCACTCGGCTAGCCTCTCTCAGCAGGTTGTGAGTCTGAGAACAATACCATGCGCTGCATCCCTTCTCTGTCAGCCTCAAACCTGGGGGATTTACACGCTTTTCTGTGTATTTTCAACCTTCACAGCAACCCCATGACAGAAAAATTGTTGGTCACGTGTCAGAGATGAGGAAAGAGACCAACAGGAACCAGACAGCTTGTTAGAAACAACGTCGGAATTAGGAGCCCAACCTCACTAGCCCTGTATCTGCCTTCTTCACACTAACAATTCTGCTTTCCCTGCAAAGCTCCCTCCCTCCCGCAAGAGCAATTCCCTAGGACAAATACCAAAATAATTCTGAACAAATTCCTGGTGGTCCAGGGTTTAAGAATCCACCTTTCGAGGCAGAGGACACAGGTTCAGTCCCTGCTCAGGGAACTAAGATCCCAGACGCCGCAGGGCAACTAAGACCCAACGGACCCAAAGAAACGAATCATTTCTTTAAAGAATTGCTAAGTTGGACATCATTAAAATTAAAAACTTCTACTCTGTGAAAGACAATGTCAAGAGAACAAGAAGACAAGTTACAGTCTTAGGGAAAATATTTGCAAAACACACACCTGATAAAGAACTGTTAATCCAAAATATACAAAGAACTCTTAACACTCAACATTAAGGGCTTCCCTGGTGGCTCAGTGGTAAAGAATCTGCCTGCCAATGCAGGGCACATGGGTTGGATCTCTGGTCTAGGAAGATCCCACATGCAGTGGAGCAACAAATTCTGTGTGCCACAACTCCTGAGCCTGCGTCACAACTCCTGAGCCTGTGTGCCATACAGCCCGTGCTCTGCAACAAAAGAAGCCCCCCAGCGAGGAGCCCCACAGTGAGGAGCCTGAGCACCATTATAGGGAGCAGCCCCCACAAGTACAGCTAGAGAAAAGCCTACTTGCAGTGAAGCAGGAAGACTCAGCACAGCCAAAAATAACTAACTAAATAAATAAATACATTAAAAAAAATTTTAAGTAACTAAAACTGAATAAAAAACAAAACAAAACAACTAAGCGAGTGCCCCTTATAGCAGCCTGCTCTGCGTCCCCCGCTAGCACCGTGTCTGTGCTGGCAAAACCTGGCAGCGGCTCTGACCCGAGCCTCCTCACGGTAATCTGCTGCCGCTGCTGCTGCTGAGTCGCTTCAGTCGTGTCCGACTCTGTGCGACCCCACAGACGGCAGCCCACCAGGCTCCCCCGTCCCTGGGATTCGCCAGGCAAGAACACTGGAGTGGGTTGCCATTGCCTTCTCCGCTCACGGTAATCAGGCGCCTTCAAATTCCATCTCCAGTTCATAAGAGGAAGCAGGAGGCTTGGATTTGGGCTCCTTCTCCCGAACCAGGAGGTAAAGCCCCGACAGGCCGACCCTGGCGCGCGCTCACGCTCGCGGCTGTGGGAACGCCGCGGCCCGCGGATCCGGATGCAGCTCGAGGCGCGAGGACAGGGACTCCTCGCGCGGGGGAGCCCCGTGACGTGCCATCCTCTGCCCGCTTCCTGGCGTTTTCTGCCCCGGCCTTGGGCAGCAGCTCAGACGCTTCATCTGCAATCTAGAGGCCCTGGGAACCAGCAGCCCCACTCCAAACTCCACCGCTAAGTTTCCAGCATCTCTGCCTGGGTGGCCCTCAGGGACCCAGCTCCCTCCTGACCTCAGTAAACAACAGGTTCTGCAGAGAAGTCTGTGCGATAGAACCCTCACCCCAAAGGCCCGCCCCCACTGACGTCTCCACTCATTCATCCAACACCCTGGGTTGGCCAAAACGTTTGTTGGCATTTTTCCATACGATTTCATGGAAAAATCTGAATGAGCTTTTTGGTCAGCCCAATACATGTGTCAAACTTCTATGTGGAATTGTAGTGGTTGAACAGGGTTCCCCTCCTACTTAAAGGTGTGCCCTGAAAACCCGTAAATGGGACCCTATTTGGGGAAAGGGTCTTGGTGGATGTAATTAAAGATCTCAAGATGAGATCGTGAGTGCCAAAAAATAGATAAATAAAAGAGAATGCTACGCAGACGCACAGAGACGAAGGTCACAAGAGGACAGAGGCAGAGGCCGGACTGGTATGGCCGCAAGCCACGAGTGTCTGCCAAGAGCCACCAGAAGCTGCAAGGTCCCAGGGAAGACGCTCCGGAGTCTTAGGACAGACCACGGCCCTGTGGGCATCTTAACGTCAGGGAATAAGATCCTTAACTGTGAGGGAATAAGATCCTACTGTTTCCAACCCCCCGTTTGCAGTAATGTGTTGTGACAACCCTATGAAGCGAATACAGCCGTGTTCTCTCAGGATGATGGCAATAATAAATTAAATAAACAGATACATACGTCATACAATGTCTGGTTGTATGAAGGGTTGGGAGGAGGACTGTTAAAATTCAGGGCCCCAGTTAAATGGCTTTATGTCAGATAAATAACACATAATTCCACAGTCAGCATGCATGTGTGCAAAGTCGTTCAATCATGTCCAACAGTTTGCGACCCTCTGGACTGTACCCACCAGGCTCCTCAGTCCATGGGAGTCTCCATGGCAAGAACACGAGTGGGTTGCCATGCCCTCCTCCAGGGGATTTTCCTGATGCAGGGATCAAACCCAGCGATCTGACCCATGTCTCCTCATTGCAGGCAGATTCTTTACCCACTGAGCCATCAGGGAAGGCCCCAAATACGATGGGACATACTTTGACTAAAAAATGATTTTTTCTTTATCTGAAATGGAAAGTTTTCTAGGCATCCTGTATTTCCATCTGCTAAACTATCAAACCTATTTATAAAGATATGATGGGGCCAGGCTCTGGGCAGGCCTGAGTGGGTGGTTCTGGAAGGCTCTCTGATGAGGGATATTCGAGCAGAGACCTGGATGAAATTAAAGGGTGAGTCATGCAGCCATCAGGGCAATGGCGCTTCCGGCCCAGGCAACAGGAAGGGCAAAAGGAGGAGGTAGGATATGGCAGCAAGATAGCAAACCTCATTCTCTCCTGCAATCCAAAATGTTCCTAAATGAAAAACCCGAAACCTGTGTCAAAGTATTCAGCAAGCTATTGATCTCAGCTTTTAATGAGCTGGACTTAGATTATTTAGATGTCAAGCAGGTCTGGTATCCAAGTTTTATGAGCCTCTTAAATAACCATAGGCAATCCAGCAAGTAATAAAATAAACCAAGGCAGCCCAGAGTTGCCATAGGAGGAAACGTTGACATATAATTAAAGCAGAGCCCAATATTTATGTGCCTTTCTCTGCAACAGATTCGTTAACAATAGCTTAAGCTATTTCACTGACTTTCAAATTGCTGGTGCTCCTGGAATCCATTCAGAAAGGGAGGTTTTATTTAACTGTTAAAGTTTTTCTTTCTTCCAAATTACAAAAATGCACACACAGACACTTGCATGAAAATGTTCACAGCAGCATTTATTCATGGGAGCCAAGAAGTGGAAACTTCAAATGTAAGTTGCTTCATTTAGTCAATAAAAACACAAGATGTTGGGTTACAGTCACATTTCAGATAAACAATGACACATTTTTTTCTAGCGTAAGTATATTCCACATTACTTGGAAGAAATTAAATTGGGCATTCTGTATTTAATCTGGAGACCCTGCCCAAATGTCCATTAATTAGTGAATGGACAAACAAATGTACTGGGATTCAGACAACGGAATGATGCTCTCTGGCCATAGAAAGGCGTGAAGAACTGATACGTGGTTCATCAATGTGGATAAACCTCGAAAACATGCTAAGTGACAGAAGCCAGACACAAAAGACCGCATATTGTATGATCTCACTCATAAGGAATATCCAGAAAAGGCAAATCTGTAGAGACAGAAATTAGATGAGTGGTTGCTTGGGGCTGAGGGTAAGGAATGAGGAGTAATTGTAATTGAACCCAGTGCTTTTTGCTGAATGATGAAATGGCTTAGAAATGCTTTATAAAGATAGTGGCCCAGTTTGGGAAATTTACTAAATATTGTTTCATTGTACACTCGATGGTTGAGTTTTAGGGTAAATTATATCTCAGAAAGTTTGGCTGCAACAAATCAAAAAGCAGAGACATGTAAAAATGTTAAATGCATCCACCTGTCTCCTTCCTCTTTGAGGTAACCAGTGTTATTTCACAGTTTGGTGTCTTTCTTTCCACACATTTTTTCAGCTTCTACAAATAATAGCAAATATTTCTACACATCTTATACATTTGTTGTTGCTGTTCAGTAGCTAAGTTGTGCCCAACTCTCTGCAGTCCCGTGGACTGCAGCACGCCAGGCTTCCCTGTCCTTCACTATCTCCCGGAATTCACTCAAATTCAAGTCCTTTGAGTCAGTGATGCTATCTAACCATTTCACCCTCTGCTGCCCTCTTCTCCTTTTGCCTTCAATCTTTCCCAGCATATTACTCTGCAATTTACACTCATATTTTACTATATCATGGACACACCTTCAGGTGAAACTACAGAGATGTATTAAGACATAATTCTTTTAAATCCTTGCCAAATCCATATAAAGCTATCTTACAGTTTATTCAGAGATCTTTTCATTTACTGATGAAGACTCAAACTTTTTCCTCTCTTCCCTTCTCCTCCTTCCTTTCTTCCTTCCCCCTTTTGCCCTTTCAAACTCTGCTTCAACAAACGTTTGTGAACATATATCAAAGAGTCACTTAACATTAGCACAAGGTAAGAATGTCAAGATACCGAAGCATCACTAAAGGTCAAACATTTCACCTCATGTTGAAAGTGTGCTCTTAGATTAATGTAGACTTCGTATCAAATGATGAAAAGGTTAAATTATGCATCCACTATCACAAACATTGGTTCTTTATTTTCAACACACAAATATGCATTTGTGGCCTAGGTATTAGACAAGGCATATTTCTCAAATACAGCAGGCATCTGTATTGAATCTGTATTGAATCTCTGAGATGAGATTCAAGCTCTAAAATGTGATGTCAGTGGGCTGTAGGACTCTAGTTCTTTTTATCAAGAGCTAGATACAAAGATAAGTAGAAAATATAAAAGTACAGACCTGTTTATCATATCTCTGAGCATACATGGAAGCACCTGGGGAAAGCTAATGAATTATGAATAATGACAGAATTTATTATCAACAAGGCAATTTATGAGCATCATTATACCATTTAAATACATACACGGTAGATACCACTGTGGCATCCATTTCCCCAACAATGGACCTGAGTCCTGGGATGTCTTGTTTGATTTCACATAAACAATGGACTCGGGTTTGGGCCACAGCCTCCAAATAGCAAGTTCTTAGCACTGTTCGCCGGGGCCTTCCAGGTGGCCCAGTGGTAAAGGATTCACCTGCCAGAGCAGGAGTCCCAAGAGATGCAGGTTCAATCCCTGGGTCTGGAAGATCCCCTGGAGTAGGAAATGGCACCCCACTCCAGTATTCTTGCCTGGAGAATCCCATGGACAGAGGAGCCTGATGGGCTACAGTCCCTGGGGCTGCAAGAGTTGGACACGACTGAGCCCACAGCACACGCTGTGCTGTTCACTACTGCTCATGGAAGGAATGTTTTGGCTAAACAGTTCTCATAATCTGCTCTGTCCACAGATGTAAGGGGAATCTTGGGACACCAAGTTAAAATAGAACATCATTCCTATCACCATGGAGAGGGGCCAGTGAGAGACACAGGCACACAAGCAGAAAGCCACAGCCAGCTCGTCGAGGAAAAGTGGGGTACAGGGCACTCGGGGAACTCTAGCCCCCCATGAAAGGCTCTCAAGGTGACTCTCAAATTTTCTTTTTTAAAACTTAGAGTATAACTGCTTTATAATGTTGTGTTAGTGTCTGCTGTATAACAGTGTGGATCAGCCATAAGTACACACGTATCCCCTCCATCTGGGGCCTCCCTCTCACCTCTCAGCCCATCACACCTCTGCAGGTCACCACGGAGCACTGAGCTGAGCTCCCCGTGCTACACTGAAGCTTCCCACATGTGCTACACGTGTGTGTCATTGCTCCTCTCTCAGTTCATCCCATCCTCTCCTTCCCCCACCCCACCATCCGCGTGCCCTCCCCACGTCTGCATCTCTGCTCCTGCCCTGCAAACAGGTTCATCAGCGCCATGTCTCCAGATCCCGTATAGACGGTTCATACACAGTACTTGTCACCTTTCGACTTCCCTCACCCTGGATGAACTCAGTTTGTCACACAGAGTTCCGTTTCCAAAGAGCCTCGTCAGGAGGAAGGAGAGTGGCCCCCCAGAAAGAGGGAGCCATGTGAGTAAGGCTCAGAAACAAGCTGCAGAGCCAAAGGAAGAGCAGCCAGACGGGCTCTTGGAAAGTATACCAGCAAGAAGAGACGGGAGATGAGTGAATCACGGGGATGCTTTTGGCTGCAAGTAAGAGAAAAATCCAGTGGTCATGTATGGATGTGAGAGCTGGACTGTGAAGAAAGCTGAGCACCAAAGAATTGATGCTTTTGAACTGTGGTGTTGGAGAAGACTCTTGAGAGTCCCTTGGACTGCAAGGAGATCCAACCAGTCCATTCTGAAGGAGATCAGCCCTGGGATTTCTTTGGAAGGAATGATGCTAAAGCTGAGACTCCAGTACTTTGGCCACCTCATGCGAAGAGTTGACTCACTGGAAAATACTCTGATGCTGGGAGGGATTGGGGGCAGGAGGAGAAGGGGATGACAGAGGATGAGATGGCTGGATGGCATCACTGACTCGATGGACGTGAGTCTGAGTGAACTCCGGGAGTTGGTGATGGACAGGGAGGTCTGGCGTGCTATGATTCATGGGGTCACAGAGAGTCAGACACGACTGAGCGACTGAACTGAACTGAAGAGAAAAATCTATTTAATACATAAGGGGCAGACTCAGTAGGGAATTTATTATTTCACTGAACAAGAAGTCTGCAGGGAGGGCAGCTACAGGGATGGTTACAGGGATGGTTTTGTGAGTTCCAAAACTGTCTTTAGAGACTGTCTCTTACCGTCTTTCAGTATTACCACCCTCAGGATATTGGTCCTCAGACTTTAGAGTTCCAGGTCTTGCGATGGCTGCACAGTTTATGGCATTTCTTCCTTTCATAGCTATATATGGAGGAAAATGAGAGAACTCCTCTAAATTGACAAGAATCATCCAAGTAAACTAACTCCTGTGTCTGTTGGCTAGAATGCAGTCATGTGTGTGGGTGTTCAGTCACTCTGTTTTGTCCACCTCTTTGCAACCCCATGGACTGTAGCCAGCCAGGCCCTTCTGTCCATGGAATTTCTTATGCAAGAATACTGAAGTGGGTTGCCCATCTCCTCCTCCAGGGGATCTTCCCAACTCAGGATCAAACCCATGTTTCCTATGTCTTCTGTGCTGGCAAGTACATTCTTTACCTCTGAGCCGCTTGGAAAGCCTGAATGGGGTTGCATGCTCCTGGAGGGGGGTGGGCGGGGAGTGACATGTTAAACCGAGTCACTCAGCAAGAGAAATGAGATCATCCCATTACAACGGGTTTGGACCAACCAAACTTCACTCCCCAGCTTCCCCTAATGGGCTTGGATATTTGGTGGAGGGAAAAACGGGTGCTATTACCAAGGAAGAAGGTGGAGGGCAGCTTGGCCACCGTGAAGTTAGGGATAAAACCAAGGGCTAGAAATGAAGGATCTGCACTGTATCGTACAGCTCAGTTTTCCCAAACGTCAGTCCCATGAACACTGTCTTCACAGCTTTTTGCTCTATTCATACATTCCTATATTTCGTATTTATCTCTATTGCAACTTTTGTCATATTTCTAAACTGCCTGTAACATTGTGCATTTGATATTTCTTTTTAAATTACCACCTTTTATGCATAGCAGGTATGAAATTTTTACATCATTTCCAAAGGAAAGACAATATATAACCTGCCATAAATCTAAGGCAAACATATATACTTTTATTTATACTATAAATAATTTATAATAATTAAATATTGATTTGGGCTTTCTTGGTGACTCAGAGAGTAAAGAATCCATCTGCAATGCAGGAGACCCAGGTTTGATCCCTGGGTCAGGTAGATCCCCTGGAGGAGAATGGTTACTCACTACAGGATTCTTGCCTGGAGAACTCCATGGACAGAGGAGCCTGGTGGGCTACAGTCCATGGGGTCACAAAGAGTCAGACATGACTGAGCAACTAATGCACACATACACAAATATTAATTTTTATTGATAATTATTTAAATAAGAATGTTCATTATCCATCAATTAATATATTAAGATAAATACCACATTGAGTGGCATCACCTACTCGATGGACATGAGTTTGAGCAAACTCGGGGAGTCGGTGATGGACAGGGAAGCCTGGCGTGCTGCAGTCCATGGGGTCGCAAAGAGTCAGACATGACTGAATAAACTGAACTGACTGAAGATAAATACCTAACACAATGCCTATAATGTAAATATATTTTAACACATGATATAACACAAAATGTGATATATATTATATATATATAAATTGTGGTAATCTCTAAGAAAACAGTAGAGCCTATAAATGTACATAGCCAATCTATTACAGCTTTGAGGGCTTTATTTCTCCTGAGCAAATGCCTCTAAAACAATGGTTTCTGCTTTATCCCCAGGGCATAAAAAAATATTAATCACTGGCAGAGAGGCCACGGCATAAAATATGCATCATCTTCATTCCCGTTTTATATTGGATTTTAATTTCAATCAAGGAAGTAAAGGGGTTCTTTGCTTGTTGATGTGGTCTTTTCAGACAAAAGGAAAACGAAGTGAATGGTTTAATTCCTCAGCAGCTTCAGCCCCATATTTATCTACCAGCACAAAGTGGAGAATTAATGTAATATCTATAGTCTGGGCTTTCTGAAGATTCTGACCCCTACAGCCACCATCATCTTGCAATATACTTTGACCTCTGTATTTTCTGATACCTCACGCTCAATGGGTTCAAAACCAAATGAAGAGTTATCCTTGCAAAAATAGCCCTTCATTTCCTGCTGATACGACTTCTCACTCAATAACAACAATTACAACACAACTAGACTGTTTTTAACAATAACATGCAATTACCTATTCTGTGCAAGATTCCGTAATAAATGTTTGACAGTCAGTGTCTCCATTAACCATAACAGACTCACTGAGAAATGTACCATCGCACAGAACACTACACAGAGAAACCTACAGAGGGAGGGGACATTCGCATGCCTACGGCTGATTCATGCAGAATTTTGTAAAGCAATTTATCCTCCAATTAAAAACAGAAGAGAAACTCTCATTCTACCAAGACCACATATACTAAGGAACAAAATATCTGACTCAAAACTGGAATCTATTGGAATTTGTCTTTTTTTTTCTGCTTTCATTTCTCTGGGGAATATTTCTACCTTATGATTCAGAGCTTTCTTGTCATTATAATAGAAACTGAAAACACTGGATACTTTCTTTCCTCAATGCTACTGCAACTAAGACATCACAGAACACCTGTTCTAAGCTCTGACTTAGACACATCGACTCCAGAATTAGGAGGTATAAGGAAGGAGCTAGTAACAGAAGGAAGGCCAGTAAGCTAAAGAGTCTTAGTAACATCCGTTCTCTGGGGACCAGCAGACAGTGGTTCTAGCAGCAGCAACTCTTGAGAGTCCCTGGGATTGCAAGAAGATCAGTCAATCCTAAAAGAAGATCAGTCAATCTTAAAAGAAACCAACCCTGAATATCCATTGGAAGGACTGATGCTGAAGCTGAAGCTCCACTGCTTTGCCACCTGATGTGAAGAGTTGACTCATTGGAAAAGATCCTGACACTGGGAAAGACTGAGGGCAAGAGGAGAAGGAGAAGACAGAGGATGAGATGGTTGGATGATATCACTGACTCGACAGGAGTTTGAGCGAGCTCCAGGAAACAGTGAAGGACAAGGAAGTCTGGCGTGCTGCAGTGTGGAGTCACAAAGAGTTGGACAAGGTTTAGCAACTGCACAGCAACAGCCACCGGGCGTACGGCGGTGACATTGGTGGTATAAACCACGTATCCCTGCCCAAGGGCTTCCCAGGCGGCTCAGGGGTAAAAACCTGCCTCCAACACAGGAGACACAGGAAATGCGTGTTTTATGCCCAGATCGGGAAAATCCCCTGGAGAAGGAAATGGCAACCCACTTCAGTATTCTTGACTGGAAAATTTCATGGACAAAGGAGGCTGTGGGGCTACAGCCTTAAGGTCAAAGAGAGTCGGATGCTTTTTGAGTGACTGAGCACACACACATCTCTACCCAAACAGCTATGAGAGCTATGTCTCCAAAGGACTGATTTGGGGCGTTGTTTGTGGCTGCATAATCTCCAAGCTTGTCTTTTGCCCCTTCCAGGGAAACTGTGAGCTACCCAGAATCTTCTAGTAAGTCCTTCCCTGCTAAAACAAGTGAAGATTTCGGTTGCTTGCAACTAAAAACCCTCAGTGATAAAAGCTTTTAATGCTTGTTCCAGATCATTTGAGGGGTACCTCTATTAACCATTCCCTAACTTCTAACATCTATTTAAAACGTATTTTTGTGGGAATTCCTTGGTGGTCTAGTGAAGGGACTCAGTGCCATCACTGCCAGGGAACTAAGATTCCTCAAGCTGAGCAGCATGTCCAAATGGAAAAATAAAATGTGTTCTTGAAGAAAAAGAAACAGAAACGGCAATATGGTCTGCTGTGACTATTCTTTCCCTCTCAAGCTCTTTCAATCATGTTCGAATGATGAAATCAAAAATTATAACACGGATAGGGTTTTCAATGTATGTGAATTCTATACATAAAGCAACTAGAACATAAAATGCGCAGGGCACAGGGACCCACGTGGCTTCTACATTTCATGTGAAGTGGTAAGAGTTGATTCTGAGTATATTGCTAAACGTTATATACATACATGTGTGCGTGTGTGCATGCTAAGTCGTCTCAGTAGTGTCCTATTGACCACAGCTCACCAGGCCCCTCTGTCCAAGGGATTCTCCAGGCAAGAACACTGGAGTGGGTTGCCACGCCCTCCTCCAGGGAATCTTCCCGACCCAAGGATTGAACTCCTGTCTCTTGTATCTCCTGTATTGGCAGGTGGGTTCTTTACCACAAGTGCCACCTGAAAGGCATATATATATATAAATTCATAGATCAACCACTAAAAATTTGTACAATAATTTTGTCTAGACTTGGGCTTTGCTGATTGAGTTTTATTTTTTTAATCTGATATTTATTATATATATACACATACACATCTATCTATATAGGCATATCTGTATGTGCACTTAAAGGCTTTGTTGTTGTATGTGTTACAGGGGGAAACAATTTTATGCTCCTTATCATTCAAATATTTCTTTTCTCAGCAGCTGGTTGAAAGAATTAAGCCATCTGCTATTTTGGGAAAAAAGAATGAAAATAGTTTTCAATAGTTGGTGATGAATTCATCCTTATTACTACACATTTCCTTGCCTTTCTTACTAATATTTCTAATAACGTACGGAAATATTCATTGAATCATGATCCATAATTATCACTTCTAAAGTATAAGTATGACTCAAATCAAAAGAAGTGCCAAATTGTTGAATAATCTCCATCTCCTGGGCCCACATTCTAAATTTGGGCTAATTGAACAGTATGAGGTATGGTTTGTGCCAGAGGAGAAAATACAAAAATTTAAAAATTGATGGCATCAATTTTTTAGGATAGCCTAAAATAACTAAATCAAGACGTTTGTATATGAAACTACTTCCGGACTCATAAGTAATGATTGCATATGAAAAGACTTTAGGGTAGAACAAATCTAATCGCTAGAGTTCGACTGCATGAGTTTACCCAGGAAAAACATAATTCCTTTAGTTTGACACTTGAAAAATTATCTGATATACAGTTTGGCAATATATTCCCAAAGCTGTAAAAATGAACAAAGCCTTTCAATTTTATTTTGCCCAGCAGGTCTAAACAAATGGGCGATTTTCTTATTATGTGTCTAGAACTATTTGATGGATAGTGGCAGGGAACAAGACAGACAAGGTCCCTGCCTACTTAGTTCGTATGAGAATCTAACACCTAAGACTTTATTCAAAGGAAAATATATGAATATTTAAATCAAATATTTAGCCATGAGAAGATACATGAGCACAATATATTTAATAATGAAAATCTTGGGAAAACCTAGCAGTTCAAAGCCATAATAGGAGACTAATAAATAAAATAGTGTACACCCATAAAAGAAATGAAATAAAAAATAATACTACAGAAGAATATTGAATAACATACAAATATTCAAATATTTCAATTAAAATAAATAAAGCTACAAAACACTGTGTGCGTATGTGGATGCACACGCTAAGTCACATCCGACTCTCGGACCCCGTGGACTGTATCTCGCCAGGCTGCTCTGTCCATGGCATTTCCCAGGCAAGAATATTGGAGTGGGTTGCCATTTCCTCCTCCAGAGGATCTTCCCGACCCAGGGATCAAATCCGCATCTCCTGCTGCTCCTGCATGGGCAGGCAGATTCTTTACCGCTCTGCCCCCTGGGAAGCCCTATACAATATAGTCTCATTCTCATTTTTAAAGCCTCTATGTACGGATAATTTCCCGTAGCCGCCATAATGTGCGCATGTTCAGTTGCCTTAGCCGTATCTGACTCTCTGCGACCCCATGGACTGTAGCCCGCCAGGCCCCTCTGTCCATGGGATTCTCCAGGCAAGAACACTGGAGTGGGTTGCCATGCCCGCCTCCAGGGGATCTCCCTGACCAGGGACTGAACCAGGGTCTCCTGCTTTGCAGGCAGATTCTTTACCACTGAGCCCCCATGGAAGCCCGACTGCCATAATAAATTACTGCAAACTGGGGGCTTTAAAACAACAGAAACATATTGGCTCAGATTTCTGGAAGCCAGAATTATGAAGCCAGGTGTCAGCAGGGCTGGTTTCTTCCGGAAGCCCTGAGGAAGAGTCTGTTGCTTCTGTCCCGGCTTCCGGTGGTTGCCTTGGCAACCGCTGCTGGTCCTCAATCTGTAGGTGCACCAGTCCAGTCTCTGCCTCCGTGTTCACACAGCATTCTCTCTGTGTGCCTTCTCCTAACCTTCTAAGGACATCATTCATGGAACCGGGGCTGATCTTCATCAAGAGTGACCTCATCTTAAGTAATGACGTCCTCTGCAAAGCCTATGACCAATTAAGATCACCTCAGAGTGAGGCTCCAGTGGTCGGGAATCTGGTGGCGGACATTATTCAACACGTCACCGATGAATGGATGATAGAAAAAAACAACTGGACAGGCACACCCTAAAATGCTCAGTCGGATTGCTCTGTGAAGGTGGAAATATGAGTAATTTTTATTTTTTCTTCTGCTTTTCTACATTTGCTAGTTTTCTAAATAAGCGACATATTCATGTGCAACAAAGACAATAGCATTTTAGGAATTATTCTCATGATAATATTGCACGATGGAAGGTCTGGGTTCACTGGAGAAACAGAATCAACAGGAGATCCATCTTACCTCTCTATCCTAAGGAATTTTGTACATAATATCTACATTACAAGGAAGTGACTCACACAGTTATGAAGGCTGAGAAGCCCACACGCTGGAGGCCCCAGGTAGCTGATGGTACGGTTCCGGCTCAAGTCCTCAGGCCTTATTTGGAACCATGGAAGCTGAGGGTGTGCTCTGCAGTCTGAGTCCAAAGGCAAGAGAAGGCTGGTGCGCCAGCTCTAGAGAGTCAGACAGTGAGAGAGAATTCTCTTTTGCTTTTTGTTCTATCCAGGCCTCCGACAGATGGATGGGGTCCACCCATGATGCCGAGGGCCATCTGCTTTACCCAGTACATCAATTCAAATGTTCATCTCCAGCCAAAACACCCTCACAGACACACCAGAATAGCGTTTGGCCAAATATCTGGGCACCCCATGGCCCAGTTAACGTGACCCATAAAATTCACCATCACAGACCATCACGAGTCATTTAAAGTAACTACTGGTTTATTTGTGAGAGAAGTTTTGAATCACCACTATGAAAGGAAAACAAAAGTCACATCCTAATAGAAGCTTTTTTAAAAAACTGAAATGAAATAGTTAATGGAAATAAATGTCTGTTGTTCAAGCCACCAGGTTGCAGTACTTTATTACGGCAGCCCTCACTAACTAAGATCCTCGGAGTACAAACCATTCTGAGGAACATCAAGATTTAGAAATGCATTTGCCAGCAGGACGCTGAAGCAGTGGTAAAAAGGGGGGCAAGTGTCAAAAAGAAGTCTGAATTTAAGGATGTCTGCCTCTGACAGGGCCTTCCAACTAAACACAGGAGCGATAAGGGATTTTAGAATCACCAGCTGCTTTTCTTTGTGATTACTCCTAATTTCTAATCCCTGCTGGGCCAGAAATTATTTTTATGGCTGACGTAAAACTCAGTAGTTTACAGAGTATTCTTTCATGCTATGACTGCAATTATTATCAAGTTGGTGAGTAAATTGTTCACTTATCTGAAGTTCTGAAATGATGGTCACTGTCAGTCTCCCAATATTCACAAAATTCTCTTGCAAATTTCTGCCCTTTCCTAAAGTTTTAATTATAATCATGTTAAGCATTCAGAAAATAATTTTGCAACACTACACACACTGCCAAGATTTAATCATCGTTAACAGACTTTTATATTTTGTTTAACTCTTTTTATCTTTCTCTTTTAAAGAAAATAAATTGCAAATTTGACTTAAGCCTTTTTTGTTATACCTTCCCTCTACTTCTTTCCTGAAATAATTACTATATATATATTTTTAGACTTTTACATATATATATATACAGATATACGTAATATATATATATATATATATATACACGTAACACACATATATACATGTAACACACATATATACACATGTAACATATATATACACGTAACATATATACACATGTAACATATACACGTAACATATATACACACATGTAACATATATATACACGTAACATATATGTATATACACATAACACATATGTACACACACACACATACATACACACACACACATATGGGGTTCCTTGGTAGTGCAGCAGTAAAGAACCTTCCTGCAATACGGGAGACCCAGGAGACACAGGTTCAATCCCTGGGTCAGGAAGATCCCTGGAGGAGGAAATGGCAACCCGCTCCAGTATTCTTGCCTGAAAATTCCATGGACAAAGGAGCTTGGCAAGCTGCAGTCCGTAAGGTTGCAAAGAGTAGGACATGAATGAGCAACTGAGCACACACATACACATTTATACACTCACTGCTGCTGCTAAGTCACTTCAGTCATGGCCAACTCTGTGGGACCCCATAGATGGCAGCCCACTAGGCTCCCCCGTCCCTGGGATTCTCCAGGCAAGAACACTGGAGTGGGTTGCCATTTCCTTCTCCAGTGCATGAAGGTGAAAAGTGAAAGTGAAGTGGCTCAGTTGTGTCCGACTCTTAGTGACCCCATGGACTGCAGCCCACCAGCCTCCTCGGTCCATGGGATATTCCAGGCAAGAGTACTGGAGTTGGGTGCCATTGCCTTTTCCAAATCCATGTATACATGCACACAATATCCATATATGTCCTTATAATGTATTCTGAAGTGGTATATAATATGGTTTCCTGTTCTTTAAAAATATAGATAAATGGTAGACTTTTTTTTAGCTCAATACTATGTCATCGAAATTTATCCTCATTATAAATGTAGACCTCATGCAGACCTGCTGAGGCATAATCCCCTGCATGAATAAACTGCAGTTTATTTATCAGTCCCCCTGTTGATGGAAAATGAGCTTGTTTCCCTTTTCCAGCTCTGATAAATGCCAGCAATGAACATCTCTGCATTCATCTCCTTATGCACAAGCATGTTCTTCCCTCTCCTCAGCTCAGTTCACAAGTCTCCCCTCTGTCCTCAGCTGGACATACCTCAGCCTTCCCTGGACCCCCTGCCCAGAGGCAGTGTCAGCTCTTCAATGAGTTTGCTGATAAGGGCTAAATAGAGACAATTAAATCCACTTACATTTGTAACTCGGGCTTGGGTTTGAATCCAAGTCTTCAGATGTCAGGCGACATGCATCATTTAGTGGGAAATCATATTAAAAGGATGGTACTGTGTCCTCAGTGAATGGATTGATAATATGAGAAGGCAGTTAAACATTCCATTCATCATTGCATTACTTGAGGGAGAAAATATTAAACTTTGCTGCCTTCAGATCAGATCAGTCACTCACTCGTGTCCAACTCTTTGCAACCCCATGAATCGCAGCACGCCAGGCCTCCCTGTCCATCACCAACTCCTGGAGTTCACTGAGACTCACGTCCATTGAGTCAGTGATGCCATCCAGCCATCTCATCCTCTGTCGTCCCCTTCTCCTCTTGCCCCCAATCCCTCCCAGCATCAGAGTCTTTTCCAATGAGTCAACTCTTCGCATGAGGTGGCCAAAGTACTGGAGTTTCAGCTTTAGCATCATTCCTTCCAAAGAAATCCCAGGGCTGATCTCCTTCAGAATGGACTGGTTGGATCTCCTTGCAGTCCAAGGGACTCTCAAGAGTCTTCTCCAACACCACAGTTCCAAAGCATCAATTCTTCGGTGCTCAGCCTTCTTCACAGTCCAACTCTCACATCCATACATGACCACAGGAAAAACCATAGCCTTGACTAGATGAACCTTTGTTGGCAAAGTAATATCTCTGCTTTTGAATATGCTATCTAGGTTGGTCATAACTTTCCTTCCAAGGAGCAAGCGTCTTTTAATTTCATGGCTGCACTTTGCTGCCTTACCTAGTCTCAAAGGGAACCACGAATCCTGATTTCATTAGTGAAGGAAAGCTTGTTCTAAGGAGTGAATTTGGTTGGGGAAGTACCCTGAGATTTCCCATCTAACCCTCCTAAACAGCAATCAGCTTCTATTAAAGAAGTTGATTTATGGGGATAAGAGTTAATGCCTTGATAGTATAACTTTATTATAACCTTTTATGTCTTTTTTTTTAAGCTTTGTGTTAAAATTCAGGACTTTCCACTTTGAAAGCACCCATGCCAGGGCAGCTGTTTCCTTCCCACCTCCAGGGAAGTGGCGCCGTGACGATGTGTGGTTGACGTGACCAGGCATTCGCTGAAACGCAGACTGAACACTGATGATAGTATAGCTGTTATTATTTTGAGTGCTTGTGATATGAGGCAATGGCACTCACTTTATACACATTGACTTAGTACCGAAAGCCATCTGACAAGAGAGGAGTCACTGGGACTTCTTTGGTGGCCCAGTGGCTAAGATTCTGCACACCCAATGCAGGGGGCACGGATTTGATCCCTGGTCAGGGAACGTGATCCCATATGCCACAGCGACTAAGATCCAATGCAGTTAAATAAATAAGTACATATTAAAAAAGAGAGAGAGAGAGAGAGGAATTGTTATCCGCATTGCAGGGACAAGACAGTGAAGCACAGAGAAGTTCATCAATTCACCAAAGTTCACACAGCAGAGAACGAGACCGGAATCCAGGTCCGTCTGCCTCAGGACCCTGTGCCTTTTGTTGGGGGCTACACTGCATGCTCTAGTGAGAAAAGATGAATGTGGCATGGACTCTCCCCTTAGTAGGCTCACAATCCAGCGGCAAGGAGAGGATGGGCTTCACGAGGAAAGGGGTCAAGGCTCCCCGATCTGCCAGAGTCTTCAACTCCTTCCAGGTCATGGAACGTAGCAGGAGCTTCTGAATGAGTAAGGAAGGGGTGACTCCACCAATCAGTGCAAGCTTGGTGGAGGCGTCACTAAAGAGGTGAAGCGCAAGGCAGCATTTACAAAAAGAAGACGATGTGTCGGGGAAAATCATCCTTGGTGGGGAAACACAGGAGCAAAGGCAGGGCTGACAGAAGGTACAGGCTGACGGCAGCCGTGAGAAGTGGCAGGGACGAGGGAGGGAGGGGCGGTGAGAGAATGGGGCTCAGACGGAGCAGGCCCTTCAGAGACCTGCTCAGACATCTGAAAACGGAAGGGGTCCCGTGAGTCTGGAGCAGAAACGAGAGGGGACACCCGTGTTTTCCCGCCTGCCCAGCACTGTCCCCTCTTCGGCCGCTGACACCCCGATTTGTCCTGAGGAATCAGCTCTCCCGCACTCCCCCGAGGGATTCAAGAGGTGTGAGCGTCCCGCCTCCCACGCAGGACAAGGGCCCAGGCCCTGGTCCCCCCGTGCGTTATTCCACTCTCCTGAACATGTGGATCGGTTAAAGAATGAGTGCACGGCCTACCCAAGGATCTCAGAGCTGATCCCAGAACGCCTGTTTGAACCGCTGAGAAAGGGAAGTTCTCTTTCTGAGCTACTGAGCTCAGACAACACAAACCTGGAGCTGTCTCTCGAAGAAGACTTCATGAGAATGCAGCCAAAGCATGTGGATAAAACGATGACACTCCAGTCACATTCTTTGAGCCCTGAATCCAGCCACGCCTGAAGCCAGAGCTGTCCTTGTCCTATCCAGATATATGATTCAACAAATTCTCTTTTGAAACAGTATTTGGAGCCCGTATAGCAGAGCAGTTCAAAGTCCAACCTCTGGAGTCAGGTGGTTAATTTCAAATCCCGTCTCTGCCATTACTAGCTGCGAGACCTTGGGATAAGGTGACGCATACAAGGGTCAGAACACCACCTGCCATGTAACTAACCTCAGTGCATGTTAACCATTGTTATGAGGGTGGTTTTATTAGTTGTCTTGTAACCCACAACCGAAATATCCGTGGTGTTTAGCTTTATGTGTCAATTTGGCCACACGATAGTTCCCAGTTATTCAATGAAAGATTAACCTAACTGTTGCTTGAAGGTATTCTGTAGATGTGATTGACATTTCTAATCAGCTGACTTCCAGTAAAGAACATTATCTTTGATAATTTGGGTGACCTCACCCAGTTGAAAAGTTAAGAGCAAGCTGAAGTTTCTCTGCAGAACAAATTCTGCCTCAGGGCTCAAGACATCAGCCTAGGATTTCCAGTTTGCTGGCCTGCTGTACAGATTTCAGACTTGACAGGCTTCATAATCCTGAAAGTCAATTTCTTAAAATGAGTCACTACCTGTCTATCTATCATGTATCCATACATCTTGAGAGTCCCTTAGATTGCAAGGAGATGAAACCAATCAATCCTAAAGGAAATCAACCCTGAATATTCATTGGAAGGACTGATACTGGAACTCCAATACTTTGGCCACCTGATGCCAAGAGCCAACTCACTGGAAAAGACCTTGATGCTGGGAAAGACTGAGGGCTGGAGGAGAAGGGGATGACAGAGGATGAGATGGCATCATCAGCTCAATGGACGTGAGTTTGAGCAAACTCCCAGAGACAGTGAAGCACAGGGAGGCCTGGCATGCTGCAGTCCACGGGTTGCAAAGAGACAGACATGACTGAGCGACTGAACAACAACAATCCATGTATCTATCCATCCACCTATCAGATATCTATAATTTCCCCCACGGATTCTATTTCTCTGGCAAGTGCTCACCAATTACAATACCTTAGTAATGCCGTTTTCTAAATATTTTTAAAGTATTTTAAAAATCACTTTATTTTGCTCATTGCTATTTTATTTACTTTTAGTTTTGCCTGTTCCCCCCAGCACGTGGGGCCCTAGTTCTTGAGCACAGATTGAATTCATGCCGCCATGCACTGGGAGCATGGAGTCTCACCGGGGCCACCGGGGGAGACCCATCGTCCAAAGCTGGAAAGAGAGACGCCCTGGCGGCCCCCAGTTAAGACTCCACATGTCCACTGCAGCGGGTGTGAGTCTCCGATCCCTGTCTGGGAACTGAGATCCCATAGGCCACATGGTGTGGCTGAAAAATAAATAAAGTAAAATTCTCACTTCCATTCATTAAATCATTTTTTTAAAGCTAGAAAAGAGAAACTAAATAATTAACATGGAGCTCCAATGATCTACCCTGATAAGCTGGGGTGCTCCACATAAAGACTGGTAGCAAACTATTAATGTCTTGATTAAGACTCCCACTTCTTTCCCTTAAATTTAGCAAGAAACACTGCAGACGGTGAGAGGCGGGGAAGGCAAATCTGCTCTGAAATAAGGCAGTGTGGGGTTGAGCTAACACGCTGAGTAGCGGCAGGGGCTGGATGGCGCAGAGCGTTTTCTGGGCCCTTGAGAGCTTCCTTGAAGCCAGAAAACTCTTCCTGTCTTTGAAACACTGCAAAGTGTCTCCCTTTTCCCTTCAGCGCATGGGAAACGTCATCACATAAATGATCTAACTACATATAACTATACCAGAGAGATGGGGATTTATATTCATGAAGAACCCACAGACATAATTCATGAGCAAGGCTGACATAAGTGAGTAATCAAAGGGCCTCGGTGGACCATACATCAATTCTAAATCTTCGATATATTTAGTGCATCGTTGAGTTATTCAGCTCTTCATCTTGGAAATTGTCATCGAGGAGATTGCACTCTGGGCCTGTAACTGCTCGACTATAGGCGTTTCATTTTACGGACGTGCGTGTGTCTGTGTTTCGTTATAATCAAAGACTATGTTTTGCTAATAATTCTGCAGTGACCTCAGTGCTTGGGGCTTCATGCTGATTTATGGGCATTCCAGAGTTCAGGAGGAAACTTTCTAATCCCAGAAGAATCGGACTGAATGGACACATAATTTTTGCCGTTAATATGAGTGAGCATAAATCTCCTCTCTCTTGCAGGAAAGCTTATTAGGGTACTATTAAGCTAGTTACTTCCCCCATAGATTCAGTACTGCCAGGTATTTTGAGAGAAGAAAAACAGGTAATTCATGTTTGTATCTCTGAGACGACGAGGCCCTCGGTCTCATCACTCTGCAGAATGCCATTGAACGAGCAAAGGATGAAAGCCACATCTAGGCGTAAATAAAGAATAACTTCAAGTAATAGCTTCTTTATTACTAAATCATTCAACGAATCCCCCCAGACTTGCGACTTTGAGGACACACCCCTCCCCCCTCCCCATTCTTTCCACCACCCCCATCTACTTTGTTCCCCACCCCCTGGGGCCCTAGTAAGATACCCACCATAATAGTTTATGTAGGTCTTCAATGCCTTCCTTAATTAAAAGTCAACCGGTGAAAAGTACTATAAACTTCAACAAGCACACACAGGAGGAGACTACCACTGCTCAGGTCTAATTATCCAACCATTAAGCAGTAATTGAGAATTGCTTTCTGATTATTCAATAAAATGAGCAAGAAGTGTGCTTGGTTATTGGAGGAGATCACTGGCTGGACAGTTCCAAATTAGTTTTTGAAAAGAAGCTGGTGAGAGAGTTCTAAATTAGTTTTTGAAAATAAGATTGACATTTAATGTGTATGCTAACTGATGTCAGACATTTCACAGGCATTACTTCCTGCAATAATGTCCAAAAAAGACTTTCCACTAAGATCCTTCCTAGGGGGTATATGTTTGGAGCTAAGAGGGTTAGAGGGCTATTTTAAAATCATCTTTTGGAATATCTGGATGGCATATGTCATATCCCCCCTCTCTGTGAAGACTCATGTAACCAAAGCAGTGAATCACTGTGGCCACATTTATAATGCAAGAGGCTGACCTCAGGGCAACAGCAGACTCGTCCCAGAGTAGACCCCACATCAAGGCTGCACTGACCAGATTCTCCCTCTTGAGACTCTCTAATGTGGCACTGGAATGTCGCTCAGTGTCAAAGAAAGAACCAGAAATGATGTCACTCCATGGCAGGGGCAGCCATCTCTCTTGGTGTGAAAAGAAGCAGAGAAAGCCAAAGAAGGAAACGAAGCCAAAATGCACAGCCATCAGACACTGAATGATGGAAGGAGAATAAGAGACTAATAAGAATAAGCATCCTTTCTACTTCCTGACGGTTTTCTGGTTCCTGATTCTTGTTCCTCAGGAGACATGGCTTTAGCTTCTCCCTGCAAATCTGAGACAGCTGGGTGTTCTTTGTTGACCTGAAGCAAACAAACTGCCAGATGTTCCTCCAGGAAAGATGGGTTTATTCATGATCCAAAGAGACTTGCAATTCAGGGTCTCCAACCATGATGAGCCATGTGCAAGTTCCTGGAGGGCAAGGAAGGAGGATGTTTCTAAGGCAGGGAGAGGAAGTGGCAGGGCTGTCAACAGAGCCCACTGTTTTCACTGGCTGAGCCCTCGTCAAGGAAGAACAGGGGGACTCCCCTGGTGGTCCAGTGGTGAAGAGCCCGCCTTCCAAAGCAGGTGCGATCCCTGGGTTGGGAAGGTCCCCTGGAGAAGGGAAGGGCCACCCACTCCAGTGTTCTGGCCTGGAGAGTCCCATGGACGGTATAGTCCATGGGGTCGCAAAGAGTCAGACACGACTGAGCGACTTTCACTTTGACTGTCCAAGCGGGGGACCAGAGTTCGATCCCTGGTTGTGGACCTAAGATCCCATGTCCCATAGGGCAATTAACTCTACATACCACAAGTAGAGAAGCCTGCTCGCCATAACGAAGAGCCAGTATAGCCCCCCAATCTTTTTATTTAAATTTAAATTTAAAATGGTAGGGGGGAAAGAAGAGGAATCTTTCTTCTTCCTGCTGGGTTCTGCTATCATCACAGGGATGTGAGAACAGCCCCTCAAGTCCCCCAACTCTATTTAATACAAATATCTGTTTGCTGATTTTTTACAACCTATCATGAGTACATTTTTTCCTTAAACTAATTTTAAAAGGTTTGTTACTTTCAAATGCACAAAACCAAATCAAAACCGAGAAGGATAAGGAATGATTTTTATGCCAAACAAAGAAATCACTGACCACACAAAGAAAAAAAATCATACTTTTTTTTAAAGTCAGCAAAGAGATGAGGACACCAAGAACTCTAGAAGTAAAATATCCAGAGGTATAAGCTCTTCCTAGAGGAGCAAGGATGTTTTCACTTCAGAATGGCTAGTATTTTGGAGGTCTACCAGCTTCAGGGTGTAGAGTTCAAGTGGTGCTTGGACTGTGTTCAGCTCAATGCACACTTAGTCGCTCAATCATGTCTGACTCTACAACCCCATGAACTACAGCCAACCGGGCTCCTCTGTCCATAGAATTTTTCAGGCAATACTTACAAGGG
Organism: Bos mutus; assembly: GCF_027580195.1. Lineage (NCBI taxonomy): Eukaryota > Metazoa > Chordata > Mammalia > Artiodactyla > Bovidae > Bos > Bos mutus. Next base: position 15,353,540 of record NC_091629.1, read on the forward strand.
AGTGGCTTAAACGCAGATTCAAAACATCTGAACCCTGAGGTGAACTGAGTTTAACTGAACTCAGCTTACGAGAAAATCGCAGATGTCAACACTCTGGCTTCCCAGGCAGTTGGGTGTCGTGCTCAAAAGCAAAGGAGTCACCTCACACCTATGAATATGGCTACTATCAAGAAAACAGCAAATGTTAGCAAGGATGTGGGGAAGCTGAGACACTTGTGCATTGATGGGAATGTAAAATGGAGCAGCCACAGTGGAAAGCATTATGGTGGTTCCTCCAAAAATTAAAAATAGAATTTCCATATGCTCCATGATTTCCCTTCCAGGTATATATCCAAAAGAGTGGAAAGCAGGAACTTGACGAGATATTTGTGCTCCCACATTCACAGAAGCATTGTTTACAGAAGCCTGAAAGTGGGAGGAACACAGTGTCCCCCAACAGACGAACGGACGAGCAAAATGGGGATACTATGTACAACGGAGTGTGTTTTGTTTGCTCTTAGTCACTAAGTCACGTCTGACTCTTTGTGACCCCATGACTGTAGGCTATGCCTGCCAGGCTCCTCTCTGGAATTCTCCAGGCAAGAATGCTGGAGTGGGTAGCCATTCCCTTCTCCAAGGGATCTTCCCAACCCAGGGATTGGACCAGGGTCTCCTGCATTATAGGCAGATTCTTTACCGTCTGGGCCACCAGGGAAGCCCTACAATGGAATATTATTCAGCCTTAAAAAGGAAGGAAATTCTAACACATGCTATAACATAGATAAGCTTTGAGGACATTAAGCTAAGTGAAATAAGCCAGTCACCAAAAAAGAGACAAATACTGTATGATTCTATACATACGAGATATCTAGAACAGTCAAATTCTTAGAGACACAGAGTAGAATGATTATTAGAGGCTGGGGGTGGCGTGGGGGAACTGGGGAGTTACTGGTTAACAGGTAGAGTTTCAGTTTTGCAAAATGAAAAGAGTTATGGAGATTGGTTGCACAGCAGCGTGGATGTACTTCACACTACCAAACTGCACGCGTAAAATGGTTAAACTGGCAACATTTACGTTATTTGTATTCTATCATGTTTTTGTGAAACACCAAAGTACTCTGATTCCAGGTCTTTGACGTCTAAGATGTTGTTAGATGATTAAAGTCAGAAACCTCCAAATCTGCTCAGCCTCTGATCCGATCACACTGATGAAACACTTCGCATCAACTGATGAAGACAGGCAAGGGCATTTCAGCCTCCCCTGGTCTCCTGGGCTCAGGGTCCCAAACACAAGTTAAGAAAATTACAGACATGCCAAGAAGTGAGGCGGGCCCTCGTCAAGAGAAAATCAGTCAACAGAAAAAGCCCACAACTCTCAGCCAGAAGCAGGCACCTGGAGGTGCCAGGGCCCTCACTTCTTAGGAGTGATGACATCTTCTGTGTCTATGAGAAACTGACCTGACAGTTCTATTGCTTGCTGTTTGTGTTTGTCTTCTGATCAGAATTACCTAGATTTACAAACTACAGTGGGCTTCCTAGGTGGCCCAGTGGTGAAGAAACTGCCTGTCAATACAGGAGACATAGGTTCAATCCCTGGATCAGGAAGATCCCCTGGAGAAGGAAATGGCGACCCACTCCAGTGTTCTTGCCTGGGAAATCCCAAGGACAGAGGAGCCTGGAGGGCTACAGTCCACGGGGTCGCAAAGAGTCGGACACGACTGAGCACACACGCAGACACAGAGTAACATGCTGAATGCAAAGAAGCCACAGATGGCCCAGGGCAGACTGCTCCTATCTCTAAGCTTTGTCAATCCAACTTATTTCATTGGACACTCGTTATACCTCAGCAAGCCAACAGCTAGAGGTGGAGAGAGTTGACAACATCTGGAATTAGCTCTTGGGAAGCATGTGTGAGCTTCTCATAGGTTTTATAATTCTAATTGGCACCATTTCTTCCACTCATTCTGACAATTATTAGAAAGATACTGAAAGATATCAACTTTCAGTACGTATTACATGTCTACTTCTGGGGTCACATTCCACCTCCACATCAGTGGAATGAAGGTAGGTGTTAACAGTATTACTCCTTTTTACAGATAAAGAAACTGAGGTTTAAGGAGGGTAAACAACTCTGGCAAAGGTCATTTATGTAGGAATTGAAAGACTTTTGATCCAAACCCTGGTTGGCAAGTACAGTAAATTATGGTCTTCAAGTGCTTCCGTTCCCAACCTTCTACACATTTTTGAAAATCTCTAACTACCTTGATATATTAAGTTGACACCTACATCTTTTCATCTTAAATTGAAAAGGACATACTTTCTGTAAGACTGAAAGTACTGACTCTTAAAAAGTTAGATCACTCTTTTATATTTATTTGAAAAAATATAAATATCATTTCGACTTGACATCTACAGCCATCCATTTCCAATATACAAGAACAAGAGTGTTCCTTCAGCAGTCAGAACTTTTAAATGCCTTGTATTTTCCCTTGAGATTGTTTTGCTATTCTGTATCCCCTAGAGAATTTTATTCTAAAATATTTTTATGCTTAAAAATATAAAAACATTAACCTACTTCTCTGCAACAAAGATATGTAAGGCAAACTAAAATGTTAAAATTTTGTTTATATTTCCTGTAACCCTTGGCATTACAATGTTTCACTCAGTTGGTTTGTAACTATGAGTGTTATTAACTCAGGACCAAGCAAAACAGTATGCATGCCTGGCAAATCCCAGCGGGAAGTTTATTATGAGTGCCTCTCTTTAACGAGATGGATGCCTGGGCACAGGGCACGGGTGCTTTGCTCTGAAGGGTCAATGGCTGCCTCCTTCACACCCAGTCTCTCACTTTGCCTTCATCTCTTCTGTTCGTTTGCTTTTTGAGAAATGCAGAAATGCAGTCTTTAGCGCAATACACAAGAGTAAGTTTCTAGTTGAGGGAGACCTTTCTTCCGTAAAGTGGAAAGAAGGCGATTTTTAAAAAGACAAGAATGGAGAATGAACACGATGCTTTAATCCAGGCATTTTCTCAGTTGTAGGAAAGAAGACAAATGAACATGGAGGTTCTGAAAAGTCTCCTTCAGAGCCCGCCGTGCATGCAGATCCCTTGTGGCGCCCCTTTGGGGCTTTTCCTTTAAATGATCTCACCCTTTTGCAAGGCTTCTCAGCACTGTCCACCCAAATAAACCACAAGGAGAAATTAAAGTCCTCCTGTCTGGCTTCTGTGAGCACCAAAGACCATAATTAATGTGTCAGGAGTAAGGCCCAACCGCTGGTATTATAAAATACTTCCCAGATGAATGTAATATAAATCCAGAAAACCACTGCCTAAGGCCTTCTGTCCTATGAAGCTGAGGTTGGAGCCTAAAGTCTTCAGATAAACTCCCCAAAATGTACCCAGTTGCCACAGAGGGCTACAGAGCCATTGATCAGCGGCCAGGTCAACCTGGGAGATGCTGTAAATGTAAAATACAAATGATTCTAAAGTCTGTAGTATGGAAAAAAAACACGTAAACTATTGCATAATTTTTGTATTGATTGCCTGTTGAAATTAAGTTACACTGAATATATTGACTTAGACAAAATAAAAGAAATAAAATTATTTCTATTTTAGTATATTTAGTTTAAATATTAATATTAAGCATTAACTTTATACATAATATAGTAAAACAGATCATTGAAATTAATTTCACCTGATTATTTTTATTGTTTCTTATTGTCTACTAAAAATGTAAAATTACGTAAATCATTTACGTTATATTGGTTTTGGATAGTAGTAATCTGGAATAAAATAAAATAACCTTAAATTACTCCTTAAATCACGCATAAGATATACATTCTTCCTTATATAGTAATTTCTATCCTTTAAGAACAAGAGGAAATGTTACAGATGTCTGGGTATTTACACCATTCTGCTTTTTTTAAACCTATATGTCAAGCATTACGTTTGATATATATTCACTTATCCTTACATGAGTTTTGGAAAGCCATGTACTCCCATCTGCTATTGACAGGTTTAGATTAGGTAAGATGTACAAAATGATCAATGTGGTCTTGTGGACAGAGGAAGGACTCAAAACTGTCAAGCAAGACAACAGTCTGCTTGTCAACCAGTGTGCACATTTGGTTTAATATCCAGCTTAATACATATGAATAGTTGGTGAAACTCTTTTGGGAAGACTAGATGAGTACTAGGAGGGGGTTGGGGCAGCAGCCAAATTCACAAGCACATCAGACAGTTTGGGGTTTTTTCACTGCTCTGCTAGGCACAGGGGATTCTAGTTCCCCAGCCAGGGGTCCAACCCGCACCCCCTGCAGCAGAAACATGGTCTTAACCGCTGGGCCCCCAGGGAAGCCCCTGAGCTGGCTTCCCCTAACAGCGCAGAGCACCGGGTACATTCCGGAGTAGCTGATTTTATGCACTGACCTTAACAAACCAGGTGGACAAGTGACCACTCTCTCCAAAAGGCGCCCGGACCGCAAGCATTCCTCCCCGACAGCAACCTCCACACGCCGTCACCATCATCTGTGCCCTGGGCTAACGCAGGAGTATATTCTTCCATCTACTGACCTGCTCGATTCATCCCTCCTTGATCCTCTATTACACATTTTTCACCCAGAGTCCACAGTGATCCTTTTGAAACCAAGGACAGATGATGTCGCTTCTCTGCTCAGAATCCTCCAGTGGCTTTTCCTATCATTCATACTAAAATTCAAAAATCCTTGTGGTGAAAAAGTACACAAAGCCCATGACCTTGCCTCTGGCTTCCTCTTCTCGTCCCTCTCCCGCTGGTCACTCAGTTCAGGTCTCACTGCAGTTCTCCAGCTCCCCAAACATAAGACGGCACCTCCAGGCCCTCTGCCTTAAACACACTTCCTCCGGGTCTCTGCCCACTCCCACGTCATCCTTCCTTCAGATCTGCTCGCAACAGGGCAGCGCTGCCTAACTTCTGACCTGAAATGACACATCTGAGCCCTACTGGTCTTTTCTCAGAGCTCTTATCACCTGCCATGTGGTGTCTATACAAATGTGTCCCCCACTAAAATGTAAAGGTCGTGAGAGAAGGGAACCCTGTCTTCTCAGTCAGCCTCTGCATCCCCACCTTCTAGAACAGTAGGAGCCATGCAGGCATCAACAGAGGGCTTCCCAGGTGGCTCAGTGGTAAAGAATCCACCTGCCGAGGCAGGAGACATGGATTCAGTTCCTGGGCTGGGAGGATCTCTGGAGAAGGAAATGGCAACCCACTGCAGTATACTTGCTTGGAAAACCCCATGGGCAAAGGAGCCTGGTGGGCTATAGTCTATGGGGTCACAGAGAGTCAGACACAGCTTAGCGAATCAACAGCAGCAGCAGCAGGCATGCTGAGTCTTGACCCTGTGGACTGTAGCCACCAGGCTCCTCTGTTCATGGGATTCTCCAGGCAGGAACACTGGAGTGGGTGCCTTGCCATCCTCCAGGGGATCTTCCCCACCCAGGGGTTGGACCCAGGTCTCTTACATCTCCTGCACTGGCAGGCGGGTTTTTTTAATCACTAGTGCCACCCGGGAAGCCCAGCAGCAGCAGGCATCAATAAATGTTTGTGAATGAACATCATATACAAGAAAGTAGAGGCTTGAAAATGTTTGAATGATTTGTCCAAGATCTTTTAATTTGAAACAGAGTTGTATGATTCTGAAAATTCCATGGACAGAACAGCCTGGCGGGCTACAGTCCGTGGGGTTGCAAAGAGTCAACACAGCTGAGCACACACACTTATGACTTAATTAATCTAATCTAAGGTACTGGAGGATTTATTACAGTAGCAAATGAAAAGATGCATGGCCCATGAATAACTGCATCTTTTGATCATATCCACACCTATTGGTTCCATGTACAGGTTGCACAAATTACAGATAATTCAACAAATTTCATATTTGATGCTTCAGAAAATGTATTTTCAAATATTAAATGTAGGAAAATTTTGAGATAGTCCAATAACAAACAATAGCAATGATCTACCATCTCTCTAGAAAATCAAAGAGCTTCTTAGATATGTGCCAATTGAGAATGCAGAAAATTATACAATTGCCAGCGTATTCCAGAGAAAATAAGACTGATTGTTTTCTGTCTTATTCTCCCTGCCAGAATTACATACTTGAGTTTCTGAGCTAGCACATTATTTATTTATAACTAGTAATGGTTTCTACTCAAGAGTCTTCTCCAGCATCACAGTTTGAAAGCATCAATTCTTTGGTGCTCAGCCTTCTATATGGTTCAACTCTCACATCTGAAGACTCTTGAGAGTCTCTTGAACAGAAAGGAAATCAAACAAGTCAATCCTAAATGAAATCAACCCTGAATATTCATTGGAAAGACTGATGCTGATGCTCCAATACTTTGGCCACCTGATGCAAAGAGGTGACTCATTGGAAAAGACTCTGATGCTGGGAAAGATTGAGGGCAGGAGGAGAAGGGGACGACAGGTTGAATGGCATCACTGACTCAATAGATGTGAGTTTGAGCAAACTCTGGGAGATGGTGAGGGACAGGGAAGCCTGGTGTGCTGCAGTCCATGGGGTCCCAAACAGTCAGATGTGACTGAGCAACTGAACAACAGTAGTCTCTACTAGGTTGAGGGTTGGAGCATTTCAAGGATGATTAAAAGCTATTTGATAGTAACAAGTTTGGTCTTAGATACCTAAACACCGTATTTCTTGATTCTATTTATTTCAAATTTAAGGATCTCAAAATTGTAATATGCCATACAATTCACTTCACAAGAAACGTGCGGAAGCCAGCCTCCAAGCTGGTCCTCAGTGATTCCCACCCTCTAGAATAGTATCTCCTCTGTCACTGGCCAGGGCGAACCATGATACTGCAGGAAAGACAGAGTGTGACTTCCAAAGTGTGGTCGTAAGAAACATGACTACTATTCTGCTGTCTTGAATCACTGGATCTAGAGGAAGTTGGCTGTAACATGACAATACTTAAGCAGCTTGCAGAAGGTCCTTGCATTGAGGACCTGAGTCCTCCTGCCAACAACAAGCACCACATAAATGAACTTTCTTGGGAATGGACCTTCCAGCTCCGGTCAAGCCTTCAGATAATGCAATCCCAGCTGGCATCATGAGTACAACTTCAGGAGAGACTCCCAACCAGAACCACCAGCGAAGCTGCTCCAGAATTCCTGACTCAAGAGACCAAGTGAGATAAGAAATGTTCATTTTCAGCCATGTTGGGGTAATCTGTTGAAAGTGAAAGTGTTAGTCCCTCAGTCATGTCCAACTCTTTGCAACCCCATGGACTGTAGCCACCAGGCTCCCCTCACCATGGTATTCTCAAGGCAAGAGTACTGGAGTGGGTTGCCATTTCCTTCTCCAGGGGATCTTCCCAACTCAAGGATCGAACCCAGGTCTCCTTCATTACAGGCAGATTCTTTACCATCTGAGCCCCCAGGGAAGCCCAGCATTAAGTAACTAACATTCTGTAAGCATCATAGAAGAGAGACACATGCCTTCAGTGTGATATGGGCCACATTCTGGTTGCTCACTACAGCATAGCCACAATCTCAAGAATTTAAGAATACTGTTTTTCAAGCACTTCAAGATAGTCAAACGAAAAACTATAGCCTTGATTGATACTGAAAAGTTAGACTTGGCTGCCACGGTGCTTCCCAAGCATGGTGTGGATAAAGTAAATCATTTTCTAGGCTGATTTATTTAATAATCTATAAAAACCCAGGAGCCAAAAGTCAATATTTCACTAAGCCGAAGTATTAACCCACAGCCCACTTTTCATTTATACACATGAATTAGCCCTCTCCTTCCTAGATAATTTTGACCTTCATGGCACGTTCTATTACTGGCTTCTGAAAGGAATCGTTTGCTTTGGTGTGATTTCCTTTTTAAGTCTTCAAATTGCAAGACATTAAAATTATACTTTATTAGAAGTACAAGTGTGGTTAATACCTGATTACATTTTCCTACTGTGAGCTGTGAACAAAGGATAAATGCAAATTTGTCACAGTAGATCCACACTGAGTAGATATATGCATTTTCTCTTGGAGGGAAAAAATGTCCCACAGAACTAGAAAATTAATTGGATTAATATGTTCCTCTTGACAAAATTCTTTACTTATATAGTTCTAAACAGATGCTAAGAAAAAGAAGCAAAAGAAGTGACTCCATTATGTCATCATTTCTTCTGTCTATAAAAGCAACTTTATGAAAGTTAAGAAGAATATTTGCATCCTATCAGATTCAGTTATCATTATGGAGTCGAGTACTTACAAATTGGAAAGAGAATACAATTTAGATATTTCAAGTCCAAAAGTTTACCTTTATCTGAATTATTTTCAAAACTTTATATTTGATTTTGGCTTTTAAAGTCAAGAGCCCTAATCCAATCTCTTTCTGCTTTATAATTCCCTGCTATCCTTCCTTTTCCAATCCTTTGTTTAGCCTTGGCCTAAAAATATTATTTCCAAATTTAAATTGCAATTCTTTGTCTCATATCCTCCTTGAGTTGTGTCAACAAAGTGTAACCCCTCTAAAACACCTTCTCCTAACAACCAGGGTGGCCAGCAGCCACGTCAGGCCAGGGAGCCCTTTGTGTCTCTAGGCTCCGGGGCAGTGGAGCAGCCTCATGGCGGCCAGTGGCCACAGACAGGCCAGGAGGCCGTCCACTCCTGGGCATCCTTCAGCACCCATCGGCATCAGCCAACAACTCCAGCAGGACCTCTGCCCAGGCCCCCAGGTGGCACACCAACTGATACCCAGCACCTGGTGAAGGTTCACACACTCAAGAGGACCAGCAGTATACAACCAGGGCGCCGGGCACGTCCTGCAGCCACTTGGAGCAGCTGAGGCCTGCTTCTGCTAGGCGGGGCCTGACCACATGTGCTCCACGGAAGAAGGGAATGGCAAACCACTTCAGTATTCTTGTCCTGAGAACCCCAAGAACAGTATGAAAAGGCAAAAAGATAGGACACTGAAAGATGAGCCACCCAGGGAGGTAGGTTTCCATTATGTTGCTGGAGAAGAATGGAGAAATAGCTCCAGAAAGAATGAAGAGATGAAGCCAAAGCCGAAATGACACCCCACTGTGGACATGTCTGGTGGTGAAAGTAAAGGCCAATGCTGTAAAGAACGATATGGCATGAGAACCTGGAATGTTAGGTCCATGAATCAAGGCAAATTGGAAGTGGTCAAACAGGAGATAGCAAGAGTGAACATCCACATTTTAGGAATCAGTGAACTAAAATGGACTGGAATGGGTGAATTTAACTCAGATGACCATTTTATCTACTACTGTGGGCAGGAATCCCTTAGAAGAAATGGAGTAGCCCTCATAGTCAACAAAAGACTCTGAAATGCAGAACTTGGGTCAATCTCAGAAATGAAAGAATGATATCAGTTCGTTTCCAAAGCAAACCATTCAACATCACAGTAATCCAAGTCTATCCCCCCACCACTAAGGTCAAAGAAGCTGAAGTACAATGATTCTATGAAGACCTACAAGATCTTCTAGAACTAACCCCTAAAAAAGACGTCCTTTTCATCACAGGGGACTGGAATGCAAAAGGAGAAAGTCAAGAGATGCCTGGGGTGACCGGCAAGTTTGGCCTCGGAGGACTAAACAAAGCAAGGCAAAGGCTAACAGAGTTCTGCCAACAGAACACACTGGTCATAGCAAACACCTTCTTACAGCAAGAGACAGCTCTACACATGGACATCACCAGATGGTCAATACCAAAATCACACAGATTATATTCTTTGTGGCCAAAGATGGAGAAGCTCTATAGTCAGCAAAAATAAGACCGGGAGCTGACTGTGGCTCAGACCATCAGCCCCTTATTGCAAAATTAGGCTCAAATTGAAGAAAGTAAAGAAAACCACTATGCCATTCAGGTATGACCTAAATCCAATCCCCTGTGATTATACAGTGGAGGTGATGAGTAGATTCAAGGGATTAGATCTGGTAGACACAAAGCCTGAAGAACTATGGACAGAGGTTCATAAGACTGTACAGGAAGTGGTGATCAAACCCATCCTAAGAAAAAGAAACGCAAGAAGGCAAAGTGGTTGTCTGAGGAGGCCTTACAAATTGCTGAGAAAATAAGAGAAACAAAAGGCAAAGGAGAAAGGGATAGATACACCCAACTGAATGCAGAGTTCAGAGAACAGCAAGAAGAGATAAGAAAGCCTTCTTAAGTGAGCAATGCAAAGAAATAGAAAAAAAAAAGAATAGGAAAGACTAGAAACCTCTTCAAGAAAATTGGAGATTCCAAGGGAATATTTCATGCAAAATGGGCTCAGTAAAGGACAGAAATGGCAAGGACCTTAAAAGAAGCAGAAGAGATTAAGAAGAGGGGGCAGGAATACACAGAACTGTACAAAAAAGTTCTAAATGACCCAGATAACCAAAATGTGGTTACTCACCTAGAGCCAGACATCATAAAGTGTGAACTCAGTGGGCCTTAAGAAGAATTACTATAAACAAAGCTACTGGAGGTGATGGAATTCCAGCTGAACTATTTTAAATCCTGAAAGGTGATGCTGTGAAAGTGTTGCACTCAATATGCCAGCAAATTTGGAAAACTCAGCAGTGGCCACAGAACTGGAAAAGGTCAGTTTTCATTCCAATCCCAAAGAAGGGCAATTCCAAAGAATGTTCAAACTATTGCACAATTGCACTCATTTCACATGCTAGCAAGGTAATGCTTAAAATCCTTCAAGCTAGGCTTCAACAGTATGTGAATCAAGAACTTCCAGATGTACAAGCTGGATTTAGGAAAGGCAGAGGAACCAAAGATCAAATTGCCAGTATCTGTTGGGTCATAGAAAAAGCTACAGAATTCCAGAACATCTATTTCTGCTTTATTGACTATGCTAAAACCTTTGACTGTGTGGATCACAACAAACTGTGGACAATTCTGAAAGAGATGGGAATACCAGACCACCTGACCTGCCTCCTGAGAAACCTGTATGCAGGTCAAGAAGCAACAGTTAGATCCAGACATGGAACAACAGACTGGTTCCAAATTGGGAAAGGAGTACATCAAGGCTGTATATTGTCACCCTGTTTATTTAACTTACATGCAGAGTACATCATGTGAAATGTCAGGCTGGAAGAAGCACAAGCTGGAATAAAGATTGCCGGGAGAAATATCAATAATCTCAGATATGCAGATGACACCAGCCTTAAGGCAGAAAGCGAAGAGGAACTGAAGAGTCTCTTAATGAAGCTGAGAGAGGAGAGTGAAGCTGAGAGAGGAGAGTGGCTTAAAACTCAACATTCAAAAAACTAAGATCATGACATCTGGTCCCATCACTTCATGGCAAGTAGATGGGGAAAAAAAGGAAATAGTGACAGACTTTATTTTCTTGGGCTCCAAAATCACTGCAGATGGTGACTGTAGCCATGAAATTTAAAAATGCTTGCTCCTTAGGAAAAAAGCTATAACCAACATAGACAGCATATTAAAAAGCAGAGACATCACTTTGCTGACAAAGGTCCATCTAGTCAAAGCTGTGGTTTTTCCAGTAGTCATGTACAGATGTGAGAGTTGGACCATAAAGAAGCCTGAGCACCAAAAAACTGCTTTCAAACTATGGTGCTGGAGAGAACTCTTGAGAGTCCCCTGGATAACAAGGAGATCAAACCAGTCAATCTTAAAGGAAATCAGCCCTGAATATTCATTGGAAGGACTGATGCTGAAGCTGAAGCTTCACTACTTTGGCCACCTGATGCAAAGAGCCAGCTCACTGGAAAAGACCCTGATGCTGGGAAAGATTGAGGGCATTAGGAGAAGGGGACGACAGAGGATGAGGTGGTTGGATGGCATCACCGACTCAATGCATATGAGTCTGGCAAACTCAAGGAGACAGTGAAGGACAGGAAACCCTGGAGCGCTGCAGTCCAGGGGGTCGCAAAGAGTCAACACAACTGAGCAGCTGGACAACAACAGCAATGCTCAAAATTGCTGGAATTCCAAAAAAATCATCTACTTACAGACGTGTCCTTGCCCCCCAGCACAATGCCTGGCACAGTCAAGAAAAAGAAATAAAAGGCATACAAACTGGAAAGAAAGGAATAAAATGGACTCTGTGTGCAGACAATATAATGTTACATACAGAAAATGCTGAAAACTCCACCAAAAAACTTATTGGAACAAATTCAGTAAAGTTGCAAGATTCAAAATGAACATGCAGAAGTCAACTGTATTTCTATTCACTAAAAAGAAAATATCTGAAAAAGAAATTTAAAATTCTGTTTGTGGCAGCATCAGAAACTTAGAAATAAACTTAACTTAGGAAATACTTAGGAATAAACTTAACCAAGTAGGTAAAAGACCTGTACACTGAAAACTGTAAGAATCTGATGAAAGAAGTTAAAGAAAACAAATGGAGAGATGCCCCATGTTCATAGATCTGAATTAATATTGTTAAAAGATTTACAATACCCAAAGCTATCTATTGATTCAATGCAATTTCCATCAATATTCCAATGGCATGTTTTCATAGAAATAGAAAAGTCATCCTAAAATTCCTATGAAACCAGAAAAGACCCCAAAGAGCCAAAGCAATTCTGATAAAGAAGAACAAAGCTAGAAGCATCATAATTCCCCATTTCAAAGTACACTACAAAACTGTGACAGACCAATGAAGCAGAATTGAGAGCTCAGAAACAAATCCATGCATATACAGGCAATTTATATTTGACACAGGAGCCAAGAATATTCACTGAGGCAAGACTAGTGTCTTCAATGAGTGAGAAAACAGGATAATCACATATAGAAGAAAAGAAACTGGACTATTTTACACCACTCACAAAAATTAGCTCAAAATGGATTAAGAGTTAAAAATAAGACTTAAAACTGCAAAACGCCTACAAAAAAGATAAGGAGAACTCTTCTTGCTGTTCGTTTAGGAAACACCTTTTTTGGATATCACACTGAAAGCGCAAACGACCAAGCAAAAATAAACAAGTGGGATATGACAGACTGAAAGGCTTCTGCACAGCAAAAAAGCACGCAACAAAACAGAAAGGCAGCATGCAGTGGAGAACATGTTTGCAAGCCATCAATGGGATAAGCAGTTAATATCCAAAATATATAAGGAACTCTTACAACTAAATACTATAGCATAGTAAAACAACAGCAACAGCAACAAAGGGGGAGTGGAACCGCGCCCAATTAAAAGATGGGCAGAGCCCCTGAACAGACGTTTTTCCAAAGAAGACATACAAATAGTAACAAATACATGAAAAAAAAAAATGCTCAACAGCGCGAATCATCAGGAAAATGCCAATCAAAACCACAGTGAGATATCACCTCACACCTGTTAGAATGGCTGCTACCAAAAAGAGGAGATAACAAGTGCGGGAGAGCGTGTGGAGAGAAGAGAACCTCTGTGCACTCTTGGGGGGATGTCAATTTGTACAGCCCCTATGGAAAACAGTCTAGACCTAGGTATACAGCCTCCCTCTGCACCAAGAACCTGTGGATACAGAGGGCTGACTGCAAGGATCTTAAGCATCTTCAGATGTTGGAATCCTTGAGGGTTCTGGAACGAATCCCCATGGATACCAACGACTAAACCCACAGGAAACACAGTCAGTATCTCAGAGAGGTCTCTGCATTCCCTTGTTCACTGCAGCACTAATCACAACAGAGACAGGGAAACCGCTAAGTATCCATTAGCAGATAATGGATAATATGTTGCCATTGTTGTTCATTTGCTAAGTTGTGTCCAACTCTGCACCCCCCTGGGCTGCAGCACAAGGGGCTTCCCTGTCCTTCAGTATCTCCCAGAGATTACTCAAGTTCATGTCCATAGTGTCAGTGATGCCATCCAGCCATCTCATCCTCTGCTGCCCCCTTCTCCTCCTGCCTTCAATCTTTCCCAGCATCACGGTCTTTTCCAATGAGTCGGCTCTTTGCATCAGGTGGCCAAACTATTGGAACTTCAGCATCAGTTCTTCCAATGAATATTCAGGGTTGATTTCCTTTAGGATTGATTGGTCTGATCTTGCAGTCCAAGGGACTCTCAAGAGTGTATATTTATAGAGAGAGAGATGAATATTATTCAGCCATGAGAAAGAGGAAATTCTTCCATTTGCAACAACATGGATGGAACTTGATAGCTTTATGCTGAGTGAAATAAGTGAGACAGAGAAAGAAAAATACTGTGTGATACCACTTATATGCGGAATCTTAAAAAAAAAAAAAAAAACACATAGAGTAGAATGCTGCTTGTCGGGGGTTAGAGGCTGGGACAACAGGGAGATGTTGGTCAGAGAGCAGGAACTTGCAGTTAGGAGGGTCCTGTAGAAAGTTGATTACAAACAACTGAGCTTCCTTTCCTCAGCTTTCAGAGAAGAAAAGAAAGGCTGCATCAAATGTGCTAGTGCATTTCAATAACTCGTTCACCTCTCCACTTTGCTGTCACCTAACCGCGCGTCTCTTTGCTCACGGCCTCTCTAAATAACATCGGCAACGTGTAAATTAGCCTGCTGAGGTTGGATTATCTTCAAGTTTTAACCTTTTGAGAGATGACTTCGGAAGCACCTAGACATGCAGCAGATGTTGGTCTAGCCTCCAGGGACATTAAAATCCCCATGAGAACTTTTTAATGGGTTTTAAAACTACAGGGTCTGCTAGAACTTGGGAAGACAGGTTACCCAAAGAGTTTAAGTATAGTCACGGATTTGAGGAAGTGTGGATTACAGCTTGCTACAAACTTCTTTACTAAAAGGTGCCATTTTGTATAAAGGTGGCTCTGACAGTAAAGAATCTGCCCACAGTGCAGGAGACCCGGGTTAGATCTCTGGGTCGGGAAGATCCCCTGGAGGAGGAAATGGACCACACTCCAGTATTCTTGCCTGGGAAATCCCATGGACAGAGGGGTCTGGTGGGTTACAGTCCATGGGGTTACAAAGGAAGAATGGATTACAGCCTGTTACAAACGTATTTATTAAAAAGCTGCCAAGATAATAATATTCAGCAAAGACACGCGTGAATCCCAGTTTGTCCACCTGTTCTTCAAGGTATTTTCAAGAGGTCAGCAGAAGGGGGCTGTGGGACCGCATAACGTTCCATTAAGAGAATACAGAAAATCTCACTTAAATACCCGTGTGCGCTGAACCAGATTTGTGATACCACCTTCTCATCTTCTTGAGAAACAGCATTTAAGTGAAATTTTTGCATCCTCTACTAGAAAAAGACACATAAAAACCCCTGGACACACTGAGTAATCTTTAAACGAAGGCCAGGAATCTGTTTCTGTTTTCTCATTGCCTGCTGGAAGCTCAGAGCCCAACTTGTGCCTCAGCCACAAACTTTGTGAGGGTATAGATCAATAATAATAGTTGAGTAAGCATACAGATCAGTATGTGGTAGGGCTTTTTTTGCATTTCTTCTGGCTTCATCTTACCACAGGCTTTTAGGTTTTGCTATTTTTCTTCACCCTTGTATCTTAAATGTTTGCTGTAATATGACAGTGTCTTAGGAAAACAGGTAGGGAGAGAAACAGCTAAACTAGTAAGTAAATAGACAAATTCAGCAGCTGTATTAAGTAATAATCTTGGTTCTGTTTGCATTACATAATGCTGAAAGCATACAGCATTATTTTAATTATTAATGAAAGATATGTGTATTATTTAAAATAAACTCCAGATGGATCTTTTAAGTAATGGAAGGACACATAAGCAACATCTTTTTTCCCCTGGAAATTTCACTTTTTAGACTGAATTAGATAACTTCAGTGTGAAAAATGACAGAAGCAGGTTATGTGTTGGGGAAATACATTAATAAGAGCTCTTGATAGCAAGTAACAGAAATCTGGCTCAAAATTGCCTAAGAAAAAACTGGAATATATTGGCTCATGTGGTGAGAAATAGTCAGCTTCAAGTATAGCTGTATTCAGAGGCTTAAATTATGTGAGCAAGTACTATCAATCTGCAGGTTCTACTTTGCTAGGATTGGCTTCATTCTCAAGAAGGCTTTTTCTGTCTAAAAATAATGTTTGCTGGCAAATTCAGGTTTGTTACTTATCCATTAGTTTAACAACCCCACTTTCAAACACCAAATTACTAGCATTAGAACACATTTACAGAATCCTCATAAATTAAAATAACTCTTATTAGAGAAAGCAATGGTCTTATTGTCATTAAACACCATTCTATGATTGTTAAATGAAGATTTAGCAGATCAACAGATGAAAAAGCGCCCATAATACATTTCCAAAATAGAAGTCTCAGTGGAAAAGAAGCTACTTTTAAAACGCAAATTATCTCTGCAGAAGTTCTACACAGATGAGGTCCGACTTCTGTCTTCCTTGGTCAGTTTCACTGAGGCTCTGGGCGTCTGGCCACCTCTGCACAATCAGTGCTTTTGTTTCTCTTGAGCCTTCAGTTTCAAGTCACTGAGCCAAAGCCCATGATGAATGACTAGTCCATGACTTCCTGGCTTCAATGTGGGGGAGATAAACAATAGTAGAATTTATGGTTAGTATATTTAAGATATTATAGGAAAGCACAACAGTGTGAGGAGGGCCAATGAGTCTGACAGGAAGAGACGAAGGAATTTGGCAAGCTCATGGGATCCTGACTAGGAAGCATTTGGCTCTGAGCAGTAATCATACCTGCCAGGCTAAATCAAGACAATTGTAGTGATGCATTTATAACAGCAAGATTAGTTTCAATTTCCAGAACAAAAGCGGGAATAATACGCACTGCCCTTAACACCACCATGTTATAATTTTCACTTTTCCTGGGTGTCTTTGGAGGAAAAAGAAAGATTTGCTTGGGTGCATGTATACACTCATATACAATATTACACCTATACCTGTACTGTATATATGTCCATATTTATTTCCATTTCCTTTTGGCATTGAAGTAAAAAATAGTAGATTGGAGAGGAGGTGAAAAAGGACCTACAACCATTTATTCTCTGAATTGTATGTGCCCCAGGCTAGGTGGCTTAGATGATGGAGAATCTGCCTGCAAGGCAGGACACCTGGATTTGATCCCTGGGTCGAGAAGATCCTCTGGAGAAGGGCATGGCAACCCACTCCAGTATTCTTGCCTGCAGAATTCCATGGGCAGAGGAGCCTGGTGGGCTACAGTCCACAGGGTTGCAGAGACTCAGACACGACTTAGCAACTAACATTTTCACTTACTCACTTAGGTTATAAGATCTCTGCTCTCGGCCCTGGGATGGGGTGCAAGAAAACAGTGATTGTGATGACAGAGAAAACCGTGCATAACGGACAATGGACAGAAACCTGAGCAAACTCCAGGAGACGGCGGAGGACAGGGAGGCCTGGCATGCTGCAGCCCACGGGGTCGCAAAGAGTTAGACACAACTGAGCAACTGAACAACTAGACAATGTCCCAAGTACTTTTGACCCAAATATTAACTCGTGGAAAATTTTTAACTAATTATTCCTGATGACACATTCTGCTCATCACAAAACTCCTGATTAAACTTAGGCCTGTCCACTCTACTTACTGTTTATGTCTCGTCAGCATCTGAAGAACTTCGTCCAGTATACCACTGAAGGTCACTGAAGGCCAGAGTCTGACGTTACCCCAGTGGATACTCATCTCTGTTGTGGTTTTGGCAAGAGATCTTCAGAGTTAAGGGGCCAGACTACAACAGCATCCCTCAGAATGCCTTTGTTCCCTTGGCACATTTCAAAGATACAGGCAATCTGATCTGTGAGAAGCATCACCTCCCTTTCCCTGAGTTCACAGAGAACAGCTTTCTCTTCACGAAGGTAAAAGAAAGACATCACTTTGCCAACAAAGGTCCGCACCGTCAAAGCTATGGTTGTTCCAGTAGTTATATACAGATGTGAGAGCTGGGCCATAAAGAAGGCTGAGTGCCAAAGAGTTGTTGCTTTTGAATCATAGTACTGGAGAAGACTCTTGAGAGTTCCTTGGACTGCAAGATCAAACCAGTCAATTCTAAAGGAAATCAACCCTGAATATTCTTTGGAAGGACTGATGCTGAAGTCCCAATAATTTGACTGCCTGATTCAAAGAGCCAACTCATTGGAAAACACTCGGATGCTGGGAAATACTGAAGGCAAAAGGAGAAGGGGCTGGCAGAGGATGAAATGGTTAGATAGCATCACCGACTGATGGACGTGAATTGGCGAAAACTCCAGGAGATAGTGGAGGACAGAGGAGCTGGCATGCTGTAGTCCATAGGGTTGCAAAGAGCTGGACAGGACATAGCAACCGAACAACAACAAATTACTTTCCACACACAAAACCAAACACAGTGCAGAGGAGTCAGGCATTTTTAGAGCACTGATCTCCCAAGATTGGAACAAAAAGATCCAGGAGGGGCTCAACCTTCCCAGACATGGCTGAGTAATATTTCCCATTAAGGATCCCATGGCTGGACACAGTCGTTAGATTCTGTAATGAGTATTTTAAAATGCCTAACTAGGTGACAAATTACCTAGCTCAAACGCTGTTCATTTACAACCTTCATTACCTACTTAGCCACAAACAGATGTCACACAGCTCGATGGAATCCGCTAACTATTGCCCCTCCCTCCAGGATGTTAGGTGATACTTGTATGGTCCAACTGTAATGAATTAACTTCAATATTGACATTGAAAGTGAGAAATGTCCGCCAACCCAAATGCCAGTTTACACTGTCCTGGAATTTACAAGCTATAACAATCGAGTCGCTAAAACAGAGGACAAAACTTAGTGCATTGTAAGATACAAGTGAGGGGAAATATCGCACGATGCTAGCTCAGGCTAAGGAGACGCAATCAGAGGCTAACGGAGATCTTCTAATTTAGCCGTTGTTTTGATGCATATATTCTTTCTATATGGCAGGTTCCTAGATGGGTGCTTGAGAGGCTGGGTGTAGGGAGTTGGGTGAGAAGTATGGGTGTGTGAATTGGGAGGTGTGAAAGAGAATGTTGCTGATGTTTAGTTGCTAGGTCATGCCCGACTCTGCGACCTCACAGACTACAGCGCACCAGCCTCCTCTGTCCTTCACTATCTCCCAGAGTTTGCTCCAATTCATGTCCACTGAGTTGATGAGCCCATCCAACCATCTCATCCTCCACTGTCCCCTTCTCCTCCTGCCTTCCGTCTTTCCCAGCATTAGTCTTTTCCAGTGAGTCAGTTCTTCGTATCAGGTGGGCAAGTACTGGAGTTTCAGCTTCAACACCAGTCCTTCCAATGAATATTCAGGGCTGATTTCCTTTAGGATGGACTGCTTGGATCTCCTTGCAGTCCACGGGACTCTCAGGAGCGAAGGAGAAAACCCTGTACTTCAGTTGCAGAGGCTCCACATGCTTAGTGATACAGTTACACAGATTTTCCACTGCTCAGCTCCTCGGAGCCTTGAAAATGTGAACAGATTGTGCAAATTTCAAAGAATGACCAGGGGATCAAGTATCTCCCAGATAAGACTGGTCATCTGTTGGAACCAATTATGACCTTTTTTCTGGAGTGAGCATCCTTTGGCATACATTTTGGAAAATGACTCCTCAATATGCCCAATTAGAGAAAATTGAAAAAGACTGTTAAAATATGGTAGATGGCTAGATGTCATAGAAATCTCCAAAGCGCTCTCCAAAATAGAGCTGTCAATTTATAGTCCCACTGCCAGGGTATGTAAGAGTATCTGTATCCCAAGCCCTTATCAACATAACGGCTGTGCATCTTCCAAGACAGTAAATTGTGGGCCATGAGAACTCAACCCACCATTTTCACATCACCTTCATTTTTCTCAGCTCATCAGGCAAATCTATTTTTCACTGGAATAAACATGACAATTAAAAATTAACCTGGCCACCTGGTGAGCTGCTGCTCGTGTGTCTTTCTGACAAGAACAGACTAGCAGAACTCATCAGGGAAGAGAGGGGATGTAGTTTATTAGAAATGATAAGTTGTGCTTAGCTGGCTATGAAGAGGATGGAGAATTTATTCCCTGTTTCATGATGGTGGTGTCTAAGAGAACTCTAACTTGGCTTTCAGACAAATATAACTAAACCAAAGTGTGATCAAAACATCATAAAATTTAGCTTCTATTTTATACAAAGCTTCCACCAAAATGTTATTAGCTAACAGAATAAAATAGACTATTAGTTGATTAAAAACAGCCACACTGTCTGTTACTTTAATGTTAAAAAGTACTTTACTGGAGTATAATTGCTTTACAATGTTGCACTAGTTCCTTGCTGTACAGCAAACTGAATCAGTCACACGCACATGTACATCCACTGCTTTTCAGATTTCCATCCCATACAGGTCACAGTCCCACACCTTCACTGCGTAGAATCCCCTGTGTTATCCAGTAGGTCCTCATTAACTGTCTGTTTTATACATAATAGTGAATATATGTCAGTAACAATTTCCCATTCACATCCCTCTGTGGAACCATAAGCTTGTTCTCTATGACTGTGACCCTATTTCTGTTTTGCAAATAAGTTCATCTCCACCATTTTTCTAGATTCCACACAAAAGCGGTATTCTATGGTATCTGTTTTCTCCTTCTGACTTACTTCACTCTGTGTGACAGTCTCAAGGTCCATCCACGTCTCTGCAAATGGCGCCACTTCCTTCCTTTTATGGCTAAGTAACATTCTGTCGTGGGCTTCCCAGATGGTTCAGTGGTAAAGAATCCCTGCCAATGCGTGGGTTTGATCCCTGAGTCGGGAAAATCCCCTAGAGAAGAAAAGGGCAGCTCACTCCAGTATTCTTGCCTGGGAAATCCCATGGACAGAGGAGCCTGGTGGGCTCCGGTCCAAGAGGTCACAAAGGAGTCAGACACAACTTAGCAACTAAACAAACAGAAAAACTGCATCCCGTGGTGTGTACACACCGCAGCCCCGTTACCGGTTCCTTTGTCGATAGGCATTTAGGCTGTTTCCATGCTTTGCCTGTTGTAAATAGTACTGCAGTACACATCGGGGTTCATGCATCCTTTCAAATCATGGCTCTCTGCAGATAGATGCCCGGGAGTGGGATAAAGCAGCCGCACTTTCTTTGCAGCTCCTCTCATTCAGACATGGAGCCTACGGCCCCACAGCCTTGTATCTGCCCGGCCTTGTGAGTTGCTTCAAACAATAGAAAATGGTTGACATATAACATGTGAGCAAGTGCTAGATGGCTGTTGGTGAGGCAACGTGCAGGAGAGTGGGGAGCCCCAGCCCCGCACCAGAATGTGAATGAAGCCATCTGGGCACAGGCCACCCCAGGTTCCCTGCAAACTAAACGCATGTGCCCGAAACCAGCCCCACATGGAGCAGAGAAGAGCGTTTCTGCTGAGCCCTGGCTGCCAGTCCACAGGAGAGGGGGAGAGTCCACTCCTGCAGCAGCACGTCTGCCAGCTGCACCTGAGGCCTGAGCCAGCCAAATAAATACAGATAAATATTTTTAAAATACTAATAGTTGATAAAAAGTAGATTTTAAGGAAATGTCAATGTAATCCCACTAAGGGTTCTCATACCTTAAGTTTCAAATACTTAGTCTATTAGGAAGGAAATGTTTCCAAATTTCTAGTTGATCACTCAACTCACAGCTGTGACTTTTGACTTTGCAACAGATTCTTCTCAATTACTCACAAATGAGAGAAATGCTCATTTCAGTAAAAATGTAAGGCAGAAAACACAGGCAGTGCACTGTGACACACAAGTCACAGCAAGATCCTCTGTGACCCACCTCCCAGAACAACGGCAGTGAAAGCAAAAATAAACAAGTGGGCCTAGCTAAGCTTAAAAGCTTCTGCACAGCAAAGGCAGCTATAAACAAGGTGAAAAGACAACCCTCAGAATGAGAGAAAATAGAGCAAATGAAACAACTGACGAGGGATTTATTACCAAAATACATAAGCAGCTCATACAACTCAATACCAGAGAAACAGACAACCCAATAAAAGGTGGGCAAGAGACCTGAACAGACGTTTCTCCAAAGAGGGTGTATGGATGGCTAATAGACACAGGAAGAGACGCTCAACACCACTCACTAGAGAAATGCACACCAGTACTACAATGGGAAATCACCTCACAGCAGACAGCATGGCCATCACCAAAAAAGTCCACAAACAAGAGCTGGAAAGGACGTGGAGAAAAGGGAACTTTCTTCCGCTGCTGGTGGGAATGTAAATTGGCGCAGCCACTATGGAAGACAGTTTGGAGATTCTGAAAGAGTCCAGCGACCCCTCCCCTAGGCATATGCCCTGAGGAAACCAAAACCAGAAGAGACACATGTACCCCAGTGCTCATCGCAGCACTGCTTACAACAGCTCCGACGTGAAGGCAACCTCGGTGTCCATCGACAGACGAGTGGGTACAGAAGCTGCGGTGCAGGATACAGACGCTGTGGTACATATACGCAGTGGAATATTACTCAGCCATAGGAAGGAGTGCATTTGAGTCAGTTCTGATGAGGTGGGTGAACCTGGAGCCTGTTATACGGAGTCAAGTACGTCAGAAAGAGAAAAACAAGTATCATATTTTAACGCACAGATATGGAACCCAGAAAGATGGTACTGATGCAGCTACCTGCAGGGCAGCCTTGGAGGCACAGACAGAGGACAGACTTACGGACAGGGCGGGGGCGGGGAGGGGTGAGACGCAGAGAGCAGCAGGGATGCACAGACGCCAGCAGGCATGACGGGGACAGCCAGAGGGAGGCTGCTGCGTGACTCGGGGAAGCCAATCCAGAGCTGCGGGGCTCAGGGGGCGGGGGGGCACTCGGGGAGTGGAGGGGCTCGGGGGCAGGCGCGAGGGGCCCGAGAGGGTGGGGACACAGGTATGCCTGTGGCTGATTCATGGTGAGATGCGGCCAAGATCACACCAATATTGCAAAGCAATCATCAATCAATTAAAAATAACTAAATAGAATTATACATAAAAAAACTCAGTCACTGAGTCATGTCGAGGTTGATGACAAACAAAATTCTACCTGCCCCTAAGCTTCAGCTGGGCTATCCACAGAGAAATCTCATTAAATTCCAGCAGCACTAAGATTTCATTTCTTTTAGGAGATTTTGTCTGTTCTCTCAGCTGCTATAACCCCAGCACCTTTGCCTGGTACAAGGTAAGCACTCAGTAAATCTTTACTGAATAAATGTGACAGGTGCTAATGTATTTGAACAACGGACATGACATTACCATTTTCCCAGCAAATCCAGTCAATTTATTTTTTGTCTCTGAAGTAAATGATAAAATGATATTCAGTCTGTTCAAACAAAATAATTCGTTTCATGTGAGAGTGATTATAAGTTCTTCCACAGGTAAGTTATCCTACATGTAATTAAGCTATATCACTCTGGGGAGCGAAGCCAATACCTTTTTCTATCTCTGCCTTTATGTCCTATTCATTAAAAGCCTACAGTCCATGAGCCCATTAATAATCATGGAATGTATGGAAACAATGATGTATGGATGGATCGGCGTTCCATACACCTTCCTGGAGAAAGCATTTAGTCATGAAAGGGACACGAGACATAGCAACTGCAAGAGCAGAAAAAAGAAAGTCAAAAAGTAGGTTTAAGCATTCAAATTAGCGACAATCATCTGGAGTCCCCAAAGGACTATAGACAGAAGGGTGCTCCGATCAGCAAAGGTTTGAGGCCCGCCTCCGGAGGAGCCACGCAGTCAAACGCTACCTAACACGTGGGACCCGCTGCGAAAGGAGGATGGGGGCTTTTGGTCCAAAGTGCCAGGGAAACAGTGCCATTAAAAGTACCAAAACGTTTTCCCTTCTGTGATCTCTCTCACAGTTCGTTACAGTTTTTTTTCTGTTTGCTATTTAATGCTGTTCTAGGAAAAAATAAAATTTTAAATTATCACCATTTTTTAAAAAGTAGTCTTAAAGTTAGTAATTGCCGGTATGCTATTGTACTCAGGAAAATCTCGTATATACTCCCACGTTTGGTCGCTCAATTGTGTCTGACTCTTTGAGCCCACGGACTGTAGACCACCAGGCTCTTCTTTCCAGGCACAAATCCTGGAGTGAGTTGCCACTTCCCGACCATGGATTCAAACTCCTGTCTCCTGCAGCTCCTGCAGTAGCACGTGGATTCTTTACCACTGAGCCCGCTGGGGAGCGCTCAGGAAAACATTAACACATGATTAAAAATGTGACCAAGAACCAAAAAATCATAGTCTCCTTATCTGTTGTTATTATAATAAACACAAAGCTATATAATAAATGCTATAGGATACATTTTTGTATTTGGGGGGATATTTTAAAGGATATTCCAGGAAATACAAATTCTGAACATTCTTACTAATAGTTTTAACAGCTAATGCCAACTGCCATCCCCTGATGGCACTCTGTACTGCAGAATATCACACAACTGCTAAACAGGTCCAGTGAGACCCACAGTTTGTACAAACGCATGCTATCAAGTGAAAAAGGAAACTAGACAGCATTATGAGCAGTATGTTACAATTATTATAAAAAAATTTTAAAGTTAAAGATGAAATGTTAGTCACTCAATCACATCTGACTCTTCCCAACCCCAAAGACTAGCCCATCCATCTCCTCCGTCCATGGGATTCTCCAGGCAAGAATACTAGAGTGGGGTGCCATTCCCTTCTCCAGGGGATCTTCCCGACCCAGGGATCAAACCTGGGTCTCCCACACTGCAGGCGGATTCTTTACCATCCGAGCCACCAGGTAAGCTGGTCATAATAAGAGGAAAAAAGGAAAAAAAGGCACATCTCCCAAACTATTGATGATGATTTTCCTCGGAAGTTACTCATAGAAAACTGCCATGTTCTGCATAATAAATCGTAACAACATTTGCATTTTGTGTTCCACATACGTATTTTTTGCTTCACTAGCTGTACTTTCTCAGTATTTTTCACCTTTAAAAATATCTGCATCTTCTTATTTAATAGTCCACTTTTTTTAGTTTTGGTGCTTCTGCCCAATAGCAAACGCCCAACCAATGGTTTCTTAGATAAGAAAGAAGCCGTTTTAGCTTTGGGTGTCAGATAAATGTCTAACTTTCCATTCCTCCTCTCCACCTCTCATCAGTTTAAATAACAAGGAGTTTGCAGTGAAGTAGACCCAGGGCTTGTGAAGTCAGAGAGAGAAACACAAATATTGCATATTAATGCACATATATGGAATCTAGAAAAATGCTGCAGATGAACCCACGTGCAGGGCAGGAATGGAGAGACATAGAGAATGATCTCGTGGACACAGCAGGGGAGGAGGGGGTGGCAGGAGCTGGGAGAGGGGCAGTGACGCACATACACGACCCTGTGCGAAACACACAGCAGAGGGGAGCTGCCCCAGAGCACAGGGCGCCAGCGGAGCTCCGTGACGCCCGGGGGCGGGGTGGGAAGGGTAAGAGGGAGGCTGCGCCAGAGCACAGGGAGGCCAGGGTGAGAGGGGAGCTGCCCCAGAGCACAGGGCGCCAGCGGAGCTCTGTGATGGCCCAGGGCAAGATGGGAAGGGTGAAAGGGAGGCTCAGGAGGGAGGCAATACATGTACACACACAGCTGATTCCCCGGTGGTTCAGCGGTAAAGAAGCCACCTATAATGCAGGCGATGAAGGTTCAATCCCTGGGTCAGGAAGACCCCCTGAAGAAGGAAATGGCAACCCACCCCAGCATCCTTGCCTGGAGAATCCCATGGACAGAGGAGCCTGGCAGGATCAATCCACGGGGTCCAGGAAGAGTCGGACGTGACTTAGCTACTAAACAACATCCCACAGCTGATTAGATTGTTGTGAAACCAACAGCAGAAACCAACACAGCACTCTAACGCCATTCTCTCCAATAAAATTTTAAAAAATAATCATCAGCCCTCTGCTTACTTTTGGTGTATTATGTCCTGGAAGTTTATGACCCAGATGGCTCCCTATTTGTGAAACCAAGACTCTGTGAAAGCTAAGGGGTGGCCATCTGAAATCTCAGCCTTGACATTTCCCATGAAATGTACCTATAGCACAACTCCATTTCCTCCATCTTTATAGAGAAAAACAACAGTCCTTTTTTGCCAGAGGCAATTAGGTGGATAGCAATACCAGTCAGGTCTTCCTGGTAGATTTTAGTAAACGCTGCACTGTTTAATCCACCTGGTGTCATTCTCCAGCTCTGGCTTCCATCGGCAAGCCACCCGTTTGCTCTTTCTGAAGCGATTTCTTCAAACCTTCTGTATGGCTGTAATAGGAACAGCCATCTATACTAACCCATTTTCTGTCCATTGGTCCAGGGGTGGGCTCCTGGTCCAGACTGCACCAGGAGGGACCGCCTGGGGAAACCGAGAACCATAAGAAAAAGAAGTCACACACGAGTTCTAGCCTGGAAGCTCTAAAGCCCGGAGAAGCACCTTCAACCAGGTGGAAAAGGCCAAGGTTGCCAGTAAAGGGGAGGCCAAGAGCCTAAAGCCGATAAACCAGATGTACAAAGAAAAGCAGGACAGAAGGAAAAACCATGTCTATGGTGTAGGCGGCTTCCCTGGTGGCTCAGTGGTAAAGAATCTGCCTGCAGGTGCAGGAGATGCAGGTTCCATCCCTGGGTCGGGAAGACCCCCTGGAGGAGGCATGGCAACCCACTCCAGTGTTCTTGCCTGGAGAATCCCATGGACAGAGAAGCCTGGCGGGCTACAGTCCATGGGGTTCTCAGAGTCAGACACGGCTTAGCGACTAACCAACCACTAGGTACAAGTCTCTGACTCCAGAAGCAACTGAGACAGAGCCATGTGCTGTCCTGGGACTGTGGGAGAAACGCCCCAGGGTCCTCACAGCACAGCCCTCTTTTTGCTCAAGCTCAGTTGTGGTAGCTTTCTGTCATTCACAACCCAAAGAGACACCCAGGCTGTTGGAAAGCTCAGCCCCATTATTTCCCATTGAATACATCTGTACATCAGTGGCGTTCCATTTCTCTTTACAGAGGAACAGCAGCACCATCTGCTAGAGGTGATATATTTTAGGCAGGACTTCAGAACTTCATAGCAATACAAATTAATTCTTCTTGGTAGGTATATTTAGCATGAGAGGTATCTTGGTATCATCACGAAAATCAACACCCACAGAAGCCTGTTACTTTCCAAGACACACACTGGTGTTTGGAATGGTTGGATTTAGTACCTGAAAAATTGGAAGACATATAATATGTCTATGTGCGTGCGTGCGTGCGTGTGTATTAGAGGTTGGGGGGGAGTGGTGAGTTCAATGCAAGGCTCATTGATTATTTAGATGATGGTACCAAGGTCAAACATAAAACAATCCTAAGGAAGGTCAAGAGCAAACAGAGGTAGAAAAGTCTAATTTCCCTCATTCACTCAGGACACATTCGTTGAGCTCCTTTCCCATTACAGGCACCATTATGTATCTTGTTGCTGTTGTTCTTTAGCTGCTAAGTTGGGTCCCACTCTCTTGCAACCCCATGAACTGTGGCCCACCAGAGTCCTCTGTTCATGGGATTTTCCAGGTAAGAATATTGGAATGGTTTGCCCTTTCCTTCTCCAGGGGATCTCCCCCACCTGGGGATCCAGCCTGAATCTCCTGCATTGCCAGAGGGATTCTTCACCACCGAGCCACCAGGGAAGTCTGTGCACTATATCTTAAGTACATTCATATCCTCTTTTTCAACAAATGATGTTGACCTCTTTGCTTGTGTAAGATGACCATGGAAGTCACTTTGGAAAATAAGAGCTTTAGAAGGTAGAACCTCAAGGATTTCATGAGGAGGAGGAAGAGAAGGAAAAGATTGTGAAGAATGATAACTAGACTGGCCATATACTGAGCACAGATAAGAGCTCTCCCTCCTTATTGAAAAACTGTAGCAAAGAAACAAACAGTCCCATACAGGAAGTCCCCACCAGGGTCTCTGTGTCGCTTTGGTAGAAGGCAGGGTAGCATAACAAGCTGATCACATGGGCTGTTAGTTACCATGACTTACAGTTTACAGTTAAGGCCCCTTCTTGGCTCTCTGCAGTCGGACCAGTTACTGGCTCTTCTGTGCCTCAGGTTCTTCATCTGCAAGATGGAGACGTGTGTGTGCATTTACTCATGTCTGACTCTCTGTGACCCTGTGGACTGCAGCCCACCAGGCTCCTCTGTCCAAAGGATTTCCCAGGCAAGAACACCGGGGTGATTCATTTCCTTCTCCAAGGGATCTTCCCGACCCAGGGTTCCAACCTGCGTCTCCTTTATCAGCAGGCAGATTCTCTACCGCTAGCACCACCTGGGAAGCAAAATGGAAACAAAAAGCAATAAAGGTGGCCTCTTGGGTAATTGCGA
Source organism: Bos mutus (assembly GCF_027580195.1). Lineage (NCBI taxonomy): Eukaryota > Metazoa > Chordata > Mammalia > Artiodactyla > Bovidae > Bos > Bos mutus. The sequence continues at coordinate 15,381,746 of NC_091629.1, forward strand.
AAATTAAATGAGTTCCTCCATATAAAGCAATTAAAACGTTGCCCAGGGCTTCCCTGGTGGTCCAGTGAATAAGAATCCACCTTGCAATGCAAGGGACACCAGTTCCACCCTGGTCCAGGAAGATCCCATGTGCCACGGGGCAACTAAGCCCGGGCACCACAACTTCTGAAGCCCTCCCACCGGGAGCCTGCACTCCGCAACAAGAGAGGCCACCGCACAGAGACGCCGGCACCCCGCAGCTAGGGAGCGGCCCCCGATCGCTACTAGGGAGCGGCCCCCGACTGCCACAACTAGAGAAAGTCCACGCGAACAAACGAAGACTCAGCGTGGCAAAAAAGATTAATAAATGAATGTGTTTTAACAGTTGCCTGGAATATTGCTGGCCCCTACATCACATATACTAATTATCTTAGCTGTCGTTACTATGACAAATGCTCAGTCAGGGACAGTGCCAGTGACTTTGTGTACACCCTTTCATTTACTCGTAACAATCCGGGGAAGGGGAGGGGCACTGGCCCTTCTCAGAGACACTGACCTGCCTGGCAACACACAGCTGCCAACTGCAGAGCAGAAACACCAACCCAGATCATCCTGACCCCAAAGAACACAGGCGTCTCCGTGCAAACACGGGAGCCACACAGACAACCAGTGTTACCAGACAACAGACAAGAAGCCCATTCACCCGAGAGTCCACGCGGACATCTGAATCACCTACAACACCTGACTTAGGAGTTCCGAATTCTGAGCCAAACACCAGATTTTGCACACCGTATCGCATGAGCCGCAGAAATGTGTGATTTTAAGGAGCATGCTGGGACTCTCGTTGAAGGCTGTCTATAGTCGGATTGATCAGATTCAGATGTGAGGTTTGAGGTTGGCCTGCCCTTGGGTTTTTTGGAGGCTGTTGCTGTTGTTCAGGAGCTAAGCCATGCCCAACTCTTTGTGTCCCCAGGGACTGAAGCCCACTGGACTCCTCTGTCCATGGGATTTCCCAGGCAAAAATGCTGGAGTGGGTTGCCATTTCCTTCTCCAGGGGATCTTCCTGACCCAGCAATTGAACCCGTGTCTCCTGCACTGGCAGGAGGATTCTTTACCACTGAGCCATGTGGGAAACTCTTTTTGGAGGTGTGCTGTGTGCTAAGCCGCTTCGGTCGTGTCCAAAGCCTCACGACCCCATGGACTGTAGCCCGCCAGGCTCCTCTGTCCACGGGATTCTCCAAGCAAGAACACTGGAATGGGTTGCCTTGCCCTCCTCCAAGGGATCCTCCCAACCCAGGTTTGGAACCTGCGTCTCTTATGTCTCCTGCACTGCCTGTGGATTCTTCACCACTAGCGCCGCCTGGAGGTAGCAGTACCCAACTCCACCCTGAAGCGGGGACGGAAGCAGATCATGGAGAAAGTGCAAAATTTCAGGCAGAAGCCATACCCTGAGCAGAGGTGAGAAATACAAATGCATGAGGCCACCAAGCAGTCTGAATGATCTTCATCCACTGCAGTGATGAGAAGTCACAGGAAATCAAGCTGGGGGAAAAGGTAGGGGTCATACAGTGTGGGAGCCTCAGGCCATCATACGGTTTATCCAGGGTGAAGATCACGCTCAGTTTCCACGCAGCTGCCTCCGCACTCAGGGCCCCATTCTCGACCATGGTGATGATGCGTTAGCTTCCAGGGGCTTCCCAGGGGGCGCAAGTGGTGAAGAATCTACCTGCCCACGCGGGAGACGTAAGAGACATTGGTTCCATCCCTGGGTTGGGAAGATCCCCTGGAGGAGGGCATGGCAGCCCCTCCAATGTTCTTGTCTGGAGAATCCCATGGACAGAGGAGCCTGGCAGGCTACTCCATGGTTCACAAAGAGTCAGACACGACTAAAGTGACTCAGCACTCACCAGCTTCCTAAATGGTCCAACCACCTTGCCCCCTGAGCCTCTGCGTCTCTCCCCGAAACAGTAGCACCAAAGACAATAGCAACCATCTGAAGCAGACCATAGCCCTCTGCTGTGATGGCCTCCGCTGCCCTCGGAACAAAATCCAAGCCTGCAGCCCGGGCTTCCCTCCCAGACGCCTTGTCATCCAGGCCCCTCCCCTCAGAGCCCGCCGGAGCCTGCCTGCTTCCCCGTCAAGTCCTGCTTCCCCATCAAGTCCTGCATTCCCGAATACTGGGGGCTCGGTGTACAACCCTCCCCGCCCCCGCTCAGAGAGTGGGTATGCAGCCTTCCAGTCTAAAGAGGATGGTTTAATCATGAAGGTTTAATAAAATGATTGCTTATTCACATACCTCCCGGGCGCCTTCATAACGTTTACCACCCCCCATAATTATCTGGTTTATCAATTTCACTGTATTTTTAGTATTTATCAATTTTTGTTTATTTGGCTGTGCTGCGTCACGCAGGATGTTTTGATGTGTCCAGTGGGCTCAGGAGTTGCGGGTCGCAGGCTCAGTTGCTCCGCAGCGTGTGTGATCTTGGTTCCCCAACCAGGGATCGAACCCACATCCCCTGCATTGCGAGGTGGAGTCTTACCAGGGAAGGTCCATTTATCCGTTTTATATTCCGCCCCCCGCACCGCGATGGAAGTGTCACGTGAGATGAGGCCTTGACCGCTTCACTCGCTGTTCCACCCCAACACCAAGAACAGTGCCTTAACCCGGCACCTGCTTCATAAGTATTTGCTGGGGAGCAAGTGATGACAGCGACCGCAAACGCACCGGAGAAGTGAGGAGGCTGTGAATTAAAAAGAGGCGCTGCCGCACTTCCAGCCGCTATTGCAACCGCCGCGATTCTCCCGGTTAGGATCCTTTTTCAAACAGAAGATGCAAACTCTGTTTTGTTATGTTAATGGAATTTAATTAAACTAATGGTGTTTGACTTCCAACTTTCTCAGGCCAGTCTACTAACCTTTTCCCGGCAGTTGAAACAGCTCTAAAATATGAGAACACATTTAAGATGATTCTAGCAAAAAGAGTTAATTAACTGCATACTTAATCACACTTTTTGAGCTCTAATATATCAGTGTTGGATGTCATTTTCATTAATAGGCTTCAATATTTATATTTCTTTAGACTGCAAGAATGTTGCTAACGGGGAAGAGAGGAAGAGATCCTTTTCTTGCTGAACAACGTCCATATGATTAAGTACTCAGACTGCAGTAAAAAATGAATGCAGCAACCTTTACGTCCTCTCCACGTGGAAAAATGAATGTATTTTTCACAATAATGTTGCTGCACCTCAAGGCAGCCCAGTGGACCACAGAGATTTCGCCTGTGAATGGAAGATTTACAGGGCAAGGCCTAGGCAAGGAGACACTGGGAGGGGGTTTGGGGGAGGACGGATGCATGTGTACCTGTGGCTGAGACCCTTCACCGTCCTCCTGAAACGGTCGCAACACTGTTTGTAAACGTCATCTTATGGTTAACTGGCTGTATCCCAACACAAAATAAAAAGTGGAAAAAAAGAAAGAAAGGAGAGATGCTATGATACACTGACAAACAAGCTAAAATAATATAATTCGTGCTGCTTCCTGTGGACCCTGAAAGCCTACAGATCGCTCTAAAAATTAGCCCCAGGAAGTCCGTTATAAGCCTGAAAGGAGGTGCTGCCAGTACACTGATTTCTGGTTTCACCTGATTTTGGTTAGCAGCATGGAACAGCATTCTCCAGGCTCAACACTGAAAGAGGAAAACGCCATTTCTGATTCTAGTGGGAGGTGCTGACTTTTAAATCTGTCACCAGTGCCACAGTTTCATCGAGTTGCAAATTTTCTTCTGGTTTATTTTACTTAAGTCTTAATTGCATGTTTAATCCTAGGAACTAAACCTAAATCAAACCCCTAATGACTATAGAGTGGAAGTGAGAAATAGATTTAAGGGACTAGATCTGATAGATAGAGTGCCTGGTGAACTATGGACGAAGGTTCGTGACATTGTACAGGAGACAGGGATCAAGGCCATCCCCAAGAAAAAGAAATGCAAAAAAGCAAAATGGCTGTCTGGGGAAGCCTTACAAATAGCTGTGAAAAGAAGAGAAGCAAAAAGCAAAGGAGAAAAGGAAAGATATACCCATTTGAATGCAGAGTTCCAAAGAATAGTGAGGAGAGATAAGAAAGACTTCCTCAGAGATCAATGCAAAGAAATAGAGGAAAACAATGGAATAGGAAAAACTAGAGATCTCTTCAAGAAAATTAGAAATACCAAGGGAACACTTCATGCAAAGATGGGCTCAACAAAAGACAGAAATGGTATGGACCTAACAGAAGCAGAAGATATTAAGAAGAGGTGGCAAGAATACACAGAACTGTACAAAAAATATCTTCATGACCCAGATAATCACGATGTATGATCACTCACCTAGAACCAGACATCCTGGAATGGGAAGTCAAGTGAGCCTTAGGAAGCATCACTACGAGCAAAGCTACTGGAGGTTATGGAATTCCAGCTGAGCTACTTCAAATCCTAAAAGATGATGCTGTGAAAGTGCTTCACTCATTATGCCAGCAAATTTGGAAAACTAAGCAGTGGCCACAGGACTGGAAAAATCAGTTTTCATTCCAATCCCTAAGAAAGGCAATGCCAAAGAGTGCTCAAGTTCAGTTCAGTTCAGTCACTCAGTCGTGTCTGACTCTTTGCGACCCCATGAATCGCAGCACACCAGGCCTCCCTGTCTATCACCATCTCCCAGAGTTCACTCAGACTCACATCCATGGAGTCAGTGATGCCATCCAGCCATCTCATCCTCTGTCGTCCCCTTCTCCTCCTGCCCCCAATCCCTCCCAGCATCAGAGTCTTTTCCAATGAGTCAACTCTTCTCATGAAACTACAGCACAATTGCACTCATCTCACACGCTAGTAAAATAATGCTCAAAATTCTCCAAGCCAGGCTTCAGCAATACGTGAACCATGAACTTCCTGATGTTCAAGCTGGTTTTAGAAAAGACAGAGGAACCAGAATTCAAATTTCCAGCATCTGCTGGATCATGGAAAAAGCAAGAGAGTTCCAGAAAAACATCTATTTCTGCTTTATTGACTATGCCAAAGCCTTTGATTATGTGGATCACAATAAACTGTGGAAAATTCTGAAAGAGATGGGAATACCAGACCACCTGACCTGCCTCTTGAGAAACCTATATACAGGTCAGGAAGCAACAGTTAGAACTGGACATGGAACAACGGACTGGTTCCAAATAGGAAGAGGAGTATGTCAAGGCTGTATATTGTCACCCTGCTTATTTAACTTCTATGCAGAGTACATCATGAGAAACGCTGGGCTGGAAGAAGCACAAGCTGGAATCAAGATTGCCGGGAGAAATCTCAATAACCTCAGATATGCAGATGACACCACCTTTATGGCAGAAAGTGAAGAGGAACTCAAAAGCCTCTTGATGAAAGTGAAAGAGGAGAGTGAAAAAGTTGGCTTAAAGCTCAACATTCAGAAAACAAAGATCATGGCATCTGGTCCCATCACTTCATGGCAAATAGATGGAGAAACAGTGGAAACAGTGTCAGACTTTATTTTTTTGAACTCCAAAATCACTGCAGATGGTGATTGCAGCCATGAAATTAAAAGACACTCCTTGGAAGAAAAGTTATGACCAACCTAGACAGCATATTAAAACGCAGAGACATTACTTTGCCAACAAAGATGGATCTAGTCAAGGCTATGGTTTTTCCAGTGGTCATGTATGGATGTGAGAGTTGGACTATAAAGAAAGCTGAGCACTGAAGAATTGATGTCTTTGAACTGTGGTGGAGAGTCTTTCTTGAGAGTCCCTTGGACTGCTAGGAGATCCAACCAGTCCATCCTAAAGGAAATCAGTCCTGAATATTCATTGGAAGGACTGAGGCTGAAGCTGAAACTCCAATACTTTGGCCACCTGATGCAAAGAGCTTACTCATCTGAAAAGACCCTGATGCTGGGAAAGATTGAGGGCAGGAGGAGAAGGGACGACAGAGGATGAGATGGCTGGATGGCATCACCGACTCAATGGACGTGGGTTTGAATAAACTCTGGGAGTTGGTGATGGACAAGGAGGCCTGGTGTGCTGCAGGCCATGGGGTCGCAAAGAGTAGGATATGGCTGAGCGACTGAACTGAACTGAATCCTAGGAATTGCAAACTACACATCAGGGTGGACAGGACAACTGGAGAACACTCAGTGTGTCTAAGAGGGAGAAACAAAAATTTCAGCATCTCTTTGGAAAGGCAGACAAGATGAAAAGCTGGAATCAATAAGGAAAAAAGAGAAAGACCAAAGCCTTGGGTGCCCCCCACCCCCCCACCATACACACATACAGCCCACTGTGATTGCCACCATTTCTTCAGCTTTGCTACTTATCAAAAGAATCCTAAACCAACTTCATACTGAAGCTATGCACAAATGAAATTAAACTCAAGTGAAAGTCATTTAAACAGAAGGCCATTTGTTTCATCCCTCTTTCCCCAGCAGGCAAATTTACCAAAATTTATAACCACCTAGAAAAAAGAATCAGATTTTTAATGACATTTTTAAAAAATTCCCTCAAACAGCGGGAATCTTATCTCTTAGCTCTCTGAACCAGACTTCTAAAATGTTCCAAGTCTAGGGTAGATCTGAGTTGGGACCAAAACTAGATGAAACAAAGCCAAAAACCTGAATATGAAACTCTTCTCTAAACCATAATTAAGCAAGACAATTGCATGCCTCTTGTATTTATTTACTCTTTCAATAGACATTCACTGAGTCCCTCTATACCAGGCACTGAAGCTATAATACTTAACAACACAAATCAAAACCTGGATCTTTGTGAAACTTACCTTTTAGAAGGAGAGAGCTAGACAATAAACACAAGTAATGAACAAAGGAATGCCAAGGGCTATAGAACGAGAAATAAAGAAAGGGAGAGAGAGAAAGAGATGGTAAGAAAAGAGAGCAGAGAGGCTAGGAATGTCAAAGGCCAAAGCAGGGTTTGCAATGGCCAGTAAAGTATCTATCACTGTGTAACAAATTACCCCCAGCCTCAGCAACTTAAGACAGCAAGCACATATTGCTCTGCACAGTCTCTGAGAGTTAAGAAAACACACAGCTTTGTTGGATGGTTTTGGCTCAGGAACTCATATCATATCACTAACATGATACACTTTATGTGTTATATATTAATAATTACTAATTACACACATACATCAAATCAGCAAAGATTCAAGGAGATGAAACAAGAGACTAAAATATCTGGGGATGTGAGAAGTCCTGCAGCAAGGACTTCCGACTGAAAAGACTCACACTGAGAGGACGCCGAGCTTGTACTGTGAACGAGGAGATGAACCTCACAGTGTTTGCAAAGAACACTTCTGGGTTGACAAGCACAATTTAAAGGATCTTATCAATGATAAACTGTTCTTGTTGACAATTAAACCTGCCTTTCTGAACAGTTGGCTGGGACCCGGTACCCGCAGTAGGTACCTGATTCAGTTGTGAAATGTATCTGTGTTCAACGCAGCAAGAGGGGAAATCAAATGGACCCAGCTATGGAGACATCCGATTTCTATTCTTTGATACCTCTTCATAAATCACACATCACTCTGCTCAATTGCACCTTTCCTGACTCACGAGAGAATCAATAGCACGTGGAGATAAATCATTTCTTAGCACAGCTCACTGTACATCCAACGTTTATGCCACGATGGCTGCAGATAAATAGCCAGGTGTAGTTCCTGAGGCAACTTTTCCTGTAAATCGTTTCTTCAGTAGTAACCAGTCGGAGATATAATGTAAGGAAGTGCAGGGATAACAGAAAGCCTTGAACTCACCAAGACGGCAGTGCTGGGAATCACGCCACACTTGGAACTCTCTAGATCTCAATTATATAACATGCCCTAGACCCGACCCTGGGCTTCCCAGGTGGCACCAGTGGTAAAGAGTCGGACTCCCCATGCAGGAGACTCAAGAGACATGGGTTCAGTTCCTAGGTCGGTAAGACCACTTGAAGTAGGAAATGGCAGCCCACTCCAGTATCTTGCCCAGGAAACGCCATGGACAGAGGAGCCTGGTGGGCTGCAGTCCACGGGGTCACAGAGCCAGGCGTGACTGAGCACACGCACACACACACACACGCTCACACCTGATCCTACAAGAAACACCGAGAAGTGGGTCAGCTCAAGTTAGCACCATGAAAAGAAGGCAAGTTTGGTCATCTGAAAGAGCTGGCTTCCAGTCTGGTCCAGCCATGAGCTGGCTGAGTGCAGCTTTATTAAATGACCATACTTCCTTTGGTTTCTTCATATGTAAAGCAGTATTAATACAAACTGCTTTAAAGGATATTGTAGAAAAAGACAAACAGAGCTGGGCCCAGAGCATATGATCTGTAGAGGCGATCAGTCACAGTCGCCATCACACATCTCTGCATCCCACGTGTGGAGGTGCGTTGGATATTCCGGGGGCCAGGCAACAAGCTAGAGATTAGAGAGAGAATCAGGCAAATGACTTCTCATGTTCTGGTGAGACGCAGTTTACACTCCAGCAAGGCAGCTTTGACTTCCACAAACAGAGATGTCAACTGTGTCCCTTGCCCTCAGCAACCTGACATAGGAGAGCTACTTTTTCTCTAAATCAAGAGAATAATAAGCAAAAAATTCAGAAAGGTAAATAAACTAAGCAGAGGAGACAAGATCAAAGAGAGACATTAAAAAAAAAAAAAATGAAAGTGAAGTGTTAGTTGCTCAGTCATATTCAACTCTTTGTGACCCCATGGACTGTAGTCCACCAGGCTCCTCTGCAGATGGGATTCTCCAGGCAAGAATATTGGAGTGATCAGCCATTCCTTCTAGCAGATCTTCCTGAAAGGTTGTTGCTGAATCACGCGAATACACCGGGATTCTTGGCCCCCGGAGGAGAAGAATTCAATCCGGGGCCAGAGATGAGGCTTGATCGCTCAGAGCTTTTGTGTAATAAAGTTTTATTAAAGTATAAAGGAGATAGAGAAAGCTTCTGACATAGGCATCAGAAAGGGGCAGAAAGAGTACCCCCCTGCTAGTCTTCAGCTGGATGTTATATAGTCACTAGCAGTCTGTTAATGAAAGAAAGGAATGTCTTAAAATTCAGAATGGCACCAGGCCCCTCACCCATAAGATGCATTTTGGGATAATCTTGGCACCAAATGGTTTATCCTGGGCCATAAAATTATTAACTTGAATCTTGAAGAAGGGCAGACCACCATACAAATAGTTTCATTTACATAGATTAGGGGAACAATATCCATACTGGTTTGTCAAGTAGGTTCTGGGCCAAGAGGCTGAACCGACTTGGAGACAGAGTTTCGTGTAAAGGCATAGTACATTAGCATAGCTTAAGACAAACATTTCCATAAGAAAAAGGCATTGGTTATCTCTAGGCTCAAGAATAGCTAACTTCAGGCGAAACCAGGTGTCATTATGGCAACACAGTATTTTAAGAGAAACCTCCCTTTAAATTTGTATAGAGAAGGAAAAAATATTGCTAGTTTGTTTCCTCCTGCCGCTTAAGAGAGATAAAAATGTCTGACACTTGCAGGCTATTTCCTCCATTTGGAGACCCCTGGCCTTCCTGCCTGTTACCCTCTCATTCCCGACCAGGGATCGAACCCGGGTTTGCTGCATTGCAGGTAGATTCTTTACCAGCTGGGCCACTACGGAAGCCCAAAGAGGGACATACAAGAACTCTGATGATAAAGGTGATACTTGACTTCTTAAGGTGGGTGGTAAGGTCCGGTTGTCTATTTCATTATCATGCTTCAGAACGCAAATATATTTTACATACATGTTATTTTGTGTATTTGTATTAAAGCAACAGCCGACAGCCAATAAATGATATCACTGTTGTTGAGCAGTAATTGATCTTGACATATATACAGCAATTCACACCGTATGGTGGAGTCAGCTCTTTAAGGTGGGTGTAGACAGGAAACCATTTTCCCACAACCACTCCTTTTCTCTGAGTAGTTGAAACCCTCTTTCTAAATCTCTTAACAGCTTTGTGCAGATTCAAAAACTCTTGGCCACTTTGGCTGCTAAGACTTCGTCCCATACCACTTAAAGTCTCAATCTCATACCAATTCCAAGTTCACCTCCCCTAGCGCATGCTGGACTTGTGGATGGAGCCACCAGGAGTGGGGAGAAGGGCGTGTGGCCCTGTCTGTGCTCCTTGGCTGTCACTCTCTGGGGTTGGGCTGGGACGCATCTCACTACTGAGCTGGGCTCCCCCCTCCATCGGGGGTGATGCTGCTTCTCTGATGTCTTCAGTCAGTCAGTTCAGTCTCTCAGTCATGTCTGACTCTTTGCGACCCCATGAATCGCAGCACGCCAGGCCTCCCTGTCCATCACCAACTCCGGGAGTTCACTCAGACTGACATCCATCGAGTCAGTGATGCCATCCAGCCATCTCATCCTCTGTCATCCCCTTTTCCTCCTGCCCCCAATCCCTCCCAGCATCAGAGTCTTTTCCAATGAGTCAACTCTTCACATGAGGTAGCCAAAGTACTGGAGTTTCAACTTTAACATCATTCCTTCCAAAGAACATCCAGGGCTGATCTCCTTTAGAATGGACTGGTTGGATCTCCTTGCAGTCCAAGGGATTCTCAAGAGTCTTCTCCAACACCACAGTTCAAAACCATCAATTCTTCAGTGCTCAGCTTTCTCCACAGTCCAACTCTCACATCCATACATGACCACAGGAAAAACCATAGCCTTGACTAGATGAACCTTTGTTGGCAAAGTAATGTCTCTGCTTTTGAATATGCTATCTAGGTTGGTCATAACTTTCCTTCCAAGGAGTAAGCGTCTTTTAATTTCATGGCTGCAGTCACCATCTGCAGTGACCTTGGAGCCCAAAAAAATAAAGTCTGACACTGTTTCCACTGTTTCCCCATCTATTTCCCATGAAGTGATGGGATCAGATGCCATGATTTTTGTTTTCTGAATGTTGAGCTTTAAGCCAACCTTTTCACTCCCTTCTTTCACTTTCATCAAGAGGCTTTTGAGTTCCTCTTCAGTTTCTGCCATAAGGGTGGTGTCATCTGCATATCTGAGGTTATTGATATTTCTCCCAGCAATCTTGATTCCAGCTTGTGCTTCTTCCAGCCCAGCGTTTCTCATGATGTACTCTGCATAGAAGTTAAATAAGCAGGGTGACAATATACAGCCTTGACGTACTCCTTTTCTTATTTGGAACCAGTCTGTTGTTCCATGTCCAGTTCTAACTGTTGCTTCCTGACCTGTATATAGGTTTCTCAAGAGGCAGGTCAAGTGGTCTGGTATTCCCATCTCTGATATCTTACTGGCCCTCAATGCCTTCTGCATGGCACCATCTAAATGCCACTTCCCATGGGTCACAGGGAGTTTCCCAGGGTTCTGTGGGGTCTGTCCATGACATGCATTCTATCTATCACTTCCCACAGCTGCTTTGTCCAGCTGGCGGCTGTTGGGGAGAAACACCAGTAAGAAAGAGCCAGCCAGGCTTCCTTCCTGCCCAAGGGGCTTAAGAGAAACTCCCACATCTTTACAGCATCACACAAGAGTGCAGGACCATGCCTGGCTTACTCTGTGAGTTTTCTCCACATCCTTCATGACCCTATTTGGGTGGAGACACAAAACTAAAAGTTTACTGCCTGCGCAGCTTCCAAACAGGAAATAAAACAAAGGATTATCCTTCATATCATGATTTCCTTGAAGAACTCACTTGTTTGGGTTGAGGAAAGACTAGGAGGGCATATGGCAACTCTAGTTCTCACTTAGACACGTTTGCAGGGAAACAGAAAATGAAGGCTTTCTTTGTAAACTGGGAGACAATAAAGTCACCTCCCTCGTGGAAGAGCTCTAAGTAGCAAAAGAGAAACAGTCTAGGAAATCTCTCATGTATGCTGAACTAGGGATGATGAGGAGAAGGAAGAGAAGGGGATTTGTCCAAAAGCCTAAATTCAATTCTGTTCTCTTAAGTAGCTGCAGATCACAGCTCGAAGCGGAGGTGAGGGAAGTACTGGTTTTCATTCCATTCGCTCCGATAACTATAAACCCTAACAGTGCTTCCCCACCACTTCTTCCCCTCCCATATAATCTCACTGACTACGTATCAGCGTTCACTTTAAACTTGGGAATTGCAAGTTGAGTCAGATCAATGGAAAAGGAGATCAATGATGAAAAAAGAAGGTCGAGAAAAGTGGAGGGGAAATACCAGAAGGAGCTGTGTCCAGGCTCTCAGGCGTGTCTGACTCTTGCAACCCCATGGACTGCAGCACACGAGGCTTCCCTGTCCTTCACCATCCCCTAGAGCTTGCTCAGACTTGTCCATGGAGTGGGTGATGCCATCCAACCACCTCCTCTGTCGTCCCCTTTTCTGCCTGCCTTCTCTAGAAGAGAAAGCTTTGTTGACAGGACCTTGCCCTTTATTGGGCTGGGGGGCTTCCCTGGTGGCTCAGTGGTAAAGAATTCTGCCTGCCAATGCAGGAGACGTGGGTTTGATCCCTGGGTCAGAAACATCCCCTGGAGGAGGAAATGGCAAGTCACTTCAGTGTCCTTGCCTGGGAAATCCCATGGACAGAGGAGCCTGGCAGGATACAGTCCATGGGATCGCAAAGAGTCAGACAGCACTCAATAAATTCACAACAAGAAATACCTCAGCTTTAACGATGCCCAAATGATGTGAACCACACAAGATTGGTAAATACTATGTCCAACTGATGGAAAAAGGAGAGAGAAAACACTCTTGATGAACCTGTATTTAAGATGCCCACATGCAGGGATCTCTCAGCAACGGGCTGCTGGTTTGGACTAAATAAATGAAATGAGGTGAAATAAAAACATGCGTGTCACTTTTTATCCTAAGAGCAATCTTTCCCTTTTTGCATAACGGCATATTCAATTATCTCGTTTGATAAATAAAAATGAGTTCCACCCCGAAAATAAATATTTGCTTCCAAGGATCCTAGTACTGAAAATCAAATTACAAGCTTGTTTTTATTATTAACAGGAATAAGTCCTAAAGCCCTTTATGCATTGCACCTGTCCGTCCCCATATCCTGCAATCAAATCTCCCTTTAAGTCTCATCAGATAACTCCCAAAGTCATTGGAGAGGCAATGAGCGAGGTTATGACTCAGTGCTCGAAGAGAGTGAAATGTCTCTCGTGTGTCTTTAAGTGGTTATTAATCTCGGAATTAGTTTAGAATACATTAACCTTCAAGGTAAATTAGATCAATCAGGAGAATGAGTCAGAGCCGCAGGACTGTCTTTTTTGGTGGCGTCGTCTCTCCATCCAGCTTATGCGCCAAAATGAAGCCATGGCCCTGGTGCTCTTGATGCTGTTCGCTTTCTACGCTGTGTCTGACTCCGAGACCCCATGGACTGCAGCCTGCCAGGCTCCTCTGTCCTCCACTACCTCTCAGAGTTTGCTCAAGTTCATGGCCATTGAGTTGGGGATGCTGTCTAACCATCCCGTTCTCTGCTGCCCCCATCTCCTTTTTCTTTCCGTCTTTCCCAGCATCAGGATCTTTTCCAATGAGTTGGCTCTTCACATCAAGTGGCCGAAGTATTGGAGCTTCAGCTTCAATCCTTCCAGGGAGTATTCAGAGTTGATTTCCTTTCAGATTGATTGGTCCTATTAACCACCATAAACTGCCAAGACTGCCAGACACAGCACAGAGAAGTGGTGTTGCTGTTTGGGGTCTATTTCTTCCTGGGAGACTGGTCACTTGCCCAGGGAGACAGGATGTGAGCAGGCAAACAGAATATCATCGCCGTAGTATAAGCAAGATGCTTTTGACTATTGCTGCTGGAGACTGCTCATCTAGTCCCCTACATCCTTGTTAGGAGCCATTTTACAGTTCTCTGCTCAACAATGGAACAAAGCAAGAAGTAATACCTTTTAAAAAATCAAAGTAATGGCCCTTTTATTCCATTCTATTTTTTTTAATTAAACTATAGCTAATTTTTCCAGTAGTCATATACAGAGGTGAGAACTGGACCACCAAGAAGGCTAAGTGCCAAAGAAGTGATGTTTTCAAATTACAGTGCTGGAGAAGACGCTGGAGAGTCCCCTGGACTGCAAGGAGATCACACCAGTCCATCCTAAAGGAAATAAACCCTAAATATTCACTGAAAGGACTCAAGCTGAAGCTGAGGCTCCAATACTTTGGCCACCTGATGTGAAGGGTTGACTCATTGGAAAAGAGCCTGATGCTGGGAAAGACTGAGGATGGGAGAAGAAGGGGATGCCAGAGGATGGATGATTAGAAAGCATCCCTCACTCAATGGACATGAATTTGAACAAACTCCAGGAGACAGTGAAGGACACAGAAGCCCGGCATGCTGCAGTCCATCGGGTCAGAAAGAGTCGGACACAACTTTGCAACTGAATAACAATAACTAATAAATTATTACTAACTATATCATTCATTTATTAAAAACAAATTAACAATAATTAGCAACGTTGTGCCAGTCTCAGCTGTACAATAACCTAAATGTCCACCGACAGACAAATGGATGAAGATGCAGCAGACGTCGACAGTGGAACATTGCCCAGTCACAAAAAAGAAGGAAATGATGCCATCTGCAACCACACGGGTGCAACCAGAGACTGCCTACTCGGTGAAGGCAGTCAGGAAGACGAGCATCGTATGATACCACTTATACGTGGACCCTAACACGGCACAAATGAGTCTATCTACAAAATACTGACTGCTCTTTAAAAGTCCTAAAGAAAGCGAATCTGACATCTTCAAACTTTTGAGAGAGCAAGACAGAGGAAAAGAGAGAGAACCATCTCAAGAAAGTCATTAGAACTGTAGCAAAACAGGAATATCTGCCTGTTACTTTTCGGCACAGTAGGAGCCTAACAAGGATGAAAATCTTTCTGACAGTCATTCGGTCTCCAGTGGACACGGGTGGTTCTCAGGCTCATCGTAACTGTGGGTTCTCTGTTACATTGTTCAATGAACAAAAAGACACAGAAGCAAAACTGAGGCTTGGGGAGGGCACCCTCCAAGCTCTTAACCACTTAAGTGATGCATTTTGAAGAGACAAGGATCCCCGAGTGTCTGCCTGACATCTTGTTTGTGGTTTGCGCTGCTTGGGGTCCTGTAGGCACACACCAGCTTCAGAGCAGATGTAAGTCTAGCAGATATTACTGTCAGGGGCCAGGTAGTGCATCAGTACCAACCATCTTGAAAAGAAAATTACAATGTATCCCTCCAAAGATTTTTCTTCTCTCTTCCCTAAACTTCCATAGAGAGAAATAAAATATCAAGGAGACAAAATCTGCTGGAAGTTCTTGGAATTTCTGGATGGTTTTTAGGACAGAAAAAAAAAAAGTTCTTAAATGATCACATGAGGTTATCAATTAATCCTTCAAAAACATACAAGATGTTGGTAGAATAAGCTTGAGGCTTTTTAAAGTTTCCTGAATTCTGGAAATCTGACTTTTGGAAAGATGACTGTGTCAATATGCATGATAGATCGTCAAATAAAAATGACTACTGAGATTAATTTAGAGCCATTAAAAGAAAGAAACTTTTAAAAGAAAAAGAAAACCATAGTTAGATGAATAAAGTTCAAAAGATATTTGAGAGAACTGGCGCTTCTTACACGCTACACTGATCAGCCTGAAAGAATCATATAATCACAATATTCAACACAAAAAAAGGCATGGAGGTAAGTCTTAAGTGTAGAGACAGAGGAGTGGGCTTTCTGTTCATCTCTTCAGGAGACTTTTTTTTTCTTTTATAAATAAAGCAGCAGTTCACAGAAGTGAGAGAGCAATTCAAATAGTCATATTCTGGATGAACCTCCACTTCTCAGAAATAAAATATCCCATTATTTTCTTTCCTTGCAGCTCCTCTCAAATTGGAAGAAACTGTGGGGCCTGGCCTTATTTAACACTGTATAAGACAAGTAAGGGCGGAGAAGGCAATGGCAGCCACGCCAGTGCTGTTGCCTGGAGAATCCCAGGGACGGGGGAGCCTGGTGGGCTGCCGTCTATGGGGTCGCACAGAGTCGGACATGACTGAAGCGACTTAGCAGCAGCAAGACAAATAAGGGGGGCTTCCCTGGTGGCTCAGACAGTAAAGAATCTTCCTGCAATGAGGGAGACCTGGGTTTGATCCCTGGGTTGGTAAGATCCCCTGGAGAAGGGAACGGCTACCCACTCCAGGATTCTGGCCTGGGAAATCCCATGGTCAGAGGAGCCTGGCAGGTTACAGTCCATGGGGTCGAAAAGAGTTGGACACGACTGAGTAATGCTTCAACTTCAAAGACAAATAATCTTTTTAATAATTTTGTTTTCAATATGAATACACTGATGGATACAGCAAACTGTAATTAAAAACAAATAGGACATTTATTTGAAATAAATCATATTTTAATTGGCATTTTAATTGAAGGGACATTAAATAAAAGGATAGGATGTTACCCCAGATTGTACTCTACAGGCAAAATGTCACGCTGTTTAACATTTGAACCAAAGAGAATGTTTTAAAATTTGTTTTTATTCAAAATTTGCAGTATGACACAGGGAGCTCACACCTGGGGCTCCGTGACAAGCTAGAAGGGTGGGAGGGGGAGGGAGGCTCAGGAGGGAGGGGGTGGGAGAGGTGGAGGGGTAGAACCCAAGTCTCCTGTGTCTCCAGCGTTGCAGGCATTCTTTACCCGCTGAGCCACTGGGGAAGCCCAGACAGTTTTGCTAGCAGCCCCCTACACAAGATTTGGGTTCCCTAAGCTTGGGGTTCCTCAGCTACAGTGGAACCCTCCTGAGACAGTGGGGCATCTACCTGGCAGGCTTCCCATCGCTCCTGTAGAATTTGGGGAAGCAGACTTGATGGGAGCGTGACGCCCCTGCTCCTGCGGTGCTGTAATGAAAGCTCTTTGTCTCTCACCCAGCAGTCTCCTATGTTGTGCCAGCATCTAAGAAGCTGGGGCAGACTAAGTGGTTGGCTTGCAAGCAGAATAAAATCCCAAACTTTGCAGAGTTCTTGAAAGAAATGAGAGACTTCTGCAGAAAATAAAAGGATAAATAAAAAGGAAGACATTGTTGGCTAACCTGAAAAAGTTACTATATCAAAGGTCCAATCTTGGGCATGAGCAGCTAAATCTCCTCAAGGCAGGCAAAAGTTATAGGATCCAATATAATTGTGTTTCTATTTCTTTCTCTGGCACCTGCAGAGCAGAAAATCTAACTCAGCCGTCTCCAGCTGTCAACAGGACTATACACTAAGGCAAAAAGGGCAGCTCTTGGGAGAGGAAACTCTCAACACCCTCAAATGGATGGGCACTATTTCCTGTTCAGAAACATGCCGGCCAAGATCAAGATGCCCATCCATCACACACCAGTTCTCCGGTCCTACCCTGAAAATCAGCTTGGATGACATCAGTAGCTGAGATTGCAAGCTTGAGGGAGGAAGCTGGAAAGAAGGGGAGGTGTGAATGAACTGATGGCCTGCTAACACACCTCCTGCGGTTGTGGATGAACACGGGGGAGATGCACGGCATGGTCTCCCACTCAGGGAAGGAGACCCTGTGGGCTGCAAGTGTCGTGTGTATTTATCAGCGCACCGGATGCTCACTGAGGCCACTGCCCAGATTCACGTGCCTCAAGGTCAGGGAATCCTAAACCAGGAGCAACAGCCCTAAGTGAGTCTCCTCCCAGGCAAGACTCTGCCTTTTTTCCAAAAGTGATACACTGTAAATTCTACAGAAGATCAAGGGAAATTCACACAGGGAGAGACAGGGTGCTTCTCTTTGCAAGCCTTGACCAAGTTACAGAAACAAGCTTCGCCCTTGGCACTGGACTTCGGTTTATGCATTTATGGACTGAAGTGTAGGTGATTCACAATACTTCTTTAGTTTCTGCTGTACAGCGAAGCGATTCAGTTATATTTATGCTCTGCTATGCTGTGCTAAGTCACTTCAGTCGTGTCCGACTCTGTGTGACCCCATAGATGGCAGCCCACCAGGCTCCCCCGTCCCTGGGATTCTCCAGGCAAGAACACTGGAGTGGGTTGCCATTTCCTTCTCCAATGCATCAAAGTGAAAAGGGAAAGTGAAGTCGCTCAGTCGTGTCCGACTCTTAGAGACCCCATGGACTGCAGCCTACTAGGCTCCTCCGTCTGTGGGATTTTCCAGGCAAGAGTACTGGAGTGGGGTGCCATCGCCTTCTCCAGTTATATTTATATATGTACATATACATGTGTGTACATATGTTACATATGTATTCTTTTATATATAAATTATATATATTCTTTTTCATATATATTACTATAAGATACTGTAGTAATAACCTATAATGGAAAAGAATATGAAAAAAATACATATAACTGAATATAAATATACCTGCTATTTATAAAAAGAATAGAAATATAACTGAATCATTTCCCAGGTGGCTCAGTAAAGAATCTGCCTGCAAAGCGGGAGACCTGGGTTCAATCCCTGGTTTGGGACGATCCCCTGGAGGAGGGGATGGCAACCCACTCCAGTATTCTTGGAGGAGGGATGGACAGACCCACTGCAGTCCACTTGCCTGGAGAATCCCACGGACGGAGGGGCCTGGCGGGCTGCGGTCCACGGGGTCACGAGAGTGACTGAGAGGCACGCAGGACGCTGGCTATCGTCCCCCGCGCTGCGCAGTAGGGCCTCGCTGCTACCGTTTCAGATGTAACAGTGCGTATCATCCGATGCCAGGCTCCTGCTCTATGCTTCCCTTCTGCCCCCCAGTCGCCTTTGGTAACCACAAGTTTGTCTTCTGTGTCTGTGAGTCTGCTTCTGGTTTGTAAATAAGTTCCTTTTTATACTTTAGACCCCACGTGTAAGGGATGTCATATGGACTCACTTCACTTCGCGTGACCATCTCTACGTCCGTCCATGTTGCTACAGACGGCGCGACTTAATCTTTTTCTGGTTGAGTAGTATTCCATTACATATTACATATACTGCATCTTCTTCATCCATTTAGGCTCCTCCCACGTCTCGGCTATTGTAAATAGTGCTGATGTGAGTGCTTGGGTGCACGTATGTTTTTAAACTACAGTTTTGTCCAGATATATACCCAGGAGTGGGATTGCTGGATCATATGGCAAATCTATTTTTAGGTTTTTTTTAATTAATTTATTTATTTTAATGGAAGCTAATTACTTTACAGTATTGTGGTGGTTTCTGCAGTGCATGGACATGAATCAGCCACGGGTGTACATGTGTCCCCCATCCTAAAACCACCCCCACATCCCTCCCCACCCCATCCCTCTGGGTTGTCAGAGCACCGGCTTTGAATGCCCTGCTTTGTGCATCGAACTTGAGTTTTTTAAGGACCCTCCATACTGTTTCCACCGGGGCTGTCCCAGTTTATGGGTTGGCCCAAAAGTTAGTTTGGGTTTTTCTGTAAAATGTTACGGAAAAGCCAATCAAACTTTTGTGGCAACCCATAAATTCCCACTGACAGGTCAGCAGGTTACCCTTTTCTCCATATCCTCTCCATATCCTTTCTTGGCAAGGATATATATATATATATTTTTTTTTGGCAAGGATATTTTTAAGCCACTTGTTCACCATTTAAAGTTAAAATAGGAGTTCAGGTGTTTTGATACATAAATCCACTTAAATAGCTCATATAAAGACTTTGATCTGCTTTGTTCCCTGATAGATCTCCTGGTTCTAAACCAGCCAGGAAAATAATAGGGATTGAATAAACATGTGTTAAATAAAAGTTTCAAAATGATATTTTGACTTCTGTACAGAGAATGGATTTCAGTGGAGGAGGAATACAAATACAGAGACTTGCTAGTGGGCAGAGCCATTGTTCTGGCAAGAAACGATGGGATTCGGACTGGACAGTAAGGATGGATAAAAACAGAAGATCTCAAGCCATGATTTAAAAGATGAGCTAGCAGGATGAGGTGGCACAGACACTGCGGAATAAGAAAGAGGGTGGTGTCAAAGAGGGCTATGAGATTCGGGCTTGAGCAACTGTTTACAGTGGGCGCGTCTGCTGAGATTTGCAGGAGTGAAGGGCGCCAGGACAACGCACTCATAATCGACACAAACTCCCAACGGCTCTCGGTCTTAAAACTCACCCCGAACCCGTTTGTCCCGCACCATATCTCTGGATACCAGTCTAGTTGAAAGCATCACTGTACTTCATCTGAATTTTTACTGCAGGCTGCTAATGATTAGTCTTTCTACTTTCACTCTCCTTCCTCTATAACCCGCACAGCATTGAGAGGAAGCATTTCTTTTATTTATTTTAATTGGAGGATAACTGCTTTACAATACTGTGTTGGTTTCCGCCGTACATCAGCATGAATCACCCACAAGTACACACATGTCCCCTCCCTCTTGAACACCCCCCACCTCCCACCCATCCCGCCCCCCCAGGTTGTCACAGAGCCCGGGTGTGAGCTCACCGCGTCATACAGCAGATTCCCACTGGCGCTCTAATTTTACATCTGCTAACGTGTATGTTTCCACGCTGCTCTCTCAGTTCGGCTCACCCTCTGCCTCCCCATCTGTGTCCACGTTCTCTCCTCTGTGTCTACATCTTACACGGAGTGTTTTTAAAGTCAGACTCACTGAGCTCCAGTTTACACACAGTAAAATTGACCGTTTTCAGGTGTTCGTTTCCATGAGGTTTGACAAATACATGCAGTCCGTAACTAGCAGAGCAATCGTGGCTCAGGATACTACCGTCACACCTAAAAGCACTGCATGGAGCATCTAAAAACATCCACCAGGGACTGCCCTGCTGGGCCAGTGGGTAAGAACCCACCTAGCAATGCCAGGGTCATGGGTTCAATTCCTGGTGGGAGAACTAAGATCCCACAGGCCGCTGAGCAAATAAGTCCACACAGCACAGCTACTGAGCCAGCGTGCCACGACTAGACGGTGGAAGCATTGCAGGGGAGATCCTTCTGACACAACAAAGCCCGCGCTGCAGCGAAGCCCCACACAGCCCAATAAATGAATTACAAAATAAAAACATAAACCAGATAAAGCCACTAAGCACTCAGAACCCTCTACGGGCTTCTTATCCTTCTAGGAATAAAATCCATTCCTTTGAGGCCCAGAGGACATAGTCTTGTTGCAAGCTAGCCCTCTGCTCTAGACTCTGACAGCTTTCCTTCTTGAAAACTCTGCTTTAGTCCAACTGGCCTCTCTGTTACTCTTGAACATCTCAAGCCCATTCTACCTCAGGACCTTCGCCCCGTCCCACAGGTCTTCCCCCAGGAAACCTCAGACTTTTCTCCTTGATTTCATTCTGGTTTCTGTTGAAATATCACATGCACACACACACACGATCTCCATCAGGCTTTATCCCTTCAGCAGGCTTTATCTTCCTTCTTACCCTTTGGTTGTTGTTGACTTGCTCAGTCACGTCCCACTCTTCATGAGCCCATGGACTGTAGCCCCTTCATGGGATTTTCCAGGCAAGGATACTGGAGTGGGTTGCCATCTCCTCCTCTAAGGGATCTTCACGACCCACGGACTGAACCCTCATCTTTTGTGTCTCCTGCATTGGCAGGCAGATTGTTTACCACTATGCCGCCTGGGAAGCCCTTTTAATATTAGATGACCTGGACTTTGCACCTCCAAAAACAAACAGGCCTCCTTCCCCTAAACTGCCGTAATGAGGCTCATTTTACTGAATATTTCAGAAATAGCCTCCACAGCAGTCCTCTTAATTAGGTCATGTGGTACAGTTTACATTTAGCATTTCACAGATTATGCCTTTTTATTTTCCCCATAATTATTCTTGTGGCGCTTTTAAGAAAGACATTCTGTTGGCAAAGGGCCGTTTGCTAACCGTAAGTGCCAAACTTCCCTACTGAGTGCCCCTCTGAGTGATGTATTCAGTTCCACCGTCATTATTATTATCGGCCAGGTTTATTATTTCAAGTCAGAAGTGTGAAGTCAGGGGGATTTATTATTTGCATGAACTGTCCAATGCTCAATTATGTCAAGGCAGGGAAAATAAGTGTTTTCAACAAAATGTAATATGACACCTTGGAAAGAAGAAAAGAGGAGAAATCTTTCCACAGTGTGAATGGGAGAGAAGCGTGTTGTTTATCCCTCGTCTACTGAGCACAGACGTTGTCCTGGGGGAAAGGCAAGGAGAAGAGAAGACAGCTGGGGTTGAGGGGGCGTCAGTTTGAACCTTGACTTACGTGTGGCCATTCCAATCATCTAACCCTGAGGCTAGGGCTCTGAGCTCAGTTTGGGGAGGTTGTATCTCAGATGTTGTAGAAACGGAAAGCTGTCACTTTCCCAAGACTCTTCAAACCTCTGTGCTCCAGAGGGAAATTGGAAATGTTCTCATTTCCCGATGATGACTGAGCACAGATGGAGAAGCCGACGGCCTGAGCCCAGTTCCCCGCTGACAACATTACTACATTCAGATAAGTAAGGCAACGTCTCTAAAACATCTACTGATGTACTTGGCATTTTTAGTTGGAATAGGATTGTTGGGTTTTTGACTTTCATACTGAAATATGAAAGAGAAGAAGTTGAGAGGAAAAACAATGATCTGTCATTTTGAAATATCATGTGAGTCACGGCCAGAGCATCCTTTAAAATAGCCTTTAAAGGACTTGTGTGGTGGTCCAGTGGCTAAGACTACAGGCCCCTGATGCAGACGTTCAATCCCTGGTTGGGGAACTAGATCCCACATACCACAGCTAAGACCTGGGGCAGCCTGATAAAGCAAGTAGCATTTTAAATAAACATACATTTCCTTTAAAAACTGCTCTTCCACTCTCAATTGTTGCTGCATGATTAAATTCATAAGTTGATTTCATGTCTATAGGTGAGGGTAGAGCTGAACATCTAGCAAAAACGTGCAGGCACACAGTGCTGAATGAATACATTTACTGCTAAGAATTTATCCTTCAGATACACTTATATACATTCTCAAAGATAACCTACCATGCATATATTCAAAGATGCCATTGTAATGGCAGACCACTGTAAGCAACTTACATGTCCATCCGTAGGAGACCAGAGAAGTATATTCTGGTACATTAAACAATATAGCTGAAAAATAGAATGAGATAATCTCTAAGTGCTAATGTGAAAGGACATCCAAGGCATATTATTAAGTAAAATCAAGCAAGTTGCAGTGTAGGCTGTGAGATATAAGTGCCACTAACTTCAAGTTCTGCAGCTAGACTGGCTTCAAAGCCCAGCTCGCCACTCACCCCCACAGGACTTTGGGCAAGAGGCTTAATCTCTTTATGAATCAGCTTCATTTCTGTAAAATACGGATAATAATATTATTTGCCTCAAAAAGTACTGGTTGTGATTAAATGAGTTAATTAAAAAAACAGTTTTTAGCCATTTTGTTCAAAAAGTGACCAACCATGCTTCTAAACAGCCCACACCCTCCTGAATTCTCCGGATAACAAAATAATGAAAGAAGCAAGCCTCCAGGGACTTCAAGGAAGCAGGCATCATGCGATACGCTTTACACACACGTCCTCACTCTATCTGCACAACAATCCCGTGAGCTAAGTATTCTTGTTGTCCCCATTTATGCAGATGAAGGCAGCTGCCAACCAGCCCAGATGCTTCTCAGTCGCTGACTTCTTATGGCCTGATGTCAGCTGCTCAGCACAGACAGAGAATCATCTGGGTCTGCAGAGGCTGGTCCCTGTGCCAGGATGTGACAAGTCCACCCCCCACACACCAAGTAAAGCAAAACTCCATTCCTAGTAAAGAGTTTAAAAATAAACAAAAGAACTTTGGGGCCAGAACATAAACTTGGTATTTAGTTGAATGATCCAGTATCTATTCATTTATTATGTTAGCTACGTACCCATTTGAACTCATCTATATAAAATAATAAAGTCAACTTGAAATATTTTCCACTTTCTGATTGCACAACTCTGCTCAAACTCTTCTCACATCAGGACCGTGTTTTGAGTGAGCGACACCTTGCTACTCAAAGTGTCATCCCAGAGCTCACTCTGGAATCCCCCGGGGGCTTCCCAGAAATGCAGATTCTCAGGCTCCACCCCGGACCCACTTAATCAGAAACATCATTTTTTATAAAATCCTCAGATAGGTTTTTAAAGTATCTTGGATATTAATTTCTCATTTAAATGCTTTCTTCTCTGCAATCACTCTCTGTGGGTTTTTTTTTCAGTCTTATAACTTTATTGAGGCTTTCAGTGGCTAAGTGAAAGATCTCTCTTGGCAAATGTCACATCGCACTTGGAAATATGTGGGTTATTTTCAAATATCTTTTGATATTGATTTCTAACAGAATTCCACAGTGATAAGAGAACAGACTGTATGATTTCAATACCTTCAGACCATGAAATTTTGTACCTGTTTTACATCCCGGGATATGTCCAGTGTTTCCTGGTTTATAATCCTTGAATAGAATTTGCATCCTGCTGTTGTGTGAAAATTGCGTACATTTTAATTATGTTGAATTGGTTCATAATGCTTCTCAGGTCTACTATATCCTTCTACTTTTCTGTCTATTCATTCTATTAGTTTTTAAAGTTTGATATTGAAACACCAGCTAAAAATCTTAATTTATCTACTTAAAAAATAACTGTAATATATAGTGAAACTGTATGTAACTGTGTTCTGTATATTCAAGTCTTCTTGTAAAAGTGTTAGCATAGTTTCATAATTTGAAAAATGAAGAAGACAAATAGATAAATATAATAAAATCCCCTATGCTTTCTGTGCAGATTCAAGTTGAGACACTGCTTGAATGTAGTGACCCAGCACAGATGACCCTCACTTTCATCCACATGAGGGATGCTCTTCATTGAGATGGAATCTGGAGCCATCAGCACCTAAGTGACTGATCATACACCATTAATGAGATTACTTTTCTCTTTTAACCTGCTTGAGTACCGTGGAGTCACAACTTGCTGTTTGGACTAGTAAAGCAATCTTTAAATGGCTTGTTACAGCAGCCATTACTTACAATTGTGAGCTCCTTCCGAGGATAGTGATGAGGCTTTGTTCAATGTCTTTGCCTCCTTTATACCGAGTATGGTGGCACTAATGATAAAGAGTTCGCCTGCCGACGCAGGACACAGGACTCAGGTTCCATCCCTGGGTCAGGAAGATCCCCAGGAGGAGGAAATGCCAGTTCACTCCAGTATGCTTGCCTGGAAAATCCCATGGACAGAGGAGCCTGGCGGGCTACAGTCCACGGGGCCTCAGAGAGTGAGACACTACAGGGCTCACACACACACACACACACATACATGCACGTGCACACACACCCCCACACACTCTCTCTCACACACACAGACACACACACACAGACACACAGACACACACACACATACACACACACACACACCCCTACACACATACACACATACACACACACACACACACACACACACACACATACCCCGATGATGGCAGGGCCCCTCTGCAGGCTCACTGCACCGCACTGACTGCAAACACTTCTGAGAGCGGAAGCTGCACTGCAGCTGTTCCTGGGGACCACTGACAGAATACCACTTCCCCATCCCCACCCCAAAGGATCACTTAGGTGAAACTAGGGCCTGGTCAGCTACAGCCAAAGAAAAGAAAATGATTTGTTACAACCAGGTTTGAAAACCACTTCTGCTTGACTTTGACTGCACAACAGCATCATGTGGGGGCCCCTCCAACGTCCAGGCCTCGGACCAAATGGAATTCCCGGGGGTGCAGCCTGAGCGTCCTCATCCGTCTCTGAAAAGCAGAACCAAGCTCGAAGGTGATGGTAATCTGCAGCCAAGGTGAACAAAAAAGAGCTCTTTGTTATTCAAAACAAAACACGGGGAAACTGCACTCTCTGAAAGAGACTCTGGAAAGACTTGAAAGTGAGGTGGCTCTCTGGGGTGAGGGGAGGGACAATGCCTGATCTTCGGACGCAAAGGACAGACCACTGCATGTGCCCAGAAAACCCTCCAGAATCAAACAAGGAAGAACCCAGTGATTCCCCTCGGGGTGATGGGGAAGTTCAGAGGATTTTCCTTTGTAATTCCCACTCTCCTTTTCTGTTGACAGTTTTAACCACAAGCACGCACAGCTGTGTCTTACTCACAAAAGGACACAAGAGAGGCCCCCTTCAGCTGGCTGGAGTCTCGGTCCCCCTCCACACACCCTTGTTAGCCGTGGCTTAATCTTCCTTGCCCACTCCTAAGCCTCCATTCTTCCCCAAGACAAGGCCAACATGATCCTCACAATTCTGTCCCCTCCTCCTGTTCCAGCTTGGACATCTTTGAACACTTTGCAATTCACCTCACTCCTCCATGACTTAATTCCCACTCAAGATGTTGGCAGTTGTCACCTCTCTGGTTTAGACCTATGGCAAGACTAGGACCTGCTAATAACAGCCTCTGACCAGCCCAGAAAAGCTGATCTATGGCCGTTTGAACCAGCTGTGTGGGTGATGAATCTCCCCGGGCACGGTGCTGTCTGTTTTTCACTGAGTCTGAACTAGCTTTCTGACTGGGTGTCTGGCAGAGTTTTCCTTGGGGATGACGCCAGAGGCAGTGGCCCCAAACAGCATAAAGGTCAAAGCTCTGGTGTGGTCTACACTCTGTGCTCCTTCATCCCTTCATTCACTCATTCCCAAATTTGTACAACTTCATGAGATATGTTGAGGCTCAGGCTACAAAATTAAAAGACACTATCTCGGGCTTCCTTGGTGGCTCAGTGGTAAAGAATCAGCCTGCCAAGGCAGGCGACACAGGTTCCGTCCCTGGTCCAGGAGGATCCCACAGGCTGAGGAGCAACAAGCCCACAACTGAGCCCGAGCCTGGGAGCCGTAACTATGAGGCCCCGGTGCTCTGGAGTCCGAGGTCTGCACCCAAAGAAGCTGCTGCAGTAACATGCCCCGAACCACAGCCGGAGAGCGGCCCCGTGCACCGCGAATCACAACTGAAGAGCAGCAAAGACCCAGCACAGTCAGAACACATAAACTAATTATATATTTTTAAAAAAAGACAGAGTATGTGATTGTGTTGTGAGGCTCTGCTATGTTATCATGAAAGCAAATAAATAAAAATAAAAGACCCCATCTCTACTCCCCAAAGAGTGCACAGACAACCAAAGTGACGATCATACTCGTGTGATTGACAAAAACGAAAGAAAAGGTAAGCCAGCCGTCTTCAGGGACCAGCTGCATGGCCTTGGGAAAGCTACTTAAGCTCTCTGTGTCTCAGTTTCCTTGTCAATAAAACAGAACTCTTGAAAGCACCTACCACTCAACTTTTAATGAATACTAGAAGAGGGATTTGCACATGTAAGTGTTTGCTCAAGAAAATAAAGTAAAAGGCTGCTATGAACAGATCAGAGAATACAGAAATAAACCACACACATTTGAGTCATTTGATTTTTGACAAGGGCACAAGGTAATTCAACGAAGAAAAGATTGTCTTTTCAACAGACGGTTGTTATACACCAGAAAAGATACACCAGACACTTCACTCAATATACAAAACTTGAAGTACATCACAGTTCTTAGTATAATGTCTAAAATTATAAGACTTCTAGAGAACTTTGAAATAAAACCTGCTCTTTAATTAATACGATTCACTTGAAACAGATTTTCAGAATTGTAATCCTTGGGTCAAAGTCTGTTTTTACCATAACTTATACAAGTTTTTCCAACAAATTTCCCAATTACATGCTCACTAGCATTAACAGTAAGTGGTAGTTTTACTACTTTCTTCTTTTCATTAATCTATGATCAACAATCATAGATCAGGAATTCATTTCAGGTATATGAACCGTGAACTTCCTGAAGTTCAAGCTGGTTTTAGAAAAGGCAGAGGAACCAGAGATCAAATTTTCAACATCCACTGGATCATAGAAAAAGCAAGAGAGTTCCAGAAAAACATCTATTTCTGCTTTATTGACTATGCCAAAGCCTTTGACTGTATGGATCACAATAAACTGTGGAAAATTCTTCAAGAGATGGGAATACCAGACCACTTGACCTGCCTCTTGAGAAATTTGTATGCAGGTCAGGAAGCAACAGTTAGAACTGGACATGGAACAACAGACTGGTTCCAAATAGGAAAAGGAGTATGTCAAGGCTGTATATTGTCACCCTGTTTATTTACCTTATATGTAGAGTACATCATGAGAAACGCTAGGCTGGAAGAAACACAAGCTGGAATCAAGATTGCCGAGAGAAATATCAATAACCTCAGATATGCAGATATGCACCACCCTTCTGGCAGAAAGTGAAGAGGAACTCAAAAGCCTCTTGATGAAAGTGAAAGAGGAGAGTGAAAAAGTTGGCTTAAAGCTCAACATTCAGAAAAAGAAGATCATGGCATCCGGTTCCATCATTTCATGGGAAATAGATGGGGAAACAGTGGAAACAGTGTCAGACTTTATTTTTCTGGGCTCCAAAACCACTGCAGATGGTGACTGCAGCCATGAAATTAAAAGACGCTTACTCCTTGGAAGGAAAGTTATGACCAACCTAGATAGCATATTCAAAAGCAGAGACATTACTTTGCCAACAAATGTTCATCTAGTCAAGACTATGGTTTTTCCTGTGGTCATGTATGGATGAGAGAGTTGGACTGTGAAGAAGGCTGAACACCGAAGAATTGATGCTTTTGAACTGTGGTGTTGGAGAAGACTCTTGAGAGTCCCTTAGACTGCAAGGAGATCCAACCGGTCCACTCTGAAGGAGATCAGCCCTGGGATTTCTTTGGAAGGAATGATGCTAAAGCTGAAACTCTAGTACTTTGGCCACCTCATGGGAAGAGTTGACTCATTGGAAAAGACTCTGATGCTGGGAGGGATTGG
The DNA here is from genome assembly GCF_027580195.1 of Bos mutus. Taxonomy (NCBI): domain Eukaryota; kingdom Metazoa; phylum Chordata; class Mammalia; order Artiodactyla; family Bovidae; genus Bos; species Bos mutus. The sequence goes on from NC_091629.1 coordinate 15,410,501, forward strand.
GGGCAAGAGGAGAAGGGGACGACAGAGGATGAGATGGCTGGATGGCATCACTGACTTGATGGACATGAGTCTGAGTGAACTCCGGGAGTTGGTGATGGACAGGGAGGCCTGGCGTGCTGCGATTCATGGGGTCGAAAAGAGTCGGACACGACTGAGCGACTGATCTGATAAAGTTGACAATAATTTATACACAAAGTGTGTTATGTAACCTTTCAGTTGGTTGAATGTGGACCTATTTATTTTTTCTTTTCTTTTTCCTCTCACTCAACAAACAGTGAGGTACATGTCCTAAGTTACATTTAATGACGAGAACTGCTCTGGGTGATATGGAATAATTAAAGGGAATTAGTGATTGATACGGAGAAGGCGATGGCACCCCACTCCAGTACTCTTGCCTGGAAAATCCCATGGACGGAGGAGCCTGGTGGGCTGCAGTCCATGGGGTCTCGAAGAGTCGGACATAACTGAGCGACTTAACTTTGACTTTTCACTTCCATGCATTGGAGAAGGAAATGGTAAACCACTCCAGTGTTCTTGCCTGGAGAATTCCAGGGACGGGGGAGCCTGTTGGGCTGCCGTTTATGGGATCGCACAGAGTCGGACACGACTGAAGCGACTTAGCAGCAGCAGAGGAGAACTTAGAAAAACCCTTAGGACCTCGTGGCTGGCAATTATTCTTACAGAGGACACAAGAAACAAATCATAAAAAATAAAAAATAATAAAAACAAATTAGACTTCATCAGAAGTAAAAATATCTGCCTTTGAAAGATCATTAAGAGAATGAAAGAACAGGGGAAACCAGAAAACACAGAAGGGCAAGTAGAGGCCAAAGGGAGAGGCAGCCGATCCGGCGGGCGTAGCTGATGGTTTAAACAAGGAAAGGACCCACGCGGAAGCTTGAATGGGGCTCTGCAGGAGTTATTAACAGATGCCCACCCCTCCGCCCGAGGCCCCTCCCTCCCCCAGGCGGCCCCGCCCCACCCTCGCGCAGAAAGAGCGGACAGGGTGCAGCTTGCCCCAGGCAGGGGCGAGGAGCCCCCATCGCCCTGGTGCAGCCCACCCGTCAACCGGGCTCACATCCCCTCACGACCTCTCCTACCAAGCGGAACACGGATGGCAAATAAGCACAAGAAAGACACTCAACGACATCCGTCAGCAGAGAAACGCAAATTAAAAGAATGTTGCCATACCACAAGACACCGAGTAAAATGGCTTTAGAAAATTGACCGTTTAGGGCTTCCTCCGCGAAATCAGTGGTAAAGAATCTGCCTGCCAATGCAGGAGCAGCGGGTTGAACCCTTGATCCGGGAAGATCCCACAGGCCACCGAGCAACTGAGCCCGTGCACCGCAACCATAGAGCCCGGGGGCTCTGCAGCCTGGGAGCCCCAACTCCGAAATCCTCCTGCTGCGACCTGCCAAGCCCCTGTGCTAGACCCTGGGCTCTACAGAAGCCTCCACAAGGGGGAAGCCCATGCACCCCAACTAGGGAAAAGCCGGAGCAGCAACAAAGACCCAGCACAGCTGAAAATAAATAACAATTATTTTTTCTTGAATTGAGAATTGAAGTGTCAAGGAGCCTTAAGGCAAGTGGTCCCGCCACGCATTGCTAGTGGGAAGACAAAGTACAGTAGCACCAGCACTTTGGAGAAGTTTTGAAGTTTCTCGCCAGGTCACACACACACTTAGCACAGGGCCCAGCAATCCTACTCCTAGAATTTAGTCTGGAAAACATTTATGTCCACATGAAACCCTGTGTGCAAATCCTTCCATACAGCAGATTAAAAGGCAACGGAAGTAACAAACTGCTGACACATTCGGCAACATGGATAAATCTCAAAAGTATGATGTTAAATAAAGAAGTCAGGAACAAAATGCCACTGGCAACTGTAGGATTCCACTCATAGGACAGTCTGGGCAAAGCAAAAGGACAGGGACCAAAATCTCACCAGGAGAGGCCCGCGCTGGTGGCGTGGGGAGGGAGAGGGCTGACGACAGACAGACACGGGACTTTTAGAGGTGATGGACATGTTCTTTATCAGGACTGTGGTGGTGACCACAGGACCCCATGGGAAAAAGTGTCAGTCACTGGTCGTTCCTAACTTTGCAACCTCATGAACCGCAGCCCGCCAGGCTTCTCTGTGCATGGGATTCTCCAGGCAAGAATACTGGAGTGGGTTACCATGCCCTCCCCCGGGGGTCTTCCCGACCCAGGGACGGAACCGGGTCTCCTTCAGTGCACATGGACTCTTTTATCGTCTGAGCCACCAGGGAAGCCCACGCGATACCACCTACCTGTCAAAACTCTTATAATTGCAAAGGGTCAGTTTTACTGCCTGTAAATTACACCTCAATAGATCAGACAGAAAATACTAGTTAATGCATGTTTCTTACAAAAGACTAAAATACATACTAAAAAATAAAACGTTAACTGTGTGTTTTTAGGTTTTTTTCCCTACACTTGCACCACTGCATATATTTGTCAAAATAAATAAAACTGTATATTTTACAAGGGTGAAGTTTGCTGTGTGTAAATTTTACCCCAATAAACCTGACTTTAAAAAAAGTTTTAAATGCCCTACTGAGAACTAAAGAACCCAGAAATCACCTCCTGAGATTTAGCTACTGGACAGAGGGTTTGCATTTCATTAAAAGCTGCATAACTGCTTGTGATTGAAAACTTAAAATTTAAGTCCCATCCTGATGCTGCTTCCTACAGAGCCATGGAAAATCCACTGATAGTCATATTTTGGCCCAGATGTGTCATCGTCAGGCTTGTTGTTGCTGCTCAGTTGCTGAGTTGTGTGTGACCCTTTGTGACCCCAGGGACTGCAGCACACCAGGCTTCCCTGTCCTTCACCAACTCCCAGAGCTTGCTCAAACTCATGTCCATTCAGTCAATTATGCCATCCAACCATCTCATCCTCTCTCACCCCCTTCTCCTCCTGCCTTCAACATTTCCTAGCATCAGGGTCTTTTCGATGAGTTGGTTCTTCACATCAACTGGCCAAAGTATTGGAGTTTCATGTTCAAGATCCACTGAATAGCCAAGTGCTGTGCTTAGTCTCTCAGTCGTGTCCGACTCTTTGCGATCCCATAGACTGTAGCTCATGAGGCTCCTCTGTCCATGGGATTCTCCAAACAAGAATACTGGAGTGGGTTGCCACACCCTCCTCCAGGGGATCTTCCCAACCCAGGGATCAAACCCAGGCCTCCCACATTGTAGGCAGATTCTTGACCATAGTGAATGGGAAAGTTGGGCTCCAAAATCACTGCAGATGGTGATTGCAGCCAGGAAATTAAAAGACACTTACTCCTTGGAAGAAAAGTTATGATCAACCTAGATAGCATATTGAAAAGCAGAGACATTACTTTGCCAAAAAGGTCCGTCTAGTCAAGGCTATGGTTTTTCCTGTGGTCATGTATGGATGAGAGAGTTGGACTGTGAAGAAAGCTGAGCGCTGAAGAATTGATGCTTTTGAACTGTGGTGTTGGAGAAGACTCTTGAGAGTCCCTTGGACTGCAAGGAGATCCAACCAGTCCATTCTAAAGGAGATCAGCCCTGGGTGTTCTTTGGAAGCAATGATGCTAAGGCTGAAACTCCAGTACTTTGGCCACCTCATGTGAAGAGTTGACTCATTGGGAAAGACTCTGATTCTGGGAGGGATTGGGGGCAGGAGGAAAAGGGGATGATAGAGGATGAGATGGCTGGATGGCATCACCAACTCAATGGACGTGAGTCTGAGTGAACTCCGGGAGTTGGTGATGGACAGGGAGGCCTGGCGTGCTGCGATTCATGGGGTTGCAAAAAGTCGGACACGACTGAGCAACTGAACTGAACTGAATAAAATCAGTCAATATTTCATGAGAATTAAAATATAATAAGAAAGAAAGAAAAGCTGTCTGAGGGTGTCAGAAGGGCTTCCAGGAAGAGATGATGCTTAAGCTGGGTTCTGAAAGAAAAGTAGAAGTTTGCCTTTTAGGAACTACTGAAGAGCCTCTTGATCAAGGTGAAAGAGGAGAGTGAAAAAGTTGGCTTAAAAGTCAATGTTAAAAAACTAAGATCATGGCATCCAGTCCCATCACTTCATGGCAAATAGAAGGGGAAACAATGGAAGCAGTGACAGATTTTATTTTCTTGGGCTCCAAAATCAATATAGATGGTGACCGCAGCCATGAAATTAAAAGACAAAAGAAGAAAAGTTATGACCAACCTAGACCCATATTAGAAACCAGAGGCATCACTTTGCCCACAAAGGTCCATACAGTCAAAGCTACAGTTTTCCCAGTATGTATGGATGTGAGAGACGGACCATAAAGAAGGCTGAGCTCTGAAGAATTGATGCTTTTGAACTGTGGTGTTGGAGAAGACTCTTGAGAGTCCCTTGGACTGCGAGGAGATCCAACCAGTCCATCCTAAAGGAAATCAGTCCTGAATATTCATTGGAAGGACTGAAGCTGAAGCTCCGAATCTGTGGCCACCTAATGTGAAGAGCTGACTCATTGGAAAAGACCCTGATGCTGAGAAAGATTGGGGGAAGAGCGTGACGGAGGATGAGATGGCTCGGTATTAAAAGCATCTCAATGGACACGAGTTTGAACAACCTCTCAGAGATAGTGAAGGACAAGGGAGCCTGGCGTGCCGCAGTCTGCAGAGTCGTGAAGAGCTAGATGTGACTTAGCGACTGAACAGCAACTTCGGTGGAGGGTCTTGTGTATGATTTGAAATCCACACCACAAAATATACACTGGGCACCTACTCTGTGTTAAGCTCCAGGTTAGGGCAGGTTTTCTAACCTCGCTGCTACCGACCTCTGGGGCCAGGAGTTCTCTGTGGGGTCTGCCCTGTGCACCGGAGGCTGTTGAGTAGCATGCCTGGCCTCAGCGCACTGGATCCCACCGGATCCCACTGGCTCCCACTAGATGCCGTATCCCCAGTTGTGACATCCCACAACATCTCCAGATGTTGCAAACGTTCCTTGGGAACAGAATCAACAGCAGCAGCGCCTGAGTCTTTGCCCAGGGGCACTGAGACATGGACGAGGGCGCCTCCGTGACGGCACGGGCTGACGGTCTCACTGCAGGAGAAAGGAACAGGGCCGTCTGCGCTAGTTCATGTTGCAGATTGGTGTACGTGTGGTGCATGGGCGCAGCTAAGACAGACCAGGCCCAGGCTTCCCTGGTGGCTGTGGTTTAAAGTCCTCCTTGCAACGCAGGGGGCACAGGTCCGGGAAGGTGCCACACGCCATGGGGCGACTAAGCCTGTGGCCCCAACTATGGAGCCTGCGCCCCAGAGCCCGAGGGCTGCGTCTACTGGAGCCCGAGCGCCCCAGAGCCTGCTCCGCAGCAAGAGAAGGCCCCACAACAAGAGGCCCAGGCGCTGCAACGAAGACGCAGCGCAGCCAAAAAATAAATGTATCTTTTAAAAAGACATAAAAATAATAATAATTACATAAGCTAGGCCTGCACGGCACATGGTTAGGTAGGCAGAATTTAGAGATCTAAAGACTGGCTTCCGGGGGTTAAATTGAACTCTGCTACTTAGAGGCATCTCGTTTAACCTACGTATGCTCATTCCCCTGCCTGAAGAACATGGGGCAGAAAGAATCTGTATCAGAGGATTGTCAAGAGCATTAAATAACTAAAGATCGAAAAGCTCAGTGTCTGAGATGTGGTAAGAACTCACTAAATGAACTTGACAAATGTTAGTTGTTTTGATTTTTCCCTAGGTAAGGCTAAAAGCTCTTCAAAAGTCTTTAACAAGTTGTATACATTGTACCTTAAGTCCAGTAGATACTTCATAAATATTCCAGGGAAAGGAGGGAATACATAAATTATTAACTGGTTACAAGTTACTCTGATCTCAAAATAAGACTACTGAACAGCGTGGCAGCAAGAAGAAAGCCTCACACAGCTCTGGGCGCCTCACGTGATGCTCACGTGTTCAGTATGTCTCTTCACTGCTGCCATTGCTGTTACTGTGTCATGTCACAGCCTCACCAGGAGACTGTGACAATCAGGAGATCTTAGCTGGGTTAGCTTCTACTGGAAAACAACTTAGATTCTGAGATTTTCTTCCAAGACTTGATCTCTCAAGAAGGTACCAGGGAGTCCCCGGGGGCCTAGTGGCTCTCACTGCTGCGGCTCAGGTTGGATACTGGTCGGGAACTGAGATCAAGCTATGAAGCATGGCCAAAAAACAAGGTACCAGAAAAGATCCCTTTGCAGTTTCCAAAGTCGGCCAGGGAGCCAGGGAGCTGTGACGACATCCACTTACGCTGAGAGGGAGGAAGAGGGGCTGGGACAGAAGGCACTGTTTTGGCAAGAAGCTCAGACACTCGCCCACTCAGACCGGCTGTCGGCCGTGCTCTGGTTTCATTGAACCAGACGAAGAATGAGGTGGATGGTAAAAAAAGTCCGGCCTCAACGGGAAACTGTGCAGTCCGTACAGATGGCCTCCACGAACTCAAGCACACTCTGCACGTGTCTGAGGCAGGGGGCAGAGGCAGGGCCGCCGGTGGGAGGACAGGTGGGCGCGTCCACTGTGGGGGATGGTGGTGGAGGCTGGCACCTCGCACGCCGTCATTTCTGGGTCTGAGATGAGAAGCTGACCTATGGAGCAGTCAGTGGGGAGTGGTGAGGAGGAGAGAGAAGAGCACAGGCTTCCTTCTTGGAAAACTCTCCCTTTGGGCCTGTTAGGAACTGGATGTTTGTGTCCTCCCAAAATTCATATACTGAAGCCCTAACCTCCAACGTGCTTCTTTGGAGGTAGGGACTTTGGGAGGTACCTGGGGTCAGAGGAAGTCACGAAGGTGGGACCCTCATGATGGGGTTAGTGCCTTTATAAGAGGAGACACGTACAATGTGATACTTGGACCATAAGGAAGGCTAAGCACCAAAGAATTGATGCTTTCAAACTGTGGTGTTAGAGAAGACTTTTGAGAGTCCCTTGGACTGCAAGGAGATCAAACCAGTCCATCCTAAAGGAGATCAGTCCTGGGTGTTCATTGGAAGGACTGATGCTGAAGCTGAAGCTCCAATACTTTGGCCACATGGTGCAAAGAGCTGACTCAATAGAAAAGACTCTGATGCTGGGAAGGATTGACAGCAAAAGGAGAGGGGGCGGCAGAGGATGAGATGGTTGGATGGCATCACTGACTCAGTGGACATGAGCTTGAGCAAGCTCCAGGAGACAGTGGAGGACAGAGGAGCCTGGCGTGCTGCAGTCCCTGGGGTCACGGAGAGTCAGACACGACTGAGCACAACAACAAGGCGAGACCCGAGACAGCTTGCTCTTTCCCTCCACCATGCGAAGGCACAGCAAGAAGGGCCGTCCGCAAGCCAGGAAGAGAGCTCTCATGGGCGCCAACCGCACTGGAGCGCTGGCCTTAGACCTCCAGCCCCCAGGGCTGTGAGAAAATCAGTTTCTGTTGAAATACCCACCACCCAGTATTTTATGATGGCAGCCTGAGCTGACGGACAGGCCTCCTCTAAATCTCAATTCAAAAAGCCAATTCTTGACTTCCCTGCACTTCCTTGAGGAAGTCCGTGTTTAAGTGTTAGGAGCTCAGTGTTTAAGATCCTGCGCTCCCACTGCAGGGGGCCTGGCTTCCATCCCTGGTCGGGGAACTAAGACCCCACATGCAGTGCAGCCCAGCCAAAAAGCCAATTCTCAAGGACCGCTTTCTTACTGCAGTAGATTGGAGAAGGGCCTTCAGCTGCATGCCCTGTTGAACCCTCCCTCTCTCCTCCATAGTTCTCGATGATGTGTGGGAATGCCCCGTGAACATCTGCCCTATTCTCCACTCCTCGATGTGAAATCTCCATGAAGACAGGACCATGTGTGTCTGGAATCAATCCTGTATACCTGATATCAGTGTAGCAGGTTAATATGACATATATTTCTTGGGGGGACATAGAGGGGCAAAAGGCTGACACATTACGCGGTAAGATGGGCAGCTTTGCTTCTGCTCTTACAGCTGCCGCGTCAAAGGCTGCTTCCACGTCAGCCTCAGATGCCGGGTCACGTTTGCCGTCTGCAGTCTGACTCCCAGACCTCCTGTCTCAACCCCTTTCATCCTGCCTTTCAATTTCCATGTCAACACTGTCACTAGAACTCAACCCCTCATGTCTCTCCTCTCATTCCTTTTCCTCACATTCCTTTCGACATATTGAGGTCGGGGGAGGTCGTTCGGGCTTATCCGTGATTTGACGTGACCTTCGCGGTGACTGGAGCAGTCTGCCTTATGGCCTGTCAGACGTGCAATGTGTTGTTTTCTGTTGTTTAGTCGCTAAGCTGTGTCTGACTCTTTGCGACCCCACAGACTGTAGCCCACCAGGCTCCTCTGCCCACAGGATTTCCCAGGCAAGAATAGTGGGGTAGCTTGCCATTTTCTCCTCCAGGGGCTCCTCCCAACCCAGGGATCAAACCCGTGTTTCTTGCATTAGTAGACAAATTTTTTACCACTGAGTACCCTGGGGAGCCCAAACGTGCATTGTACATCAGCTTTAACTGTTAGAGAAAAGAACGCGCTGATAAATTAATATAGAGTAACTGTGCTTCAGGCCTTCAGAATGGAGCTGGGCAACCACTGCAGATGTGGTTTCAGACACTTCCTGCATCACTGAAAATGAGAATTCTCTGAAAGGTATCAGACTCCTGGCCGCTATCAGCCATTCTCAACACAGTGTCTTCTGGGGGCTGCCAGCTGCAGCCTTAAGGAGTGAAGGTGTCCACTTATAACCACGCAGCCATTCCAGACTCCCACCGATCCTTACTTAACCAGTACCCTTACTTCTTACCAGCGCCAGTCATAATTCTTGATAAAAGCTCATGAAACAAGCTGTAATCTTGCAGCTTTAGCCTTCATAAGCCTCCCTCATTTTGTAGACTCAGTCAGTTCAGTCACTCAGTTGTGTCCGACTCTTTTCGACCCCATGAACCACAGCACACCAGGCCTCCCTGTCCATCACCAACTCCCGGAGTTCACTCAGACTCACGTCCATCGAGTCAGTGATGCCACCCAGCTATCTCATCCTCTGTCGTCCCCCTCTCCTCCTGCCCCCAATCCCTCCAAGCATCAGAGTCTTTTCCAATGAGTCAACTCTTCACATGAGGTTGCCAAAGTACTAGAGTTTCAGTTTTAGCATCATTCCTTCCAAAGAAATCCCAGGGCTGATCTCCTTCAGAATGGACTGGTTGAACCTCCTTGCAGTCCAAGGGACTCTCAAGAGTCTTCTCCAACACCACAGTTCAAAACCATCAATTCTTTGGCACTCAGATTTCTTCACAGTCCAACTCTCACATCCATACATGATCACTGGAAAAACCATAGCCTTGATTAGACGGACCTTTGTTGGCAAAGTAATGTCTCTGCTTTTGAATATGCTATCTAGGTTGGTCACAACTTTCCTTCCAAGGAGTAAGCATCTTTTAATTTCATGGCTGCAGTCACCATCTGCAGTGATTTTGGAGCCCAGAAAAATAAAGTCTGACACTGTTTCCACTGTTTCCCCATCTATTTCCCATGAAGTGATGGGACCAGATGCCATGAGCTTCGTTTTTTGAATGTTGAGCTTTAAGCCAACCTTTTCACTCCCTTCTTTCACTTTCATCAAGAGGCTTTTGAGTTCCTCTTCACTTTCTGCCATAAGGGTGGTGTCATCTGCATATCTGAGGTTATTGATATTTCTCCCAGCAATCTTGATTCCAGCTTGTGCTTCTTCCAGTCCAGCATTTCTCATGATGTACTCTGCATACAAGTTAAATAAGCAGGGTGGCAATATACAGCCTTGACGTACTCCTTTTCCTATTTGGAACCAGTCTATTGTTCCATGTCCAGTTCTAACTGTTGCTTCCTGACCTGCATATAGATTTCTCAAGAGGCAGATCAGGTGGTCTGGTATTCCCATCTCTTGAAGAATTTTCCACAGTTTCTTGTGATCCACACAGTCAAAGGCTTTGGCATAGTCAATAAAGCAGAAATAGATGTTTTTTTGGAACTCTCTTGCTTTTTTGATGATCCAGCAGACGTTGGCAATTTGATCTCTGGTTCCTCTGCCTTTTCTAAAAACAGGTTGAACATCTGGAAGTTCACTGTTCATGTACTGCTGAAGCCTGGCTTGGAGAATTTTGAGCATTACTTTACTAGCGTGTGAGATGAGTGCAATTGTGTGGTAGTTTGAGCATTCTTTGGCATTGCCTTTCTTTGGGATTGGAATGAAAACTGACCTTTTCCAGTCCTGTGGCCACTGCTGAGTTTTCCAAATTTGCTGGCATATTGAGTGCAGCACTTTCATAGCATCATCTTTCAGGATTTGAAATAGCTCAACTGGAATTCCATCACCTCCACTAGCTTTGTTCATACTGATGCTTTCTAAGGCCCACTTGACTTCACATTCCAGGATGTCTGGCTCTAGGTGAGTGATCACACCATCATTATTATCTGGGTCATGAAGATCTTTTTTGTATAGTTCTTCTGTGTATTCTTGCCACCTCTTCTTAATATCTTCTGCTTCTGTGAGGTCCATACCATTTCTGTCCTTTATTGAGCCCATCTTTGCATGAAATGTCCCCTTGGTATCTCTAATTTTCTTGAAGAGATCTCTAGTCTTTTCCATTCTGTTGTTTTCCTCTATTTCTTTGCATTGATCACTGAGGAAGGCTTTCTTATCTCTTCTTGCTATTCTTTGGAACTCTGCATTCAGATGCTTATATCTTTCCTTTTCTCCTTTGCTTTTTGCTTCTCTTCACAGCTATTTGTAAGGCCTCCTCAGACAGCCATTTTGCCTTTTTGCATTTCTTTTCCATGGGGATGGTCTTGATCCCTGTCTCCTGTACAATGTCACAAACCTCCGTCCATAGTTCATCAGGCACTCTGTCTATCAGATGTAGTCCCTTAAATCTATTTCTCACTTCCACTGTATAATCGTAAGGGATTTGATTTAGGTCATACCTGAATGGTCTAGTGGTTTTCCCTACTTCCTTCCATTTAAGTCTGAATTTGGCAATAAGGAGCTCATGATCTGAGCCACAGTCAGCTCCTGGTCTTGTTTTTGTTGACTATATAGAGTTTCTCCACCTTTGGCTGCAAAGAACATAATCAATCTGATTTCAGTGTTGACCATCTGGTGATGTCCATGTGTAGAGTCTTCTCTTGTGTTGTTGGAAGAGGGTATCTGCTATGAGCAGTGCGTTTTCTTGGCAAAACTCTATTAGTCTTTGCCCTGCTTCATTCCGTATTGTAAGGCACAACACAATTCAAGTGCTCTTCAACCTGTGTCTCCCAGGTTATAGTACTCAGTTTGACTCAAACAACACACTTTTCTATTTCTGTTATAGAGTGTTTATTGATTACTTCTGTAGACAGAACAGTATGCTATCCATGAAGTTGTGAAGGAAAAAGAAATTCATGCTCGTTTTGCTGTTGCCCCTCCACCTGCAAAAGTCACAGCCACAGCTTAGGAAGTGCTTAGGAAAGATGGAAAAGGCATTACATTTCTACAAGGTATTCTGAGAGAGAGACTACATTCACACAGCTTTTATTCCAGTAGTTGTTGTTGGTCAGTCGCTAAGGCCTTCCCACTCTTTGCGCCCCATGAACTGCAGTATGCCAGGCTCATCTGTCATTCACTATCTCCCAGAGTTTGCTCAAACTCATGTCCATTGAGTCAGTGATACTATCCAATCATCTCATCCTCAGCCACCTCCTTCTCCATTTGCCTTCAATAACTCCCAGCATCGGGGTCTTCTCCAACAAGTCAGCTCTCTGCACCAGGTGGCCAAAGGATTAGAGCTTCAGCTTCAGCAATAGTCCTTCCAATGAAATTCAGAGTTGATTTCCTTTAGGATGGCCTCGTTTGATCTCCTTGTAGTCCAAGGGACTCTCAAGAGTCTTCCCTAGCAACACAATTCAAAGGCATCAATTCTTTGGCACTCACCCTTCTTTATTCCAGTATATTGTTGTAATTGCTCTGTTTTATTACTAGTTATTGCTGCTAACCTCTTACTGTGCATAAGTTATAAATCAGACTTTATCATAGATATGTATAGATAGGAAAAAACATAGTGTGTATGGGTTTTGGTACTCTCCACAGTTTCAGCAAGGGTTCTTGGAACAGAAGTAGGTAATAACATACAACCTGGAATTCGGCTCTCAATGGGGAGCTGACCTTCAACCTAAATGTTCTAAATATTTATGCACCTAGCACCAGAGGTTTGAAATACAGGAAACAAAGCTGATAGAGTTGAAAGAAGAAATAAATCCATAATCACAGTCAGAGATTCCAATAGCCCTCTCTCAAAAATGAAGAGAGTAAGTTGGCAGGAAACCAACCCATGGACCCTAATTGACATATTAGAACACTCCTCCCAGGGATGCAGAAAACACCTTCTTTTCAAGGGCACCTGGACCCTTCCAGGAGCACAGGGGAGTTCCCGTGGAAGCCAAGGGGAAGCCAAGGGGGAAGACAAAGGGCAAGCGGCCCAAGCTTGAGCCACCACCTGCAGCGCGTGGTGTTTCCAGTCCAAACAAGCTTCTTTCAAATCCCGCTGTAGTCAAGCGGTGATTAAAAAAGCAGTGATTACCTTTGGTAAAATAAATAGCTGATAGTGAAGGAGATTTAAAAGAGAGATAAAGATGCATACAGGAGGAACTGTGCCAGCAAGCTCATCATCAATTCTGAAAGGAGGCAGAGAAACCTACTCATTATAATTACAAATGACTTTCAGTTTTCTTTGAATTAATGTATTCTTTAAGAAGTCATCGCATTCCTCGACATCCAATTAGACAAATGGCTCCAGGAAGCATCTTAAAGCCCTTTCAAGGTTTTCAGTGCTTAAGAAAACCCAGTGTAAACATTTTAAAAAGAGGACGATGCTTTTGTGTCTGTAATTCTTGCTTCATCTTACTTGTTAATAGCTCTATGTTTCTTGTTTATTTTACAGAGGTACTCAGGCCCATGGTATACATACTGATTCTTTGCATGTGTATCTGAATTTGAATGAATTCTGTCCTTGAAGATGACCACTTGGGGGAAATAAAGCTCCAAGAGAATAAATTAAATCTCAGAAGTAGATGTTTAGGTACAGATCGCGTTTTGTATTTTTTCCCACTCTCTCCTAATCACTTTCCTCTTTCATCAGGTCACCTCTGTCCTCCAAAGAGATGACTAATTACTGCTTTTGGTCTTACATCAACATGTCTCACACAAAAAAAGGGAAAAACGGGTTTTCTTATGGATTCTAAATCAATTACATTAGCTGTGTGACACATGGACACCCATTCTGTTTAAATTGTTGTTCAGAAGAATCTGCTGAACCTTGAATAACTAGAAAATACAATAAAACACGATTGCATTTTGTGAGCTCGAGCCAATTAGTTCCTGATGTTCAACTGTAACATTATTCTTCCTCACAATCATCTCTCCTTCTTAGGCAGTGGTCTCCCTGATATTAAAGACACGCTGAAGAAAGTGACGGTTAGACGTTCTGTTTTAAGAGCGTGACAACCCCTGTTGCCTACCTGACTGTTCATTTCTGGGCTTGCTGGTGAATGTACGGTGTGATCATTGGTAATAACGCTCAGTGAATGATGAATGTTCAACCACAGCTTCTCTGTAGCTTCTTCCTTCTTCCGACTTCCCTGCAGGCCTCACACGTCACCGTTTCTAAGCAGCCTGCCCCACCGCCCTCCCCTCCCCCAACCCCCCACCTTTTCCTTCTTTTCATTTCACTTTTCAGCTGGGGCTGACTTTCCATTTCCACAGTTCTTTTTGGCATTTTAAGCTCTGTTAAGGGTTCTCCTTAAACTTTAATGCATTTCATTTGGAGGATAAAATAAAGCAATTTCACCATCTTTATAAATAATTAGTGACTTAGAAACAAGCCTTGAAGTTAGTGAAAAATTCACTGTAAGGCAGTGAAATGATAAAAGCACACTGAAGCATATACTTTTGATGCACTTTAAAGAAATCATCACAGGCTAATAATACGGTATCTCAAGGAACAGACCAGACTGACAGGAAAATTACTTTTCAGGAAACAAAGTAGTTATGACATTTATAGCAACCTTTGTAACGGTGTATATTTAAGAAAAGGAGGAAATTTAATTCCATTATTTCCATGTGCCTTATAAGTAACCTCGATCAAAAGGAAAGTGTTCGCGCGCCCCCGCCCCCACCCCCACGCACACACACATCTTTAGAAAGAGGAACACATTTTCTTTGACTCTTAAGCATAAAGAAGAATGAGTAACTCTCTGGTTGCTCCTACTCCTTCTTTTCCTAGAAAAATCAGACTTTGAATAGAATCAAAAGTGTGTTAATGTGCCAAAGTGAAAAACGGTATGGTGGCCATGGATCGGGCCGTCTATGCGGCGTTTTTCATCTCTATAACCCCACTTTCTGTAACACTAGACACAGTGATTTTTCTCAAATTGTACAGCCTTTGTTAACTTTTTCAGACATTTCCAGTTGCTTCCTTTCGGTTTTGTTTCAAGAGATGTTATTTGTACAAAGCTATAAAGTGAATCTTGGGAAATTGAAAGTTGTTTCTTCAGTAGGGAATCCACAGTTGTCTCTTTTTTTTCCTACTCCCAAAGTATATCTGTGTGTGTGTGTGCTCGGTCATGTCCAATTCTTTGGGACCCCATGGACTGTAGCCTGCAAGGCTCCTCTATCCATGTAATTTTCCAGGCAAGAACACTGGAGTGGGTTGCCATTTCCTACTACAGTGGATCTTCCTGACCCAAGGATCGGACCAGCGTCTCTTGTGCCTGCTGCTGCTGCTGCTAAGTCACTTCAGTCATGTCCGACTCTGTGTGACCCCATAGACAGCAGCCCAACAGGCTCCCCCGTCCCTGGAATTCTCCAGGCAAGAACACTGGAGTGGGTTGCCATTTCCTTCTCCAATGCATGAAAGTAAGAAGTGAAAGTGAAGTCGCTCAGTTGTGTCCGACTCTTAGCGACTGCATGGACTGCAGCCTACCAGGCTCCTCCACCCATGGGATTTTCCAGGCAAGAGTACTGGAGTGGGTGCCTAGAAGTCACCAAATACTAAAAAATCTTTTCAAATGATTCCACTAGTACTTTTTTTTTTAACCCAAAGTGGGTCAGTATGGTTCACTAGACAGAAAAAAAAATGTCAATCCCATTTTGAAAAACTAACGCTCATACAGTCAACATCAGACTTTTATAAAAGTATTCACTTTATGGTGGCTCAGTGGTAAAGTATCCGCCTGCAATGCAGCAGACACGAGTTCGATCCCTCAAGATGCCCTGGAGAAGGAAATGGCAACCCACTCTAGTATTCCTATCTGGGAAATCCCACGGACAGAGGAGCCTGGAGGGCTACAGCCCATGGGGTCACAAAGAGCCGGACACCATTTAAGGACTAAACAACAACAGCTCACCTATTGGTCAGGTTCTCTGGTTACCTTGGCGATTAAACTGTCTTATAGTGCGGTCCTCCTGCAGAGAGGTGAGTCGGCAGCATTCTGAGGTGAGCCCACCTCTTGGTTTCCAGGATTTTCTCCCACAGGAAATCCCCTCCCTTGAGGGTGAGCTGGACTCACCAACTTGCTTTTCATGAACACACAATGGGACAAAGTGATGGGAGGTCATCTCCCACCTGAGATTACGTTACAAAAGCCTGAGTCTTCTCTACTCCCCTTGCTCTCTTCATGTGGGCCGTTTTGCAGGTCTACAATATCGCTTCTGCTGTCTATGTTCTGGTTTCTGGCCGGCAGGCATGTGAGGGCACAGCTCTCCCTTGGAGGTGAAGTCCTAAGCCCTGGACTGCCAGGGCAGTCCCTCCCCAACTCTCCCCTGCTCCGTTTGCTTGGGGAGAAGCCGGTGCCGTGCTGAAAGGCAGACCAGTGCAGGGCTGTGTGAGTGAGCGTGGAGGAGACCTTCTGAGGCCTGACAGCGGCCGCATAAGTGAGCTGGGAGCAGGCCCACCCCCCGTCGAACCTGTGATGACCGCACCCCAGGCAGAGGTCTTGGTTACAGTTTTGTGGGAGATGCTGAGCCAGAGGTGATCAAATGAGCTGCACCCAGATTCCCGACCTTCAGAAACCGTGGGGTAATCAATACTTGTTGTTCCCAGCTGCTGTGTCTTAGTGTGATTTGTTACACAGCTGCAGATAATTAATACAAGATCCAACTTAACCCCTGATGTGACATCCGAGGCATGTCAACCACATAAAGGATTCAGCTATGAATATGACGAAGTGTGGTCATCCATTGCATTGGTCTCCAAAGGGATGCAGTTTTGTTAGGTACTCACTTTCTTCTGGTGCCACGAGTTTATGTCATTTTTCTCTTGTTTCAAATGAGATATAAACATAAGAGGAGAGAGAGCTGTAAGATGCTTGAAAAGGTAAAACAAGAAAACAGAGGGACAGTTACAAAGTCGACATGTTTGCAGTGGGCACGTCCCCAGAAGAAGCAGTCAAATTTTATTTTGCATATTAAAAAAAGATTTGCTAAAATAACACGGTGCGTGTAGAGTCATATAAGAAAGCCGACAGTTGAAGATAACGAGCAAAAGAAAGTACACCAAACAAAAGCAGGGATCAGAATGGCACAGGGTTCATCCATCTACTCTAAAATGGATTAAAAAATAAATACATAAATAAAGTGGACTGGATGTGGAATCTGGAGATACTTCAAGGCTTCATCACTTTGGAGTGAGCATTCTCCACCGGGCTCTGGACTCCAAAGCCCACTTCTCCAGACAGGGCCCCCTCCCGCTCCGCTCATGGACCCGGCTGTGGCTGCACCTGTGTGTCCAGCACAGGGACCTGGCCCGAGCCCCGCCCGTCAACCCACCACGGCTCCCGATGCAGGTCAGAGATGGGTGTGTGAGCTCAGCAGCTCTAGTCAGCAAGAATCTGTGTCTCATGACTGCCACAAAGAAGGCTTTCATCCTCCCCTGGGGCCTGAGCCTGAAAAGATATGAAGATGGAGCCACCGGGGTCATTTCTCCCTAGAGACAGAAGAGCGTGGACTGGAGATGCTGGGCACTGCTGCCTGGAGTCTTAGGAAAAAGCCAGCACAGAAGACGGCATTGGGAATAAACCCCAGTAACATCGTGTGAGTCCCAAACCCAGCCTGCCTCTGAATGTTAGTTATTACACACCAATGAATTTTCTTTTTAGCTTAAACCAGTTAGAGGGTAAATTTGGTAGCTGGTTATTTGGGGCTTTTTTAGATCACATTCAATAGAAAAGTATCTTAATACCTTCAGGTGCAAACATTTTTAAAATATTAGCCTCTTTCTCTTGACAGACATCCTAGATGGTTTGAGTGCTTTGGGTCAGCTTTCATCAAAAACTCATAAAACCTTTGCTGCATACAAGAGCTGCTGCTGCCTGCCAATGCAACAGGAGTATATCTTTGATAACATCACCATAGCAACCACACACGGAGCACTTCAAACGTATCAGGTACTGCGCTGAGCCCTTTCTGTATGTTACCCGTCATTCTTCATTTATCTCTAGGCACAGGAGGGTAAAGTAGTTAAAATACAGACTCTAGACCCCAAACACCCAGAATGTGAAATTTTCTGCCAATTTCTACCAGCGTGACCTTGTTTTAAGATCTCTGTGTCTCAGTTTCCTTGTCTGTGAGGATGAGCCTGATGCTACACCTTCGTCATCAAGCTGTGAGGACTACATAAGTTAACATCCACAAAGTGTCGGTGCGATCCTGGCACAAAAGGCGCCACTTCCGCTGGCTTCCCTTGTTTCTCACAACAGCCCAGTAATGGAGGCCTTGTGCTCACTCGCCCAGCAGAGAGACTGGCCTTTACTGATCTTTACCGGGGTCTCTCCATGTCCTACCAAGACGGCCGTTTTAAAATGTGCTTCTTAAAGAAAAATGCGGTTCTATTACTGAAGCAATTCGGTGAGAATACGGACTCTGACAGCCTCGCCTTTGCGCCTCAGACATTACCGAGCACCAGTGGCTGATAATAGATGCGGACAAAACAACTGAAATCACATACAAGGAACATAAAGTCAGCGACTGGGCTCAGACCTGCAGCCTAGGAGCCAAGAGTCCTGGGGTACTGTGTGACTTATTCGCTGCTGTGCAACAAATTTCCCCAAACCTGAGCAGCTGAGAACAGCACCGATCCCACGATCGGGAGTGACCACTTGTCTGGGAGCCTCTGGCTCGGCACCCCTCATGCGGCTGCAGCCAAGGCATCAGTGGCCTCAGGTGAAGGACCTGATTCTGGGTCCACTGGTGTTAGCATGATTTAGTGCTTCCAGGGCCACTGGCCTGAGGGCTTCGGTTCTTATTTTATTTAATTATGTTATTTAATAGTTTTAAAATGTACTTGGCTGCACTGGGTCTTAGCTCTGGCACACTGGAGCCACCAGGTTTGCCGGTGTACGTGGGCTCTCGTTCCCTGAGCAGGGATCAAACCCAGGCCCCTGCACTGGGCGCGTGGAGTCTCAGCCACTGGACCGTCAGGGAAGTCCCTGACTTGACTGGTGGTTGGTGAGTGGGCTCCCTCAGTGCTCTGCCCTGCTAAGCTGGCTTTATCGAGAGCAAGCGTGTGAGAAGAGCCAGAGAAAGAAAGCGACAGAGAACCAGCGAGAACGAGAGCAGGTAGCCTTCTGTGGCCTCTGTGGCTCTGTGCCACGTCACACAGGCGGCACCCTGCCGCTTCAGCTGGGTTCTGTCCATCAGAAGCACGTCACTGGGTCCAGCCCACATTCAAAGGGTTACACAAGAGCTTGACTGCCAGGGGGCATGGGGCACTGGGAGCGGATTTAGAAGGCTGCCCACCCCAGGTGGCGCTGACGGCAAAGGACCCGCCTGCCAGTACAGGAGACATAAGAGACGTGGGTTCAATCCCTGCTCAGGAAGATCCCTTGGAGGAGGGCATGGCAAGCCACTCAAGTGTTCTTGCCTGGAAAACCCCAGCACAGAGGAGCCTGGCGGGCTACATTCCATGGGGTCCCAAAGAGTCAGACAGGACTGAAGTGACTTAGCATACACTACGCCAGACATGGAATCCAAGTGGATTTTATTTTGCCCTCTGACCCTGACCGAGTCAGCCATCCTGCACCTCAATTCTCCTCTCCATAAAAGTTGTATTTTAATTCCCAAGATCCCTTGCAGCTCAACCTATGGTTCTAGGAGGTCTTGAAAAGAAACAGAAAAACATACTTTAAAGCCGCATTTAAATCAAAACAGCTCTACCAGCTCTCCTGCAAAAATCAAAAGGGGTTTTAACCTTCCCCACTTCTGTTAACATCACATCTCATCGACACGGATACCAGGTACAGGTCGAGGACTGCGGTGAAGAGAACGCCAGAGTGTGCCGTTGGCTCCAGGTCCGAAGGCAAGGTGAACTTTGAGGCGAAAAGTGTCTGCTGCACCTTGGTGCCCGTTTGCAGCATTTGAGGAAGAAGGAACATGAGTTTCCAAAATTTAATTGAAATGGAGAGTTTTATTAGTTTACCCTGAAGTGTCAATAAAAAAACAGTGCATGGCAGATGGTTTTCCTGGGATCACAACAGCAGCTCTGTCCCGAGGTTAATAACCCTTTTGCTTTATTGACTTGCTGGCGAACACTCTCTGGTGGTATTCGAGATTATTTAGCTGTTTTCTTGACCATTTTTTTTTTTTAATCTCTGTCCAGTACTGGTTTTTCATCTACTGAAGAAATGTCATTTTTTTGAACAATGTGAACTCACTTTTAACCCGTCACAGAAACTAAGTCAGACACTAAAACCACATTTAAATAATGTAGCCATGTTGTAAAAACTATCCCTGCCATTTATATCTACTAACTTTTTCTTCGGGTTGAAGAAAGGGAACACATTGTTAAAGAATGTTCAAACGTTGGAGTGTAAACCTCCAAAGGAAAGATGAGATTTTTTCTTTTCTGTTATTAATTTAAGGGCTTACGTCAGCCCTCACGAGGCCCTGATGATGTCTCCGTTCCCCTAGGAACTGGCCACACGCTGACAGCCTCTGACTGGGGTCCGTAGACAGCGGGCGTTGCCCTTGTGGTTCTGTTCCTTGCTGTTGCGGTTTAGTTGCTCAGTCATGTCCAGCTCTTTGCAGCCTGCAGCACACCAGGCTTCCCCGTCCTCCACTATCTCCCGATGTGACATGAAAGTCATTCAGTCATGTCCAGCTCTTTGCAACCCCATGGATAAACATTCCATGGAATTCTTCAGGCCAGAATACTGGAGTGGGTAGCCTTTCCCTTCTCCAGGGGATCTTTCCAACCCAGGGATCAAACCCAGGTTTCCCACATTGCAGGTGGGTTCTTTAGCAGCTGAGAACAAGGGAAGCCCAAGAACACCGGAGGGGATAGCCTACCCCTTCTCCAGCAGATCTTCCTGACCCAGGGATCGAACCCAGGTCTCCTGCACTGGAGGCAGATTCTTTACCAGCTGAGCTATCAGGGAATCCCACTATCTCCTAACATTTGCTCAAATTCATGTCCGTTGAGTCAGTGACACCAACCAACATCTCATCCTCTGTTGCCCTCAATCTTTCCCAGCATCAGGGTCTTTTCCAGTGATTCAATTCTTTGCATCAGGTGGCCAAAGTATTGGAGCTTCAGCTTCAGCATGAATCCTT
Source organism: Bos mutus (assembly GCF_027580195.1). Lineage (NCBI taxonomy): Eukaryota > Metazoa > Chordata > Mammalia > Artiodactyla > Bovidae > Bos > Bos mutus. The sequence goes on from NC_091629.1 coordinate 15,431,110, forward strand.
CCAATGAGTATTCAGGGTTGACTTCCTTTAGGATTTACTGGTTTGATCTTTTTGCTGTCCAAGGGACTGCCTTTTAAATTTACCAATGATCTGGAAACATTTTAAATAGGAAGATGTCACACCGAAAGAAATTCGATTTCTGGCTCTTTTTTTTTTTTTTTTGGACCATCAGACACTTCACAACCCTTGCCCAAATTCCAACATGGCGACAGCTGGCTGAAGCCGAGAGTCATTTCTTCCCCAACACGGGGCACGTCCTCGACTGTCACAGACACCTCCCCACCTCCCAAGCATTCTAACAATGACAGTGTTAGCCCAAAGCAAGGTGGCTAGAAATCCCTCTTCCATAAAAGCCTCAGTGACTTGATGGTTGAGGAGATAATAAGGCATGGGGAACTAGCCAGTTCTGCCGCCTCTACAGAGAGCAGCTGCTGCTCCACCTGTGGGAGTGCTCTGTTCATCTGTGGGAGCTCCGCTGAGAGGGCCATCCAGGGTAGACCCAGGCCCAGCGTTTCTGGTCTGAACACACCTTGGTTCGGGGTGAGATTACCTCACTCATCACCTCGAGGGCAGAAGCGTGGGACAACTGCGCGGGGGTGTGACTCGTTTGCAGGGCCTTCCCATCAGCTCCCTGCGGGCTCACGTTCATCTCTTCTCCCAGGACCTGGTCCTCAGAGGCCCCACACCTGCCGCTCTTGACGGAGTAGGAGGGCACCTTATTGCCTTTGTAGCATCTTGGTTTTGTGTTAATGGCAGCTGTAACACCAAAATTCACCCATCGTTTGTACTTACCCCTTGTCCTGCCGCACACGGCCGGCAGTAAGTGCGCAGAATGAGGATGTGTAAGGACCCGGTTGTGTAAAAGTTAGAGCTTGTGCACTGTTACCTTAGTGCCCCGTTCCTGCATGTTTATGTGCTTTTAAAGACCTCCATATGTGGTTACAACACCAGTTACAAACACCAGTCACTAGCTAAAAGCTATTCAAATCCTGCAGACAATACCAGCTAAGCTGCCTGAGGGATTTCTTTTCTTCCTTCTGTGATTTTTCAAAGGCCTTCTAGAATGGTTCAGACTCAAGGCAAATAGGTAATATAAAACTTTCAGGAAAACCTGTATTCTGAGTAATGCTTGATGCTATCATCCTCCATGTATTTATATTGGCTCCAACAAACTATTATTTAACCTGAAACTAGAATCATGTATTTTGAAAGGCTGAAAGCATGACTCACTATTTACATCAAGGCCTATTTAAACACCAGCGTTTTATAGCATTTCATCAATTCCTTCTCCCCACCCCATTCCAAATCAGATAAAATGAAAGCAAAATACCATTTCCGTAAACTGTGGTCTCTTTTTTTAAAGACAGTTTTCTGCTTTTTCATTACATTAAGTTTTCACTATCGTTTGAACTCAAATGTCATTTCATGCTAATGACTAAATCTTTATAGTAACTATGGCAATTAAAAAAAAAGTAGTCTCTTCCCATCCAAAACGAATTCTGCCTTCAAATGCATTTTTCTCCCTTACTCACCCAGAGAGACCCACCGTCTTCATCACTGGCACTGATAATCCAACCTAATTAGGCCCAGTGGACATAATGCCTGGGGCCCAGACGGTAACTTAGGAGCCCACGAAAACATTTTCAATTCTTTCAAAATCAGAAAGAAAAAAAAAAAAAAAAATACTGAATGTACTAACCCAGCCTGGGTTACATTTCTCTTTATGCCAAGGCAATCATAAACTATATTTTGTCATATTTGTCTTATGGAGGAAAGGCTCAAGAAGGCGAAAGTGCTCGAGGACCGTGAAAATCTCTACACAAGCAGTGTGGTTCAGGGAGACTATGGAAGTCACTTAGAATCAACCCACACGACAGAATTCAGTCAAAACCGTACAAATGCAACGCTACGCAGTTATATGGCGTCGAGCGGCCACTCTGAGCCTCCGTTTCCTCGTAGGACGAGTCACAGGAGTACTGAGCCCCGTGGTACCTCAGGCCGGGCGGGGAAGGCGCGGCGTTTGCTATCTCACACAGCCTTTTGGCCCAGCAGCCCCAGCGGCTTGTTCTAGTGCAGCAGCTGATATAATCGTCAGGACAGCACAGGGCCACCGGGGGGAGCAGGGACTCTGCACTTAGCAAGTGTGGTCTCTGCCAGTGTCCCTCCTGGGAGGCGGCGTACACAAGGGCGCCTCAGCCACGAGCCTCCCTGGGGTGAACCGGCGAGCCCTGAGGGAGCTCAGGAGGGAGTAGAGAGCCTGCCGCCCTACACCATCAGACGGCAGCCATTCCTCTGGGGAGCCCTGAGGAAAGGGAGCTCAGGAGGGAGAGAGAGAGGCTGCCATTCCTCCGGGAGCCTGAGGAAAGGGAGCTCAGGGGAGAGGAGAGCCCCTACACCATCAGACGGCTGCCATTCCTCCGGGGAGCCCTGAGGAAAGGGAGCTCAGGGGAGAGGAGAGCCTGCCGCCCTACACCATCAGACGGCTGCCATTCCTCCGGGGAGCCCTGAGGAAAGGGAGCTCAGGGGAGAGGAGAGCCTGCCGCCCTACAGCGCCCCTGATCAGATGGCAGCCATTCATTCCTCCAGCGAGCCCTGAGGAAAGGGAGCTCAGGGGGAGAAGAGAGTCTGCCGCCCTACAGCCATCAGATGGCAGCCATTCATTCCTCCAGCGAGCCCTGCGGGAGCTCAGGAGGGAGAAGAGAGCCTGCCGCCCTACACCATCAGACCGCTGCCATTCCTCCGGGAGCTCAGGAGGGAGAAGAGAGCCTGCCGCCCTACACCATCAGACCGCAGCCATTCCTCCGGGGAGCCCTGAGGAAAGGGAGCTCAGGAGGGAGAAGAGAGTCTGCTGCCCTACCGCCATCAGACGGCAGCCATTCATTCCTCCAGCGAGCCCTGCGGGAGCTCAGGGGAGAGGAGAGCCTGCAGCCCTACAGCCATCAGACTGCAGCCATTCCTCCGGGGAGCCCTGAGGAAAGGGAGCTCAGGATGTGAAAACAGGGCACTGGCCCCAGACAGGTGAGGTGCCTGTGGAAGGAGAGATCTCAGGGAGCCCAGACTCCACCTTCCCTCCATGCTGGTGCGGAAGGACTCAGCTGCCAACGCAGGAAACTAGGAGACACGACTTCGATCTCCGGAGGAGGGCATGGCCACCCACCCTGGTGTTCTCGCCTGGAGAATCCATGGGCAGAGGAGCCTGGCGGGCTACAGTCCTTGCGGTTGCAAAGAGTCGGACACGAGACCGAAGCGACTTAGCACACATGGAAAAGCGCTAAATTCCTTGAGATAACTGGTTTTCTTTAGTTAACAATACTCTTTTGATGTTCAGATTGCCTGCCCCTCGATGCAGATTCCTGTATAAGCTGACTCTCCCCAACTCCTGGGGACAGTACTCTCAGGGTCCCTTGAGATGCAGTCTCCCAGGCTTGACATCTTAAAAACCCAACCAGATAAAACATCACTCTCAGCTTTCAGCTGGTGACGGTTTTTTAAGTCGACACTCCTCACAGAGCTTCCCTCATCTGACAAACGGTATCCAGAAAGAATCAGCGTCACAGGGTTTGCAGATTTCGTGTGAGTCAAGGCTTGTCAAGGGCTCTACAGGGTGCCTGTGTTTAGCAAATGCTTCCTAACCATTCTCCTCTAACAGGTGACTTCCCTTATTGCTAAACTTCCTATGAGAATAATCACAAAAAATACACTGTTTTGTGTCTGCCTTCTTTCACGGAACTTTGTGTCTGTGAGATTCATCCATTTTCTTGCATGTCATACTAATTTGCTCTTTTTGTATTGCTGTGTAGTATTTCATTGTATTAATTTGAATAGACCACAGTTTATGTATCCATTTTCCTGTTGATGGCAATTGGGCTGCTGCTAAGGTTTGGCTATTAAAGTCACTATGAGCATTTCCACTCATGTCTTTTGATGGACACAACCTGTCCTGTCTACTGAACCCCTCCCAAGGAGTGGAATTGCTGGGCCATAATAAAGACTGAGCACTAGAGTGGGCCAGATTGCACAGTGGGTCGGGCGGAGGATACAAGATCAACATGGCCCCTGACTTCATCTGAGGAGGAAGACACACCAACAGTTTGTACAGAGAACTACTAATACCAGTGTCTCAGCTACACGTGCTGCACAGGAGAGCAGGTGGGGTGTGAAAGCGACTGGGGGATGTGATCTGGAGGACGTACGGGTTCTGTGACTGAAAGGAACTGACAGATCTGAGGAACGGGAACAAGGCCGGTGTGGCTCGTGCAGAGAGGCCGGGGCAGGGGAGAAGCAGGCAGGGTGGACACCACGCGGGCCGTGAGAGGGGTTTTCTTTTCCACTACGCTCTCCAAAAGAATAGTCTCTCTCTCTCTCTTTTTTTTTTTTTGAAGGGCAGGGAATCAGATTTGTAATCTGAAAGATGTATCTGGCTACTGAGTTAAAATATGGGTAGAAGGGAGTGTGTACAGCAGGGACGCGCATTAGAAAAAATGAGCAAGAGCCCACGTGACCCATCATGGCCACTGGACCACGGTGGAGACCACGGTGGAGAAGTGGGCCAAATCGAGGCATCATGGACACATCTCATCAGATCTGGGGGCTCATTTAATTAGTTTTTGCCACTGCCAGCTGCTGTAATTTGGACTTCAGGAGTTTGAGCTAATTTAAGAAAATTAGGCTTCCCTGGTGCCTCAGATGGTTAAGAGTACTCCTGTAATACAAGAGACCCAGGTTCAGTCCTTGGGTCTGGAAGAGCCCCTGGAGAAGAGGATGGCACCCCACTTCAGTGTTCTTACCTGGAGAATCCCATGGACAGAGGAGCCTGGAGGGCTACAGTCCATGGGGTCACATGGAATTAGACACAGCTGAGTGACTAACCCTTTCACTTATCACTTTCAAGATAATTAGTAGATTATTAATTAAACGCAAGTGCTCTTCATGCCCATTGTTTCCCACTGCCATCACGTCCTGAGGAAGATTTAATTCCATTTCCTAAGGCATCTGCTTGTCGACATCTGTGTCATCATGAGTTTTATTGACATCCACCAGACAAACTCTACCAGCAATTCCAATGTTATTCCAAACTGTGACACAATTGTGAATGCTGGATATATTATTACAAAATAAATGAGAAATCACGACCAGTATTCACTGTTCCTTTCCAACAGCAATGACCTTCCCCACGCACCCGACGTTCCCGTGCACACTGGCCAAGTTCACAAGGTGCGCAAGGCCAAGTCCAAGACTGCAGATGTTCTGCAGGTGCAACCAGAGCCCTCCCTCCATCTCACAGGACGGCACTTGAATGGTTCCCAGGGAAAGGGACCTTTATGATGGCTCAGAGACCAAGGCCGTCAGTACTCTGCTCTCTAATTCCTACCCATTTCTAGGGGAAATTCTGAATGTGAAATGACCTACATGTGTCCTCGGATCTACAGGGACTGCTCCAAGATTATACACGTGCATATCAGCACTGCACTCGAGGGGTTAGGTACAGAGACTGAAGCCCCAGTGCTTGGGTTTGAGTCTTGGCTCCTCCACTAAAGACTGAGGAACCTCCAGCAGGGCATTTAATTTCTCTGGGCCTCCGTTTTCTCATCTGTAAAATGGAGACGGTGATAACAATAGCCTGTTTCTTAGAGGGTCAGAAGGATTGGGTTGGTATATATCAAGTGCTCAGACTGTGCCAGCTATATGGATGTTGGCTGGTTATCAACAGCCTCTCTCGGATTTCCTTCCACTGGATTGAGGTTAACTGTTAAGTGGTTATGAGAGTTGGCCATGTGAATTTTGCTCCTGCATTTGTTCTGAATCGGTGTTGAAGTTAACATCTATTGCATTGCTCAAAGTCAAAAGGGAAGATCTTTTTCAGGGTTTAATCCTCTGAAAACTATTTTTTGTTTTCATTCTCCTGGTGTATTCCACTGTTTCTAATGTGGTTATTACACATCATTTTCTTTCTTTGCCTTAACAGCCGGAATCTCAAATGTGTTAACCTAATGTGTGGATTCTGTGCCAATGTATTTACTTTTCTCGTTTTTACTCATTTCCACCCTTTCTCTTTTCCCTCTCTCTTTTTGAATATTTTTTTATTTGGCTGTGCTGGGAATTAGTTGTGGCATGTAGGACTTAGGTCTCTGACCAAGGATCGAACCCAGGCCCCCTGCATTGGCAGCAGAGTCTTAGCCACTGGACCACCAGGGCAGTCCCTTCCCTCTTTTTTTAATCTTTATATTTTATATGTACACACACATATACATTTATATGAAATGTGCAAATTCTCAAATTCTTTTTCATCAGTAAAAGGACGCAAATAAAATCACCAAAGAAATCTCAGAAGTACAGTCTGTGCATTGATTAACAGCCCGTTTGCTCACCAAGCTATAGTACCTGGGGCAAACTGCGTAACCTTCATAAGCCTTTTACCACATCTGTACCGTAAGAAGTGATAACAGAATCTACAGCATCACTGTGAGAAAAGATTTAATACATAAAAGGCCTTCAGAACAGCGCCAGCACATAAGCTCCCAGTGCTGGTTCTTGGTATTAGAATTATTCTCGGAGATCAGAATGCAGGCTCTACCAGAAAATTAATTACTGGAAAACACCTACAAACAAACCAACCCTAATTAGCCTTCTCCAAAGTTCTTATACCACACCTTGAAGCCAGATTTTAAGTTCTGTCCAGCACATGTGGGTATGTGTGTCTGTGTATCTGTACTCATGTAATCTTTAATAAAGAACTGCGGCTTTAGTTGTTAAACGATTTTTTACCTTTTAAAATCGAGAATTACACTATTCTGTCGTGTGTCAAATGACACAAGAAGATGCTGAAAGTGATGGAGTTAAGTGTCAGTAACAACCTTACAAGGCCTTCCCTGGTGGCTCAGCCGGTAAAGAATCCACCTGCAATGCGGGAGACCTGGCTTGGGAAGATCCCTGGAGAAGGGAAAAGCTACCCACTGCAGTATTCTGACCTGGAGAATTCCATGGACTGCACAATCCCTGGGGTCACAAGAGTCAGACACGACTGGGCAACTTTCACTTTACTTCCAACAACCTTACAACACACACTTCTATTTGGTTTTTGCCAGAACTAACAGAATTTTATAAAAACTTGCTATTGTGAATGATTTGACGAAGAATTCACATTGAATATGACACATTGAAGTAAACAGCTATGTATCCTGGTGGCTCAGCGGTAAAGAGTCTGCCTGCAATGCAGGAGTCTCAGGTTTGAGCCCAGGGTCAGGGAGATCCCCTAGAGAAGGAAATGGCAATCCACTCCAGTATTTTTGACTGGGAAATCTCATGGACAGAGGAGCCTGGCAGGCTACATTCCATGGGTCCCAAAGAGTCAGACATGACTTAGCAACTAAACAAACCAACCCATGACCAGCTTCCTGGGTTGGTCTCCCCCACCATATCTTTCTTCCCCTCCAGAGTTAATCACCATCCTGATTTTTTTTCTATCATTTATTCCTCAAGGAAGAGCTTGCATAAGCGTGACCTGCACTGAGCGTCTTTCCAGATTACTGTTCAGAGAAGCCCAAGGCCATCCTTTTCCTCGCACAGACCCTTCCCTTGCTGAGCTTCCTCGTCTCTTGTCCCTTGGTTTTTTCATCACTTTCTCTCCTGGATTCCTCCCCATCTACTCCTACATGAACTCATATATTCCCTGATCTTCTAAAACAAAAACAAACCCCAAAAGGCCCTTCTGGCTGCACAGTAATGGCATTAAATGACAGTCTACCACCTTCCCTCCACGGTTCATTTTCTTGTAAAAATACTTCTCATTTCTGCCTCCATATCTCATGACCCACTGCTTAATCTTTTATAAACTGTTTGCCACCAACCAACAAGCCGGACACCCCTAGCTACCAGCACCCCAGGCAAGATGGTCAGCTTCTTCTTGGGTGCTCCAGGATCTCGTTACTCTCCCCCCACTGAAACCGTGTACCGAGAATTCTCTTTTGGCCTTACAGGTGTCTTCCTCACACAGCCGCAATTACTTGAGCCTAGGGATCTTTAACTGAATCACAACCACCTGGAAGGCTTGTTAAACCACTGGGGTCCACCCCAGTTTCTATAAATAGTTGCTGAAGGCACCTGTTCTATCCTTTACATGTTCAACATCATGCCTAATGGAGAAAATTGTTTTTCAGGATTTAGTCCTGCAGAAAACTTTTCATCTGTGAGACGAGTCAGACTCTGCCTCCTTTCCTGGTTCTTTTCTCCCACCTGAATTCTAAGCACTCTTCTCTTCCACAACAAGCCATCTAGGCTGACCAGTGTATGGCCAACCGGCCAGCCATAGCAGAACACTCTGGACGCTTGTTAGAAATGCAGAATTCCAGGCCCCAGCCCGAACCCACCGAACCAGAACCTGTTTTAACAAAATCCCTGGTAACCGTAATTAGAAGCACTTCTCTAGGATGAAAATTGCCCTAAAATACACCTCCCCAGCCCTGCATGCGGGTCTTCCAAGGTGACTCAGTGGTAAGGAATCCACCTGCCAAAGCAGGAAACACAGGTTCCATCCCTGGGACGGGAAGATCACCTGGAGAAGAAAATGGTAACCCATTCCAGTGTTCTTGCCTGGAGAATCCCACGGACAGAGGAGCCTGGTGGGCTATACAGTCCACGGGGTCGCAAAGAGTTGGCCGTGACTCAGCAACTGAACAGCATCAGCAGCGGTCCAGAGACTGCCCCAGCTCAGGGGGACCCGGGAAGTAGGTGCTCAAGTGCAGATCCCTAGGAAAAAAAGGTCTCAGCTCACCTTTCCAACAGCCAAGTGTTCGAAGCCAGCCTCCTGGCCTTCTCCTCCCCTCCCCACAGGATAAGCCAGACACTCCCAACCTGGCTGCCTTTGTTAGCCGGTCCATGGGCTTCCCGGGGGGTTGCACAGGCTTCCCCGGGGGTTGTACACCCTTGAGAGGAGGTGTTGCAGAGTCTAGCATGAGCAGGACCCCGAACTGTGCAAATGAGGGGGTCGGGTTAGCTGGACCCCTGCCCCATCCGATGGTGAGTGGCTACAGGTGTGACTGGAAATGTCTCTGTTGGCAAACTGGATCTTCACGTGAGATCCGAAGGCAATGGCACCCCACTCCAGTACTCTTGCCTGGAAAATTCCATAGATGGGGGAGCCTGGTTGGCTGCAGTCCATGGGATCGCTGAGGGTTCGACACAACTGAGCGACTTCACTTTCACTTTTCACTTTCATGCATTGGAGAAGGAAATGGCAACCCACTCCAGCGTTCTTGCCTGGAGAATCCCAGGCACAGGGGAGCCTGGCGGGCTGCCATCTATGGGGTCGCACAGAGTCGGACACGACTGAAGTGACTTAGGAGTAGCAGCAACGTTAAAGAAGAAACGTTTAAACCATGAGAGCCAAAGAAAAGCTGTTGCAGGCTGTGCTCGCCTATGCACTAAAACCACGTTCTCCCTGGCTCTCCCCTCCGTCCTGCCCCTTCAGCTCCCCAGCCACTGTCAAGGCCGGCAGCTCTCACCTGCTCTCCAGGTCACGCTTCCTGGTCTTTCTTCCCCGGCCAACTGGATCCACGTACCAAAGAAAGTGCAGGAACATCCGGTAACCCTTCCTCCACGACTTTGTAGGAAAACCACCAAACAACTGCCCAATTATTCTAAAATCCCGTTCCAACCATATATACCACCTTTCTGTTCAAAGCCCCTCGGAGACTGCCCCTGGCTTCCAGCTGTCAAAACTCTGTATCAAATGACATCCCTCTCCAAAACCCCTGAACTCCCCATCACCCCGTTAGTCAGGGTTTTGACTAGAGCTCTTATCGCTTGGACAAGCCTACTGGTGGCTGTGGAGATGGAAAGAAATGTGTAGACTTGAGAAGTATTTAAAAACTAAAGTCAGCATCGCAAGCTCCTAGACCAAAGGACCTGTTCTCTGCTTCCTATCAAGGCCTGGATAGGACGTAGCACATTGTGCAGGAGTTTGCAAACTGGTGGCCTGTTGGTCCATTTTATTCCACAAATATCTTTTGTTTAGCCTGCATTGCTTAAAAAAAAAAAAACAAAAACAGTTGCACTTTCTAAAAATAGTGATTGTACATAAAAATCAGGATTCCTGTCTGGACAGTGGTGGGGCGGGGCCAGGGGGGTTGTGGGAGGGAGGCTCAGGAGGGAAGGGGATACATGCCTGCATACAACTGACTCACTTTGTTGCAAGCAGAAACTAACAGCATTGTAACACAATTACACTCCAACTGAAAAAAAAAAGGTTGGTGGTGAGGATTCAGATCAACAGGTCGATGCTGGAGGGAGGGCTCAGAGTGAGATGCAGTGCGTTCTGTCCACAGCCTTCACCCGGACCAGTGAGGTTACTAATAAAAATAAGAGAAGGCTGAGGGACAGTTCAGAAATGAACTTAAAATGGGAGTCAAATATTTCTGATGTCCTTTATAAATTTACTTCACAGGAAAACTTTGAAGACAAGGTAGAAAGTTAGCAATAATGTATCCCTCTTCCTCCCCACCATGAAATCTTTGTTTTCTTGTGTTAGGCCTATTTGCTAACCCGCTGACAAAATTCTCAATCCTGGCCGGTTACACGTTTCCGTTTCTGGCACATCAGTCAGCTGAGCCTTTGCTGTTAAAACTTCTAAACGGTTCACTTTCAGCCAGCCTCTGCTGGGTCTTCCAAGTGGCCCTCCCGACCCATCCATCCATCTCCCCCTGAGCTCTGGAACAGAAGTCCTTCTATGGACCACCTCTGGATTCCGGCTGCCAATGGTAGGTACCCGCTGGGTTCTGAAGGGAGAGTGAGGTCAGTGACAGTCCACACTTTGTCACCGCAGGGATGTCCTGGGCCAGCTACGCCTCTCGTCAAACGAAGGCAGCCCTGCCCTGGGTCCCACAGTGAAGAGGGTGGCTGCTCCTCCCCCAACACCCGTGGGGACACCACACTCCTCGTGTTTACCCTCCAGCTTTGGAACCAGGCTCAAAGTTTCTCCAACTTTTCCAATTTGAGAGTGAGTGAGAGTGTTGGTTGCTCAGTGTCTGACTCTTGTGACCGCATGGACTGCAGCCCACCAGGCTTCTCTGTTCATGGGATTTCCCAGGCAAGAATACTGGAGTGGGTTGCCATTTCTTTCTTTAGGGGATCTTCCCAACCTGGGGATTGACCCAGGTCTCCTGCCCGGCAGGCAGATTCTTTACCATCTGAGCCACAAGGGAAACTCTAATTTGAGGGTGTTATCTATTTCCTGGTACATTTCTGAGTCTCACACTTGCAATCAAATGCACAGAAGAAAAAATATCCTTGTGACAGTCATTTTCTAGGATTTGAATATACTATTTGAGAAAACTTGCAGCAACTTAAAAGTATGCCTTTAGGTCATGAAGAACTTTAGAATTATATATTCTACCTTTGGGCTTCTTTGATGGCTCAAACAAGAAAGAAAGAATCTGCCTGCAGTGCAGGAGACCCACCTTTAATCTCTAGGTTAGGAAGATCCCCTGGAGAAGAGAATGGCTACCCATCCAGTATTCTTGCCTGGAGAATTCCATGGACAGAGGAGCCCGGCAGGCTACAATCCATGAGGTTGCCAAGAGTGACCGAGTGTCTCACACACACACACACACATACACACACACACACACTCTACCTTTAAGGCTGAACTGTTTCCGAACATTTAACAAAAAAATACATATGCAGTGTTTAGCCTTGAGAATTAAAAAATGACATTCCCTCTAAAACTGGACAGTTAATCTTGGAATCTCATTTTTGCATTATGAGGCCTCCATTGGCGTTTTGGTATATCAGTGCCATCTGCTGGAAAGTTAATATAATTAAGTCTTCTAAATCCCAAACGGGTTATCTTCTGGGGGAGGGCAGTAGGGAGTAAATGTACTCTTTAAGGAAAAAAGCCTTATTTTTAAATACATAGCTGCTTAACTTCCACATCATTATCAATATAAACCGCAGTTAATTATAAATAAAGCCTAAAACGTAATTAAAAAAAAAAAGAACCTAAACATCTCTATTGGTTCATCTCGGTTGTTCTGCTCTATGTATGAAGCTCAACATGCCTCAACTTGTTTCTGCGTCATCTGGACTCTTAAACCAATATATGTAAGAAGTATATATGCTAAGATGTAATATATACTGCACATGTTTAAATAAAGCACACATATGTTTTAGTACACAACAAAGTGTCAGCTGGGAAGTGAGTGAAAAGAGACAGACATACACGGGATGGAAGCAGTGGTTTCATCATCTCAAAGCGGCAACTGAAATAGACACAGATGAACAGCGTGACGCGCGTAACCGTTAGAATCTTCTTGGGAGTAAAAATGGCACAAATATTCTAAATGACAATACAGAAACATGAAAGACTGCTTAACTGATTTTAATAACATGACATGAAGCCCCTACAGTTGATATAACTGTTATGCAAAATACATAGATGAATACTGTCTTCTTTTAAAAATATAAAATAAATAAGCAAGACATGAAAATAGGCAAGTTTCCGTTAAATAAATGAAAAATTTAAAAAAAGTTTTGCTTTCCATTTCATTTGAAGAAGGGAAATTATCATTTTAAACAATATTCAAGTTTATTAAACAAATTAAAAAAAATTTTATAAAATGTTTAACTTTCATCAGCTTCAAGGTTTATGTTACTCCCGAATTTTGCATATAACTGAACTTTCAAATCTGCTAACACCCGCTGAATTGATTCCACTCTGGATTCTAAGGCGTCAATTTCTTCTTGCAAATTTTTCTGCCAAAAAAAAAAAAAGATTAGTTTAAATTGATTCTATTCAATTGGATGATTTCTGAGCATCTGTGGATGAAGGATGAAGTAACATCTGGGAAGGATTTTAGGTCAAACACTTCCTAAACTTGGACAGGCAGCTAAATAATACTGATAATTAAATCTAAACCAAAAGTCTGAATGTGGGCATGATCTGTATTTGCTTATTATAGAATAAGTCAGGCTTTTCTCAGTTCTGGCTGACTTAAAAGAACAGAGTAAGATAAAATAAATGATCATATCCCAATAAAGAAAGAATGATATATAAACATTTTAGGTAAACAGTTTACCATGGGCCTGCCTTCTGACACAGCCTCTTTCAACTTCCCACAAAAATAACTATGGAACTAGAGGAAATTATAAAAATTCACACTCCCACCAATAATTAAGAGTAACAACTTATCAAAATCTGGCAGGTTTCCTAACTATGAGGCCCCTGGAGTCAGACTCTGAAAGAGCCGTAATGAGTCTCATTTATGACAGAGAAGCTTTGCCACACAAAATGCATGGAATGTCAGAAATCCCTTCCTGGCCAGGGTCAAAAGGATTTTTCCTAAATATGACAAAGAAAAAATGGAATCACACAAATAATACACATACCCGTTAACATCTGGAATAAAAGAAGAATGTCTAGTATCAGCAATGTTAACATGTTAGAAATCTAGCCAGTGGTTTTCAAAGGGGGGCCCCCAGGTCACCGGGGCGCCCCTCCAGGCCTCACGAATAAGGAATTCTTGGCGCTGGACTCAATAACCTGAATTTTTAACAAGCCCAAATGTTGTCAATGAATCCATATTCTGACCCAGTAATTACACTTCTCTGATTGTTTCCTTAAAGAAACTTCCTAAAGGTGAACAAAGATTTAATAAGAATGTTCACCACAATATTCCTACAGAAAAACAGTGAAAACAAATTACTGTTAGGAGAGGACAGTGAGCTGAATCAAAGTCCTCTAACACGACACTGAACGGCCGTCAAAAGTGATGCTTTTAATGCACATGTGGCCCCAACAGGCTCCTGGAGAAGACCTGCTGGATAAATGAACACTGAGTGGAACAATAAAGTACTCCCACTAGGATGTGAACTGGCCAAAATGTGACGCAAAAATACCCAGAGGAAGAGAACATGAAAGAAATATATGAAACTGTCTGCCACGGACGATTAACTCTGGGTGGTGGGGCTACGAGTGGTCGTCGTTTTCTGTTTTACGATATTCTGTACTTTCTGAAAACTATTAATTTAGGCCACAGCTTCTGGGCTCAGGGATCATCCCCTTTGTCACTCTGGGTGAGTCCCATAACCTAAGACTCTGTTCTTCTTCAACTCTAAACTGGGATTCCCACAAATATGCCACAGAGTCATCCTTGAGATTAAACAAAATCATGTTTACAAGCATTCAGAGAAGACCTCGGACATCGGAAGGATCCATGAAATGTTAGCTAGCATCCCTTCTTTTCCCTACACCTATAGTTACACATTCTTTATAATGACATAAAACCCTAATTTAAGAGGTAAACTTCACCCTCCAGGGAGAGATTTCAACATACCTTGGCTTCTTCTAACATTTCTTGTGTTTCTTCTTGAGAATGACTAATGAAAACATCGCCAATCTGATAAGGTATCATTAAGCAGTCGTCATCTGCAAGCATGATGTCCTCACAGGCATCTTCTAAATTCTGGAGTTGTTTCTGTATATCAGAAGTGAGCAGCAATGAAAAATGCACTCAAAATTCTCGAATAGAGGGTAAAACCCACTTGTCATTTGGGACACCCACGCTCTAAGAGACCCTTTCACAAAGGAATTATCACACTAAAATAAGAGGGTCTCACGTTTTTTAGACAGCACTTCCCACGGAAGCACACAGGAGCCCACTGGCACACTGCCCTCTGGACAGCCCCAGACCGCTCCACGGCCCCGGGAGTGCACCGTGGGGGTAGCCACGGCCGCTCGGAAGGTCTCCTACTTCGCTTCTCACCTTGGGAATTCTGCCTTCCACTAGCAGAATAAAAACACGAACACAAACTCACCTTTCTCAGCTCTGCTTGATGCAAGCAAATAATGACATAAATTCCCGTAATCAAAGACACTTGACCTGGCCTTCAGTCCAGGCGAGCTGCCATGAGAAGTGGGCTCTGACATGCAGGCCAGGGGTGGGCAGCGGCCCAGAGTCCCAAGGACTGCGGGGCAGAGTCCTCCCCGAGGAGGGCACCGGCCAGCTCTGTGTCAGCGGTGAAGCAGCAGCCCCATCACCGGCCCAGGCCTCTGCGCCGAGGCTCTGGGAGCTGCTCCTCGACCCTCAGCCAGAGGGCACGCCCCTCAACAATCAGCCCACACCCACCTCCCTCAACTAACATCTTCTGCTTAAACTAACTGGAGTGTATTACATGACGCACAATGGGGAACCCAAGAGCGTTACCGTCACACATGACTGAGTTCAGTTATGAACATCCACGGTGGGAAGAGCTTTCATGTTTCTTAAATAACATCCAGTTTCAATACCTTTTTTACTTCTATTTCTTCCTTCAGCTCTGTGATTCTACTTGTATTCCGTGCAAATTTGTTTATCTTTTGTTGATCCTCAAAAGTAACATTGACATCTTCTGCAGCCTGAGAAAGCATTGAAATGTTTTGTAGAATTAATCTGAATGGAGAGGTTAGAGGTTAGCTTTTAGCATAACTCTGAAACATCTCGATAAACTGCTTGTCCTCAGAGTCCAGGATCACAAGAGGTGGAGACTGTCACAGACACAGACCCTACCGAGCTGAAGGTTCCTCATTAGACCCAGAGCCTCTCCTGACACGCTGCTGCTGCTAAGTCGCTTCAGTGGTGTCCGACTCTGTGCGACCCCATAGACGGCAGCCCACCAGGCTCCCCCGTCCCTGGGATTCTCCAGGCAAGAACACTGGAGTGGGTCGCCATTTCCTTCTCCAATGAATGAAAGTGAAAAGTGAAAGGAAAGTTGCTCAGTCTCGTCCGACTCTTCGCGACCCCATCGCGAAGGGGTGCCATCGCCTTCTCCACCTGATATGCTATGGAATGCCTAATCAGCAAAAACATTTCAAATATAAACAACAATTGAGAATAAATCCTGGATCAAGTTAGTCACCTTTTGACCTGGAGCAGAATTTCTCAAGCTGGAACATTCTTTCATCAAGATAATCCAGGGAGCAAAAGCGATGTGCTAGTTGATTTTGGTAAATGCCTCAGACTAGTTTATTCTCTAAGAGCTAAAACTTGCTCAAGCTTATTGAGGCTATCAGAAGTTTGACCACTTCCATAATTTCTTAGAATTTATTTTTAATTGGAAGATACTTGCTTTATGTTGGCCACCTGATGCGAAGAGCTGACTCAATAGAAAAGACCCTGATGCTGGGAAAGATTGAGGGCAAGAAAAGGGGACAACAGAAGATGACATGGTTCCAACAATCTCAATGGACAAGAGTCTGAGCAAACTCTGGGAGATAGCTGAAGGACAGGGAAGCCTGGCGTGCTGCAGTTCGTGGGGTGGCTTTAGTCGGACACGCTTTAGTGGCTGAACAACTGCTTTACATGGTCGTGCTGCTTTCTGCTGTACAACTTGTATCAGCCCCAAGTATGCAGGGGTCCCTCCCCGTGAACCTCTCCCCCACCTCCCCACCCCGCCTCCAGGCTGTCACAGAGCGCCAGGCTGAGCTCGCTCACTTCCGCAATTTCTAACCCAGCTGGTGCACTGGCAGGAGGCCACGATGCATCTCAGTGACCGCAGCCGCACAGTGAAGGTTTACGTTCGCTTCAGCGTGGCACTTACGTGGCTTCACTGTGAATAAGGTGCTGCTGCTGTTGCTGAGTCGCTTCAGTCGTGTTCCACTCTGTGCGACCCCACAGACGGCAGCCCACCAGGCTCCCCCGTCCCTGGGATTTTCCAGGCAAGAGTACTGGAGTGGGGTGCCATTGCCTTCTCTGTGAATAAGGTGTAATTCACCGTAAAATGAAAAAAACTGAATGCCGAGTTCCAAAGTACAGCAAGGAGAGGTAAGAAAGCCTTCCTCAGTGATCAATGAAAAGAAATAGAGGAAAACAACAGAATGGGAAAGACTAGAGATCTTTTCAAAAAAATGAGAGATACCAAGGGAACATTTCATGCAAAGATGGGCTCAATAAAGAACAGAAATGGTATGGACCTAACAGAAGCAAAAGATATTAAGAGGTGGCAAGAATACACAGAAGAACTACACAAAAAAAATCTTCACGACCCAGATAATCACCATGGTGTGATCACTCACCTATAGCCAGACATCCTGGAATGAGAAGTCAACTGGGCCTTAGAAAGCATCACTACGAACAAAGCTAGTGGAGGTGATAGAATTCCAGTTGAGTTATTTCAAATCCTAAAAGATTATGCTGTCAAAGTGCTGAACTCAATATGGCAGCAAATTTGGAGAACTCAGCCACATGACTGGAAAGGGTCAGTTTTCATTCCAATCTCAAAGAAGTGAAGTGAAGTCACTCAGTCATGTCCAAGTTTTGTGACCCCATCAACTGTAGCCTACCAGGCTTCTCCGTCCATGGGATTTTCCAGGCAAGAGTACTGGAGTGGGGTGCCATTTCCTTCTCCAGGCCAATCCTAAAGAAAGGCAATGCCAAAGAATGCACAAACTACCACACAATTGCACTCATCTCACACGCTAGTAAAGTAATGCTCAAAATTCTTCAAGCCAGGCTTCAGCGATATGTGAACCGTGAACCTCCAGATGTTTTAGAAAAGGCAGAAGAACCACAGATCAAATTGCCAACATCTGCGGGATCATGGAAAAAGCAAGAGAGTTCCAGAAAAACATCTATTTCTGCTTTACTGACTATGCCAAAGCCTTTGACTGTGTGGATCACAACAAACTGTGGAAAATTCTTCAAGAGATGGGAATACCAGACCACCTGACCTGCTTCCTGAGAAATCTGTATGCAGGTCAGGAAGCAACAGTTAGAACTGGACACGGAACAACAGACTGGTTCCAAATAGGGAAAGGAATACGTCAAGGCTGTATATTGTCACCCTGCTTATTTAACTTGTATGCAGAGTACATCATGAGAAATGCTGGGCTGGAAGAAGCACAAGCTGGAATCAAGATTGCTGGGAGAAATATCAATAACCTCAGATATGCAGATGACACCACCCTTATGGCAGAAAGTGAAGAGGAACTCAAAAGCCTCTTGATGAAAGTGAAAGAGGAGAGTGAAAATGTTGGCTTAAAGCTCAACATTCAGAAAACGAAGATCATGGCATCTGGTCCCATCACTTCATGGGAAATAGATGGGAAAACAGTGGAAACAGTGTCAGACTTTATTTTTTGGGCTCCAAAATCACTGCAGATGGTGACTGCAGCCATGAAATTAAAAGACGCTTACTCCTTGGAAGGAAAGTTATGACCAACCTAGACAGCAAATTAAAAAGCAGAGACATTACTTTGTCAACAAAGGTCCGTCTAGTCAAGGCTATGGTTTTTCCAGTGGTTGAGAGTTGGACTATAAAGAAAGCTGAGTGCCAAAGAATTGATGCTTTTGAACTGTGGTGGTGGAGAAGACTCTTGAGAGTCCCTTGGACTGCAAGGAGATTCAACCAGTGAATCCTAAAGGAAATCAACCCTTAATATTCATTGGAAGGACTGATGCTGAAGCTGAAACTCCAATACTTTGGCCACCTGATGCAAAGAACTGACTCACTGGAAAAGACCCTGATGCTGGGAAAGACTGAAGGTGGGAGGAGAAGGGGACGACAGAGGATGAGATGGTTGGATGGTGTCACCGACTCAACGGACATGAGTCTGAGTAAACTCCAGGAGTTGGTGATGGACAGGGAGGCCTGGCATGCTGCAGTCCATGGGGTTGCAAAGAGTCACAACTGAGCGACTGAACTGAACAGATGTGATTCATGTGGTTAAATCGGTAAATAAAATTAAACAGCTTACATGACAAAGTATGAAATCATATTAGTAACAGCTAACGTTTACTGGAGAAGGAGATGGCATTCTTCTTGCCTGGGAAATCCCATGGATAGAGGAGCCTGGTGAGTCCATGGGGTGGCAGAGTCAGCCAGGACTGAGTGACTGAACAGCAACATGTCCTGAGCGCTCACTGTGTACCAAGGGCTTTCTCAGTACTTGATTAGTGCTGCCGATCCTCCAGTCGGCCTTAGTAACAGGATCATTAGCACCACCATTCTACAGAAAGCGTGGCACAGAGAGGTCCAGGAATCTGCCCAAAGCCACACAGTGAGCAAGCGGCAGGGCTTGGTGTCGACCCCAGCAGTCTGGCTCCAGAGCCGGAGAGACCCGCGAGCACTCAGAAATTAAAGGCAGAAGTGTGTGTATAAGTGTGTGTTTTAAACATGCATCACACGCATCTAGAAGGAGCAGGAAGTCCGTGGCTTTAGAGCTTCAAAGGGAACATGTTTGGTTTTGCTTCCTTCCCCTTTTCACTTGTCTCTCTTTTTTTATTAAATAAAAAGTTTTAATTTTATTTTATATTGGAGGATAGTCAGGTGATTAATGAGGGACCACATATTTTTAAACAATCTGTTAAATAACAGGTTTTTAGTGCTTAGAGTTCCCCTCACTTAACAGACAGGAACCAGGCACATGGCTACACCTTAAAGGAGGAAAGAGACTTGGCTTCAACGAGGACCACTGGGGCTCTGTTTCCAGGAACAGTGATGGTTCACAATAAGCACGCCACACCCTGTCTTTTCACCTGGTCTCTTATGACCAGTGACTTTTATTTCTTTCATTTGACAGGCAACCTGTTGTCTCAAGCAGTAGGGAGCTTAGCGGTCAGGACAGACACGCCGACTCCTAGAACTCAGCCCTCCCCTGACCCAGGCTCCCATCGCCCAGTAAACACGCATCAGCCTCTTCAGAGACCAAGTAGATATCTTGGAAAAAAGTCCTTTACAATGGGATATACATATAGCTTTGAATGTTCAACCTGGTGCATAACTTTTATGAATACGGAGGTTGGGAAACACTGAGCTATACAATATAGAAGGTAAAACGAAGTCCATACACAGATATGTTGGCATTCAAGTCATCTCCCCGCAGAAGAAGTCTCAACTCCCTACCGTATATACAATTAGACAGCCAGAGGGAATTTGCTGTGTGACGCAGGGAGCTCACACCCGGGGCTCTGTGACAACCTAGAGGGGTGGGATGGGATGGGAGGGGGGAAGGAGGTTTCAAGCAGGAGGAGACATGTGTGTACCTGTGGGTGATTCATGTTGATGTATCGCAGAAACCATCACAATATTGTAAAGCAATTATCTTCCAATTAAAAATAAATAAGTTTAAATTAAAAACAAACAAACAAACAAGTTTTAACTCTCTAAGCCAACAGGGAACAGAGAATTCTAGACTCTCCGCTCCTGCTGAATTTAAATACTGAATCTTTAAAAGCCTGAACTTGTATTTACAGATCACCTGTCACGGGAAGGCTTTCACAGGCTAATCCCCGGGAAACCCCGCACAGGGTTCACCTGGAACACAGCTGAGGCTTAACACACTTTCTGAGGCTGCATCTGAAGCAGGTTCGCTCAGACTCACTGACGAGGGCTTTCTGAAAAGCTTCAGAGTCTGGCCACCTGCCTTCTGTCTTCCCAAAGCAGGTGGTTCCTGCTGTAGCCTCACCGAACAGCAGCCCCCAGCACACTGGACCCGAGCGTTCACTTCTGTAACGGTGGCTTTCTCCGTGGGGTTAAGGGCTGAAGCCCGGCTGTGAGGCCAGCACCTGCTGCCTGACCCACGGTGGAAAGAGACAAGTCAGCAGCTTCCCTGACTGCAGCTTCTGTTTTCATCTCACTGATCCAGAATACTCCTTTGCTGCTGGAGGCCCCGTTTTGGCAGGGAGGGAGTAATTCTAAACTGGGAGTGCAGACTGCGAGAGGCCCATGTACTCCCCGGCACCGTGTATGACATGCGGTATGTTATGTGTGCATTCTTGTGGAAGGGTCTTCGTGGCTTTCATCCGTTCTTAAAAGGACTCATGCCCTGAAAGGTTAGGAGAAAAGCCAGATGTAGTTACTACCGTTCACGAAGCCAAAATAACTCAAGGAGGAAGGAGACTTTCCTAGTATTGGAGGCAGCACAGAGTGGCAGAAAGAGCAAGAGTGGATGCAAAACCAACAGACACAAACCATGGGCGCCCTTTTCAGTTCTCTGAAGCCACCTCAGCTTTGTCATCTGTAAAATGCCCACCTTCCAGAAGTGCTAATAATGAGCACCTAGCAGAAGGCCTGGGGATGGAGTCACCTGTCCATAAATGACAGCTAACTGCTTTATTTTCTGAACAATGTTTGCCAAAAATCATTACAAAAAACAGACCCAGATCTAGAAGGAAATCCTGCTGGGCCTAAGAGAAATGTGACTGCTCAAGATTTCAGGTGAAAATTAAAATCCCCTTGCACCCTTGCCAGGAGCATCAGCCTCTCCCGGGATCCCGGGAAGAAGGGACCCATCCTCAGTCATGCTCGCACTGAGTCTGGGACCTATCACCAGCAGGCTGAACTCACAGCTCGGCCCCTAGGGTTCTAGAAGTCCTAGAGGGAAACTCTGGCTAATTTTAATCTGCTTTAATTTTTGTTTATTAAAGGTTATCTATCCAGTTTTTAGAATACAAAATTTTGTTTTATTTTTTTTTTCATCTTTCATATGAACAGTCATTAATTAATTCAGCATCTCCTAAGAGCAAGGAGGGCTTCCCTGGAGCCTCAGTGGTAAAGAATCCACCTGCCAAAGCAGACCTGGGTTCCATCCCTGGGTCAGGAAGATCCCCTGGAGTAGGAAATGGCAATCCACTCCGGTATTCTTGCCTGGGAAATCCCATGGGCAGAGGAGCCTGGTGGGCTACAGTCCATGGGGTCTCAAAGAGACGAACATGACTTAGCAACAGGGTAATGTGAGTCCCCCGTTGTGAGTACTGGCAAGCTTACATTCTACTAGAGGAACTAGGTAAAAAGCAAGATTTTTGCTAGACAGTGATACGTGTGATGGTGAAAGCAAAACAGTTTAAGGGGTGGAAGTGTTGGAGGGCTTCTTTGAAATGTCAAAGGTGGCTTCTCTGAGGAGGAGACATTTGTCCTCAGGATGTATAAACAAAAATCAGACTGTAGCCTCCACCCAGGCCAAGAACCAGGTCTGAGAAAGGAGAACTTTGGAGATGTTAAGACCGAATCGTCATCTCATCTTAACTTCTCACCATAAAAAGTCATGACCCAGTGGATGTTACAAATACTCAGTGTAAAGCACTCCAGACTGCAAAGAGCTCTTCTTAAACTCCAAGGGCCGTCCTACGATATTTTGCTCTCACCCATGTGGCACGCATCTGTCTTCTCCGAGAGTCAGCAGAGAGGAAGACGCACATGTCGCTAGCCTCTTAGAAACTGTCCACAGTGCCAGAAACACCTACAGGAAGATACTGCGCCTGTGAGAGCCTTCCTGAGATGAAGAGCCTGTGTGTGGGCTGCCACCTTCCCCTCCAAGAGCCCTCTGCCATCACGGCTCAGTCTGCTCCCGCCCAATGCCCTCCCTCCTGGCCATCCTTTCACTGAATGCACCCAGGCCTCTGCAGGAGGCACTCCCAACCTCCTCTTGCCCTCCTCACAGAATCCGACAGACCACATCTTCTCAGGAAAGCCTTCTCTGACCTCAAGACACACCTATTCCAGCCGTCACTTCACAAGCCCCTTTCTTTCATAGTTCTGCTCAGAGTTGCAAATTTAACAGCTTTCTGTGTAACTGCTGATTAACACCTGCTTCTCCCCAAGGGTGTCAGTTCTACAAAGCTACGGGGAAAAGGAGATAAAAACTTCATTACTAGGCCTTCCCAGGTGGCTCATTGGTAAAGAATCGGCCTGCCAATGCAGGAGACACAGGCTCGATCCCTGGTCTAGGAAGATCCCACATGCCTCGAAGCAACTAAGCCCGTTTGCCACAACTTCTGAGCCTGTGCTCTGGAGCCCAGGAGCCAAAACCACTGAGACCACAGGGCGCGACTACTGAAGCCCAACATTCTAGAGCACATGTTCCACAACAAGAAAGAAGCCACGGCAATGAGAAGCCCACGCGCTGCAACAGAGAGCAGCCCCTGTTCTCTGCAACTAGAGAAAAGCCCGCTCAGCAACGAAACCCCCCAGGGCCAACTGAAAAAAGGAACTTCATTACTGCTAATCAGTCTTATCTCTGTCACCTAAAACAGAAACCAGGCCACTGACCACACTCAAAAAGTCTGTTAAATGAATGAAAGGAAAATGCTGTTCATCAGAACTTCTGCGATCAAGCCCAGGGGCTCAAATCATCCTTTGACCATTTCCTCGATATTTGCTTATTTTTGGGGGGGCTTCAGTTTCTACATCTGTCAAGAGAGGGTGAACTGCAACTACCATCTTCCGTGGAGTTAAAGGTCGTAAGTGACAGAGAGCTCAGTATAAACAGGGAACAGGCCAGATGAATCTCGCTCAGCTTCTCAATCACCAAGCCCTAAACTCTACTCTGGAGCCCAACAAGAATTTGTGGATGACAGACCAGTAGAACGAGTGACTCGTCTTGGTTTGCCTGGAGCTGTCCCAGATTCAGCAACCCCTCCGTCTCGGGCAACCCTGAACAGACTGGTCACCCTACACCAAGAGCAGGTGGCTAAAGGTGTGAGGCGGTGTGGAGCCGAAAGCAATCGAAGCACATTACCATGCGGCCTCAGAAGTGGACTGAAGCAAGCAGACAAAACCTACGGAGCCAATGCCTTCAGCAGCGGACTCTCATCAGACACCATGGAAGTTAAACACAGAGACTCTGGAGGCAGAACTTCCATCTTTACTTATTTCAACCCTAACTTTGCGTCTGTGGTTCAGGTTCTTCACTTGGAAAATAAAAACAAACGCAGCATGACCCTAAAAGGAGTAGGAGATTAAAAAAGCGTGTGGAATGTGCTTAGACCGGCGCACAGTACCGCCTCAGTACATCAGATGCTCTCACTGCCTTGCCCCTCTCCGTGTTCGTTTCTTTCTATGCGGTATCAAGCATCGGTAGACTGACCGAGCGATAAGCCCTGAACAGGCGCTTTGTTTGCTTAGTGGGATAAAAGGTGGGCTTTGGGGAAAGACTAAATTAAACCTGGGCGTGCACTCGGGTTCTGCTTATTAGCTGAGTCACCGGGAAGCCGCTGACGGCTCTGTTTCTCCGTCTGTCCCCGGCTAGACTGGAGGGAGCAGAGGGGACACGCGGGCGGCCCGGCCTGCGGGGCGAGGACGGGCGCCAGGGCTGCGGGCTCCGGCCCTGCGCGCCGACCGGCCCTGGGCCTCGGCTCCCCGGGCGACGGCGGACGACGGCGGCCCCGCGTGAAGCCGCAAGGGTTGGCTGCACGCCGGCCGCAGTCGGCCCCGCCGGCCACAGCCCGAGGCGGGGCCCCGGCCTCTCCAGGGCCCTCGGCGCCGTCGGGCGGACCCTGCTCCTCCAGGGCGGGCGGCCGGGCCTGGGGACCCCGCGGCGCAGGGAGCCGCCCCGGCCGCCGAGCCCCCAACCCGGCTGCCTGCGCCGGCCCTCCACTCCGACCCCCGGCCCCGGCCGCCCGCCGAGCCCCTGCTTGTCCCCCGGCCGCCCGCCCCCCGGCCCCGGCCCCGGCCGCCCGCCCGCCCGCCCGCCGATCCCCCGCCCGCCCCCCGGCCCCGGCCGCCCGCCCGCCGAGCCCCGGCTTCCCGACCTCCCCTGGCCCCGGGCCCCCGGCCGCCAGCCCGCCGAGGCCCCCGGCCCCCGCCCCCGGTCGCCCCCGGTCGCCCCCGGCCCCCGCCGCCCGCCGAGCCCTCTCACCGCCTTCTTCATGGTGGCCGCCATCTTGGGACTGCGCTACGGCGCGAGGCGGGGAGGGCGGCCGAGTGGACCCGCGGCCCCGCGCCCGCCCTCGCTCGCCCTCGGCCCGGACCCGCGGCGGACGCAGCGCCGGCTCCACATCCCCCCGCGCGGGCCTCCGGCCGGCGGCTCCTCGCGCCCGGGCTCGGGGGGACCTGCAGCCGGGAAGGACTTGGTACGCGCCAATTAAAGGGGCAGGCACGCCTGTGGGCCGACAGAAACCGCGGGCGGCGCGGCTGCGGCGCGGGCGGCGGGCAGCAGAGGGCGGCGGGCAGCAGGGGGCCGGCGGGCAGCAGGGGGCCGGCGGGCAGCAGGGGGCGGCGGGCAGCAGGGGGCCGGCGGGCAGCAGGGGGCGGCGGGCAGCAGGGGGCGGCGGGCAGCAGGGGGCGGCGGGCAGCAGGGGCCGGCGGGCAGCAGGGGGCGGCGGGCAGCAGGGGGCGGCGGGCGCGGGTCCGGGAGACCGGCCTCCCGGACGCGCAGAGCCGCGGGGCCGCCTCCCTGACGAGCGCGGGGCGACGCGCGGGAAGGGGCCTGCCCTGCCGGGCTTCATTCATTCTGCGCTTACTGTATACGCGCACACGTGTGCCTCTTGAGTCTTCACTGTCCCTTTTCGGGGGGAGGATGTTGGGGTCTTTACACTCTCAAAAGTCGTTGACGACCCCGGAGAACTTCTGTTCTATATTCATCGATACTTATCACATTAGAAATTAAAACAGAATTTTTGAATGTACTTGTTAATTTAAAATAATAAAAGATCCCTTCCATATTTATCATAAGCAACACTTTAAAAGAAACATAGTTTCCAAGAGAAAAAAAAATCTTGAGAAGACTGTCATAGTTATACATTCTTGCAAATCTCTTTAACAGTTGGCAATGAAAGCTTAGGTTCTCACACCTGCCTCTTTACTCACTTCCTAGCAATATGTTGTTTAATTGACACAGATGAAGAAAACCTGATCTCACATAGATATGAAGTTAGAAAAAGGAGGCCCTCTGGAGACCCCCTGAAAAAATCTCAGGGACAAGTTTGAGAATTGCTCTGGACGAGTGTCATTTCTCATAGCCCCAGTTTCCTCTTTGGGAAATGGGGATTTGGGCTAAGTTGCTTCAGTTGTGTCCAGCTCTTTGCAACCCCATGGACTGTAGCCACCAGGCTCCTCTGTCCGCGGAATTCTCCAGGCAAGAACACTGGAGCAGGCTGCCATGCCCTCCTCCAGGGGGAGAAGGGGACGAGGATGCCCTACAGCAGCCCTGCTTCCCCACCGCAGCACTCAGCCCCACATGCCCTGCCCCTCTGTCGCGGTCCCAGCTCCAGATCCAAGCTCTTTGCACTGGGTCCACCCCGTGCACAGCTCATACGCACTCAGCATATATTTGTTGAATGAAGTTTTTGTTTTTTCAGTGTTAAATCTCTTCACAGGATCTGTCCTGTATTGGACTCTCCATCAACGACACTCATTCATGTCAAAGTTCATTAGCAACATTTAAAGGTGCTCCAGAAACAGTGGAGGGGGAGATAAAAGATACAAGTGCAGTATCAGGACTCCTCTGGTGGTCCAGTGGTTAAGACTTTGCCTTCCAATGCAAGAGGTTTGGGGTTTGATCCCTGGTCGGGCAGCTAAAATCCCACATGCCTCAAACCAAAACATAAAACAGAAGCAATATTGTAACAAATTCAATAAAGACTTTAAAAATGGTCCACCTCAAAAAAGAAAGCAAAGTCATCACAGATGGTGCAGAAGGGTGGAACAAGTGCGGGGCTGAGACAGAGACGAGCAGGAACGATGGTCAGAAGGGGCTCTCTGGAGGTGGCCATTGAAAGTGAGGAGAAGATGGAAACTGACTTCATTTTCTTGGGCTTCAAAATCATTGCGGACAGTGACTGCAGCCATGAAATTAAGATGCCTGCTCCTTGGAAGAAAAGCTATGACAAAGCTAAACAGCGTATTAAAAAGCAGAGACATCACTTTGCCAACAAAGGTCCATATAGTCAAAGCTATGGTTTTTTCAGTAGTCATATACGGATATGTGAGTTGGACCATAAAGAAGACTGAGCGCCAAAGAACTGATGCTTTTGAACTGTGATGCTAGAGAAGACTGTTGAGAGTCCCTTGCACTGCAAGGAGACCAAACCAGTCAATCTTAAAGGAAATCAACTCTGAATATTCATTGGAAGGATTAATGCTGAAGCTCCAATACTTTGGCCACCTGATCCAAAGAACTGACTCATTGGAGAAGACTGTGATGGTGGGAAAGACTGAAGGCAGAAGAAGAAGGGGACGACAGAGGATGAGATGGTTGGATGGCACCACTGACTCAATGGACATGAGTTTGAGCAAGCTTGGGGAGATGGTGATGGACAGGGAGGCCTGGCGTGCTGCAGTCCATGGGGTCGAAAAAAATGGGACACAACTGAGTGAGTGAACAGCATTGAGAATGGGAAGCATTACTTGCGGGGGGCAGTCTCTCACGGAGGAAGGGAATGCCTGGGCTAGATCAGCAGCTCAGAGTCACCCTCTTCCTGTGTTCAGGCCTCTGTAATAAAACGCACCAGACAGGGCGGCTTATAAACAACAGGAAGCTGTCTCACCACTCTGGAGTCTGGAAGTCTGAGAGCAGGACACCAGCGTTCTCAGCTGAGGGCCGCCCTCCGGGTTCACAGCCAGCACCTCCACCGTGCCCCCCCAGGGAGGAAGGGGGCGGAGCGCGCTGGTGTCCCTTACAGGAGCACCTAGCCCTTCCACCGAGGCCCCGCCCTCCTGAGGGCTGCGCCCCCAAGACCCCGCCTCTTAGCACGTGGCAAGGAGCCCTAGGATTTCAAGGTATGAATTTGGGGGTGGGGGCCCCAAACATTCAGACAGAAGCAGAAGTCACGGCTCCCAGCCGGATATTCTGTCAGTCCTTGACCTTTCCGCATGGCAGAGCGGTCCTCCTGGGTCCCCTCACCCTCCTGCTCTCTGCCGGGGTGCCCCTTCCCCATAAAGTCTCTTACTCTGTCAGCTCGTGTGTCTCCTCGGACACTTCTTTTCCAAGCATTAGACAAGAGCCCACTTTCGGGCCCTGGAAGAGGACCCCCTTCCTGCAACAGTTGCACCCTCAGGCATCAAGTCTTCACCTGAGAGGTGCAAAGGCAGAGAGGAAAGGGGTCCGCGAGCAGCTCTGTGCTCCGGCCTCCTCTGACTTGCTGTCCTGTGCTTTCTCGCTCTCTGTCTTGCCTTCTCTCGCTCTCCGTCTTGCCTTCTCTCGCTCTCCAGGAGAGAGGTATTTCCCAGACTCTCCCAGCCCCCTTTCTTTATGTCTGCCTTACACCCACTCTGGGCTTCCCTGGTGGCTCAGACAGTAAAGAATCTGCCTGTGATGCAGGAGACCAGGGTTCAATCCCTGGGTCAGGAAGATCCCCCGGAGAAGGGAAGGGCAACCCACTCCAGTATTCTTGCCTGGAGAATCCCATGGACAGAGGAGCCTGCCAGGCTACAGTCCCTGGGGTCGGAAAGAGTCAGACATGACTGAGCGATTTTCACTACACCCACTTCAATCACTGGCCAAAAGCAACAGGATTAATGATTACCTTAAACAGTGATGACGAATTCCTCGAGGCTGGAAATGTGGCTTCCTGAAAACAAAACTAGCCCGGGCTTCTCAACACTACGAAGAGGAAGAAGGGAGCACTGTTGGGTCAGCAGCCAACAGTCATCACGCATCAGCTAGGGCTGTTCAGAGAGCCAGGGCAGACCGGGGTTGGACAGGGTCTCAAGGCTTGGGAGAGTGTCACTTAACCTGGGTGGATGGGCAGCGGGCAGGCCCCCAACCTTGGTGCTGAATGGGCCACCTCTGGTTCAGAGGTCTTTCTCCTTCCATTTCTCACCATCCCTTTCCCCCTCGGCTCCCCATTATACTCCTTGATAGTGAGTATTTCCTACCTGTGTTTCTGTTGTGGTTTTTTTTTTCCTTCTGGCTTGAGACTGGCCCTATCTAGTTGGACCCACAAAATAAGGAAACCTAGGGTCCCAATGGGGACAATCAGAGACTCTAGGTCAGGAAGGAAAATCCTAATAAGCTCTTGAAAATACTGTCCCCAGTGGACGAAGGAACACATCCTTATACTGGACTGAAAACTGGCCGCCCAGTGACCGGATGCAAGATATGCTTTGTTTGGGGTTCTTTTTTGACCCATACAGTGTTGTTTTTTTTTTAACTGAGCCAACATTTGAAACAGGAGATTTCACTCAACAATATTCCAGTTTTTACAGAAACAGATTCACAGACTTAGAGAACTAACTTATGGTTAGTGGAGGAAGGATGAGAGGAAGAGGTAGTTAGGAGTTTGGGATGGACAGGGACACACGGCTGGATTTAAAATGGATAACCAGCAAGGCCCTGCTGACGCAGGAGGAAGATGGGCCCCCGGGGTAAAGCAGTTGGAGCTTCACTCCCTGTGGTCTGAAATGCCGAGATAAGAATAGCAGGACAGGGAAGGGAGGGGGCCTGCCGAGACCACATATTTCTCCTTCTCCAGGTCAGGAGACCTGGCCCACCACACATGCGCAGAGAAGCTCCTCGGAGGCCAAGGGGTCAGTCAAGGGATGTTCTCTACCCATACACTGTTCAGTAAAATCCATCTTGGCCAAGAGATGCCTGCGCACAGGTGGGAGGATCCTGAGATATACCAAACGTGAACTGTGAACCGGGCAAACCAAGATGACTGGCCAAAACCTGGAAGAAGTGCCCCCTGAAAGGGACTCAAACCGCCACGAGGGCGTGACTCTCGGAAGCTCCCCTGCATCTGTCCACACAGAATGTACTCTCTTCCCTCCTAATAAATACTTGACTTGCTTCTCTGCTTTCCGTCTTTGTAGAGATTCCTCTCTGCAAAGCCGAATGTCCAGGGCCCTCATCACTGACCACTGGTCTAGGAACTGGTGCCTTCACCACAGCCACCAGCCTCCATCTCTGGCTGGGACCCCAAACCTCGCTCCACGCCACCGCAGGCCGAGGCCACCCAATCACCGCCGCAGCGCAGAGAGCTCTTCTCGGTACTGCGTAGCAACCTGAATGGGCAAGGAATTTGAAAAAGAAGAGATGAGTGACCGGAATCACTTTGCTGTACACCTAAAACGATCACAATATTGTTAACCTGCTATATTCTATATAAAGTAAAAAGTTAATAATAATCACCGAGTTTTTATTTCGCTCTTGCTGGTAAAAGCAGAGTCCTGGTGACCCTCAGCCTCCATTCCTGCGTGCTGGCCACTGCTGGTACTGATCCGACGCGGACCCTTTAGCTCACAGGCCTTGTCCAGGGCACACGCAGGCCCCTGCCTGCCTCGTCTGTGTGCCTACCTGTCAGGCCCTCCAGGTAGATTGCCTTCGCCACGCCCAGGCTCCGTTCTAGCAGATGTAAATGAAGGGGTCTGTGCGCACCTTTGTTTGCGATCTGTCCCATTGTAGATGCTACTGCAACAAGAAGGATGAATCCGACCAGGCGCTTCGCTTCAGGGAGCCTACAGTTGGCACACACAGATCACCACAACCAGGGTGCCTGGAGCTCAGCCCTGAGACCACCTGAGGGTCCTGGCGAGGAAGAGGCTGTGTCTGGCTGGAGTCGCCAGTGAAGCCTCTAGAACTGATCGAGATGGGCAAGTGGTAGGCAGGGGGGCTACAGCCCTGAAAAAATAAACAAAATTCCTTGTCCTTATGCAGCTTGAAGTGAAAAAGTGAAAGTGTTAGTCACTCAGTGGCATCCAACTCTTTGTGACCCCACGGACTGTAGCTCGCCAGGCTCCTCCGTCCACGGGATTCTCCAGGCAAGAACACTGGAGTGGGTTGCCATTCCCTTCTCCAGGGGATCTTCCTGACACAGGGATCAAACCCAGGTCTCAGCTAGTAATGGGAGACAGACCATGTTCAAAATATATAAATACGTTATACAGTATATTAGAAGGTGTTATTAAATATGCAGCTTTAATAGCTATAACAAGAACACATAAAAATCATAAAAGACTATGTAACTACCAGTATGAAAAGTGCATGAGGAAGATACAAGGATAGAATGTCGAGCATGTGGAGGTGGGTGGGGAAATTCTATTTGAATTGACATGTAAGCTACAAAATTGTCCAGACACGTCCCAGCTTAATTTAGATTCTGTCACAAAGCAATAAGGAGCTCATTTCATAGCTGTCTGTGCATGAGTGCCCTCCAAAACCTGCAACATCCGTGCCAGGCTCCCAGTTCTAAAACTTAAAAGGAAAATTTGGAGATTTCCCTTGAGGACAAGAACAGTGAGGGGTAAAGAGCAGTCCAACATCCCTGGTGGCTCAGCTGGTGAAGAATCCACCTGCGATGCAGGAGACCTGGGTTTGATCCCTGGGTTGGGAAGATCCCCTGGAGAAGGGAAAGGCTACCCACTCCAGTGTTCTGGCCTGGAGAATTCCACAGACTGTATAGTCCGTGGGGTCTCAAAGAGTCAGACACGACTGAGCAACTTCACTTTCACTTTTCAACCTCTGTGATCATGTGGTGATTTACTCATTGGCAGGTGGATTCTTTACATCTGAGCCATCAGGGACCCCCCTGGCAGCCACTAGCTAATGAATAAATAAACATGCGTATGAGTGAGTGGGCTTCCCTGGTGGCTCAATGGTAAAGAATCCGCCTGCAACGCAGGAGACTCGGGTTCAATCCCTGGGTTGGGACGATCCCCTGGAGGAGGAAATGGCAGCCACTCCAGTGTTCTTGCCTGGAGAATCCCATGGACAAAGGACCCTGGTGGGCTACAGTCCATAGAGTCACAAAGAGTCAGACATGAGTGAGTAATTCAGCACACACACACACACACTCACACACACATGAATGAGTGACTGTGTGTTTAGGAATTCATGCAGTAACATATAATACAATATATCTGCCCATGAATTCATTCAGTAACAATGTACAGGAGTCCATAGAGGATTTCCATTCCCTCTTTTTTTTTGCTAGTAGATCTTTTACTATGTCCCTCACAGATGGCTATCCTGTGGGCTCACTGACTGAATAGTTTTCCTTTCCCACCAGGTGGTGCTGTGACCTCAGAATCTGAGGTTTTATTTCCTATTTGAAACCCTCAGGAGGGCTTCCCTGATAGCTCAGTTGGTAAAGAATCCGCCTGAAATGCAGGGGTCCCCAGTTCGATCCCTGGTTGGGAAAATTCCTGGGACAAGGGAAAACCTACTCAGTCCAGTATTCTGGCCTGGATGATTTCATGAACTGTAGTCACAGTCCATGGGGTCACAAAGAGTCAGACACGACTGAGCCACTTTCAGTTTCAAACCCTCAGAACAGTCCAAGTTCTGTAGACACTCCACAAAGCAGGATTGCACAAAAGCAAGGAAACCTCTCTGTTTCCTGGCCAAAAGGTAATCCTCTCTCTTCAGTTTGAATTCTCAACTTAGTTTTTACTTGGAAAAAAAGTGTTAACATTTCTCCAAACCCCTCCAGAATGTACACTGGTTGAAGGTTTCTGTAAAATAGACCATGAAAGAAACTGTTTCAAGGTTTTGTGCTTACAGCAATATATGGAGAAAAGAGTCAGAACTTGTTATCAGGAGCAGTCACAGCATATCTTCAAATTAAAACATAGATTCCTGAGTGTGATTCATTCCACAAGAATTCACCCAGAACCTGGGTTGCACTTCATACTAAATCCAGCAGCTTCTTCACGCAGATGCTGCTCATAAAAAGATCTGTTCTGTGATGGAGACGGGACACCTTACATATCTGTGACCACCTAATATCTCCTGAATACTTTTCCCTACATTCGGGGAAATTTCCAGGTGACACGTATCGATTCTCCCCCAAACGTTGCTCCCGTCCAGGCTGCCACACAACACTGAGCAGCTGCTGCTGCTGCTGCTAAGTCGCTTCAGTCGTGCCCAACTCTGGGCAACCCTATAGACGGCAGCTCATCAGGCTCCCCCATCCCTGGGATTCTCCAGGCAAGAACTCTGGAGTGGGTTGCCATTTCCCTCTCCAATGCATGAAAGTGAAAAGTGAAAGTGAAGTCGCTCAGTCGTGTCCGACTCTTTACAACCCCATGGACTGCAGCCTACCAGGCTTCTCTGTCCATGGGATTTTCCAGGCAAGAGTATTGGAGTGGGGTGCCATTGCCTTCTCCAACACTGAGCAGAGTTATGTGCTATACTGTAGGTCCTGTTAATTAACTGTAACAAATGAACTTACAAAACGGAAAGAGACTCACAGACTTAGAGAATGAACTTGTGGTTGCCAGGAGGAGCAGAATGAGGGAAGGGGTAGGTAGGGCGTTTAGGATGGACATGTGCGCACGGGATAACCAGCAAGGACCCCCTGCCCAGCACAGGACACTCTGTTCAGCGTTATGTGGCAGCCTAGATGGGAGGGGGTCTGGGGGAGACACACGTCCATGTGTACGACAGACTCGTTTTGCTGTCCACCTGAAACTGTCACAAGGTTGTTAATCGGCTGTACTCCAATACAAAATAAACAGTTAAAAAACATTATTAAACATTTTAATATGGCAACAGCAGAGCACTGAACCAAGTGTGGGGATCTTCTGAACGAGGGGCACTGTGTGACTGCCCAGATCACGTGTGACCCCGGATGTCATCTATGGGGTCAAACCCTGTGCTAAGTTTCAGGCCTATGTTGGCTAAAAAACACCATGGCAGCGGTCCTCACAGGGCTTCCAGTCCAGGCAAGGAGTCATCCTGTTTATTTCATCAGGATCCTTTCCTGGGTACCTTTCACAGTCTAAGTGCTGCCTATGGTGAGTTTGATTCTAGTAATTACTTTTTCTCATGCGGAAAAATTACTAGAACCTCCGGAGCCCAATTGCAGAAGTGCAGATCCGTTCCAGGGCAGGGAATGGAAGGGGTGGGCAGGCCGATGGCTTCGGGGGTGGGGTAGGGGGTGGGTGCATGTGTCTCCAGGAAGTGGCTTCGAAGGGACCACCAGTATAATCTTAGCATCAGCCGTCAACAACTGTTGATGTATACTCTGGTTTAATCCTGAATGCCGAGTATTCTGTGGCTCCTAGGAGTCTCAGCTTGTCGCACAGGACGCTCCCACCCCTGCTTACAGCCTTCAGACCTGAGTGCCTGGACACGGCCACCGCATCTGCACAGGACCGCCAAAATCCTTCATGGAGCTGTTGTTTAGTCGGTAAGTCACCTCTGACTCTGCGACCCCCTGGACTGTAGCCCGCCAGGCTCCTCTGTCAGTGGGATTTCCCAGGCAAGAACACTGGAGTGAGTTGCCATGCCCCTCTCCAGGGGATCTTCCCCACCCAGGGACAGGACCCACGTCTCCTGCATTGGCAGGCGTATTCTTTACCACTGAGCCAGGAGGAAAGCCCCAAATCCTTGATACTTACTTGCTAATAGTTACAATATTCCTCACTTAGTTTTTCAGAGAGGCCTCTCTACTGCTTCAGAGGCTTGCCAAGCACCAAGCACCAGAGCCACGAGGAAAGCCCCACATCCTTGATACTTACTTGCTAATAGTTACAATATTCCTCACTTACGTTTTTCAGAGAGGCCTCTCTACTGCTTCAGAGGCTTGCCAAGCACCAGGCCGGAACTGCCGCCCAGGCTGGCTCCCCTGAACCGGGAGCAGAAGGCAGCGGCTGCCTCGGGGCGTTGGAAGGGGCTCGGGGGCAGGAAGTGCCTGCTCCCGGTTCAGGTGTTCCTAGGTGGGACTTCCCACTCCTGCCCCGTCGAGGATAACACTGTTTACGCGACAGGAATGTGCTCTTCCTGTCCCTGGGTTGCTGAATCGCCCAGATCATGTTCCCACCTGTTAGACGCTTTCACTTTCCCTTGGGTTGTAATGGGTTCAGTAAGTTAACGATTTTCGTGAGACTCCTTCTCCAAAGACCTTAATTCTAAAGGAGTATCTTTATCTCCAGGAAGTGCTACAGCAATTCTGTTTAAAATGTAACAAAGGAAGGAGGGAACATGTGTATACTTAGGGTGCCAGCAGTAAGGAAGCCGCCTGCCCACGCAGGAGACTGAACAGACATAGGTTTGATCCTTGGGCTGGGAAGGCCTCCTGGAGGAGGGCATGGAAACCCACTCCAGTGTTCTTGCCTGCAAGATCCCACGGACAGAAGACTCTGGGGGGCTGCAGTCCGTAGCATTGCCAACCAAGAGTCAGCCACAACTGAAGCGACTTAGCACACACACGTGTATATCTGATGCCCAGGTCTATTTTCCAAATGATTACATTTCTCCTCTAAGAGGAAGACAAGGATTTTGACAGTCTAATAATGCACACATTTTCATTTTAGAAGAAAGCTATTTTATTAACTACTCATTTCACGCTTTAGACTCCGGACTTGAGATTTCATAAAGCGTCGGTAGCCCTGTGGACTAACCATGTTGTTGAATAGCAAAATGTCTGAGTCACTTACGTGGAAGAAGCACCTGAGGACCTCTCTTTGTGACTCAAGTGGTTTTGAAATCAAGTCACAAGCTCGGGCATGAGAATAATATATTAATTTATGTTGGCGAGATGAACTGATTGTGAG
This sequence comes from Bos mutus, assembly GCF_027580195.1. NCBI lineage: Eukaryota > Metazoa > Chordata > Mammalia > Artiodactyla > Bovidae > Bos > Bos mutus. The sequence continues at coordinate 15,466,294 of NC_091629.1, forward strand.
TGTTGTATATTGTATAAGTAAAAGTGAATGGACAGACACTCCCAGCCCACCAGGGAGACACTGTTAATGACGAACCACCATCACAAGTCTCAGAGCAGGGTGTGTGTATGTGTATGTTGGGAGGGTGGGAGTTGGTCATGGTGGTGGGAGGGATGGGTCCTCTTGTCCACCCCATAAAGCACCTATGTATTTCAATAAAAAGTATTTTCCCTCCACTCCCATACCTTCAGATAGCTTTCCAAGTGTGAATCTAATGTTTCTACATTCTGGTGCTGCTACATTCAATTCTCATTGAATTCTGTGAGTAGAGAGTCTTCTGCCTCTGAAAACGCCCTGTGGCCTTCTAGGAATGCCTCAAATCCCCTTAGCTGAGATTTCACAATTAGAGAAAGGGCTTCCCTTGAGAAGACACTTGTGGGAGAAACCAATTCAGAATGAAATCAATAAGCCCCACCAGATTCCTTTCTGAGAGCTGATTTTGATAAAAGAAAGGGTAAAACTGTGAGTGTGCACTGGACGTGATGTTCACACTAGAAATGAAACCCTGGAATCTGAAGCAGAGGAGGGTTTACTGCAGGGCCAGGCAAGGAGACAAGAGCCTCAAGCCCTAAAAATCTCCAAGCTCTGCAAAGAGTTTTGGCAAAGCATTTTTAAAAGCCAGGTGATGGGGGGGGCGGTGGTGAGGGGAGGGGGTCACAGGATACGTGATCAGCTTGTACACGGCTCTCCGACTGGCTGATGGGAGGGAACAGGCGGTGTCACAGGGGTTAACTTTATCAGTCCTTCAGCTCCAGGAGGCCTGGGGCTTTGTGCTCAAGGTCCTCAAGTAGTTAACATCTTCCACTGGGGTGGAGGAGGTTTCACACCTGCAAAACAACTCAGAAAGTGTGCATCAGATACTGTTACCTCGATACTTCCCGGAGGAGCTGAAGCAGAGGACGTGGGGAGGCCTATCCCCCACCCAGGGAGGCCCCACGGGCTCTGCTTGGGTGCAGTCTGATCACACATGCAGTAGGATCACATATTCCCTGGTGATGACTTTTTTTCTAGTAGATTAGGGAACTGGATTTTCAGAAAGTCTCACACAGCTGAAAAGTGATAAAACAAAGGCCCAGGCAGGCCCGATCCCGAGCCCACGTTGCAACAACGTCTCAGCGGTGAAGAATCCGCCTGCCAGTGCAGGAGACTCGGGTTCCATCCCAGTTGGGAAGATCCCTGGAGGAGGAAATGGCAACTCACTCCAGTGTTCTTGCCTGGGAAATCCCATGGACAGAGGAGCCTGGCAGGCTCCAGTCCACGGGGTTGAAAAAAGTCGGATGCGACTGAGCGCGCACACACTCTGTCCATGCATGACTGTGTTTTCCTGAACTGCTCCAGGCCAGAAAGATTAATTCCTTTCCTAGTTACCGATGACTTTTCTTACTATTAACTTGCTGATAGCAACATAATGTTTACCATGAGTGCGCTAGCAGGAGGGGAAACCCAGGTCAGAATGGAATTAGCAAGCACAAGGGGTGTGTTGTCAGGGGTGGATGGTCCCAGGTGATGCCACCAAGGCTTGACGCTCTCTTTCTCACACCTCCACTTAGCTCTGCTTTCCTGAGTTGGCTTTGCCCTTAGGGCACCTTCTCTATCTACATGGTGGGTGTGTGTTCCTGCTCGGTCATGTGTGACTCTTTGTGAGCCCATTGATTGTAGCCCACTAGACTTCTCTGTTCATGGCATTTTCCAGGCAAGAATATTGGAATAGGTTGCCAAGCTCTTCTCCAGGGGATCTTCCCCACCCAGGGATTGAAACTGAATCTCCTGCACTGCAGCCAGATTCCTTCCACTGAGCCATCTGGGAAGCCCCATCTACGTGGTTCAATCCTGTTCAGTTCAGTTGCTCAGTCATGTCCAACTCTTTGTGACCACATGGACTGCAGCACGCCAGGCCTCTCTGTCCATCACCAACTCCTGGAGCTTGCTCAGACTCATGTCCATCGAGTCAGTGATGCCATCCAACCATCTCATCCTCTGTTGTTCCCTTCTCCTCCTGCTTTCAATCTTTCCCAGCATCAGGGTCTTTTCCAATGAATCAGGTGAACTGATTCCAATGAATCAATCTTTTCCTTGCATTAGGTAGCCAAAGTATTGGAGCTTCAGCTTCAGCGTCAGTCCTTCCAATGAATATTCAGGGTTGATTTCCTTTACAATGGACTGGTTGGATCTCCTGGCAGTCCAAGGGACTCTCAAGAGTCTTCTCCAACAACAGTTTAAAAGCATTAATTCTTCGGCACTCAGCGTCCTTTATGGTCCAGCTCTCACATCCATACACGACCACTGGAAAAACCACAGCCTAGACTAGACGGGGCTTTGTTGGCACAGTCATGTCTCTGCGTCTCAGGAATGGCTTCACATGGTGGTTTCCAGCAAATCTGGGCTGTCGGTTACCTCTTCCGTTGGATTCATCTCTTTCCCAGTTACTTCAGCAGAAGTCCCAGGGTTCACTAATTCGACTGACTTGAATCATGGATGCACCCCTGATTGGTCATAAACCACGGTCCCCCTCTGGGGGATGAGATGAGCCCATATGACCACCCAGACTGCTGGAGGAGAAGCAGCACTTCCAATGGAAAGTCAGAAGACAGTCCGGATCCTGGATTCCAAGCCCACAAATGCTCATCACGTTGATCCCATCTCTGTTTTCTTCTTTTTTAAACATGCATCCTCAGAACAATTATACTTCTCAGGGGCTGGAGGACAGGCAGCCGTCTCTAAACTTATCAGTGCTCAAGAACATTTTGTGCAGCGTTTGGTCGATCAAATGACTCACAGATAACTTCCACGTGCAACATTTGGGGGCCTGAGAAAGGGACCAAAGTTCACCCCTTCGCAATGGTTACCTTACAGAAGCTATTCCCACCTGTGAACTGGCGAAAGTATGGAAGTTAGCTCTAACAGCATTTTTCAGTTTAATTCTTATTTTAAGCAACTCTTGTATATTTAAAGAATTTTAACTCTCAAATCTGTGTCACCAAACAAAACACCCTTGAAATTATAATACGCCTCTCTGTAATATTAGAGCATGGCAACCAGAAAGCATTGGATAATTAGATTTGGAGAGGACAGTAGGAAATACTGTCCCTTTGTCTTTGGGGTAAATAAAAGATACGTGTGCTTCTGATCAGGATTCCTTCTGTGATTCTCTCTGTGGGTCTCCTTAAGCTGTTAGCTGTCAAGGGCCTGTCCCTGATCCCCCAGATCTCAGTGAGTCCAACTACTCCTCATAATTTGAGTCTCAGCTCAAATGCTGGTTCCTTGGGAAGGCCTTTGCAGATACCTGAGGTGTAATAGCCTTTTGTTGTTGTTGTTTACTCACTAAGTCTTGTCTGACTCTTTTGCAATCTCACGGAGGATAGGCCGCCAGGCTCCTCTGTCCATGGGATTCCCAGGCAAGAACACTGGAGTGGGTTCCCATTTCCTCCTCCAGGGGCTCTTTCCAACTCAGGGATGGAACCTGCATCTCTTGTGTCTCCTGCGTTGGCAGGTGGCTTCTTCATCACTAGCACAACTAGGAAGCCCATAAGAATCCTCCAGCCTATTTCATCTCCATCCCATCTCCCTACTTTATGCCTCTTTGAAATTGTTCTATTTCTTTGATTACACATGTGTTGTCTGTCATGTGAGCGCCAAGAAGTCAGAGGGCTTGTCTGCGTTACGTGCCATTGTATCTCCAGTTCCGAGACTGGAGGTGCTCAGTAACCATTTACAGAATGACTCCACTTCCAGTGAATTCCATTCTACCTGAATTGAATAAAAAATCAAAAGATCAGTGGAAACGTACATGAAATTATCTTTTCACGGAAAAGCCCGTTATTCGGGAGGAACCTCAGTGATCATGTGCACATACAAGGTCCTAGGCCCTTCTATCCGGGCTTCAGCAGGATTGGACCTTAGCTGACTCTCCCCTCCCATGCTGATAGCACCAGGCACCAGAATACAAGAGTTGCTCAGCCGTCCTCTGTCAGTGGGAGAACCAGGATGTGAGATCTAAATGGTGAGGGCTTTTTGGCATTTACTGCTACCCAAGGCTACCGCACAGACCCCGCCGCCGCCCCAAAGATAAGAGTTCCCTTGTTTGGGGATTGCTCGCCTGGCCCACTTCACAAACACTGACAAACAATTGAATGTCTCCTTCCATTCTTCCCAGAGTTGAGTCACCCGGGGACAGCACAGGTACTTTCCATCCGTTCCGTTTAAGGTGTGAGTGTCAAGTGGAAGTAGGCATGTGGAGGTTCACATTAAAGCCTTGACAAAACACAGTCAGAGCAGATAATCCTGCATCCAAATCGAGAAACACAGAGAGATGTATCAAGGCAGGCTCTTGACAAATGGGACTGAGACAGAATGGATTCTGGGTCCAAAATAATGAGCAATAATAATCCTGCCATGGAATTTCCCCGATTTTCACTCTGATGGAATTAGCCAAATTATATCATGCAAGAAAGCATAGAATGGGGAACTATGTGATGATGTTATTTTGAAAGTTAATTATGAAATATATATGGTACTAATGGAATTTTTCAAAATCAATGGGTTTTTTTTTTTCATTAGCCAGCTTAATTTGACTCTAGAGCAGACAGATAAATCTAGATCTTCCTTCTAGAATTAGTAATATTGTAATAATTATAACACCCTGGAAATGTTCCAGTGTCTCCTAGTTTATAGTCTACGGGAACTTGAATAGAATTTGTATCCTACTGTTGTGTGAAAATTGTATAAATTTTAATTATGCTGAATTGGTTCACAGTGCTTTTCAGTTCTACTGTATCCTATTTTTTTGTATATTTATTCTATTAATTTTTGAGAGTTTGATATTGAAACTCCAACTAAAAATCTTAATTTATCTATTTAAAAAATAATTGTAATATATAGCGGAACTATATGTAACTTTGTTCTGTTTTTTCCAAGTCTCCTGTAAATGTGTTGTCATACTTTCCTAATTTAAAAAATAAAAAAGAAAGAGAAAAATCATCATAATAATAGCTAATACTATTTACCAAGTAAAAAGTACTGTTCAAAATAGTAATTCATTGAACTGGTGTTCTCCATTTTTAAGTGGATATGCTCTAAAGAGGGCACATCTTCTACATACAGATCTCAGTTTCCTCAAACATTATTGAAAAAAAGAAAAAATGAAACAAAATATCTCTTTATACATAAGGCTGGTAGTTAAACACAGGAACTGTTCCACCAGGACCACAGAATCAACCAAGTTGAACACTAACAGCTGTAACACTTGAGGCATTTACTCACTGTTATTTTGCAATACATGATTTGGCAGTTATTTACTGAGCACCTTGACTGATTCAAGCCAGTTATGGCTACTAAGGACACAGTGGAGAACAAGACAGACCGTCCTCCTGCCCTCAGGGACCGCCTGAAACAGGCTGGAACGCAAGTTAAAGAAAAAACTTCAATGTGACAGTAACATAAGAGGTACTGTTGTTAGTCCCGTTCTGCAGATGAGGACGAGGTGACCACCTTGGTAATGCGTAGCAGGCAGACGTGAACTCACATCTGGCTTAACCACTCTAAGAAACAAGTTTACTTACACAAAAAGGGAAACAACACTTAACTTACAAATGGTGTGGGTGGAGATACAAATGGCACCCACTCCAGGACTCTCGCCTGGAAAATCCCATGGGCGGAGGAGCCTGGTGGGCTGCAGTCCATGGGGTCGCTAAGAGTTGGGCACGACTGAGCGACTTCACTTTCACTTTTCCCTTTCATGCATTGGAGAAGGAAATGGCAACCCACTCCAGTGTTCTTGCCTGGAGAATCCCAGGGACAGAGGAGCCTAGTGGGCTGCCATCTATGGGGTTGCACAGAGTCGGACACGACTGAACCGACTTAGCAGCAGAGATACAAAAAACCTGGCAGACACATATTAGCTCTTCAATAAATTATACTTTGTAATAATAGTAAAAATGACTCATGACCTTGAATGCAAACTCCATGTTTTTCATTTCCTTAAAAATGGAGCTGCTCTTTTAATGAACTTTTACTAAAGTTCTCCCTGTGTAACTGCATTTTGGAGGCTTAACTTTAATTTACCAACAGGGCTGAATTCTACCCAGAAATCATCAAGCATATACAGGAGTCAAATGGAGGTCTATGAAGACACTGGTCGATTGTGCTTCCCCTGATATTTCAAATATTCCTCTTAACTTTCCTGAGACATAAGTATAGTAACCCCCAATTTGATGGATGAGGAAACTAGACCCAGAAAGGTTAAGTAACTTGCCTAAGGCCACACAGCTAGTGAGTGCTAGAGCCCTGGCCTCAACCCAAGCTGTTGCGAGCCAAGCCATTCTTTTTGTCTTGTAGAACTGCTTCCTATATGACACCCAAATAAAACCCTCTGGTATTTACCATCAACCTCTTCCTCAGAAAACAAAGACTGCACTGATACAAATCCTTCTCATTTGGCGATGAGGAAATCATCAATAATCAATTGCCTATTATGTGCATATTGGATGCTGGCCAAGATAAACAGCACCGTGTCATTTGCTCAAGCAGAGACAAAAACAAGGAAACTGATGTCTGTAATTTCAATTATATTTTTTTTGCCTAATTAGACAGAAAACCCAAGACCAATGCAACAGAGATTATGACCATGATTTGAGAGCCCAAACCTTGTTCATTCTTAATAATGTTAACAATAAGCATTTCAGAACCTTTACTGTATGCCGGGGATTTTCAGTGCTTTGTCATCCTCAGAAAAACTCTACCAGGTAGGTACTCTCTGTTATGAGCACTTTGAGATGAGGCATCTGAGCCCTGTGGCTCAGACGGCAAAGAATCCGTCTACAATGCAGGAGACCAGGGTTTGATCCCTGGGTCGGGAAGATCCCTTGGAGGAGGGCACGGCTACCCACTCCAGTATTCTTGCCTGGGGAATCCCTTGGATGGAGGAGCTGGTGGGCTACAGTCCATGGGGTTGCAAAGCATTGGACACGACTGAGCAACTCACACACACATACACACCTGAGCGTTAACTGAGATAAAAGTAAATAATCCCGGTGGATCTGGCTCCTAAGTGACTGGGCCAGGGTTTGCACTCACAAGCATTTCTCTGCTAGTCCTCCTCAATTATACGGTTCTCTGAGTCAAATTACACTGTTACGTTGAACACTAGGTACAAGACCGGGGACATCTATGTTGCCTTTCTAGTGTGAAGTTTGCAAAAGCAAGGCACACAACGAGCTGTTATAGGTGATGTTTACTGAGCATTGTTCTGTGCTAAGAACTGTAGATGTATCATTCTCACAGCAACCCCACCGGGCTGGCTCTTTTTATCACTGCTCTTTCCAGGAGACTTGAGCTTTACTGTGTGGTTGGTTCTCACACCGTCCATTCGACAGATATGGAAACTCAGTCCTTCCAGATTCCACAATCAGAAAGGAGATCTCGGCGTTGAGGCAGAGCTTTGCAGCTCAGAACTGTGTGTTAGCCTGTGATACAGTTGAGACAGTTCTGGGTTTCTCAGCACAGAGAACACAGCCATCGCCTCACCCTCATCACACAACAAAGTCACACGCATGCGCACACGCACACACATACACACAGACTTTGTCATCTGCGGTCGCTCGGTGTGAGGGCTGGAGTATAATTATCTATTCAGGACTCCGTAAGAGTTCCCAGAACAAAACAGAGGGCCCGGGCCTGTCTCGGTAATGACGGTGGGCATTTATGAGGCACTCCAAGATCTCTCATTAGCGATTCCCAGCAGCATCCCTGCCGGGGTGACTCACCCGGGCCAAGCCAAGTGAGAGCGCGCCCCTGGGACCGGCTCAAAGGACTCATTTTGCCCTGAGCTGCATCTCATCAAGGACGGGTAAGTGTGGATGTCAACAAAGTTTCAAAGAGCCAGCACTGCTTTCCTCTGCAGTCCAGACTTCTTCCACTGGACAGGAGGAAACAATTTTCCCGAAATAGAAATTTTTTTGCTGGCTATTATGAGACCAAGGATTGCCTGCCCTTCTAAGTATCCACTTGGCACTTACAAAGTAAAATGATGCTAAACTCATGTGAAAACCCTAGTAAATCTGAAATTCTTTTCCTTTCTGCTTAAGCACACATGCAGAGACAGAAAGAAAAGAAAAAACAAGGGGGGAAGGATGGATAACTCAATAGCTGACATAACAATAGGATTTAGCGTTTCTTGACCACTTACTACGTGCAAGCATCACACCAGAAGCAGGCACGCAGGGGTGAACTACGTGGTCCTGCTTTTGGAGGCTGTTAGTTTTATTTTACCACCACTGGCATATGAAGCAACATCTGCATCGCACAGCCCTACATATATGGATCCCACCCACCTCTCTTTTGGATGTATTTGCATATAAGAAATATTTCCAATATTCTGAGAGATTACTGATTTAAAAAAAGGTGATATATTATGCTGCTGCTAAGTCGCTTCAGTCGTGTCCGACTCTGTGCGACCCCATAGACGGCAGCCCACCAGGCTTCCCCGTCCCTGGGAGTCTCCAGGCAAGAACACTGGAGTGGGTTGCCATTTCCTTCTCCAATGCGTGAAAGTGAAGTCACTCAGTCATGTCCAACTCAGTGACCCCATGGACTACAGCCTACCAGGCTCCTCCGTCCATGGGATTTTCCAGGCAAGAGTAATGGAGTGGGATGCTGTTGCAGCATGTTGTATATGAATGTACATAGTAAAGGCTAAAATCAGAAAATCTCGATCTGACTCCCACAGGAGCCTAGTGGTAAGGTCTGTGTCCCAGGACAAATTATATAACTCTCTAAATTTCAAATTTATTTATCCATTTAATTTTTGTCATTGGGCCGAAATGGGAAATTCTATGTAAAATGTTTAGCTTAGTGCCTGGCTAAGTCATATTAAAAAGTAGAGACATTACTTTGCCAACAAAGGTCTGTCTAGTCAAAGCTAAGGTTTTCCCAGTAGTCATGTATGGATGTGAGAGTTGGACTATAAAGAAAGCTAAGCCCCAAAGAATTGATGCTTTTGAACTGTGGTGTTGCAGAAGACTCTTGAGAGTCCCTTGGCCTGCAAGGAGATCCAACCAGTCCATCCTAAAGGAGATCAGTCCTGAATATTCATTGGAAGGACTGATGCTGAAGCTGAAATTCCAATACTTTGGCCATCTGATATGAAGAACTGACTCATTGGAAAAGACCCTGATGCTGGGAAAGATTGAAGGCAGGAGGAGAAGGGGACAACAGAGGATGAGGTGGTTCAATGGCATCACCGACTCCATGGACATGAGTTGGAGTAAAATCTGGGAGTTGGTGATGGACAGCGAGGCCTGGCGTGCTGCAGTCCATGGGGTCATTGGACACGCCTGAGCGACTGAGCTGAAGTCATAAGCCCTTTGTCGTTGTTTAGTTGCTAAGTTGTGTCCAGCTCTTTTGGAGCCCATGGCTGTAGCCTGCCAGGCTCCTCTGTCCTTGGGATTCTCCAGGCAAGAATACTGGAGTGGGTTACCATTTCCTTCTCCAGGGGGTATTCCCCATCCAGGGATCAAACCCAGGTCTCCTGCACTGGCAGGTGGATTCTTTACCACGAAGCCACCTGGGAAGCACATCATAAACCGTAGAAAGTACACTCTGTAACATATGGTAACAAGATGTAGTGTATATTACATATAGTGTGTAATCTATAGCATGTGCTGCATAATATGTGCTGTATAGTATATATATATAGATAGCTATGTAGATACATTATGTATAAATTATATTCAGATATCATGTTACTTCTATTAACATGAACAGTCACTGAACTGTAATCAAGACAAATCTGAAACGACAGAGTTCAAGCTCCAGTCGGACTGTAAAAGGTTTCTAGAAACCAGCTAAGAGTTTACAGTGAACTTGCCAGGGAAGTTTAACACTAGGGTTAAAAAAAAAATGATGTCACATAACTGAAAAACCCTCAGACGTAACAAAACTTCCCTCACTTCCTCCTTGGCGGTAGTTTTTGTACTGGATCAAAAGGGGGCAATAAGAACCACTTTAAAGCAGTCAGCAAAAATCTTCAACTTCTCTTCCTCAGTTAGTACAGAGAGTTCAACCCCTGCCCGCCACAAGGGCTCTAGAAGTGGGCGTGTGTGTGTGCGCGCGCGTGTGTGCCCCCGCGCTTGCTTAAATTCGACTTTGTAGGGATGGGTGCGCAGAAGGCAATGGCACCCCTCTCCAGTACTCTTGCCTGGAGAATCCCATGGATGGGGGAGCCTGGTGGGCTGCAGTCCATGGGGTCGCTAAGAGTCGGACACGACTGAGCGACTTCACTTTCACTTTTCACTTTCATGCATTGGAGAAGGAAATGGCAACCCACTCCAGGGTTCTTGCCTGGAGAATCCCAGGGACTGCGGAGCCTGGTGGGCTGCTGTCTATGGGGTCGCACAGAGTCGGACACGACTGAGCGACTTCACTTTCACTTTTCACTTTCATGCATTGGAGAAGGAAATGGCAACCCACTCCAGTGTTCTTGCCTGGAGAATCCCAGGGCCGGGGGAGCCTGGTGGGCTGCCGTCTATGGGGTCGCACAGAGTCGGACACGACTGAAGCGACTTAGCAGCAGCAGCAGGGATGGGTGAGGAAGACGGGGACCGCGGCTCGAAGGTGCACAGGGACTTCGGTGTCCAAAGAGTCGGAAGCGGTGGCCGAGCCCCGCCTCAAGGGCTGGCCGCGCTTCTGCCGCCGATCGCAAAACCACCCGAAGCGGCAGCAGCGAGTGGAGCGCCCGGTGGACGACTTGCCCAAGTTAAGACCCGAAAGTGAAATTACTTCCTCGGGTCTCCTTTCACTAAGTCGCAAACCCTCCCCACCTCGGGAGGTGCAAAAACCCAAGCTTCCTCCAACGAGGTCCGTCCGAGCTGGCAAAAACTGGTTTGAAGGGGGCGCGAGGGCTCGTGGGCCCCCGGCAGGCGCCCGCAGCCGCCCCGGTCGCACTCGGAGACCTCCGCCGCCCGGCCGCCCGGCCGCGCGGTTGTGCAAGAGCCGGGCGGCAGCCGCCGGGCGAGGGCGGGGAGGCGCGCAAGGCGCAGCCCCGATGAACTCCGGCGAGCCAGCCTTCCCCGGGGGTTATCTCCGGGGTGGAGTCTGCGGCGTTCCCGCCCGGAGAGCCGCGCACCGGTCACCCGAGGCCCGGGCGCCCTCGCTCACCTCGCTGACTGCATCCTCTTCCCACCCCCAGCCACCCCGCCCCGGGCCCCGCGCCGCTCCCGGCCAGGCCAGCCGCAACCCGGTCCGCCCCACCGAGCGCGCTCATTGGCCACCCGGGGCGGCCGGTCTCCATAAATACATGGTCCCCGGGCATGGAGCGGGACAGGGGGAAAGCGCAGCGCCAGCAGCATCTCTTCTACCCTCCTGGACACCTCCACTTCGGCTCCACAGCTGGAAGTAAGACTTAACACCAACAGGCGAACTCACGTCCGTCTTCCTCCTTGCAAGAGACAGCCAGCTCCCCACTGCGCTCCTCCAGCCCCGGCGGCCGGCGCTCGGCGGGCATCCGCTCCCTGAGACTGCAGCGCGGTGCCGCGTGCAGCATCCTCGCCCAGGTCCTGACGGCTCTCTGTCCCCCTTCCGCCCTTCCCGCCGCACCTGCTGCTCCGCCTTGCCGCTTTTTCTCCGTGTATCAAGACCCCGAATCTCGCCGGCGCCTCTTTAACAAGCTCGCCCTGCCCAGTGCCCACCTTCCCAGGAGCCCAGTGTCCCCCGCTGCCATGAGCTCACCCATTAGCAAGAGCCGCTCCCTTGCCGCCTTCCTGCAGCAGCTTCGCAGCCTGGGGCAGCCACCCAGACCCGTGACATCGACGGCGTGCTCGCCCCGTCGGCCGAGGGAGGTGCCCCTCTGCCCCGTGATGGAACCGGGCGAAGCGCAGGACGCGGCCACCCTGCCCGGTCCCACCAAGTGGCCACTGCTGGGCAGCCTGCTGGAGATCCTCTGGAAAGGAGGCCTCAAGAAACAGCACGACACGCTGGTAAGTGCCCCGTCGCGCCCCAGTGCCCTCTCTTCTCCCCGCCTCGCTCTCCAAACCCTCGCCGAGGCGCGCGGCGTGGAGCGTGCGGTGCGGTGCGCGCGGCTGTCCCGGCTGCAGCGGTCCGCGGTCCCAGAGAGGAGGGAGGTGCGAGGAGGGCCAAGCGCTCCAGGGACTGCTCGGGATGCGCGCTGACTTCGCGCCCCGCCCGGCCCCTGCAGGTCGAGTACCACAAGAAGTACGGCAAGATTTTCCGCATGAAGTTGGGTTCCTTCGACTCGGTGCACCTGGGCTCGCCGTGCCTGCTGGAAGCGCTGTATCGCAGCGAGAGCGCGCACCCCCAGAGGCTGGAGATCAAACCTTGGAAGGCCTATCGCGACTATCGCGAGGAGGGCTACGGGCTGCTGATCCTGTGAGTCCGAGACGCAGGATGGGGGCTGGCGGCTGGAAGCTGGGAAGGCACGGGAGTTAGGGTTCCCTGGGGCTGGACCCGCCTGGTGCAGCGAGAACACGGAAGCCCCTACCTGCTGCTGTCGCGGGCTCTGGCGTGGACTGGAATGGGTTGAAGGACAGCCGTGCTATGCACAGGACTCTTGTGTTCTTTCTGACAAGTGGGCTGTGCCAGCCCTTTCCCGCAAAGAAACGCCAGAAAGGTAAGAAGATTGTGATGTTCGGACCCTGGGCAGGAGGAGACTGTCAAGTCAGCCTGCCAGGCAATCAGGTTATACAAAGTATCCCTTGAGATTCCGTGACCCTCTAGCTCAAAGGCCAGAAGTTAGTTTGTAAATTTGAGGCGTTCGGTGCATGTGGCTTTCAACCCAATTCAATGGATTGAAAGATGACAGAATTTTCCCTCACACAGTTCTGCGTTGCTGGTGTGGTGAGTTCATGCGCCCGCTCTTACTGCTGGGAATTGAAGCCACTGGCCTTCCAGTTCAACCCCAGCAAGGGCACCCCAGAAGCCCTGGCTTCATCTTTCTGGCGTGATCTTTGGCTCAGAGGAAAGGAGCTTATTCATTGTATTGTCAGACCAGCCCCCAATATTCCAATGCTAATATTCTCTGGCTATTGCTTGGCACGATTCTGTGTTCATTTGATTATATAGTTAATGCACTTACAGAGCTGGAGGGATGTGCGCTTCTTCATTCTTTTCCTTTCAATTTGCTCTAAATATAATTCTGCTTCTCTCCCAGGGAAGGGGAAGACTGGCAGAGGGTCAGGAGTGCCTTTCAAAAGAAACTAATGAAACCGGTGGAAATTATGAAGCTGGATGACAAAATCAACGAGGTTTGCAGACTGGGGCTCCCTTTCCTGGTTTTCCTGGGGATGGGGGAACATTAGTGGAGCTTCAAGCCACAGCCACATAGCGCAAAGGAAAAAGCAGGCAATCTGGATGTATCAGGACTCTTCTTTCTTCCTCATTCCTCGTCACTTCCTCCACCTCCAGAACTTTAATTCTTCTCACCTGTCTTTTAAAGTAGTGTCTTGGTGGCAGAGCAGTTAGGAGCATTGACTTCGACATTCCACAGTCTTAGATTTGAAAGTCAGTCCTGCACCCCCACCCCAGCTATGCAACCTGACTGTACCATTTAACTTCCTCAGTTTCCCAGTCTATAAACTAGGAGTTCACAATTTCCACTCCATAGATTTCTGGGCATGCATGCTAAATCACTTTAGTCATGTCCAACTCTGTACGACCTGTGGCCTGTGGCCTGCCAGACGCCTCTGTCCATGCATGGGATTTTCTGGCAGGAGGACTGGAGTGCATTGTTGTAGCCTCATCCAGGGGATCTTCCTGATCCAGGGATTAAATCTGTGTCTCTTAGGTTTCCTGCATTGGCAGTCTCTTGCATTTACTGCTAGCACCACCTGGGAAACCCCCATAGGTTTCTGTGAGGATTAAATGAGATGATGCTATAAAATTCCTAGGTAGTGACATTTGAGCTGGGTTTTGCAGGATGAGTAAGAGTCTGCAAGCCAGAGAAGATGGAGAAGGGCATTCAGGCAGAGAGAATAGCCTGCTGACAATATGGAGGCATGAGATGGTATGATCAGAGAATAGTACATTTAGGGCAGCTGAAGTGAAGCTTTCTCTGAAGTGATGCTGGGCAGAGGGCAGGTCTTAACAATATTTTTAAGGTATTTTTTTAAAGGTATTTTTAATGCCATGCTAAGGTATTTAGGCATTATCCTTTAGCCAACAGGAAGCCAAAGAGGAAAGGATTTAAGCAGATAGAGAACTCTTTTTACTCCTGTCCACTCTGGGTATTTATTTTGAACTGAACCCACACAGGATCATATAGGTGAAAGGTTACAAATTTAAAAGCTTCCAGGAACCACGTGATTAATATAAATGTGTAAGGCAGGCCCAGTAGGGCTGTTAGCAAATGGAATAGTACACGCCCTTCCTAGAGGAGACAGCTGCTCCAGCTCTGGCAAATCCCTGCCACATGGAAATGTAGACCGAGTGTCACCAGAGTTGTTCATTATTATTATTCTTTGAGGACTCAAGTGAAGTGAAGTGAAAGTTTCTCAGTTGTGTCCTACTCTTTGTGATCGTGTAGACTGTACAGTCCATGGAATTCTCCAGGCCAGGCTACTGGAGTGGGTAGTCTTTCCCTTCTCCAGGGGATCTTCCCAACTCAGGAATCGAACCCAGATCTCCCGCATTGCAGGTGGATTCTTTACTCCTGAGCCACCAGGGAAGCCCAAGAATACTGGAATGGGTAGCCTATCCCTTCTCCAGGGGATCTTCCTGATCCAGGAATTGAACCAGGGTCTCCTGCATTGGAGGCAGATTCTTTACTGGCTGAGCTACCAGGGAAGCCCCTTTGATGACTAGTGAAAATTAATATGTTCACATGAACTCTCTGGATTTTTTGATGGGAGCAAATTCAAAGTACTTTTTAATGTGCCGTGGGCTACCACAACATGCCTATTAGTTTCGTCTGTGGGTTTTTTAGTCACTTGCACCCCATTTCAGGGCTTCCCTGGTGGCTCAGTGATAAATCCACCTGCCAATACAGGAGGTGTGGATTCAATCCCTGGGTTGGGAAGATGCCTGGAGAAGGAAATAGCAACCCACTGCAATATTCGTTACTGTCTGAGCCACCAGGGAAGCCCCCTAACCCACTCCCGTATTCTTACCTGAAAGCCCCATGGACAGAAGAGTCTGGCGGGCTATAGTCCATGGGGTCTCGAGAGTCAGACAAAACTTACTGACTCAGCAGCACCAAGAGCTTACCCTACTCCAGACCCCAACATGGCCACTTTATGTGTCCAGGGGAGAGTGCCCTGGTCACTTTCTAAGCCTCAGTCTTCTCACCTGTCAGCTAGGAAATGGGAGTAATGGCAGTACTTTCTACATCATGACGCCGTTTGAGGATCAGCTAAGATAATACACTCTGGACTGCTTGGCTCCATACAAGCCTCATTAGATGCAAAGCAGTAGTTATCTAAAATCCCGACTGTGGAAACTGGCATTTAGGGACCTCCCACGACCTGCCAAGGTGACAGAGCTGTTTAGTGATGGTACTGCGTCCAGAATTTACGGATTTCCTGGCTGTAAGCCTAATGTGCTTAATACAACACCAACCAGCAAGGACACATTTGTGTGCCCACCTCTGGAAGTGGCCAGCCTCAGGGCAGCCAGAGCCCTTGAGATGCTGTGCCCACAGACACACTGGCCAGTTCCTCCTTCGTGGTTTATTTTCCATTCTGATTAGAATAACTGTTTTCCTTTTCTTAAATTTAGATCAAATGCTGAAACTTAAGCTCCAGGAAGGCTTCAGGGAAAGCTCAAGAAATAACCCAGTACAAGGGTGTTGGGGCAGGAGGTGAGCTCTCAAGGAGAATATATAATTAGTGATGATTCAGAATGAATAACATTATGAGCAGTGAATATACAAGGTCACAAAACCCAAAGCTAGCTTACTGAACCTGAAACTTCTGTTTCCCTTCAGTGACTGAAATGTGTTTTTGGTGATTTCTTTCTTTTAAGGTCTTGGCTGATTTCATGGGTAGAATAGATGAGCTCTGTGATGAGAGAGGCCGCATTGAAGACTTATACACGGAGCTGAACAAATGGTCTTTTGAAAGTAAGTTGTCTTCTTCAGATCTTGTCTGTTTGATTTTGCAAGTGACTTTGAGGACAAAGGTGGGTCTGTTGGCCACTCTCCTGTGATCATACCCTGTTGCTGACTAGGCAAGGCCATAGCAGCCCTCTGAATGCTTTCAGGCACTTCAGGGCACTATGCCCCCTGGATCGTTTATGTAGCCGTTCAACAAACGTTCATTCAATGCCTGCTGAAGTGCCAGGCGCTGCACTGCAGACACGGCAGTGAACAGAACAGGCTACATCCTTGCTCACGTGGAACTCAGATTTTAAAAGCGGTGACAGCCAACTAGTACACATATTTTAGTGTGTACTCCGTCAAGAAATAAGGGAGTCAGAAAGAACGCAGCTTCCTGGGTGAGGCAGGCCTGCTTGGTAAGGAGACATTTGAGGTGAGGCCTGAGGGGAGATGAGCAGCACGCCATCAGGGGGTCTGTGGAGAGACTGTTCCAACTGTGGAGTCGGGAAGTGCAAAGGCTCTGGGGTGGAAGCATGAGCCGTGTCTCTGAGGAACTTCTGAGGGTGCTGGCTGGAGTGGATGATGGGGGATGGGGAGAGGAGCTGAGAGAGATTAAGCCTGAAAGCCCCCCAAAGAACTTCTACTTTAGGACCTTCCTGGTGGTCCAGTGGCTAAGACCCCGCACTCCCAATGCAGGGGACCTGGGTTCGGCAAAAGAGCATACGTAGCAACTAAGATCTGGTGGAGCCAAATAAATAAAATACATTTTTAAGAAAAGAACTTCTGCTTTGAGTCAGATGTGGAGCCATGCGTCATTCTGAACAGAAGGGAGCTTGGTCACTGACTTTAAGGGCCACACTGGGGATAAAAGTAAAGCCCTCCCTCGATGTGCTCGCCTCCTGGTGGGGACGCAGTGGGGGAAGCAAGGCGCCTTCAGTGGAACGGGGAGCACTTGGCTGAAGGGGATCAGGGCTGGCGGAGGGTCCCAGAGGCTGTCCCCAGCTGAGTGTGGTCAGGGCTGCTGCACGGAAGTGGGACCGTCTCAGCCGAGGCCTGGGATGAGCAGGAATGCCCCAGGGGAAGTGAAGGAGGGAAGAATATTCCAGGTGGAAGGAGAAAGGAGGAGAAAGAAAGGGGTTCCGAGTGACCAAAGCATGTCCTGCAAGGGACGCGGATGGCAAAGCAGAGGATGGGGGGCAGGCAGTGGCCCTCACAGCCACCTGTATAAACCGGGGATGCAGGTGTGGTTTTGACCCCAAAGTCCCTGGGAGCGATCGTAGAGTGCTTTCAGCAGGAAGGTGCCATGGTCCAAGTCGCTGGAAGCCTTACTCTTGGCTGCCGATGTGCGTAATTGGAGAGGACGCCCCATTCAGAGGCTTTGGTTTTGACCTGTCCCCCTGATCAGATAAACCTCGCTTTAAAGTCACGGTCAGTCATCTTAGCACATAAGAAAGCTCTATGCCGATAAGAAATCCACAGGAGGTGTTAAGGGAAAGAAAAGTCAAGAGAGGGGATGATTACAGAGGAGAGAAGCATATGTTTTGGAAATGGTCCACCGGAAATACCCAAATGAAGGCGTATCGCATGCATTTCTTTGCAAATCAAGGAAAACCTGACCATGGTGGTTTACAAATTATCGTCCAACATTACGAGAAACCCTGAGGAGGCCAGTCCACAGCTGGCACTCAGTGGTGTCACTGGGACCCAAGTCTGTTCCGTCTTCCTTCTCATTCATTCTGAGCTGGTTGCAGAACGGCTCCCTTCTCTCCTGGTCTCACCTCTGCATTCTGGGCAAAGGCAGGAAGGGAAGAGGGAAGACCTAAGCTGGCTGTGCTCTTCCCCCTCTGTCAAGAAAGCAAAAGTGCCTCCGGGAGGCCCAGTGGCCAGCCCCAGGTCACGTGACTGCTGTGGCTGCCTCGGGAAGCCTGGGAGTCGGGGAGCAGGGTTGTCTGAGATCAATGCTGGCTTACTGCCTGAGGATGTGTACACCAACAAGCAAAGTAAACCAGGGTTCTCTTAGGGAAGAAGGAGGGAAGAATGAGCATGGGGTAGTTATTAGCAGTGTCTGCTGCATGTGATGTCAAGGCTAAACTGAGAAAAGCAAGACATTGCAGGAGAGATTCACTCAGGTATAAAAATGGTTGCATCTTCACAGTGGTTTTTCTGATCAGGAGGTTCTGCAGAGGACAAGTTGTTGGAGCTGGAGATAATTTCTAGGAAGAGAAGAGAGTGATCAAGCCCCTTGGCCTTAGACTCTCTGCCTTTCTGTTCTTCGAAAACACCTCATTTTTATGGGAGACGGGATTGATCCTTTGGTAGCCAGCTAATCATAGACTCCAGTGTCTCTGTGAGTGGGTAACAGTGTTGATTACTTTAAATAACAGGCATCTGCCTTGTGCTGTATGAGAAGAGATTTGGGCTCCTTCAGAAGAACACAGGGGAGGAAGCTTTGAACTTCATCATGGCCGTCAAAACAGTAAGTGTCCCCTAGGGGAGAGCAGTTTCCTTATTAATTGTTTACAGGACCCAACAAATGTGCATCCCAATGTTTCCCGCATATATTTTATTATAGTAGTTAAGTGTTCATTTTAAGGTGTGTTATGTATTTTCATGAATGTATGTGCATACATTGTTGTTGAGTTGCTAAGTTGTGTCTGACTCTTTTGAGACCCCATGGACTGTAGCCCACAAGGATCCTCTGTCCATGGGATTTTCCAGGCAAGAATACTGGAGTGGGTTGCCATTTCTTACTCCAGTGGATCTTCCCAACCCAGGGATCGAACCCATGTCTCCTGCCTTGGCAGGTGGATTCTTTACCACTGAGCCACCAGGCAAGCCTGTGTGCATATATGCACATGTAATAAAGAAGCATGTTAAATCACTGGCAGGCAAGGTGAAAGTAGAATTTTCAACTAAAGGTCAGTTGATTAACTACTATCTTAAAGAATCTGAAAATTTTCAGGTAAAATTTTCTGGATTGTTTAGGTTGTATATGGAGGCAGCAGACACTGTGAAACCAGTGTCAAGAATGACTAAAGTTTGGAAACTGTTGGAAGTGGAAGTGGATATGAGGGTTATAGTTTTCTTTTTTTACATTTAGGTCATAAGATCAATTTTTTTCGACTCCTGTGTGGTTTGTGGGGTCTTAGTTCCCTGAGCAGGGACTGAACCTGGGCCACCACACCGTAAGCTCCAAGTCCTACCACTCGACCACCAGGGAATTCCTGTAAGATCAAATTTTTTATGAACCCCATCCAGGGGGAAAGCATCCCAAAGCTGATTTTCATGTGTCTTTAGCAGGTGGGGACTGGTGCTGAGAGCCCGGGGCATCCCTGGGAGTCCAGCCTTTGGGCAGCAGAGGATGTGGCTGCTGAGGACGCCTCTCTCGTGGACTGCAGGTTGTCTGTGAGATTAAGAGCAGGGGGCTGAAAGGCATTTGTGTTCCCCACAGATGATGAGCATGTTTGGAAAGATGATGGTCACCCCGGTTGAGCTGCACAGGAGCCTCAACACCAGGGTGTGGCAGGCGCACACACAGGCATGGGACACTATCTTCAGATCAGGTAAGGCGGCCGCAGGGGCCCAGCAGTCCTGGCTCCGGAGATGCTGTGGAGGTCTGGGTGGCTGTCCTGGGCTCAGCACCCCGCCCATGGCTGGAGCCGCTCCTCGTGATTCTTTCAGACTTTGCAAGTGCTTGAGTCTGGGGATTGCCCTGGTGCAGATACATTCTAAGAGAAAGGCAGGAGGTAGTTTCCTGTAGTCTTTTTTGAGAAATAGGAGTGATTAAAAGCAAGAGTTTCAGAGTCAAAGATTCCTGAGCTCAAGTTCCAGCTCTGTCATCGGGCATAGTGGCTTCACCAAATACACTTTTTTTCTTTAAAAAAATTTTTTTTAATATTTATTGATTTTTATTTATTTAGTTGGATGCACTGGGTCTTAGCTGTGACATGTGGAATCTAGTTCTCTGATCAGGGATGGAACCCAAGCCCCCTGCATTGGCAGCGTGGAGTCTTAGCCACTGGGCCACCAGGGAAGTCCAGACTGCTTTTCACCCTCACTTATCTTGTCTTTCAGTTCAGCTCAGTCGTGTCCGACCCTTTGCGACCCCATGAATCGCAGCACGCCAGGCCTCCCTGTCCATCACCAACTCCCGGAGTTCACCCAAACTCATGTGCATCGAGTCGGTGATGCCACCCAGCCATCTCATCCTCTGTCGTCCCCTTCTCCTCCTGCCCTCAATCCCTCCCAGCATCAGGGTCTTTTCCAATGAGTCAACTCTTCTCATGAGGTGGCCAAAGTACTGGAGTTTCAGCTTCAGCATCAGTCCTTCCAATGAACATCCAGGACTGGTCTCCTTTAGGATGGACTGGTTGGTTCTCCTTGCAGGCCAAGGGACTCTCAAGAGTCTTCTCCAACACCACAGTTCAAAACCATCAATTCTTTGGCACTCAGCTTTCTTCACAGTCCAACTCTCACATCCATACATGACCACTGGAAAAACCATAGCCTTGACTAGGTGGACCTTTGTTGGCAAAATAATCTCTCTGCTTTTTAATATGCTATCTAGGTTGGTCATAACTTTCCTTCCAAGGAGTAAGCATCTTTTAATTTCATGGCTGCAATCACCATCTGCAGTGATTTTGGAGCCCAAAAAGTAAAGTCTGTCACTGTTTCCACTGTTTCCCCATCTATTTGCCATGAAGTGATGGGACCAGATGCCATGATCTTCATTTTCTGAATGTTGAGCTTTAAGCCAACTTTTTCACCCTGTTTCACTTTCATCAAGAGGCTTTTTAGTTCCTCTTCACTTTCTGCCATAAGGGTGGTGTCATCTGCGTATCTGAGGTTATTGATATTTCTCCCAGCAATCTTGATTCCAGCTTGTGTTTCTTCCAGTCCAGCGTTTCTCATGATGTACTCTGCATACAAGTTAAATAAACAGGGTGACAATATACAGCCTTGACGAACTCCTTTTCCTATTTGGAACCAGTCTGTTGTTCCATGTCCAGTTCTAACTGTTGCTTCCTGACCTGCATATAGGTTTCTCAAGAGGCAGGTCAGGTGGTCTGGTATTCCTATCTCTTGAAGAATTTTCCACAGTTTATTGTGATCCACACACTCAAAGGCTTTGACATAGTCAATAAAGGAGAAATAGATGTTTTTCCTGGAACTCTCTTGCTTTTTCCATGATCCAGCAGATGTTGGAAATTTGATCTCTGGTTCCTCTGCCTTTTCTAAAACCAGCTTGAACATCTGGAAGTTCATGGTTCACATATTTCTGAAGCCTGGCTTGGAGAATTTTGAGCATTACTTTACTAGCATGTGAGATGAGTGCAATTGTGCGGTAGTTTGAGCATTCTTTGGCATTGCCTTTCTTTGGGATTGGAATGAAAACTGACCTTTTCCAGTCCTGTGGCCACTGCTGAGTTTTCCAAATTTGCTGGCATATTGAGTGCAGCACGTTCACAGCATCATCTTTCAGGATTTGGAATAGCTCCACTGGAATTCCATCACCTCCACTAACTTTGTTCATACTGATGCTTTCTAAGGCCCACTTGACTTCACATTCCAGGATGTCTGGCTCTAGGTCAGTGATCACACCATCGTGATTATCTTGGTCATGAAGATCTTTTTTGTACAGTTCCTCTGTGTATTCTTGCCACCTCTTCTTAGTATCTTCTGCTTCTGTTAGGTCCATACTATTTCTGTCCTTTATCAAGCCCATCTTTACATGAAATGTCCCCTTGGTATCTCTAATTTTCTTGAAGAGATCTCTAGTCTTTCCCATTCTGTTGTTTTCCTCTATTTCTTTGCATTGATTGCTGAGGAAGACTTTCTTATCTCTCCTTGCTATTGTTTGGAACTCTGCATTCAGATGCTTATATCTTTCCTTTTCTCCTTTGCTTTTCACTTCTCTTCTTTTCACAGCTATTTGTAAGGCTTCCTCAGACAGCCATTTTGCTTGTTTGCATTTCTTTTTCATGGGGATGGTCTTGATCCCTGTCTCCTGTACAGTGTCATGAACCTCCGTCCATAGTTCATCAGGCACTCATCTATCAGATCTTGTCTTTAAAACGGGCTGATGGTCACAGCAGCATCAACAGTGTTCACAGTAGCAGTGTGTGTCTCAGTGCCACCGTTTTAAGTCTAATAAGAAGAATGTGAGACCCAGCGCAGCCCAGTGTCTCAGTGCATCAGAGCTACTTCTGGTACGGTGTGGAGGGAATATTCAGTGCTAAGAATTACTGTATGATCACACACACACACATTCACACAGACACACATTCACACATACATACACACATTTACACATACACACACATGCACACATGCATTCATACACACACACAGATTCACATACACATTACACACATTTACACCCACACACATGCACACATACATATACACACACTCACATACACATTCACACACAGATGCACACATGCATTCATACATACACACAGATTCACATACACATTACACACATTTACACATATTCACACACATTCATACATACATATACACACATTCACATACACATTCACACACACATGCACACATGCATTCACACACATACATATACACATATACACACATTAACACATACACACACGTTCATTTAATTCTCACAGAAATCCTATAAGACAGGTCCTCTTATCGGACACCCCTGACGAAAGTGAGGCACAAGGAAGTTAATGCTTATCAAGATCGTCTATGAGGCGATGGCAAAGCCAGGCTCTGAAGTCAGACAGAAGGACTCCGGAGGGTCCAGCTCTAAGCGCCGTGCCGTTCATTGATGCTACCGTTTTTGCCATCCTCACTGTGATGACTATGACGATGGTGGCTTCCGTAATGGGTTGAGGGAAGGAGATGTGTGCCTAGCACGTGCTGTACCAACAGCAGAGGCACTCGCCTTCGTGTCGGCCGGCGTGGGCCCTGCTCTGTGTGTGCGCATTGTTGTTCGGCAGCGGGGGTGGGGGCTTCTCCTCTCTGTTGATCTGGGAGCCAGGGCCCCCCGTCTGCGTCAGTGACCGCATCTGCCTCATGTCTGGATGGGAGTCCAGGTTCTGATTCTAAGACGGACCCAAACCCCACCCCTGTCTCATGATGACCTCTCCTGAACTCTCAGCGCTCCCTACTCGAGACACGACCCCAGACCCAGCATCGGCAACACAGGGAAGCCTGCTGGAAACCAGACTTCCAGGCCCCCACTGGACTCCTGAATCAGAGTTTGCATTTTAAGAGGATTCCCAGGGGACTCTTGTGCTCATGCAGGCATTGGTCAGTCCTTGGCGACTTAGCAACAAGGCAATATTAGCTTATCTAACAAACCGTCAGATTGCCTGCAAAGGCCCTTTGGGCGTTACAGGGAGAATTTGATCCTGGGTTCTGCTTTGTTCTTTTCCTCATCCTGACTTTCAGCTGATTTCTTCACCCCTTTCCTCTCCTCCAATAGTCAAGTCTTGTGTGGACAACCGGTTAGAGAAATATTCTGAGCAGCCCAGCATGGATTTCCTTTGTGACATTTATCACCACAATCAGCTTTCAAAGAAAGAGTTGTACGCGGCCGTAACGGAGCTCCAGCTGGCTGCGGTGGAGACGGTAAGGGTGGGCCTGGTTTGGGTTTACTAAATCAATGGGCTGTAAAATCTTTTCCATGACAAATGGTACATGGTCATTCAATTCACTCATTCCACAAGGACGCACTGAGCTTTAAAAGCTTAGCAGAAATAAGAAGTCTACTCGAACGTGTGGGAGACCCCATGCACAGCCTGTGTGTGTAAATGTGATAGAAAAATTCACGTGCTTTAGAGACAAAAAGGGCTTCGAAAGTGATGCTGGTGACAATGCAGGAGATGTAAGAGACTCGGGTTAGATCCCTGGGTCGGGAAGATCCCCTGGAGGAGGGCACGGCAACCCCCTCCAGCATTCTTGCCTGGAGAAGCCCATGGACAGAGGAGACTGGCGGGCTACAGTCCATGGGGTCACAAAGAGTCAGACACGAGGAAAGCAACTGAGCATGCATGCAGGGACAAAAATCCAGAGCAGAATATCAGTGTCATGACAAATATCAAAGTACTACAGGAATTCAGAAGCAGTAAAATTCTACACTGTAGCAAGGCAGGTAATCTAGGTTTTTAAACATTGGATATATTTTAGTTTTGCATCTTACCAAAGTGCCTCACTCTGGTGGTTGTTTAGTCTAAAAATACTGAAATACTCTCTGCTAATCCAATATTTTTTTTCCATTTAAAATTGTCAACAGAGGGAGCTTGGGAAAGCTTGATCTCAATTTCAGTGAAGCAGCTAATCTTATTTTATTTACTGATTAGTTTTAAAAAATACGCTTACTCGTGTATTTTTGGCTGTGCTGGGTCTTTGCTGCTGCGCACGGCTTTTCTCTGGTTGTGGGCGGGGGCTTCTCACTGCGGCGGCGTCTCTTGATGGGGAGCACCGGCTCTCGGTGCGTGGGACTCAGTGGTTGTGGCAGACGGGCCTAGTTGCTCCTCGGCATGTGGAATCTGCCCAGACCAGGGGTCAAACCCGTGTCTCCGGCACTAGCAGGTAAATTCTTAACCACTGGACCACCAGGGACCTCTGAGACAGCCAATTTTAAAAGCCAAACTTCTGTCCTCGCTATGGTTGACATTCCTTGTAGGTACACAGTACAGCCAAACTCCAAACACAAATACTGGCAGGTGTTCAGGGGAGTTGCAGTATCTTTGGAGTGATAATATTAATATTCCTCGATGGCCCAACACCCCTCACACAACTGTCGTCTCTGAGAAAAATGCATACCAGGTCACTTCTGTTCCATGTTCCGTGGTGTTTCTGATCTGAACAAAAAAGTAGGGTTTTCTACATCAAAGAATAGCAAGGTTCTCATGTCTCCCCATGCTCCAGAAGGCTGTGAAAAGCGGGAACTTCAGCTCGTTTTCTCATTTCTCCCCGTGCTCCAGAAGGCTGAAAAGTGGGAACTTCAGCTCGTTTTCCCACTAAATCTCTTACCCCAAGAGGCTCCTGAGAGTGGTAACAGGGAAGCTTCCCCCATTATTCTTCTTTTTCCATCTGGGATGTGAGTTCCCAGTGATGACATAGCAGGGATGACTTCGTTTTGTCCCCTGCTGTATTCCTAGGATGTGGACTAGAAGTTGGCACAAGGTGGGTGTTCAGTAAATACTTGTTCAATAAATGAAAACATTTAGGAACTACTGAGTATCTGCTATGTGTCAGGCACTGTTCCGGGTACTTGAGAGACCACGAAGAACCAGTTTCCCTCACGGAACTTCAGTGGCCTTGGGGAACCGGCAATACACAAGTAAACGACCATTGAGATGCATCATTTCAGATAGTGGCCCAGGCCCCGGAGCAATACATCAGGGTGAGTCACTGAGAGGCAGGGGAGGTGGTCCCTCTCTGAGGATGTCATACTGGCGCTGACACTGGAATGATGAGAAGGAGACGGCCAAGGGAAGATCGGGTGGAGGAGCACTCAAGAGGAGGAAACAGCACATGCAAAGGGCCTGGGGCAGAAAGAGGGTGGCCTGAAGAACTAGCCCATGGAGTCAAGTTGGTCTGGGAGAAGCCCAGGGGCTCTGTTAGCCAGGAGCCTTAGGAGGTGGGGCTTCCCTGGCAGCTCAGATGGTAAAGAATCTGCCTACAATGTGAGAGACCCAGATTCGATCCCTGGGTTGGGAAGATCCCCTGGAGAAGGAAATGGCAACCCACTCCAGTATTCTTGCCTGGAGAATTCCACGGACAAAGTAGCCTGGTGGGCTACAGTCCATGGGGTCCCAAAGAGTCAGACACAACTTAACAACTAATACTTTTCACTTGGTAAGATATTTGGATTATTACTCCTGTGATGAAAAGCTCTTGGAGCATTTTAAACAGGGGAGTAACTTGATCAAAGTGAGGTTTGGTAAAGTGGTCTCTGGGCTTCCCTGGTGGCTCAGTGGTAAAGAACTTGCCTGCCCATTCAGAAGATGCAGGTTCAATCCCTGGGACGGGAAGATCCCCTGGAGGAGGAAATGGCAACACACTCCAGTACTCTTGCCTGGGAAGTGCCATGGACAGAAGAGCTACAGTCCACGGGGTCACAGAGAGTCAGACGTGACTTAGCAAAACAGCAAGAGTGGGCTCTAGCTGGCAGATGGGGAGTGGACCCCGCCGAGAGAGCAGAAGTGGGAAGGCCAGCGAGGAGACGGGTGTCCTCCGCGGAGGTCAGGCCGGGATACTTTGCGCCCCTGAGGTTTCTGAGGCCGCTTGCCCTGCGTCCGGCCTCTGCAGTTACCCCCACAGGCCAGGCTGTCCTTCAAGGCTCTGGTGAAAGCTACAGTTATCTGCCTTTTGGGAACTCTGTCTGGTACTTGCGGTAAGGGACCCACTGATATGGGTCAATCTGTTTCTTTTTCCGTCCTGGCTATTCTGAACGTCGCATTTGGAAAATCAGAGAAATCTGAAAGTGTATCTAATTTGGTGGCTACGCCCTCTTCCTGTTTTGAAAATCAGCCTCTTGTAATAATGACATCCACAGTTTATTTGCAGCTGAGGCTGCCAGTCCTCTGACATGAAGAAGGCTTCTTGGAGGCATCTTCTTCCAAAAATAATAAATACCATCGGCTCCAAGTTGTCCTGCACTTTGCTCATTTGTGTGAGTGACACTTTGCTAAAGCGTCTCTGTGTCTGCCGAGAGAGGACACAGTAACCATTTTTATGGGGATATTTGGCTTAAATTAGCCAAGAATATGGAGAAAGCGATGGCACCCCACTCCAGTACTTTTGCCTGGAAAATCCCATAGATGGAGGAGCCTGGTGGGCTGCAGTCCGTGGGGTCGCACAAAGTCGGACACAACTGAAGCAACTTAGCAGCAGCCGCAGCAGCAGCCAAGTATAGGCCCAAAAACAAACATATAAGACTACCAGTGGTGAGCATTATGAAGCTAAAAGCTGCACACACTGTTTCTGCCAGTATTTTTTCTCTTCTCATTGCCTTTGGAAAGAAAATAAAGGATGCCACTTAAAAGGCCATGAATGTCTTTGTCAGAATTGTGGCTGCTTCCTTGAAATACTCAACTTGATGCTAGAATTTCTTATTTTGGTATTGGCTGCCATCTACCATGGCTCTTTGCTTGAGGCTGAAACTCTGAGTATAGATAATGCCTTTTTATTTTATGGTAGCTTTTGAGGGTGTGGCAAAAAAAAAAAAAGCTTTCTTTTAAATTCCAGAAATGCAGTTTCTTGTGCATTTGCACTGAAAAATTTTAAAAAACCCCATTTTTATTAGTAACATTCCTAGGATCTCCATCTGTCTCTCCCCACTCAATTTTTATATTATTATTTATCTTAAACAACTAACAAATTTTATTTTGAGATAACTGTAGATTCACACACAGTTCTAAGCAACAGTAGAGAGGATTCCTTAATCCTTCCTCCAGTTCCCCCCAATGGTAACACTTTCTGTAAGATAAACTTACAACAACCTGAAAGTTGATGTTATTACAATCACCTGTCTGACTTCGCATTTCGCAGTTTACATGTCCTCATCTACGTTCCGTTTTTATACCAAGCTACAGTTTATGTCCTAACGCAGCTGTCTATTCAAAAAACTCTCTGATTCCCTCAGGAAATAAGCTATTATTCACGGATGTGTTTTATAAGCTGAATCTGACTTTTCATACATGGTATTTGTTTGAGACACAGCCAAGAAGAACGTGGGAAAAGGCATCACTCATGTGTTTTCATGGCAAGGTGATAGGCACCACCTTTGCTTCAGCTGATACAGGCTTCAAGGCAGTTTATTTACAGAAAACTCAAGTTTATGTCCATTTGGCTTTCAGACGGCAAACAGCTTAATGTGGATTCTCTACAATTTATCCCGTAATCCCCACGTGCAACAAAAGCTTTTTA
This sequence comes from Bos mutus, assembly GCF_027580195.1. NCBI lineage: Eukaryota > Metazoa > Chordata > Mammalia > Artiodactyla > Bovidae > Bos > Bos mutus. Next base: position 15,494,282 of record NC_091629.1, read on the forward strand.
AGGAAATTCAGAGTGTGTTGCCTGAGAATCAGTTGCCACGGGCAGAGGATTTGAGGAACATGCCATATTTAAAAGCCTGTCTGAAAGAATCTATGAGGTAAGAACACGTGCCTAATACGAATGTCGGACGGCTGTTCTCTCCAACACATAATAAGGGATCCCCGCCTTAGTTGATTCATAAACATTTAGCAAGCTACCAAAAAAAAAACCACAAACCCTCCAGGACCATACTCCTGTCCTATGACTCATTCCTTAAATCATTTGGGCAAATTCTATTAAATCTTGGAAACCCAGAGTCTGCCCCCTTTAAATCAGTAATAATAATACTTGAATGGACACTATAAGCAATAATTAAGATTAGGGGCACAAATGAAGGGAGCGAGATGAAAGCTCAGCGAGGAACCGTATTATTATACAAGACATAGAGACAGGCTGGTTTCTGAGCCTCTGTATAAAATGGTCTTTCAAGATTCTTTTTCTGGAAAATGAAACCCATAAAGTCTTAGGATTCGAAGGAAATATCTTTAACTTTATGAAGGGCAGGTGGAAGAAACCCAGGACAAACAGCAAGCTTGCCGGCGAGGCGTGTAAATGCGCACATTTGAAGTCTATAGTGAAACGGGACCATCACTGTCAACAGCTGTGAGCTTACACTGGGGGTTTAACCAACACAATAAGGAATAAAGCAAGAGGTGTAAATACTGGGAAGAAAGAGAACTGCTTGTAAAGAGTTGGAGTCATGTCCCCTTTATGAGAACTTAGGCAGTGATTGTTTATTTAGCCAGACTCTGAATTCCCTTGAGCTAAGACTTGGTCTGTGCCCACCTTGACATCTCTGATTTTGTGTTTTCAGGCTTAACCCGACTGTCCCATTTACAACTCGGACGCTCGACAAGGCAATGGTTCTGGGGGAATATGCTTTACCCAAAGGAGTAAGTAAAATGTATATAATCTATACCCTACAGAGCTTTGAGAGACACCCTCTTCAAATGCCCTGCAGACCTCCTGAAACGTTTCTACTGGGAGAGCATTCATTTTAGAAAAATGGAGATTGCAGTATACAGTTGATGTGTCCTGTAGTCTAGTATTAGGAATAGGGGTTATGGAGACAGAGAGACCTGGATGCAAGTAGAGCCTTGAGTGGGTTACATAACCTCCATGAGCCTCAGCTTTCTCATCTGCAAAATGGGAATAATAATAGAACTCACCACCTGGGGTTGTGAAAATGAGATGCAAAGTTTTAAGGTTCTTGAAGTATTTCTACCACCCGGCACTTTTCCAGCACTCACTGCATGCTGGCATTCATTGCTGTCATACATTTGTGGGTTACTTTCACATTTGTAAGGTGATGGCTTTTGTAAATCTTGCTATTGAGATGTTTAAGTGCTTTATGTTTCTGTGTGATTGTAGACTGTACTGGTTCTAAATACCCATGTGTTGGGATCCAGTGAAGAAAACTTTGAGGAGTCAAGTCAGTTTAGGCCTGAACGGTGGCTTCAGGACAAGAAAAAGATCAGCCCTTTTGCCCATCTTCCATTCGGCGTTGGGAAAAGAATGTGCATTGGTCGCCGGTTAGCTGAACTCCAGCTCCACCTGGCGCTCTGCTGGGTAAGACCCTGGCGGCGTTTCCGCGACTGCGCACTGGGCTTTCCTCGAGGCAGGAGCAGAGGGGCTAACTCCACTTTCCTGTGCTCCTGTGTTTCAGATTGTCCGCAAATACGACGTCGTGGCCACAGACCTCGAGCCTGTGGAGACGCTGCATTTGGGCAACTTGGTCCCCGGCCGGCAGCTGCCCGTCGCCTTCCGCCAGCGATGAGAAGCCGCGGGTGGGCAGCAGGGCGCAGGGTGGCCAGGCGGTGAGCCGCGCTTGCAGTCAGCCGGACGTGGGTTCGCCCGGTGACCCGAACAGTTACTTAACCTTTCTGCCTGAATTACTTTTTTCATTTGTTACATGAGGACCAAAATAGTATCCATCCAGAAAGTTGATATGAGCACAAAATACATAACCCAGAGCCTAGCGTCAAATGAGCGCTCCAAAATTCAAGCTGCTGGTCATGGTTTTTGCATGTGAATATCAGGGCATGGGACTTCCCAGGTGGCACTCACGGGGAAGAACCCACCTGCCAATGCAGGAGATGTAAGAGACACAAATTCGATCCCTGGGTGGGGAAGATCCCCTGGAGGAGGGCATGGAGACCCACTCCAGTGTTCTTGCCTGGAGAATCCCACAGACAGAGGAGCCTGGCGGGCTGCAGTCCACAGGGTCAGAGAGTCGGACACGACTGAAGTGACTTAGCACATGTGCTCACATCGGGTTGGGGACACACTTTTCCAGTAAAGGACCAGTTGGCAACCTCTTAAGGCTTTGCAGGACATAGAGTCTCTCTCATGCACTTAACTCGCCTTGGTACAGCCTTAGACAGCTGGTCGCTGAGTAGGGTTGGCTGGTTGTATTGGTTTTCTACTGTGGCCATAAAAAATTAATGAAAGGAATTACAAGTTACTAAAACTTGTGTTATGATATAGCGTTTATGATTTTATCCTTCTGTAGATCAGAAATCCAACACAGCTCTTGCCAGCCTTATTCCAAAGTGATAATTTCCTTGATGAATTGGTGTTTTTTAGTCTACTTATTTTCCCCTAATCCACAGTAAAATGAATTTTTAACTATTAAAGTGATAAAAAGTTAACCTGAGGAATCTCAATATCAGCTTATGTGGAAATATGACAGCTCCGACAGCTTTATAGAATGAGATGCCAGTGGTGAAACTCAACCTCAATCACTCAGCCGTTTCAACAGCACCACCTAGAACCTGCCTCGAGCTAGTTGCTGTTCGTTAAGAGCAAGTTGAGGGGGGACTTGGGCTTCCCTGGTGGCTCAGAGGTTAAAGCGTCTGCCTGCAATGCGGGAGACCTCGATTCAATCCCTGGGTCGGGAAGATCCCTTGGAGAAGGAAATGGCAACCCACTCCAGTATTCTTGCCTGGAGAACCCCATGGACGGAGGAGCCTGGTGGGCTACGGTCCATGGGGTCGAAAAGAGTTGGACACGACTGAGCGACTTCACTTCACTTCACTTGCTGATAGGTGGATTATTTGGGAAACGTGCAATTTCAGATGAACTCTCTGAATGAGGCCCAGCGAGTTCCTCCCTAAGGGTCTGACCCTGCTGCTGACAAGCGCTCAGTCATGCCTGGCTTTGCAACCCCATGGACTGTAGCCCACCAGGCTCTTCTGTCTGTGGGATTTTTCTAGGCAAGAATACTGAAACGAGTTGCCATTTCCTACTCCAGGGGATCTTCCCCACCCGGGATCGAATCTCCTGCACTGGCAGACAGGTTTCTTTTCTTAAGCACTTGTGCCACCTGGGATGCCCAGGTGTCTGGAACCATTAGGCAATTTGTCACATTCTGAACATGGCAACAAGCAGAGCTGAATCAAGTAGGACCATGGAGGAATTCTAGCTTCATCGTGAAACTCCCCATCTTCAGCTTGGACACCACGCACGGTTCCTCTGGTAAAACAGACGAGCCCAGGGCACTTACTGGTTTTAGCATTTATTTTTGCTAATCATCCCTTTTGTTCAATTATACTGCTCTGATGTATAATTGGAGTAGACTTTATATTTCAGATTTTTTTTTTTTTGTTAATCAAGACAAAAGCATCAATTTTGACCCTCCTGCAAGAAGGAAGTTTTGGGCTTCTGCACGACTGAAAAGCAAAGGTGGAAAACCATGAAACGACACGTAAAGAACACTTAGGCTCAGATGTTTACACTCCGTCTTCTGCACAGTTGCCCCAGAAGCTGCACTGTCTGTGCTGCTGATGGGGTTAAGATTGCATCTGGCTCAGGGAAAGCGGACCGAGTGCTGGAAGACCAGGCCCTCCACAGGGAACACGCGCTGCACACACGTGACTTTCGTAGCTGATGTCGGCACGCCCTGGCTGCACGGACTTGCTCGTCTTGCTGTTTCGTCTGGCATCTTCCGTGACACGACAGAGCAGCTGGATGCTTCTCTGTTAGGCAGAGTCACTGCATGTTGCTGTCCCTGCCATGTCAGACTCCTCGCTGGAATCTTCACTTCTCAAAGTTTACACTTCACAGTGAAAGACCTCCTAGAGCTGGGTTGTCAGTGGCTCAGGGCAATATTGGCCATCCATTTGTTGTGATTCTAATATAACGTTTGGGGAGATACTGCGTAACAATGGAAGCAAAAGTAAATACTGGTTCATATTACCTGGTCCCTATAAAACTTTTTTTTTCTTATTCTGAAATAGAAGCATTATTGAAAAACTAGAGAAGATCTCTATGTTAAGAACAACTTTAATGAAGTCAAAATTCCTATTCAAGGATGTGTTAATGATTTAACAGTGCATCCTTGTGTTAAAGGATCCTGAAATTATGTAATTATGACATTGCGTCTATGTAATCTATGATATTAAGGTGTGGATCAAGTTTTTAAATTGTGTGTGTATTCTAATGACAATTTGCTTACATCATTTTAAAAAATGTGTATATATTATTTTATTTAGGATCTGAAGTTTATTTAGGACAATGTTCTAAAGTTTAGTCACAGCTTAAAAATATTCGGTGAGGTTCCCTGCCTTAATTTTCCCAACTGTAGAATGGGTCAGTAGTAAAGTGTGCATGCATTATAGACTATGTAACTCATGGTATGTGATTTGAACTCCTTGGGAAATTGTGATTTCATAAATGGAAAATACATACAGATTTAATCAATACTTATAAAACTTTCTTAAAAAGTATGTTTACATATCATCTATGTGCATGGTTTTACTACTTTTCCTAAAAGCATACCATATATTTCTGTATATTTGATAAATATTTCCCTTTTTAAGTTGCATCTTTAGACTATTTCATAAGTGTACATTTATATCTTCATACATGAACGAATATGTACATATCATTGAAATGGGTATAAGCTTCCTGTCGTGAAAGTTTTTAGAATTATAAATCCACATGTGTTGTCAGATTTCTTCTGTATATCTTCTTTGAATTCTCTGAAAGAATAAAATCTTTAAAATACAAGATGTTTTCTCCTTCATTGCATGTCTTACAACCAAAGTTAAACATTCAAACTTTGTCTCACTCGAAAATTTTGTACAATGTAACATTACAATAATATAGCAGTTTTACCAAAAGATGCTCATTTGAATGGCAGAATACTTTTCCTATTTTTTGCTGTTTACATATGTTTTCAAGTCCATTTCCTTCTGTCTGCACCGCTGCCTCCTGCATGGTGGGCCCCACAGAAACCGCCAACCAGTCTCCATGCCCCTCCCTCCAGACTGTCTACCGGCCGTGTATGGTCTCTCCAAATCCCAGGCCCAAGTCCCTGCCCTACTTTGCTGGCATTCCATCGCTCTTCCATGAAGACCCGAGTCCTTAAGCTGGACTTCAGTGTCTTGTAGAGTGCAGCCACTGACCCCAGGCCTCCGAGCTGTTCCCACCATGCTCCCCGAGCCCTCCCCACCGCGTCCCCACCTCAGGGACACAGGCTTCAACCGGTTTCTCCTGGGCCTCACACGCGCTCTGCGGCTGGGTTCACACCTGCTGTCCTTCCACCTTCTTCCCTCCGGCACACTCATCATCCAAGCCCAGCCCCAGCTTCCTGGAGGAAGTCCTCCTGCATGACTGATAACCCCCAGGGACACACTCACTGTCTGTAGTCGCTCCATCCTGTCCGACTCTTGTGACCGCTCGGACTGTAGCCTTCCAGGCTCCTCTGTCCATGCGATTCTCCAGGCAAGGATACTGGAGCGGGTTGCCATTTCCTTCTCCAGGGGATCTTCCCGACACAGGGATCAAACCTGCATCTCCTGCTAGACAGGCGGATTCTTCACTACTGAGCCATCTGGGAAGCCAACACATCCACTCTTAAGAATGTGCTAATATTACCCCTGCTTTACAGACGTGGGGGGGACTGATGCTCGGAGTTTAAAGAACCTTTGTTCTTTACACCAAAAACTTTTTTCTTACTGATTATATTAGTGACGCTCCTGAACTTCATGGGGACCAGTAAGTGTAGGCACATGTCCCTGAAGGCGTCCTGCTGACATCCTCGAGCATGCCACACCGCCTCCTCTCCGAGGCCTGGCAGGCGGGGGTGGCACAGTGCTCAGCCCAGGTGAACGCAGCTCAGGCCTGTGGCGACTGGCGCCACCCATCCGTGCCGCTCAGTTGCCTGTGGCTTACCCGTATGTCTCCTTCAGTCGCTATTCTGTCTCCCTCAAGCCTGCCCCAATTTTCAGCTTGAACAAAAGTCTAATGGATGCTTCAGGGAAAGATTGAAGGCAAAAGGAGAAGAGGGCTGCAGAAGATGAGATGATAGCATCAGTGACTCAGTGGACATGAACTTGGGCAAATTCTGAAAGATGGTGAGAGACAGGGAAGCCGGGCATGCTGCAGACCCTCGCAAAGAGTTGGACATGACTTAGTGGCTGAACGGGATTCCCTGGTGGCTCAGATGATAAAGTGTCTGCCTGCAATGTGGGAGACCCGGGTTCAATCCTTGGGTCAGGAAGATCTCCTGGAGAAGGAAATGGCAACCCACTCCAGAATTCTTGCCTGGAAAATCCCATGGACAGAGGAGCCTGGCGGGCCAAAGTCCATGGGGTCACTAAGAGTTGGACACGACTGAGCGATTTCACTTTAGTGACTGAACAACAAATGGTAAACCAGTTCCTGATGATACAGTGGGAATGCAATCCACTTGGCTTTTGTGACGGCCAGGTAATTGAGAGGGGCAGGGGGAGGGAAGACGAGGGAAGGGAAAAGGGATTTCCTTGGCGGTCCAGTGGCTAAGACTCCATGCTCCCAGTGCAGGGGGTCCCAGGTTTCACCCCTCATCAGGGAACTAGGTTCCACATGCTGCAAGAAAAGATTCCAAATGCCACAACTAAGAAAAGATCCCACATGCTAAAGCTAATGCTCGGCACAGTTCAGTTCAGTCGCTCAGTCGTGTCCAGTGCTTTGCGACCCCATGGAGTGCAGCACGCCAGGCCTCCCCGTCCATCGCCAAATCCCAGCGTTTACTCAAACTCATGTCCATTGAGTCGGTGATGCCATCCAACCATCTCATCCTCTGTTGACCCCTTCTCCCCCTATCTTCAATCTTTCCCAGCATCAGGGTCTTTTCTAATGAGTCAGCTCTTCCCATCAGGTGGCCAAAGTATTGGAGTTTCAGTTTCAGCATCAGTCCTTCCAATGAACATTCAGGACTGATTTCCTTTAGGATGGACTGGTTGAATCTCCTTGCAGTCCAAGGGACTCTCAAGAGTCTTCTCCAACACCACAGATCAAAAGCATCAATTCTTCAACGCTCAGCTTTCTTTATAGTCCAACTCTTAGCATCCATACATGACTACTGGAAAAACCATAGCTTTGACTAGATGGACCTTTGTTGGCAAAGTAATGTCTCTGCTTTTTAATATGCTGTCTAAGTTGGTCATAACTTTTCTTCCAAGGAGCAGGTGTCTTTTAATTTAATTGAAGCGTCAATTAAATTGAAATGAAATTAAAAGCACCTGGCACAGCCAAATAAATAAGTAAATACTTTAAAAAGGGGAGAGGAAGGAGAGAATTGAGAGATCAAGGAATCTCCTTGACATTTGCAGCCAAGATTCAGCACATAAGATCAGCACTGCTCTTCTGAATAGTAGAAAATTGCTTATTTCATTTATTATTATTTAGGTCAACCACTGCTTATCAGCAGGGCTTCTCAGGTGGCTCAGTGGTAAAGAACCTGCCAGGCAATGCAGGAGATGAGCGTTCAGGCCCTGGGCTGGGACGATCCCCTGGAGAAGGAAATGGCAACCCACTGGGGTATTCATGGAAGGCCCATGGACAGAGGAACCTGATGGGCTACAGTCCCTGGGGTCACAAAAGAGTTGGACGTGACTGAGCCGCTAAACAATAACAACTCCTTGTAAGCAGGTGGTGGAGCAGAGCGGCATTATGTGCACCTTTAACCCCGAGACTCGAGCACTGGCTCAGAGCAGAGGGCTGATGAGGGCAGAAGCGAAAACAAGTGATTCCAGTAGCCTCGTCAATGAGGGGACCCAGGGAGTGAGATCCAGCCCTTGTCTCATTCTCCCTGCACATCTCAAAGCGTGAGCAACTTGCTGCCCTCTGTATGGTTCTAGGAGTGGAGGGCATGCCTTTTTCACATGCCTGCGTGCCTAGTCTCTAAGCGGTGTCTGACTTTGCAACTCCATGGACTGTAGCCTGCCAGGCTGCTCTGGTCCATGGCATTTCCCAGGCAAGAACACTGGAGTGGGTTGCCACTTCCTCCTCCAGGGGATCTTCCTGACCCAGGAATCAAACTCGAGACTCCTGTGGCTCCCGCACTGGCAGGCAGATTCTTGGCCACTGAGCCACGTGGAAAGCCCTTTTTCATATGACATAGCCCCGAGACACAAGCTAACCGCTTCACGTTGCTTTCAACTTCTTCCAGCCCTGGAGGGAATGCTAGCTGGGTGGACTGATGAGCGATGACTTTATGATGCACCTTGGAGGAGGAAATGGCAACCCACTCCAGTGTTCTTGCCTGGAGAATCCCATGGACGGCGGGGACTGGCGGGCTACAGTCCATGGGGTCACAAAGAGTCGGACACAACTGAGCGACTCCACTTTCACTTGTGGGTGGTTTAAGGGATGTGAAAGGTATCATAACTCTAAGCAATGCTTGCATTTCTTGGTTGACTTGAGAACTCAATTCTCCAATGTGCCTCTTTTCTAAGGAAACGCTTAAAGTCCCCTGCCTTGTAAACTCCACCTTGCTAGTGGGAAAAACACAAATTTGGAGGTATTAACTTCAGCTGGGTTTTCATCCTCTAGGCTTCCGCTCCTAGGTGTGTGACTTGAGTTTACTCAGCCTCTCTGGGTCTCGGCCATTAAACAGAGACTGAAACACCTCAAGTGCACATGGTCTCCTGGGAATAAGAAAATGCGGCGTGTGCCTAGCTCAGCACTTGGCACAGGGCAGGGGCAGTGTCAGAACTCATATTTCTGGGTCAAAACCAAAAGTGAAATCAGCTCCCTTCATAAGGATTGTTGCTGTTTAGGCACTAAGTCACGTCCGACTCTTTGCAACCCTGTGGACTGCGACCCGCCAGGCTCCCCTGTCCATGGGATTTCCCACTTAAGAATGCTGGGGTGGGTTGCCATTTTCTTCTCCAGGGGATCTTCCCGACCCAGGGATCAAACCCACACCCCTGCTTTGGCAGGTGAATCCTTTACCCACTGTGCCCCCAGGGAAGCCCTTACACCTCACTTTGAAACTCTCTTTTGCAACTCTTAGGAACTGACTACACATTTCCCTTTGGCCTTCATGGAATCGCACTGGATTTCAGTAACAAACTAAAATGCACAAATATTTAATTAGGGCGATTAACATTTATTGTGTTCAAGGCCCTTTCCTGTACCTTGTCTCAACTAATCCTCAGATAGCCTTGCCAGGGAGCTAGGAATCTTCCCATTTTTTAATAAGCTTGGGGAAGTCAAATATTTCACTCAGGAAAACACTGTAAGCAGAAAATTTAGACCCAACCCCGATCTCTGACTCCACAGGCCTTGCTCTTTTCCCTACACTTTGTGGCATTCAGAGAATGTGTAAATGGGTGGGTCAGATTAATCTACCAGCATGCATTTGGCAAAGCCTATTGAACAACTTTGGTTGAAAGCCAAGGTTCCATTTGTGATTCAGCCTAATTTGTTGAACTTTCTCTAATCGCCTGAATCGGACATTGACCCAAATGACATCATCACTTATGCTGTCCGTGATTGTTCGGTCCTGCAGAACCTCCCTTTATCAGCAAAAAAATATCTGCAGAACGCTTCATCATTTGGATGCCTCACACCTGGGCTTTCCAAGTAGCATCAACTCCCAAGTACCGATGCTGTAAAATTAATTAAAAGATTTACACACTGGCTGCTTTTTCCTCCCAAATGTGTTTGCTTTAGTGCACAAGGGCATCAGGTACTTTTTGCACACTTTGAGGAGAAAGGTGAGATAAGAGGGAGGAAAGAAGTCTGGAAGTCAAAATTAACATTAAGAACCCACTGCACATACTTGAATGAGAAATGTTTTGCATTTTTTTTTTAATGTGCACTTGTTTCTATTTAATCCGGTGATTTCTTCCTTTGGTTTGGATGCTGCTGGAGTTGTTATTTGTTCTGGTCTCTTTACACGGTGACAGCTGCCAGGGGCCAGTCAGTGTCCACTGATGTACACAGGCCCGATTGGTGGGTGACAGCTGCCTGCAACACAGCAACGAGAAGGGTTGGAAAGCTAAGTCCAGACACATAATTGTTAAGCACTAATTGTGCTTATATTATATTATCAAATTATGTTATACTATATTATCAAAGCTATGGTTTCCCAGTAGTCATGTATGGATGTGAGAGTTGGACTATAAGGAAAGCTGAGCGCCAAAGAACTGATGCTTTCGAACTGTGGTGTTGGAGAAGACTCTTGAGAGTCCCTTGGACTGCAAGGAGATCCAACCAGTCCATTCTGAAGGAGATCAGTCCTGGGTGTTCATTGGAAGGACTGATGCTGAAGCTGAAACTCCAATACTTTGGCCACCTGATGGGAAGAGCTGACTCATTAGAAAAGACCCCGATGCTGGGAAAGATTGAGGGCGACGACAGAGGATGAGATGGTTGGATGGAGGAGAAGGGGACAACAGAGGATGAGATGGTTGGATGACATCACTGACTTAACGGACATGAGTTTGAGCAAGCTTCAGGAGCTGGTGATAAACAAGGAAGACTTGAGTGCTGCAGTCCATGGGGTTGCAAAGAGTCGAACAGGACTGAGAGGCTGAACTGAATTGTGCTTATATTTATTAAGCACTAATTATGTTCTTGGCACTGTATTCTCGGGTTGCTCAGCGGTAAATAACCCGCCTACAATGCAGGAGACTTGCGTTCAATCCGTGGGTCATCAATATCCCCTGGAGAAGGAAATGGCAACCCACTTCAGTATTCTTGCCTGGGAAATCCCATGGACAGAGAAGCCTGGCAGGCTACAATCCACGGGGTCTCAAAGAGTCGGACACGACTTAGCAGCAACAACAACGTTGATTTTTTTCACTGTATTTTTTAAGGGTGCTTGTTTATCCTTTTTCTTTTTTGTGTGTATTTCTATTATGGATTTTTGGCTTGTGGATACCATGAGGGTTTTTTTTAACATCTATTTATTTTATCTGGCTGTGCCGGGTCTATTTCCCTGACCAGGGATTGAAGCAGGGCCCATGCGTCGGGAGCGTGGAGTCCTAGTCACGGAACCACCAGGGAGGTCCCTACTATCAGCCTTTGGATGGCAGTGTATATGTGCACACGGCTGTGTCACGTTGCTGGTCTCCTGATTTTAAGTGCATGTTTAACACCCGTGGATTTATCCTCTCCTCACGATTACTATTTTTAATACTATATTTTACATCTAATTGCTTTGTGTATCCCTTACTGCCTATTGTGGATAGAATGATTCTGTCTACTCTTGTCTCTTAACCTCCCTACACACTTTGTGTGTGGATGGTTTTCTCCCTTTACTGTATGTTTTCCTAGCTTTACCCAGGCCCTTTTTCATTTCATCATTTCTTGTCTCCAGTAGTGACCTTTTCTCCTTCTCTTAGAGAATTTCCTTTCTTCTGTTAATATTGATTTATGTATTAGCGACGCCGGGTCTCGGCTGAGGCACACACGACCTTGCGAGCAGCCTGTGGGCTCTAGCTCCCTGACCGGGTTGAACCTGGGCCCCCTGTATTGGGAGCACAGCGCCTCTGCCACCAAACCACCAGGGAAGGCCCCCTTTAACATTTCTCCTAAAGACAGTTTGGTGGTGCTGAACTCTTTTAGCTTTTGCTTGTCCGGAAAATTTTTGATTTCTCCATCAAATCTGATCAGCAGCCTTGGTGAGTAGAGTATTCCCTTTCATCTCTTTAAATAGCCCTTTCTATTCCCTTTAAATATATCATGCCACTCCTTTCTGGCCGGCAGAGGTCCTGCTGACAGATCGGCTGTAGCCCCTGGGAGTCTGTCTGGCATTTGTTGCTTTCCCCTTGCTGTTTCAGTATTCTCTCTTTAACTGTCGTCATCTCCACTACAGTGAGCCTCGGTGTCTCCAGCCCTGGAGAGGTGGCTTTTCGCAGGAGGCACCCTCGTCCACAGCAGTGCACACCCCTCTAGTCACCCTGGCTCTATGCCCCAGCAGTTCCCCAATGAGCGCTGCGTGGGCCCCTCTGTTGTGGAGGGCTGACTATGCGGGTGGTCTGGGAGGCGTGGTTGACCCCCAGTCTGCTTGATTGCCAGGCCTTGCCTTGTGCAGAGGCTGCTGGTTGCTGCTTGGGGGACCCGGATCACAGAGCAGCTGCCTGCAGAATCCCAGGGACCCCCAGGCTTACGCTGTCTCTCTGGGGGGCAGAGTGTTCAGGAGACTCCGGGGCTGTTGCCCACCCAGTGGCGGCTGAAGCCAGGACTTGGGATAAGTTCCAGACTACTGGCAGGCAGAGCTGGGTCCTGGAGTCTGGTTGTGTAACTCAGGGACCCCAGAGCTGGTGTCAGCTCGCTGGTGGAGGGGCTAGTTTCTGACACAGTGGAGTATGGGATCTGGGATATCCCAAAGCTGGTGTTTACCTGCAAGGGATCAGAGCCAGGGTTCAGCTGTACCCCCCAGCTGGGGGACAGTAGGTTTTTTGTTTGTTTGTTTGTTTGTTTGAGCCTATTGTATACTAACGAATTTCACTTGATGTTTTTTTAATGTGTATTTATTTATTGGACTTCCCTGGCGGTGCAGTGGATAAGAATCTGCCTGACAATGCAGGGTACGTGGGTTTGATCCCTGGTCTGGGAAGATCCCTCATGCTGCAGGGCAACTAAGCCCATGCACCACAGCTACTGAGCCCGCGCTCTAGAGCCTGGGACCCACGAGACTGCAGCCCACGTGCTAGAGCCTGTGCTCCGCCCCAAGAGAAGCCACTGCAATAAGAGGCCTGCACACTGCGACTAGAGAGCAGCTGCCGCGCTGAAACTAGAGAAGCCTGTGCAAAAAGGAAACACAAAAGTCAGCGCAGCCAAAAAAGAAATTTATTGACGCATTTATTTCTCTGACTGTCGGGAGCCTCGGCTGCTTCACGCGGGACGTTCAGTTCCGTGCACAGACCCCTCTGCTCGTGCCCCGTGGGCTCCGGAGCTCCGCGCTGCAGTAGTTGTGGCCCGAGGTGCTCCTTGGCGTGTGGGATCTTAGTTCCTCCACATGGCAAGACAGATTCTGCGGGGTTTTTTTAATTAATTCATGAGGCCTGAGATCATAGTGTTTCTTGCGTCTGGCACCTGCCCCCTGGTGGCCGAGGCCGGCCCTGCACAAACAGCCAGCTCTCTGGAGGGCAGGGCCAGACGCGGAGGGGCTTCTGGAACTGATGCCTGAACTCCCGGGGGGCAGGACTGTGGGCTCGGGGGCCTCTAGGCAGCCACCCTGCTCGCGGGTGGGGCCGAGTCCCTGGCCGGTTGGTCACGTGGCCTGAGGCGTCCACGCTGTGCCCACGGGCGGTCCAGTGGGCGCAGCCTTCCCCCGAGGGTCCCCTCCGGTGTCTGTCCCCTGCTCCGGTCCACTGGCTGCTTTTGCACACGGCCAGGGGCACGTGAGTGGCTATGGGCCATTTTATTATTGTTGCAAAACGTTTGAATCATATGCACCCGTTTTTTTAAAAAATATATGTATTTAGTCAGTTTTGGCCGCGTCAGGTCTTAGCTGCGTGAAGCTGTGGGGTCTTCCGTTGCAGGGCGAGGGCTCTGTGGTCGTGGCGGCATGGGGGTGCCCTGCGTGGGGAGGCAGAGTCTTCCCCGCCAGACCACCAGGGAAGCCTCTGTTTCCCCCAGTCCTGGGGGCTCCCAAAGCTAAGCCCTGCCAGCCTTCAAAGCCAAAGGCTCCAAGGGCTCCTCTCCCCAGCGCAGGACCCCAGGCTGGAGAGCCGTATGGGCTCCGAGCTCTGGCTCCCACGGGAGAACCCCCGCGGTGTAACCGCGCCGGCTTCGGGGTCATGCATTGACTGTAGTGCCGGTCTGCCCTCCTCGTCTCGCCGTGGTTCCTTCTTTATGTCTTTAGTTGTGGAAGATCTGTGCTGGCTCTGGTCTTTTTCTCTGATGACTGTTCTGCAGATGGGTGTGAGTTTGGTGTGTCCGTGAGCGGAGCTGAGCTCAGGGTCTTTGCACGCCGCCCTCTCGGCCCCAGCCACTCAAGGGCGCAAACAGCCTTGACAAATGATGTGCAGGATGAATTTTGGAGGTTTGCACACAAGTAATCTTTATTCCTGCTAATGTGTGCTTACAATTATCTTCCATAATAATGCTAACTACTTAAAAATTTCTAGGAGTACTATTAAATTTGCTTTTTAAGTAAGTTGATTTACATTTTATTTAAAAAAAAAATCTTTTGGCTGCGACACGAGGCAGGCAGGATCTTAGTCCCCCCGACCAGGGGTTTATGTTTTAAAGGGGGGTGATAGGGAGTGATGTCAGGCCACCAGCATGAAAATGGCCCCAGAATGTGTGGGAGTGAGGAACTACTAGAATTTAATAACCCTGGAGGAAAGGGTGAGTAGATGCTCCATTTCACAGATGAGGAAACAGGCTTGGAGAGTCATAACTGCTTATGGTTCTCAGAACTCATATGCAGTGGGGCTGGGATTTGACCCCAGGAGCTTTGGCCGTGGAGCCCAGACACGGAGGTGGCCTCTGTGTTTCCCACCTCCTGTGAGCCCCATCTTTAAATAATCCCCTGGAAGGATGGGCAAGACTGGCTTCTGACAGACTGTGTCAAGGGTGCTGGGGTGTCACCCCCTGATTTTGTTATAAAGGATTGTCACATCAGTCCTCCCAGCAAACTCTCTTCTGTTGGTTTTATGAGTATCTGTGTTGGGGTGTCCACAGGGCAAGAAAATGAGGGTAGCCTCCTATTGAAAAGGAAAGTCCAAAAAGAAGTCTGTGCGTGTCAAGTCACTTCAGTCTTGCCTGACTCTCTTGTGACCCCATGGACTGTAGCCCTCCAGGCTCCTCTGTCCATGGGATTCTCCAGACAAGAGTACTGGAGTGGGTTGCCATGCCCTCCTCCAGGGAATCTTCTGGACTCAGGGACTTCTCTTTTGTCTCCTGCATTGGCAGGTAGGTTCTTTACTACTAGCACCACTTGGGAAGCCCCCCTCGAGAAAATGAGCAACTAGCTCGTTTTAAGGCCATAAGACTAGCTCAGAACTGCCTTCTAAAGACACAGTGTTGACTAGATCAGAACCATAGACCCAGCAGAGTATGCTGCCATTGTGGTCTTCATGAAATTCCTGAGACAAACTTCATCTTTTTTTTTATCCTTAGAGTTTCTGGATAAAGGTGCTGAGTCTGACTTTGGACAAACATCCATTCAATTTGCCAATTTTTTTTCCATGGTTCAATAGCAAGTGACCTGCAAACAAAAATCACATTAAGACTTTAAAAATCTACAAGTACCGGAAGAGCTTAAAATAGTTAACTCATCAACTAGCCTGGAATGTACTTAGGAGAAGTTTGTCCAACATGTTCCTTGTTAGAACCAGGAAAAAAAATCAGAAAACAACTTCATTTAAGGAAAGGACAGTTCATATGTGGAGGTCAGTATCAACCTTCCTTGGTAATGAATGACTCTGGTAGTTACTCATGTTCTGGCCGATCTGATGAAATCACATTTTATCCCTACACGTCTAAATGACTTTGTTCTAGAGACCCTGGAAGCTTGAAAATTATGCTAGTCTTCTAAAATAAACCAGGTAACTTGCTTTCTTTTCCTGTCTCCTAAAAGGCTTTAGATTATCAATACTTTAAAAGTTATAAAACCTATAAAACTACACAGGCGTAGGCAGGACTGACTACATAATTTGCAGGATCCAGCGTCAACGAAAAGTGAGGAACTTCCTGTTTAAAAAGATTTTAGAATTTCAAGATAGTGGCACAAAGCATTAGACCAAGTGCCCATCTAAGCTTGGGGTCCCATGTGCCTGCCCGGGGAAGGTCCCACACTTGTGGAGCCAGCCCTGACATGGGCATGGAGGTGTTTGACCACTGCACCAATTGCTGTATTGATTATTGGTTTATCCAGATTTTCTTTTTCTTCATTTACATTTCCCCCCACCCAAAGCTCGACTGAGGCTGGAGGAACCCTCCCAGGATGGCTCCCTCGTGGGGCAGCAAATTGCTGGCCGTCTGGAGGGAGCCTTAGTCTTCTCTAAGTGGACATCTCTACAGAGTTTCTCACATGGACCTAGAGCCCAGCTGATCTGTCCCAGCGAGAGCAAGGCAGAAGTCACATTTTCTTTTAGGACATACGCTTGGAAGTCACGAGTCATTTCTGCACTAGCCTGTTGGTTATAGAGTCTGCCCTGCTCAGTGTGGGAGACCACAGGAGAGATGAACCCCGGTGGTGGGCGTCTCGGCGGCGGGTATCACTGTCCTCCTCTAGAGAAGCTAATGATGGTAACAGTAAGAGTCATGGACCAAAGGGCTTACTATGCGCCAGCAGTATAGTCCGCACTCCGTGTATGTTACTTACTTATTTACTTATTTGTTTGGCTGTGACACACAGCTTATGGGACCTTTAGTTCCCTGACCAGGGATCGAGGCCAGGCCCTCGGCAGTCAAAGCACAGAGGCCTAACCACTGCACCACCAGGGAATTGCCCCGCGTCTTAAACGCACGGCAACGGCAAGAAGTTACCACCGTTACCAGCCACAGGGCACACATCAGTAAATAGGTTTGGAGAAATTAAGTAACTTGTCTTCTCTTTTGTATAAAATAGTTTTTTTTAAAAAACAATTATCTAGACCCACCCAGGTGAATCGGACTTCCCTGGTGGCTCAGATGGTAAAGCATCTGCCTGTAATACAGGAGACCCGGGTTCTATCCCTGGGTCAGGAAGATCCCCTGGAGAAGGAAATGGCAACCCACTCCAGTATTCTTGCCTGGAGAATCCATGGACAGAGGAGCCTGGTGGGCTACAGAACAACAAGTCACAAAGAATCAGACACGACTGAGTGACTAACACGCACCCTGGTGAGTCCGCATTTCTCAGCAGCAGCGTTAGTGACATAAAGGCCAAATAATCCTTTATTGTAGAGCTGCTGTCCTTCGCACTGCAGAATGTGGAGTAGCATCCCAGGGTCTCTACCTGCCAGATGCCAATACCAACCTCTCTCAATGGTGATAGCCAAAGATGTCACCAGACATTGCCAATGTTCCCTGGGAGGTGAAGTCACCCCAGTCGAGAACTACTGCTCATGCTGCAGTTTTTCTCTGTTGAGATATCATTTCAGTATGGTGCAAAATTTCAAGCGTTAGATGCAAATTCCAGTCATTGTATTGAAAATGAAAAGGAGCATGCATTCATTTCACAAACATGTGTTGTCTCCCTAGAGACCTGTACACAGCTGTAAAAATGCCCATACTGGCGGTCATGAACTGTCCAAGATATGTAGGGATGAGTTATTAATTGTTGGAGATTAAAATCTGCACTATGGATTAGCAGTTGAACAAAGAACTGGCTTGTCAGGTCAGATGGGACTGGCCAAATTAGGAATCTCAGGAGCTACTGAGCTAACTGTAACAAAAGGGCAGTTTACAGAATGCATTCCACTTACCCAGTTCAGAAGGAATTCCACCTGCGTTTGAAGCAAACAGAGCTAAGGGAATGTATAGATTTCCACACCAGTGTTGGAAATTGCCTTGGGAATCTATTCATTATCAATGTGCTTATCTTGCAATACAAACAGTTCCCAGGGATCTCGTAAGACAATTAAGAAAAATGATTTGTGATCATGACATTATTGCTCAAAATATGTTGATAATTTAGTTCTAAACATTGGCTTCAGGAGACATGTTTGTCTCAACAAGTTCATACATTTTTATCTGCTATTGAATAATTAAGTCGCTGATTGCTGCTGCTGCTGCTAAGTGGCTTCAGTCGTGTCCGACTCTGTGAGACCCATAGATGGAAGCCCACCAGGCTCCCCCGTCCATGGGATTCTCCAGGCAAGAACACTGGAGTGGGTTGCCATTTCCTTCTCCAATGCATGAAAGTGAAAAGTGAAAGGGAAGTCGCTCAGTCGTGTCCGACTCTTAGCGACCCCATGGACTATAGCCTACCAGGCTCCTCCATCCACAGGATTTTCCAGGCAAGAGTACTGGAGTGGGGTGCCATTGCCTTCTCCGAGGTCGCTGATTAACTGGGTACAAATGTTATAACTGCCACAAAGGCTATTATTCATTTGAACATATGGAAATTCCTCAAGTTTCTAGCAGTTTCTAGCAACTTGTAGAAAGTTAAGCCATCAAACAAAATAAAAAGGGCTATGCACTCGCTAGCTGCTAACTTAAATTTTGCGCACCGTCAGAGTTGGGATTCAGGCAGACTTGCTTTTAGCTATTTTGCCAGAACCTAGCTTAGTGTCTGGTACATCAGTTCAGTCGCTCAGTCATGTCTGACTCTTTGTGACCCCATGGACTGTAGCACGCCAGGCTCCCCTGTCCATCACCAACTTCCAGAGCTTGCTCAAACTCATGTCCATCGAAAACTTAGCTGAAACTCACGTCCAGCAAAAACCTTAGTTAAAAAAAAAAAATGAATGATCTTCAAAAGTTCATTAACTTCATTTCCTAGAAGACTGTCAAGAAATGTCATTCTGGAATGGATTTGAAGTCCCGTTTCTTATCCTCCACCATGTTCCAAATAATCTTTTAACACCTTCTGATATAAATACCTGAACCACCAGCTCATCCTTTGACTCTGAGTGCTGATTAGATTTCGCACTGGGGTTGAACTTGGATGCTCCTATTGAGCTGGCCCAATGCTTGCCTCATGGCTCATCTGAGGACAAACAGCGAGCCTGCCAAACTTTACCGTACTGAAGGGGAAATTCTTATGACAGGTCTGCATGTCTGGCATCCTGAATATGCATCACAGGGGGTCAGCCAGACCACCAAGTCCACTGTCTTCTTCAGTCTAAACTGACTGCAGGCTGGACCTCGTGAAATCACCAAACTCTGTGAAATGCTTCAGGGAGTACCTGCGTTAAACTGACCGCAGGCTGGACCTCGTGAAATCACCAAACTCTGTGAAATACTTCAGGGAGTACCTGCGTTAAACTGACCGCAGGCTGGACCTCGTGAAATCACCAAACTCTGTGAAATGCTTCAAGGAGTACCTGCGTTCTGCGGCGCAGGCTGGACCTCGTGAAATCACCAAACTCTGTGAAATGCTTCAAGGAGTACCTGCGTTCTGTGGTAATAAAACAGGAGCAAGAGCAAGGACCGTGGCCGACAACATACACTGAAAATTTGTGTGACAATTATTACGGCTAAATCCGTTTTTCTTTTCTGTTTGGATGTCTTCCATTCATTTTTTCATCAAAACTTAGCTTATTTCCTTGATTTGAGCAGAAGTGAATGTGTAACAAAACACAGTTTCTCAAATTAATACAGTGTCACTGAACTCGGAGCGTGGCTTGTGTACGTGTGATAGACGCAGCCGTGAGCCACCGAGATTCCTTACTTCCTCACGCACAAGGGGAGGGCACGGGCTTTACCGCTGTGCTGTGTTGGTTCCCACTGCACCCAGTGGGGTCAGCTCTACGGCCCGGTGCCCCTCCCTCTGGAGCCTCCCTCCCACCCGCCACGTAAGCCATCACAGAGCCCCGAGCTGAGGTCCCTGTGCTCCACGGCAGTTTCCCGCTAGCTGTCTGTTTTTGTTTAAAGCATCAGCTCACTTTAGTTTTCATTTGACCATGGGCGGTGAGGTGGAATGGCCTCCAGTGCTCAGATGAGGAGACGGAAGCTTGGCAAGGTTAAGGAATGTGCCGCAGGCCACAGGCCCAGGGGCAGTAAACTTGATCTTCGAGCCCAGGGTTCTTGGTGACCCCAGAGCACAGGCTCTCAATTTCCGCGATTTATGTCTTCAATTGAGTATCAGAAGAAAACCATGAAAATAGCAGACACCGCATCAGCTTGCGTTCATCCTTAGAAGGTGCAGAGCGACAAGCTGCCCGTGGGGTCCCTTCTGTCCCACGTGAACCAGGATGACCTATGTGACCAGTGGGTGTTGTGAAGTGGTGGTGTGTGATTGCCAAGGCTGGGTCAGAAAGGGTACTGTGACTTTTACCTTGCACTCTCCTGGATCGCCCTCTCTGGGGGAGCCAGCCACCACGTCATGAGGACACTCAAGACGTCCTGTGGAGAGGTCCACAGGACACAGAACTGAGGCCTCCTGCCAGCAGCCAGGACTAACTACCAGGCCTGCGAGTGAGTCAGCTTGGAGGTGAGTCCCCCCCGCCCATTCACGCCTTCAGACAACTTACAGTTATCTTGACTGCAGTCTTGCGAGCAGAACTGTCCAAAAACCCCTAAATTTTTTTTGGTATAATTTGTCACACAGCAAGAGTTAACTGATATAAAAGGGGAAGATGTCTTCAAGGGAGAGATGAAAACGGTGAACCGTGATACCCAAGGTAAGGAAGGAAGTGAAGAAACGTAGGCTGCGCAGTTAGATGGGTATACTTAATAAAGTCAAAACAGCCATCATGGTGTGCGCAGCCCCGGCCCAGGCACTCTGACATAACCTCTCGCTCACTAAGCATGTTCCATCCTGGTTCCATTGATGCCCCTGCCGTTCCTTCAACAAACCAGACTCACTCCTGCCTGGGGGCTTCTTGCAACTGCAGTTCCTTTACCTTTTACATTCTTGCTCCAGATCACTGCATTGCTGGTTCGTTCTCATTCTTTGAGTCTCAGCGTTAAAATAGCTTATTCAGAGAAAACCAACTCGTGTTAATAACCCCCCTACTCCCACTAAGCTATCTTTTGACATCACCCTATTTTATTTCCTTCATATTCCATAGCCCTGTCTAAAGTGATTTTATATATTTGCTTGTCTAGTTACATGTCTCCTCAACAAGAGTGTAAGAGGCCGGGGGCCTGGAACTTCCCTGGCAGTCCAGGGGTTAAGGCCTTGCCTTCTAATGCAATGCGTACAGGCTGACCCTTTGGCCATGGTGGGGTCATAATGTAAAACTGCTGGGTGAGTAAGAAGCAGCAGACACAGAGGACAGCTTGAATTCTGACTTACACAAACAGTGCGAGTTCTGACAACAGGGAAATGCCAGTTGGACAGTAACTGGGAACACGGAGAAAGCAGAGAGGCGGGACGAAGACAGCTTCCGCCTGGGAGGCATTCATGACTCACGTCCGGGAAGGACGCCAAGCGCAGCGGACGCAGGTCGCAGCTTCCGCGTGGAAATGGCGCTGCAGGCACGTTAACAAGGGTCCGGACGCGGCGGGGAGGAGGCGGGAAGGTGTCTCACGCCTGACCAGCCCTGCGTCTAATCCGACCTGGAGAAGCTTCAGAAGGACCTGCGTTCCGTTCATCATGACTTCTTTGGCCCCTGAATATGGCCACACAGTGAAGCCGGTGTTACCTGGGAAGCCACTCCTCCGATTGCACAGAACACAGAGCGGCTTCAAAGACAATCCCCCCGGAACGTGAGTGATCTCGTGTCCATTCGCCGCCGCGCGTCACTTTATGTTCCACCCTAACCGGACCCTCTGAGCCCGACATTAGCCCGCTGTGGGCAGCTAGAGCCTCAGTTGCCCCCAGTTACGAATTTACAAGCTGTTGACGCAGCACATGCAGCCATCTTTTAATCGTTAGAGGCAAGCCCAGGAATACCGTGGATTCTGCGTCTACCGTGGGGCAGCTCAGCCTTCAAGGTTCTGAAACGCAATCCATCTGCATGAACCACTGTCCTCTCGGAGCTCAGCGCACTGGAGAACCGTTAAATTCCTGGGCGATGTCCTAACCAAAGAAATTAATTTCTGTCTTGAAAGGGAAACAGGTTCCCCTCTTTCAGATGGAAGGCGTAAGTGTATGTTTTCAAAGTTGTTAGCACAGCAATAAGGAATTCACCTTCATATTCAGGGACTGGGGTGATTAATAACCAATAATTCTTAATAAGAGTCTGATTTATTGATACGTGACAGCTGTCAGCCCCCAAGCATTGTGTATAGCAACTGGAATGTCTTCATTTCATTCAACCTGAAACACGACTCTCAGGATGGTTCCATGAGTCACTTGAGTGGTGTGATCAGCCTTAGAAATTGAAAACAGCAGACCCAAAAAGGATGATCAAAGGAAATGAGAAAATATATCAATGATCATTTTCTGACAAAAGATGTACAATATTTATGGGGCTTTCTTTTTCCTTTCAAAAAATATTTTGGTCTTTTTTTTTCTTAACTACACAATGTAAGTAGTACATCATGATTCTTTTTGATCAAGACCAATAGTCATAGCCTGAAAAGATCGTCTTATGCAAGTCTCTCCATTTCAAAATTGGAACTGTCCTCCTGAATCCATCTCCTTTCCCTGGAAAAAAGAGTTCATGAAAAAGCTCTTTAGGATTTTTGGTGGAAGTTTAGGACTTTTGTTAGGCTGAGGCAGGCTCCAAGGATAGGAGAGGTGCTGAGCAAGAGAGGAAGAGGAGGAAAGAAGGTTAAGAATAGAGAACTGGAAGAGAAGCCAGAGAACAGGAGAGACGCCGAGAGGAAGCAAAGAAAGCCAATGAAGTCCACACGCTGAGCAGCGGGGCCCACCAGTGGGGAGGAGCCCGCGAGGCAATGGCTGGGAAAGGGGGCTTGAGAAAGGAAGCCCCATGTGGAGGCTTCGCTGGGATCAATCACACCGCCCTTATTCATTACTTTGCTTCCCCAACCGCATCCGTTTCTGCCCTCCTGTCTGCCTGGGAAGCTGACCTCCATGGTCCTCCAGATCCTTTGCCAGTGGCTGCATTTGGATTCAGCCAGCGGGAGCAAGTCTAAGCAGGAAATCAGAGGATGGGAAGTGAGACAGGCCAGAACATAGCTTCTGTCACCCCTCGGGCCACATGTCCACCACTAGCTTCGTCCCACGAGATGGCATCTCCCTCTAGGAAGCCCAGCCTCACCATCAGCCTTCACTGGGCACCTGCAAGAAGAATTTCCTCCTCTTGCCCTTTCAGGCTAAGTCGTCAGCACAGGCAGTGCTTCAGAAAGGTCTCTCGAGTCAGTGAAAGAAGCGAAGAAACAAATGTTTGTAACCAGCGGTTAGTTACCAGGTGCTCCCAACATGAACTCATTCCCCCCCAAAAAAAGAAAAGGACTAATTCCCCTTTTCCTACAATGGCAGATAAAAGACATCATCATTGCATACTAAGCCCAAGCTAATTTTTTTAAGTAAAGACAAAGCATTCTACCAGACAGAGGAAATTTCAGCCCTGATGAGATGACCTCTCAGAAGAAAGAAGTGATTGTTTTTTCTTTTTTAAAAAACTTTTCATTTTGTATTGGGAGATAGATGATTAAGAAACAACGCTGGGATAGCTTCAGGTGAACAGCAAGGGACTCAGCCACACACACACACACACACACACACACACACACATTCTCCCCCAAACCACCCCCCACCCAGGCTGCCACATAACACTGAGCAGAGTCCCCTGTGCTGAACAGCAGGTCCTTGCTGGTGATCCATTTGAAATACAGCAGTGTGTCCATGTCCATCCCAGACTCCCTAACGACCCCTTCCCCCATCCTTCCTCCCAGCAACCAGAAGTTCATTATCTAAGTCTGTGACTTCCTTTCTGTTTTGTAAGTTCATTTGTATCATTTTTTTAAGATTCCACATATAAGGGATGTCTTATGATATTTCACCTTCTCTGTCTGACTTTGCTCAGACCGGTCGGTGCATCCATGTTGGTGCAAATGGCACCATTTTTCTTCTTTATGATTGACTAATATTCCATTGTATATACGTACCACATCTTCAGAAAGAACTAATTTTTTATTAGAAAATAAAAACATTTAGAAATAAGCCAAAGGAGTGTGAACTAAAGCCTCAGACATAAAGGTGGCAACCAGACCCACTCTTCCACAAAGCTTAACTGGAATCCGAGGACTCTTCTCTGAAGCACACTCCCAGACCAACGTGTGAACTCATTGCTTAAGAAAAGAAGCAACCAAGAAAGAAGACTCAAAAAATTGTGTTGAATTCCTCTGCTGAGCACTGGATTGCCAAAATATTTAAACCAAGGATCTTCAGGCATCCTGGTGAGATATTTTTTCCCCATATATTTTGGCCCATAGCCCAATTATAAACCCCCTGAGTTAAATTATGTTCTAGGAAAGATCATCCCCAAGAGCAGTTGTGATAAAATTACTGGGTGAACTCATCAGGAACTTTGTGTGCAGCAAATTAATAAATAAAGTCAGAATGAGGAAAAGTGTCCACTGTGGATGGAGCCAAAATCCCTTCTTAGGAGCAGTTTATCATGAGCTATCTGACCTACTTTTCCCATCAGCCACGCCTTCTGCTAAAATTGTATTTGAACTCTGGGGTTCACGTCACAGACTTAGGACTAGCTTATTATCTCATAATTTTGAAGAAGACTAATAAAGATAACCAATTTAAAAAGTGGTCAGTTGGCCAACAGTAAGTGATGGAGAAGATGGAAGAGAAATTTGAAGAGAAATAAGATAACTAGTTTTGAAAACAACTTTATAAAGACTTAACATGCTTCTCAAGGGCTTCCCTGGTGGCTCAGTGGTAAAGAACTCACCTGGCAATGCAGGAGACACAAGAGACGTGGGTTTGATCCCTGGGTTGGGAAAATCCCCCAGAGAAGGAAATGGCAACCTGCTCCAGTGTTCCTGCCTGGAGAATCCCACGGACAGAGGAGGTGCCAGGCACACAGGCAGCATCCTTCTCAGGGTTGAAGGCCTCTATGTGTGAGACCCAGTAGGCATGTCAAGGCTTGGAAGGATTCTGATTAGACAGTAGCACTCTCTCTCTTGAAGAAAGGGCTGATACACACAAGAATCTCCGAGGCCTCTTACCCCAGTCCAGTTCTCATTCGCAGTAAACCAAGACTGCGCTGTTCCTCACGCAGCCTCCTGCTGTTTCCTGAGCCCTGACTTGGGTAATTGCAGACTGTTATGGGAATGTCCTGAAACACCTCAAGGAAGGAATGTGTTGCATATAAACCAGCTCCTCCATGGAAATCCATATAAGTACATCGTGTCTGGTCCACAGAACATCAAAATTCCTTTGCTCTCTCCTTCTCTCTCTTCTTCTGCACGTCTGGGCCAACTCTGCAGTATTCATGTGGGGACAGGAGTTCATTCTTGACCCAAGGATGATCAGTTCACATGTTGAAAAAGGTGAGGGAAACTCCCTCCCGTTCCCTTCAGCTACCAGCTTGTCAACAACCTCAGGAGACGCAGCCTCTTTGAAACGCACCCCAGAGCGTTCACCTCTGCCCCTACCAAGCTGCCTTCTGTTAGGGACCCTGCCGAAGACATGTTTCCCCCGCTCTCTCCTCTGAGTGTTCTTCGACTTTTAGAAGCAATTGTGTGTGCTCAGCCACTCAGTCGCGTCCAGCTCTTTGCGACCCCCTAGACTGTAGCCCGCCAGGCTCCTCTGTCCGTGATATTCTCCAGGCGAGAGTACCGGGCCAGGTTGCCATTTCCTTCTCCAGGGGATCTTCCTGACCCAAGGATCGAGCCCAGGTCTCCTGTCTGGGCAGGCGGGCTCTTTACCCCTGTGCCAGCCGGGAAACGCTGGTGGCAACACGTCAAGCACGTCAGTGTTTTCTGGGCCATAGAAATTAGAAGGGGGTAATCTGAACTCTTTTTCCCTCTCTTCTTCAAATGTCATAATTCTTTCCAAATTCCATGCCGCTTAAAACATGAGCAAGATACATTTTTCACATAAAGCACGATCTTGTTTTCTTAAGGATATGCCCACCACAGATAGCTTAAGCTTGGCTTGACGCACCTTACCACCAATTACAACACACACAGGCACCCACACACATAATACATACATGTGTGTTTAGCCTTAGAAGAACGTCAAGAATGTGTTCATTTATTGATGAGGTCATAAAATATATATTCCCCTAAAGGTTTTCATCTCAGCTACTTTAAGGTTGATGGAATTAGGCTCTGATTTTTTTTTTTCCACAACACCCTGAAAAAATAGTTGAGACCTGGAAGAAAATCATGTCCTACCTATGAGGAAGAAATGTCAAAATGACATGTAATAGATGTTGAATAAGTATCTAGAAAATACAAAATTATGTCAGTAACCAGTTGTTACTCAAGGTAGTACTGATACATACACATATGTGTGTATAGTATATGCTTATATGAGTATGTATCAGTATTAACTTGATACATATACATATGTGTGTATAGTATATGCTTATATGAGTATGCATCAGTATTAACTTGATACATATACATATGTGTGTATAGTATGCACTTATATGAGTATTTATATATATATAAAAATATGATTTATTACTCAGCCATTAAAAAGAATACATTTGAATCAGTTCTAATGAGGTGGATGAAACTGGAGCCTATTATACAGAGTGAAGTAAGCCAGAAGGACAAACACCAATACAGTATACTAACGCATATATATGGAATTTAGAAAGATGGTAACGATAACCCTGTATACGAGACAGCAAAAGAGACACTGATGTATAGAACAGGCTTATGGACTCTGTGGGAGAGGGAGAGGGTGGGAAGATTTGGGAGAATGGCATTGAAACATGTGAAATGTCATGTATGAAACGAGATGCCAGTCCAGGTTCAATGCACGATGCTGGATGCTTGGGGCTGGTGCACTGGGACGACCCAGAGGGATGGTATGGGGAGGGAGGAGGGAGGAGGGTTCAGGATGGGGAACACATGTATAATTTTTTTTAATTAAAATTGAAAAAAAAAAGAAATACAATTGAGAGCAGCAGTATTGCAAGTAAGAATATTAAAAAAAAAAAGAAAAAAATATATGATTTAGTGTGGCATGTGCCTGAAGTTAAATCTGTTATGGTATGTGGTAGAAAACTCCAGCTGTAGAAAGACCCTCTCTTATTTTTCTAAACTTTTACTGAAGTATAGTTGATCCACAATGCTGTGTCCATCTCAAGCGTACAGCGAGGTCATTCAATCACACACGTGTGTCTGTTCTTTTGCAGCTCTTTGCCCTCATAGTTTATTACAAAATACTGAGTACAGATCTGTGTGCTACACGGCAGGCCCTGCTGGCTGACTATTTTGTATATAATTGTGTGTATCTGTTAATCCCAAACTCTTAATTCATCCCTCACCCTGCCTTTCTCCTTTGGTAACCATACATTTGTTTTCTATGTCTATGGAAGACCCTGACTTTGGAGAAAAGAAATTTATGGGGGAAAAAAATGGGGTGGCGGGCAGATTCAAAGATTCAGCAGCATTTTGGATCAGGCATCTAAAGAACCACCCAGAGCAATCATTCTCTGCTTCCTGTTCATCACGCTTTGCGCATATTTCTTGTAATTAGCTGCCTGCCTGGCCCGTTCTCACAGCACTCATGCCCCGGGCGTCTCGTGAGCACTGTGACGGTCACCTTCTTTGAGACTCAGCCTGATGCGCGTCTTCTAAGCCCTGCCGGGCTCGGCTCTGGCACCGAGAGGAGGAGACAAACCAGCAGTGTCTCCCCACCCGGCTCCCCGGCAGGAGGCAGCCTGCTCCCCGGGGAGGGCGAGGACAGGGCCCGGGGAACCGGGTGACCCCCACTCCCCGACCCGGGCCGAGTGAGTCACACCCAGACCTGCCGCTGCTTCTCCTCGCTGGGTCTGGCAAGCCCGACAAGCAGGCAGTTTGCCTTTTGATGTGTCCAGACACAGGAGTGACTCGGCCTGGCCCTCTCTGGAGGGAGCGTGGAGATGCTCTGGAGGGCAGCCAGCCTTTGTGCAGTCTCTGCTCCACAAACCCAGGATGAGGGCCCTTGAGTCACTCCCCCGCCTCTCTTTCCCTGAAGGAACCGGAGGATGAATCACCAGCTTGAAGGAGCCTGTTCTTTCCTTCCTAATAAACAGAATTCAAGCCTCCAAGCCCCACTAAACATTCCCTCTGACACGGCCTGTCCCCCCACAGACGGAAGGCGTCGGACGGCGAGGAGTGTGGTTTGCCCAGGTAAACACGCTTTCCTTGTCAACTGCAGGCTGCTTTCCACACGGGGGTTCTAAACCTGGGAGGTGGCTGAGGCGACATCTGTGAACTCTGGAGAGACCGTCGCCATCTGGGTGGATGTGTGTGTGTGCGGATTTCTCGGGACGAGATTCACAGCTGGGAGCTTGTGCTGCTTAAGTGTGTGCTCGGAACCAGGCACTGTCCTCAGCACTCATTTAACCCTCCCAGCTCACTCAGGAGTTGGTGCTGCTATCTTCCTTATCCCCATCTTGCAAATCTCAAATTAACCAACCGCTAAAACCAACCAACAACCACCAGTCAGACCCGGGACGCCGGATCCAGCTCGTGAGCTCCCGGTCCCTGCACCGCAGCGCCTCCTGCAGTGAGACAGAGGTAAAGCAACTGACGTGTCCTCGGCTCCGGCTTCCCTGGTGACTCAGGGTAAAGAATCTGCCTGCAATGCAGGAGACCCAGGGTTCAATCCCTGGGTTGGGAAGATCCCCTGGAGAAGAGAAAGGCTACCCACTCCAGTGTTCTTGGGCTTCCCTGCTGGCTCAGATGGTAAAGAATCCACCTGCAATGTGGGAGACCCAGAGTTCAATCCCTGTTGGGAAGATCCCTTGGAGAACGGAAAGGCTACCCACTCCAGTACTCTTGCCTGGAGAATCCCATGGATGGAGGAGCCTGGTGGGGTATAGTGCATGGGGTCACAAAGAGTGGGACGTGGCTGAGCGACTAACACTTTCACTTTCACTTAACTGAACCTAGTCTGAGTGGGAAAGTGTAAAGAGAATTTAGACCCAACAAAGGAGAAATGGAAAGTGATGTGGGTTATCTGTTGCTTAGGCTACCAGGTTATTTAGCATACTTTCCTGGGCTTAGTAGGTACAGCTTATGTAAAATCTCACGAGCAACAGCTGCCTGCAAAATTCATCTAATATCCCCAGAAACTGGGTTTCCTCCCTTGGATCTTCGATGTCCCCAAAGATACTCTGTCTCCCCACCGTCGTTTCACAGAGAGTATATTCTCTAGGAACACACACAGCTAGGGAGATGGGTCTTCACAGGCACAACAAGTTCACATTTAATGAGACAAGCATTGTCCACAGTCCACTGTTTCTCTCTCCCAATGTAACATGGGATACGAATTTATTCTTAGTTCCCAGGTAGTTCAATCAGTAAAGAATATGCCTACAATGCAGGAGAAAGTGAAAGTTGCTCAGTTGAGTCCGACTCTTTGCGACCCCATACAATCCATGGAATTCTCCAGGCCAGAATACTGGAGTGGGTAGCCTTTCCCTTCTCCAGAGGATCTTCCCAACCCAGGGATCAAACCCAGGTCTCCCGCATTGCAGGAGGATTCTTTACCAGCTGAGCCACAAGGGAAGCCCACAATGCAGGAGGCATGGGTTCAATCCCTGGGTCAGGAAGATCGCCTGGAGAATGAAATGGCAATTCACTCCAGTATTCTTGCCTGGGAAATCCCATGGATACAGGAGCCTGGCGAGCTACAGTCAGATGCAACTTAGAGAACAAGCCACCACCATCATCGTGGTCACAGGCTCTG
The DNA here is from genome assembly GCF_027580195.1 of Bos mutus. Lineage (NCBI taxonomy): Eukaryota > Metazoa > Chordata > Mammalia > Artiodactyla > Bovidae > Bos > Bos mutus. The sequence goes on from NC_091629.1 coordinate 15,523,932, forward strand.
GTGGAAGGAGTCGAGCTCTGGAATCAGTCCTGTCTGTTATTTAATGGTTGGAAGCAAGATGCCCATAAAAAACATTAGCCATGGAAGTGCTAGTGCTCCTAGTGTTACTTATACTACTTACGGACTGTTTATTGGCCAGATACTGTGCTAGAAGTGCAACACGTTTTACATCGTTTAATCTCCACAGCTTTCCACGGGAGGGACTCTTATCACGTATGTTTTGCTGATAAGAAACAGAAGCGGCCAGAAGTCCAGTAAGAAGCTGACTGGAGCCACACTCGACAGAAGCTCCGACCAGGAACCGAACCAACGTGACCGTCAGGCGAGACGTCTGCGCACCGCTGGGTCTGGGAGTGTGTATCTGTGTGTACAAGTGTGTATGTGTCTAACTGGTCACCCATACTTTCTTCAGTGAAAACTCACATTTCTATCCCTCGTTCTTCAATTACAATGTATCTTTCCGAAACGGTTTGAAGCATAGAAACTAGTTTAGCATTTCTTTGATAGACCATGTCTGCTTAATGACTTTATTGATGAGTGTTTTAAAGTAAACACATTTGTTCACCAAAGAGGAAAAACAATACTCTGGGGAAACTGCCTTGCCTTAAATGAAAGACTTAACCTGAAACCAAAATCCACAGGTTTATGACTCATCTCTGACTCACTCTCCTGGTCTGCTCGGAAATCCAGGAGAAAGACTGACAGCCCAGCTGGGTGTCGCAGGGCTGTTTTTCTGGTTGTTGCCTTCAAGATGCAAGGACGGAATCAAGACACAGAATCAACAGTGTGTGAAGAATGAAACCCAGCCTCGCAGGCCGTGTCTTGTTCCAAGTTCAGAGGTGGAGATGGTTGCAGTGGCTGCTTTCATGGAGGAAAGAGTAGTATTTGGAGATTAATGGCTTACCAAGTTGTATTTTTTGTTCTATTTTTGAACTTTGCTAAGCAAAAACCCTGCACCTTCTGAACCCGGACTCTGAACGTCCTCTCTCTAGTTTACTATAAAAAGAAGATTCTTTAATAAAACCTAGGGGTGGGATGAGAGTTTAAAACATCCTTTAATCTTAATAGCTTTCCTTGTGGTTCCTGAATTTATGGCTGAACAAGCACAAGGGGGTGAATGGTAGGCAGGAAACACAAGTAAAACATTGCCTTCGTTTGAGGTCCTGATTCAGGATGAAGAAGCAAGGAAATTATCACACCAAGGGTGGCTGACCTCAGTAAACAGGGCAGCCTTGGAAGAAAAACAACACTTGACAGGAAGCGAGATGGGAGCTCTGCTGTCAGGAAATGTGTGGAGTGCTGGAAGATTCTGCAACCCAGGTCACAAACAGGCAGGCTCTGAGCCAACTGAGGGCCACAGGAAGGTTTTGCTTGGCTTGTAGGGTGTGTCTTAAGCTTTTGAAATCACCAATGATTTTTAAAAATCGGGAAGTTCCACTCTCCAACCTGGAATCTCCACTTCTGTTGGAAGCAGTTCCCACGGCATTGTCCGTGTGGCCTGGTGACGGGACCCCCTCTGAGGAGGTCAGGTCGTCTCTGATTTGCCCTGCGCTCCACCATCTCCCGTGGCCTCCCACGGGTCTGTCAACTCTTGCCCCACCTTCTACGCCCTTGCAGCTCTATCCTTTAGCATGTGTTAAAGGACCAGGCGCAAGTCCTTCTTTTAACTCCAGTCCCCATTCCTGTCCCTCCAAAACGAAAAAGAAAAAAACAGTTGAACAAGTAAAAGTCTGTCTATAGATTTCTTCAGCTGTGAAATTCTGCGGAGAAGAGCCCCGCATCCTGCACATCTCATGTCCTGAAACACGGCTCAGTGCCCCGAGCATCTGCTCCTCACTCCCCAACAGTCCCCAGAGAAGAAAGATACCTCGTCCTCTAGAGTCGGTCTCATTTCCCTAGCGATTAGCAAAGGTGTGCTCACGGCTATGTGTGTTTCAACTGAAACCTCTGAAAAAGCGCCCTAGCTCTTGTAATGTTCTTCTCCATTGTTAAAGAGCAGGATTCCTTACAGCGTTGCTTCGTGACTAACAAAGGTTGGGTTTGTGCTTCCCTTTGAGCAGCTCCTCAGCACTCCCAGTGCTGATGCAGGAACCTTTGGGCAACAAGGAGATGAGGCAGCACCCCCAAAGGCCCTGCACCCTGACACAGAGAGCCTGCCCTCTCCTTTATGGCTTTTCAAATGTGTCTGAGAGACAACCTGCAGCCTGTCCACGGTAGGCACTCCGACCCCAGGATACTCAGCCTTTATCAAGCATTCAGTGAGATAGACAGGGAGGGAGTGATCTGCCCTATGGTTCCTAGAAAAAGTTACTGAAACCACAGTGGTGAGGGGCTCAGCTCCCCAGCCCAGAGATGAGCAAACGATAGACAGCATTGACCCTGATCCACCTTTCAGTGGCTTCTCCATCAGAAGGCAAGAGTATAAAATGACACCTACCCAGCAGGGCAACACCTGCCCAGCAGGGGGACACCTGCCCAGCAGGGGGACACCTGCCCAGCAGGGGGACACCTGCCCAGCAGGATGGCTGCAAGAGTTAAACAAAACTAAGCATGCAATTCACTGAGCTCCAACCTTGGAATATGTCTGATCATCATGATAAGGGCAGCGATAACAGCAACCATATTTATTGAAAACCAGGAGCACTAGGCTCTGTCACCTGCTTGACACCCTCATAGCACGCCATGGGGCTGGCAGGATCTTAGTCCCCAGCCGGGGCTTGAACCTGTGCCCTCAGCAGTGAAAGCACAAAGTCCCAACCACCAGACTACCAGGGAATTCCATCATGCTTTTTAAATGAGAATCGGTAACGGACTCAGAGACGTTAAGTAACTTCCACAAGGTCACACGACAGTGAAATGTCGGGGCAGAACCTGAATCTAATGTTTGCCGTCCTAACCACACTGCTGCTGCTGCTTAGTCGCTTCAGTCGACTTAGGCAAGAACGCTGGAGTGGGTTGCCATTTCCTTCTCCAATGCATGAAAGTGAAAAGTGAAAGTGAAGTCGCTCAGTCGTGTCCGACTCCTAGGGACCCCATGGACTGCAGCCCACCAGGCTCCTCCGTCCATTGGATTTTCCAGGCAAGAGCACTGGAGTGGGGTGCCATTGCCTTCTCCCCTAACCACACTACTATCTACTTATTTAATGTTCATGAAAATATTGGAAGTGGATGCTATCTATGGCTCCATTTTACAGATGAGCAAACTGAGGCACTGAACAGGTGAATAACTTGTCTCAGGTCACCTGGGTCAGGAGTCTCTTTTCCACTGTCCTGCATGCCAGGCACTATGCAGAGTCCTCCACATATGGTTCCATTTGATCTTTGCAAACCATTTAAGAAAGGGATTATCACTCCATGTTATGAATCAGGACACTGAGACTTGAAGACATGCTGTAAGTTGCTTCCAGCTGTTACTGTTTTGTCTCTAAGTCGTGTCCAGCTCTTTCGTGACTCTGTGGATGGTAGCCCGCCAAGCTCCTCTGTCCATGGGATTCTCCAGGCAAGAATACCATTTCCTCCCCCGAGGCATGTTGCTGGCCCAGGGAACGAACCCATGTCTCTTGCATCTCCTGCACTGGCAGGCAGATTCTGTATCACTGGGCCACCTGGGAAGCCCCGCTTCTAGTTGCACAGCGGTGACACAGTGTTCCTGCGACCCAGGTCTGGCTGTGGCTGGCCACAGAGCCCTGAACTGCCACAAACCCAGCTGCTGCCTCCCCCTGTTCCCCGGGCCCACATCGCAAGTGGCCTCTCCTCTCCCTCCCCGGGGTCTCTTTTCCTCATCAGTCTAAAAAGCTAGAATTCTTTAGAGCTGGCCTCACACTGGGACTAAACTTTAACCTCAGGAACTCACTCAAAGGTCACAGGTCCTGAACAGAGACCTGGAGATCTGCCAGTGATTCAGCTGAACCCTGTCACCTCTGCAACTCACCACCGTCACTGGGTTCACATATTACAAAACCCACTGACATCTTCTGCTGGCCTTTGAGGCAAACAATTAAAAACTGTTCTCTCACCAAACAAGTAGAAAACTCAGAGAGAAAAGTTCAACCCTTTGAAAAGTCTTCATGTAAATGTAATCGGTCCCAGCTAAGAGATTGATCCGGAGAAGGCAATGGCACCCCACTCCAGTACTCTTGCCTGGAAAATCCCATGGTCGGATGAGCCTGGAAGGATGCAGTCCATGGGGTCACTAGGAGTCGGACAGGACTGAGCGACTTCACTTTTCACTTTCATGCTTTGGAGAAGGAAATGGCAACCCACTTCAGTGTTCTTGCCTGGAGAATCCCAGGGATGGCGGAGCCCTGGTGGGCTGCCGTCTATGAGGTCGCACAGAGTCGGACACGACTGAAGCGACTTAGCAGCAGCAGCAGCAAGACATTGATCAGTTAGCTTTATAAACTTACCTAAAAGGAACAGTTTTCTCCCTAAAACTTGGAAAAGATCAGGAAGCTCCAAGTAGATAAATGCTGAGATTCAGTCTGTATCACTTAGGGTTTGTTCAGTGAAGCAGAACCAGGGTGAGAGATCTAGATGAGGGATTTCTTATGGAACTGGACCTTGCCAACAGTGCAAGCAGAGTCAGGACTCTCCAGTCAGGGTTTCTTCACTTCCCTCTTCTAAATCCTGTGCAGATTTCTCTTGCAGGCAACCCTGATTGTGTTCTTGTGTGAGAGAAACCTCTTGTTCATGGGCGATACTTGTTGAGGGTTTTAGAAGTAAAACGGTGTGATGTCTGCAATTTGCTCTCAAATAATTTTGCAGAAAAATAATGTTTGTATATACTATGTTGGGCTTCCCAGGTGGCACTAGTGGTAAAGAACCCACTTGCCAGTGCAGGAGATGTAAGAGAAGCGGGTTTGATCCCTGGGTTGGGAAGGTCCCCTGGAGAGGGGTATGGCAACTCACTCCAGTATTCCTGCTTGGAGAATCCCGTGGACAGAGGAGCCTGGTGAGCTACAGTCCAAATGGTCGAAGAGTGGGACACGACTGAAGCGACTTAGCACACACGCATATACTATATTATGGGCTTCCCGGCTGGTGCAGTGGTAAAGAGTTCGGCTGCCAGTGCAGGAGGTGCAAGAGACCTGGGTTCATTCCCTGGGTCAGGAAGATCCCCTGGAGAAGGAAATGGCAACCTGCTCCAGCATTCTTGCCAGGATAATCCCATGGACAGGGAGCCTAGCGGGCTACAGTCCGTGGGGTTGCAGAGAGTCGGACACGGCTGAGCACGTGCACACACATTATATTAATACGCACAGTACCTGCGACATGATACATGGTCTCAGAGACAGGAACAGGAGACGTGGCAAAATGTCCATTAGGAGAACACGGCTGAGAGGTGAAAACGGCATTCCTGGTGTTCACGGAACGTCCTTTTCCAACATGTTTGCAGTTTGAGATTTTCACAATAGAAAGTTGAAATTTTTCAAAAGTGCCTGAATGAATGCATGGACCAAGAAAATGCCACATATACACACAGTGGAATATTATTTGCCCTTTAAAAGGAAGGAAATCCTGCAAAGTGCAGAAACCTGGGTGAACCTTGAGGACATTGTGCCAAGTGAAAGAAGCCGTTACAGTACAGATATCCACCTGTACGGACGATCCACCTGTGACAGGACAGATGTCCACCTGTACGGATGATCCACCTGTGACAGGACAGATGTCCACCTGTACAGACGAGCCACCTGTGACAGGACAGATGTCCACCTGTATGGACGAGCCACCTGTGACAGGACAGATGTCCACCTGTACGGACGATCCACCTGTGACAGGACAGATATCCACCTGTACGGACGATCCACCTGTATGATCCATAGAGGCATGATCCACCTGTGACAGCTTTAACATAATTAAGCTCACAGAGCAAAGGACAGGATGGTGGTGGCCAGCTGCTGAAGGGTGTGCCCCTTATGTAAGACGAGTAACTTCCTGAATGTGCTGTACAGCATGGAGTCTAGAGATAACAGCAATGCCTTACACACTGAAATTCTGGTGAGAGGGTGGATCTCACGTGAAGTGTTCTTATCGCAATAAAATTCAAAAACAAGTTTTTAACCCAACCCACCGCAAAACCATCCACAACAGTAGAACTGTTTTGAGTTTCCACCTGGCTTCCTGGGAAGATAAGCCCTTTAAGGAATACAGTGGCCCTCCCTGTCTTTGCTGAGTCAGTTCAGGGTTAGACATTTCACCTTTGGCAGGGTGCTGACTCCATAACTTACAAGATACTGGGTACAACATTATCTGCTTTTGATTTAATACACGTGTTGGAATGCACTTTACTTACACACACACCCGTGGTCTTGTCCCCGTTGACACTGATCTCATCCATGAACTTGATGCCTCACTTGCCCCTGTTGTCAAGTCACACTTTAACCGGAAGGTCGCACACCTCCTTGGCCTCCCTGAACCTCCCACAGGAGGTCAGGAGTAACTCCGCCAGGCCTGATTCCCTCTGTGGGTCTCGTCCTCCTGCGGACTGGCTGGAGCAAGCGGCGGAAAGGGAGGGAATCAGCTGGGTGAGGGAGGCAGCGGTGCTGTGGACCCGGCCTGGGGGCTCGGCCACCCGGCGGCCCGCGGCCCCTCTCCCTCTGCTGTCCCCAGGGCGGCAGGACGTCTGCCGCACAAAGGCTCGCGGAGGGCACGCAGCCCAGGGGCAGCCGCAGTCGATGATTAACTCAACCCCGGCCGCAGCGCGCACTTCATGACCTCTCCTCCGCGCCCAGCGGAAAACAAGTTCTAGCACTCGGAACTGAAATCCTTCAACCCCAAACCTTTTACAGAGCCTTCATAGCAGGAAGAAACTGCTGCTCTGAAAAACGCACATCCAAGCAGAAGTGATAAACATGTTTTACGTCCCAACACTTCACCTGTAAGAGACAAGGAAAGAGGAGCGGGAACACACAAAACAAGCAATAAACATGAGTTTAAACTTCTGAAACACCTCAAGCATAGGAAAAGCAGTCACCGCCCAGCTTTGTCAGATCTCAACATTGTCGTTTAGGCCCTAATACTTTTCTGAGAAATAAAATAATACAGATAGAGTTGAATTGTTTCCCTCTTTGGGCTTCGCCAGTGGCTCAGGGGTAAAGAATGAGCTTGCAATGCAGAAGATGTGGGTTCGATCTCTGGGTGGGGAAGATACCCTGGAGGAGGAAATGGAACCCCACTCCAATACTTTTGCTTAGAAAATCCCATGGACGGGGGAGCCTGGTGGGCTGCAGTCCATGGGGTCTCGAAGAGTCGGACACGACTGAGCGACTTCACTTTCACTTTTCACTTTCATGCACTGGAGAAGGAAATGGCAACCCACTCCAGTGTTGTTTCCTGGAGAATCCCAGGGACGGGGAGCCTGGTGGGCTGCCGTCTATGGGGTCACACAGAGTCGGACACGACTGAAGTGACTTAGCAGCAGCAGCAGCAGCAGGGGTAAAGAATGCGCTTGCAATGCAGAAGATGTGGGTTCGATCTCTGGGTTGGGAAGATGCCCTGGAGGAGGAAATGGAACCCCACCCCAGCACTCTTGCCTGGAGAATCCCATGGACAGAGGAGCCTGGTGGGCTACAGTCCACAGGGCCACAAAGAGTTGGACGTGACTTAGCTACTAAACAATAACGAGTCCCTCCTTCCTCTTTTCTCAGAAATAGTGGCTCTCCTGACTTTCAGTTCAGCCGCTCAGTCGTGTTTGACTCTTCGGGACCCCATGAATCGCAGCACGCCAGGCCTCCCTGTCCATCACCAACTCCAGGAGTTCACTCAGACTCACGTCCATCAAGTAGGTGATACCATCCAGCCATCTCATCCTCTGTCATCTCCTTTTCCTGACTTTGGTATGCATTATTCCCAAACATGTTTTATGATCACCACCTATCCCATGGATGGAGGAGCCTGGTAGGCTGCAGTCCATGGGGTCGCTAAGAGTCAGACACGACTGAGCAACTTCACTTTCACTTTTCACTTTCATGCATTGGTGAAGGAAATGGCGACCCACTCCAGTGTTCCTGCCTGGAGAATCCCAGGGATGGGGGAGCCTGGTGGGCTGCGGTCTATGGGGTTGCACAGAGTCGGACATGCCTGAAGCGACTTAGCAGTAGCAGTATGCACATATTATAATATATGGCACTGTTTCACGTGTCTTTCTGTAATTTGCTCTTTATTCAACAAGATGCTCTTGAGATCTTGCCTTGCTGATACAGTTCCTTTGGGCTCCAGCTCACTTACTATGAATGACTTTGCTGAATGACTTTGTCCCGATCTGTTTGCCCATCATCTCGCTGCGGGGCCTTCGGCTTGTGTGCAGTTCTCACGCTCTCACGTCGCCCTGCCCTCAAGGTCCGCGCTAGGTGCGAGGGCTCCTCCCGGACGTCACTGCGCTGCTGGGCACTGGGCTGCACTCGCGCTTTCCGATTAGACCTCGTCAGATGCCTCCGCCAGGTGGGAGCAGTCCCGGCCCCTGCTCATCCTCTGTGACGTTGCTGCTGCTGCGAATTTCAGCACGATCTTATTCCAGATATTTGGTCCACACTCAACCCAGGGGACCAAACCCCTGAATTAAAGTGAGTACCTATAATTCCCTGGGGAAAAACACTCTTATAAACATGTAACTCAAAATAGCATCACTTTTATCCCTTATTCCTTATACCTATATTTATATTTTATATAAAATGTACTTAACTCTGAAATAAAGTAACAGCCTTCTAATATAAATGTCAACATCATGCTAATAATAATTTTAAAATAACAGCTAATATATATTGAGTATGGACTGGGCATTAGGAGTTTTCTGCATTCAGTAAATGCAATACCTCACTGTGACACCCTTACTTAGACACGATCATTATTATCCCAATCTTGTCAAGGACCTGTTGTTCATTGTTGCCGTTTGGCCGTTCAGTCACGTCTGACTCTGTGACCCCGTGGACTGTAATGCACCAGGCCTCCCTGTCCATCACCAACTCCTGGAGTTTGCTCCAATTCATGTCCATCGAGTCAGTGATGCCATCCAACTATCTCATCCTCTGTCATCCCCGTCTCCTCCTGCCTTCAATCTTTAGTGAATCAGCTCTTCGCATCAGGTGGCCAAAGTATTGGAGCTTCAGCTTCAGCATCAGTGCTTCCAGTGAATATTGAGGGTCAGTTTCTTTTAGGATTGACTGGTTGGATCTCCTTGCAGTCCAAGGGACTCTCACGAGTCTTAAGCAACTTGGCCAGAGCCATATGGCAAGGAATTGGTGAACACAGGATTTGAATCACCTCTCTAAGCTGCATAGCCTCAGAAAATTTATTTCTTTTGCCTCCATTTCCTCACCTGTAAAAAGCAGGAAAATCATCACACTTGTCTGCTAAGGATGGATCTGATGATACAGTACAGGTAACGCATAACAGTCTCAAGTGCATGGAAAGCCCTTAAACAATGATTAGCTATCATTATTTTTCTGTTTATTAACTCTGCTGTTTAAGAATGTTATAAATAATCTTAATCTTAAAATGAAAAGCTAAAATTGGGGGCCTCTGCTGTCACAAGTATCTCATTCTAAGGGCTTCAAATAATTCTGACCACCATTGTCTCTGCTCAGTCTGTCTTTATCAGTGCAAGATGGTGCTCACTTTGCATCTGGCTTACAAGCAGCCTCACTAGTTATTCTGAGCACCGTTACTGTTAAAATCTACAGGAATAAGCAATGCAATTGAATGTGTACACCCAGTTCAAAAGAAGGAGAAATGACCGAATAATCACCTAAGCCTCCAGAGAGGAATGGTAAAGAGGTTTTGCTTCATCAACAACCTTACGTTATAATTAGAAAAATGTTGCTGACCTCTGAAGAACTAGCCAGTATACAAGATATTCGAATATATTTGAATCATAGGATTTCAGGTCTAGAATAGCTTCAGAGATGACCCCATCTCGGAGATTTAGACCATACGCTGGCACATGAAAGGCTCCAGGAAATCCTGTAATGATCTTTAAATCAGTTTCCTTTTCTTGGCTCTCACATCCCTCACTGACTGGATCTCAGCATCCTTCCGTTGTCAAGAACCCCTGCCCATCCTTGGGGACCAGCATCCCACAGACCTCGTTCCCCTTAGGGCTCATTGAGCTAAAGAAACTATTTTACACACGAGGAGACAGACCCAGAGGCGACAGGGCAGCTGAAGGATGGGGCTCACCAGCCCAGGGTGCAGCCTTTCCACGTCATCCCACGCATTTCCCTTTTGGAAAGATAAGAGCTCCTTACCTAACCCTGCCACCATCCCACTGCCAGGAAAAAGCAAGCCACAGATCTCAGCATCTGTGCTTACAGTCAAATGCTTTCCCCTGCTCTCCTACACAAATGGTGGTGGTGGTGTTTAGTGGCTAAGTTGTGTCCAGCTCTTTTGCAACCCCATGGACTGTATAGTCTGCCAGTCTCCTCTGTCCATGGGATTTCCCAGGCAAGAAGACTGGAGTTGGTTGCCATTTCCTTCTCCAGGGGATCTTCCCGACCCAGGGATCAAACCCATGGCTCTTACATCTCCTGTATTGCCTGCGGATTCTTTACCACTAGCGCCACCTGGGAAGCCCAATGATATTATGGCTACCATCTATTGACACCTATTAAGTGCTGAGTTAAATAGCTTAAATTATTACTGTAATTCTTATAGCCTGTGATCAATACCCCCATTAACAGAGGTTTAATAAGAAAACCAGCGGAGCAGGGACTTGCCTCTTTGAAAGCCCTGGTCCTTCTAATTATGGCAGTAAACTAAAAAAAATTCCATCTCAATTTACAGGTGCTGGAAAGACTCCGAGATAGAGTAAGCCAGTCTCAAGGTCTCACGAAAGTTGCAGGCACAGCCTGGCCCTTGCTCTAAACTTCTACTTTTCCAGCACAACAGGGAATGTCTGAGCCATCTACACGGTCTCCCAGGCCGGTTTGTAGCATCCCAAGGGGGAAGCAACTCGGTTTTGGTGGCAGAGCTAGGCTCGCACCCCGGGGCCACCCCGGCCTGGTGAGGTGCCCCCAGGGACGTTAGGGATCCTTCCTGAGATGCGGTTTCCTTGTCTGCAAAGGGCACAGGTTGTGTGACGCTTGGCACACGACTGACCTTTAGCGAATGGCCACTGTTTCCGCGGTCCTCCCCCACTGGATCCCCCACGGCTGCCGCCGACAGCGTTCGGGCCCACTGACACGTGCCCCTCACCGCGTGGGCACCGCGGACGCAGGCGCCTCTTCAGTCCCTCGGTCTCGACCAGCTGCAGGCGGGGCACTCCGCCACCTGTGCCCTTGGTGCCTACAGAGGCCTGACGAAAGGCGTGACTCGGACGCCCTCAGCGACCCCCCAGGCCGAGCGCACCCCAGCCCGAGCTCACCGCCGCGGCCTCCCGCCTGCGGAGGGGAGGCTGTCCGGCAGCTTCGGAAGATCCAGGCGAAGCTCAGCGGCCGGCCGGCGCTGATCCCGGGTCTTCGGGAGCCGCCTGCCTGGGATGTTCAAAGAATCCGCTCAGTCTCACGTTTTAACGTTGTCCGCCCTGTAAGACTGGTCCCCTGTGCTCTCAATTCACTCAGCCTAGAGCTTGGGACAAACAGCATCACGTTCATCACGTCTGCATCTTTAGGTGAGACTTCACGCAGCTTTTGGGCTGTTAATTTTTTTTAATTTGTATTTTGTTTTTTAATTGAAGGATGATTGCTTTACAATGTTGTGTTGATTTCTGCCACACAACAATGCTAACCGGCCATAACTCTATATAAATAGACAGCCATAACCACACACACACACACACATCCCCTCCCTCTTGAGCCTCTCTTCCACCGCTGTCCCATCCCATCCCTCTAGGTCGACACAGAGCACCAGGCTGGGCTCCCTGTGTTATGTAACAGCTTTCCACCAGCTAGCTGTTTTACACACGGTGGGGTATATACGGGCTTCGCAGGTGGCGCTAGTGGTGAGGAATCCACCTGCCAATGCAGGAGACCTGAGAGATACGGTCCAATCCCTGGGTCAGGGAGACCCCCTGGGGGAGGGCATGGCAACAACTCCAGTATTCTTATCTGGAGAATCCCATGGACAGAGGGGCCTGGGGCGCTACAGTCCTGGGGGCACAAAGAATTGGACACAACTGAAGTGACTACGCACACATGCACACACAGACTAAGCGCAGTGAATCCTCACATTCACTTATCAGGGCTTCTGCTCAGAGAAGTCAGGTAAGGTACCTAAGGACGCAGCTGGTCAGCAAGGCTCCTGGGGTTTGGATCCCGGTCCACGTTATACAGAGCTTGAGCTCTTGAACCACATGGCACGGCCAGCAGCAGCGTCTCAGGGAGTCCATCATGGGCTGGGCTCTCATGGTCTGTACTGATGAAACAGCATAATGGAACCCCATTAAATCATGGCCCACGCGGTTTAGTCCCAGAAAGCACTACAGGAAACACAATCTGCTGTTAAAAATGAATTTCAGATTTTTACATAAATGTCTCTACTATAATTAGGGAGTTCAGTCAAGCAGGGAAGACAGATGTGAAGTTGAGTTTGGCCGCGTAGATGCTGCAGTGTGGAGCAGACAGGAACTGGCAGGCAGAGAGGAGGAAGAGATAAATCCCATGTGCCAGAGGCAGCAGACATTCCAGCAAGACCCTACCCATCTGCCCACTCCTCTCTACCTTGCTGACCTCACCACCCGCTTGCTTTCAATTCTTTTTATGTCCCGCTGCTAGATTCAAGTTCGCGGCAGAACACACACCCTCTCAACAGCATCCCAAGCAGGGAGGCAGAGGAAGAGATTCTTCCTGTAAAAATAAGCACTCAGCAGACGTTCCCAACCATATACCCACTGGTCAGGCTGAGTCATCTGCCCATCCCCAGACCCCTGAGCGACTGCCTATAAGGACTTCAGGTACCCTGCATCCCCTGACCAGTTTCAGCCAATGGAGGACCACTGCAGAAGGTCCTTGTGAGAAAAGACAGTGATGGAGCAGGGGAATATCCCCCAGAGGATGTCTTCCCTGGGCATGCCCTCAGGCTGACTGTGGGTTTCTCTCCTCTCAAGAGGGTCCCCCCGACTCGCATGCTAAGTTGCTTCCGTCATGTCCAACTCACTGCAATGCTAGGGACCGCAGCCCGCCAGGCTCCTCCGTCCAGGGGATTCTCCAGGCAAGAACACTGGAGTGGGTTGCATTTCCTTCCCCAGAGGATCTTCCTGACCCAGGGTCGAACCTGTGTGTCTTACATCTCCTGCTTGGCAGGTGGGTTCTTTACCACAAGTGCCACCTGGGAACTGCCCCCCCCAACCCCTGCCGCCACTTGACTCTCCTAAATTCTGTGATGACTCTCCTGATGCCTTTGGCCTAGGGAAGGTACCGCTCTGTTGCTACTAGCCTGTAATTGCTTCACTATCCCTTGGAGTCACATATGTTCACACCTCTATAAATATTCTATTTGAAATAACCCCTCCTAAATCACTTTGTACCATCTGTTGCTTCTTGGGGTCCTGATTTTCTACAACTTGTCATTACCAAAAAAGAATCATGATTTAGACCAATCCTGTTTTGTTACTGAATCCAAGCTCGGTCTGCTTGCCACATAACAGCCAATAATCAGGTTATAAGGTATTGAGGCATGGAATAGTGACTTTATTTGGAAGACCAGCCATCTGAAAAGACAGTGGAGGAGTGTCCTAGAGTACCACCTTATGGGGGTCTGGATGCAAGGATCTTTTATAGAACAGAGACGGGGAGGAGGTGAGGAGGTTAAGTAAAAAGCCCGTAAGTCTTGTGGAATATCTCCCGGCTTGGCCAGCATCAGGAGGGGATGTGTTCATTTTTTTCTTCTCTGCATCTGTTCACAGGTGGGCAGGGTCAGAATGTCTCCCCCGGAGCTGAATAAAGGCACTTTAGTTGAACATTCCGGCAGAGAGGCCATTCAGAAGTTATAATAACAAAAGCTATGGAGAGCTAAGTTTAAAGAAAAAGAAGCAGACGGACGAGGAGTCAGATTCTGTCCTGTCCTGTCACAGCTTCACCCCCGGGTTCTTTTACTTGTTTGGCTGCGGGGTCTTCCTCGCTGCACAGGCGTTTCTCTAGCTGTGGCCAGTGGGGTGACTCTTTAGCTGTGGTGGGTGGGCTTCTCACTGCAGGTGGTTTCTGTCAGCGTGTTTCCCCTAACAGAAGTTGCAAGGTATTTTTTCTCTGTTTGTTGGTACTTTCCTTTCTTGACAGCTAGCATGATGGGGTGGGGGGTGGGGGGGTCATGGCTTCACGGTCAGAATTGCTGCAGGAAAAGGTAAGAAGTGGGACCAGCCAAAGGCAGAGGAGGGGGCGGAGACGGAAAAGGCAAGAGAGAGCGGCTGGGCAGAGTCTCTGGGTAACGTGCAGATCCTGGTCAGCAGGAGTGCCTGGGTCCTGAGACCGCACGTCTAACAGCTGCCTCACTGCGGTCCAAACTGGCGGTCCCCGGACTCAGCAAATGTCCTGTCTTGATCTACTCAGCTTCGAGTCAGAACCAAGACCTGGCCGTCCTGGGCGTTGCCTTGGCAGGGAGAGGCTCCCGCCCAAGTTCATGCAAATCACACATCACTGGACCCAAACACCCCCACACCCAGCTTTCTGACTCCAGTCCCGCTGGAGAACTTGCATTTCTAACAAGGCCCCCAGGTGCTACAAATGATGCCTGACATTTTGAGAACCAGAGCTCTTAATTAGTAGAACTTTTTCTCCGCTATTTTATAGCATTAAGTGGGGGCTTCCCAGGTGGCGCTAGTGGTAAAGAACCTGCCTGTCGATGCAAGAGACGTAAGAGATGCAGGTTATATCCCTGGGTCGAATAGATCCCCTGGAGGAGGGCATGGCAACCCACTCCAGTACTCTTGCCTGGAGAACCCCATGGACAAAGGAGCCTGGTGAGCTACAGTCCATGGGGTCGCAAAGAGTCGGAAACAACTGAAGCGACTTAGCAGCAGCAGCAGCATTAAGTGACCAAGACCAGTGTTATTTATCCTAGATGCTAACGATTCAAAGTGTTGATAAAGAAAAAGACAAATATTGATTGTTTCCCAAAGCCCCCAGCTGAAGGCGCCCTAGGCCCTGACCATCTAAAATACAGTCTAACTCCACCACCTCCTGGCGATCTTAGGAAGTGCAAACCATGTCGTCCTATTTGAAAATGGCTCGCTGCAAATTAACCTTGGTAAACACATTAGATGGGAGACAGTAACCACCATCCTCCTCGCCTTTATTGAGGACATAAAGATGATTTGTGTAGTTAAGAAGTCGTCCCTTAGTTGACACCTAAATGGGGCCAGGCACACGAAGATAAAAGCAGCGATAGCTAAATATCGCTTGTACGGCGCAAAGCATCTGCGCTTCGGCAGTGCTTGGTTAGGACCTGTACTGTTCCTGAGCTTCCTGTAGGAGCCAGGCGAGGGGAATTTAAGGAGCTTGCTCAAAGTCACTCAGCAAAATGTGGTGGAGACAGAATGCAAAGCAGGTAATGTGCCTCCCTAGTCGCCTGCCCTAAATCTCCATTCTATGCTCCCTCCCAAAAAACAGCTGGAGGAAGTCAGGGAAAGCCGCTCAGTCGTGTCCGACTCTTTGGGGCCCCATGGACTATACAGTTCATGGAATTCTCCAGGCCAGAACACTGGAGTGAAGTCCCCAATAAATATGTTTTAGGTTAGTTAACTCACCCCTCCCAGAAAAGTAGCCCTGGAATATGCTTCAGGCACGTTTTCCATCCCTTTCATTTCACACACAGTAAACAGCCAGGGGCACAGACAGGTGAGGCGACGCCTGAGGCCACACAGCTCCTCGACAGGCCAGCAAGGCCACCTGAGCTTCTTCAGCCTTTCACCCTTGAGGGGGAATTGCCACATCTCTTGCACAGGTGGTGTCCCATGGGAAAAGCAGGACTGTGACTAGACCCCCAGTTTTGGACAATTAGGGGCTCTGATTATATTTGAGGACTATGATTCTAGGAATAAAAACTCATTAAAAATATAATCTAGGGACCACCACATTCTCCTCTACCTTTTAAAACATTATTTTGTAGCCATTCCAGCTATTAAAATTTTTGACATGCACTTGCTTGCTTGCTTGCTTGCTTACTAAGTCACTTCATCTATGTCCGACTCTGTGCGACCCCATAGACAGCAGCCCAGCAGGCTCCCCCATCCCTGGGATTCTTCAGGCAAGAACACTGGAGTGGGTTTGACATGCACTAGCTGAAGCGACTTAGCAGCAACAGCAGCAGCTGGATGATTATTCAGGTAGTGATTTTCCTGTAACCCCTTTTCATTTGTCCTTGTCCAAAGTAATATCTGTCAAAGCATGTGTGTGGAGTTACTTGATAAATCTATTGTTTGATTTAGTTGTTTAGAATACACAGAATTTATATCTGTAAAGCCGAGAAGCATCTTTCTCTCCATCCCATCATATTTGGGGGATGTGACTGAGTCCTCAGGAGCCCTGGGACCTGATTCTTCTCCTGGCAGTGACACCTGCGTTTGTGTGATGGGGGGCAGGTGACTAACATTAGTGAACCCGTTTTATCATCTGAAAAGTGGGGTTATCAATTCTCATCTCATATAATTATTGGGACTAAATGAGATAGTCCAGAATTTGACAAGATGCCCCATTCATAGGGGGCTTCCCAGGTGGCGCTAGTGGTAAAGACCCTGCCTGCCAGTTCAGGTACGTGAGAGATACAGGTTCGATCCCTGGGTGGGGAAGATCCCATGGAGGAGGGCACAGCAACCCACTCCAGGGTTCTTGCCTGAGGAATCCCATGGACAGAGGAGTCTGGTGAGCTATAGTCCATGGGGTTGCAAAGAGTTGGACACGACTGAGCAACTAGCATGCACCCATGCACCCATTCATAGCAAGTATCCAGTCAATGCCAACTATTATAAAAAGCCGTCAACACTGTTCTTAGGAGCATCATACGGCAGCTTTTCAAAACGAAGAACCGTGAATCTCAAGGCTAGTCATAAAATGTGGCATTTCATCGTTTTCTTTGAGAATATAGACCTTTCTTTGGAAGAGGGACTTGTTACCCATTTAACAGGTGGACACACGGAGACTCAAGAAAAAGTCATTCTCATCAATTCCCTACAGTGTTTACAGGACTCAGTCGGCAGAAGGGCCTTTCTAAATCTTGAAATTAGTAGGAGATTTTCATTTTTATTTTATAAATATGTAGCTTGGGAGTTTATGCTGTTAAAAAGGTGCATCCTTCTTCCATATCAGGAAATAAACAAGCCATGAATTCTTAATGCTGCGTCCTAAAAAGACTGAGAATGGTCTCCTCTGTGATTCATGGAGGACAGTCATGACTTCAAGAATAAATTGCTCGCATGGAGAACCCACTTAGAATTCATAAATTCATCCATCTTTTCAGGAGGAGGAAATTCAATTTGACCATATTCTTTGAGCTGCTTATGCTGTAGACATAAAAATAAAGCAGCTTTCCAATTTAGAGGGGGCCTTATTACCCAGAGTGTTCAAGTGATTATATGCAAACCGAAAAGCTGGAATTAGTAAAGCAGATTCAGATTCAAGCTCCAGATCCCGTTCAGTGGGGGACCTTGTTCTCTGGTTGAGAGAAGGTTGAGTGAAGGGGGTGGTTCCGGTCGAAACCAGGAGAGCACACTCCACTTCTTTCCTGCCCACAGCCGCTTATGCAGTGGCGTTCCAGACTTGCGAGCCCGCCGGAGGAAGAGGGAGACGATCGTGCAATTGACAGAATACTGTTCTGCACACACGTCTGATTTAACACCATGCTCTGTGGTCTCTGCTTGTCCGTATTATTTGCTCTTCTCTGGTTAGAAACGCCCGGGCGAATGAATAAAGCTGCATGCTCGTTGGTGGTGGTGGGTCGCCAAGCTGTGTCAGCCTCCGCGCCCCAACAGAGGGCAGCTCGCCAGGCTCCCTAACATTGCAGGTGCCCAGGCGCTCTCAACCCCAGCAAAACAGGACAAGCCAGAGCCTACCAGGGCCCCCGACTCCAGGCTTACCCTGGATACAGGTTGAAAGTACTTGAGTAGCCCGAGAATAATACAAAGCTCCTCCTCGCAGCCTCACCCGGGACTTACGGCAACTTGGTTGCTGGGGAACCGCGGAGCCAGCAGGCGTGGTGGGGGATGCTCCCGGACCTCGGCCAAGCCATTGGTCTATTTACAGTTTGACTCCAATTGCCTGCATTTCTTCAGGCCTTTTCTGTAACCTGCCCGAACTTTTCTGAACATACATTCTGTCAGCTGAGGAGAAGAAATCGTTCTACTAATGATTCTGAAAATCAATATTGTGGCTCACCAGAAATATTTTTTAATTGGGCCATGATAAAATACAGTAGAATATAATTGAAATAGAACATACCACATAGAGTAAGGAAGAGTGTTTGTTTGTTTGTTTTTCCCAGATGTGTGTGTATCTCAATGTTTGAGGTGTGCCATGGAAACACATCACTTTCACAGACACTGTTGGTTCCCCACCTCTTTGCAAACAGAACCCTGTTTGTTTTTCCAGACAGCAGTGCCTCCGGCCCCAGGGAGGGAGCCATGCTTGCCTCAAGCCAGTCACCACATGTGGCAACGCATTACAATTTGCCGGTGATCTGTCTGCAGGTGAGGGGCTCTTGGAACTAGTTTTCTCCCTGAGTCTGAATATTCATTGGAAGGACTGATGCTGACCCTGAAACTCCAATACTTTGGCCACCTGATTCGAAAACTGATTCATTTGAAAAGACCCTGATGCTGGGAAAGATTGGAGGCAGGAGGAGAAGGGGACGACAGAGGATGAGATGGTTGGATGGCATCACCGACTCAATGGACATGCGTTTGAGCAAGCTCTGGGAGATGGTAATGGACAGGGAAGCCTGGCGTGCTGCAGTCCATGGGGTCACAAAGAGCCAGACATGACTGAGCGACTAAACTGAGCTGAGTCTGAAAGAGCCACACAAAGATGTTGCCCTGTCCTACTGGAAGCTTCCACGCAGGAGGTGATGCTCAGATCAGGGTAACTGGAAGAGAGGCCAGGGGTGAAAGTCAGCATTTCAAGGACAGTTCAACGGAAAGTGAAACTTTCCTTGATGACTTTATTAAAGCAGTATCATCCCTGGGGATGCAAATCTGTGTACTTATGTCATAAACAAGTGTTGCTGCTGCTGCTGCTAAGTCGCTTCAGTCGTGTCCGACTCTGTGCGACCCCATAAACGGCAGCCCACCAGGCTCCCCCGTTCCTGGGATTCTCCAGGCAAGAACACTGGAGTGGGTGCCATTTCCTTCTCCAATGCATGAAAGTGAAAAGTGAAAGTGAAGTCACTCAGTTGTGTCCGACTCTTGGTGACCCCATGGACTGCAGCCTACCAGGCTCCTCTGTCCATGGGACTTTCCAGGCAAGAAAATCCCACCCCACTGGAGTGGGGCGCCATTGCCTTCTCCAATCAACAAGTGCTTAGGGTCTAAGCACTGTTTATTGGACATTCTGCTTCTTGTGGATAAAACAGTTTCCTGCAGAAACATGAACCATTCAGGCAAAGGGGAGAAATAAGTCATGAGAAAAATCTGAACAGACTCTAGAGTACCAGCTTCCTTGACTTGACAGTGTTGCAATCTTTTCTGCCTTTGCTGAAATTACCAGACTAGATCTTCCAGAAGCTTGGTCCCCGAAGCTCCTTCAGGTTTAAAGAGCTGGGATCATATGTTATCACCTAGAAATGCATGTCTTTGCCTCTTTGTATCTCTGATAACTCTTCACAAACTTTTAAGATTATTCCACAAGCATTTGTTTTCCTGAGGGTCCTGGATGATGGGGCATGGGATGTCAGGATGCCTGAGACACAGTCCCAACCCTCACGGGGCTCACGGTCTAGTGGAGAGATGGGCATGGAAAGAAAAAGCCGCAAATATAGCCTGGCAAGTGCAGAAAGTCCCAGCTGAGCAGAGAAATGGGCTGCTCTTAATTCAGTTGCCTCAAGAATTTTGGTATAAAGCAGAAATTGTCAGAAGTGAAGGGGTTGTTACACTTCAGTTCCCATTATCAAGTTCTATTCTTGATAATGTTAAGAGATGAATGAAGACATTTTTCCAGGTGACTTTGAGGTTCAAAAGGGGGAGAAGAATAAGCAAAGTATTTGGATAAAAGGAAAAGGATGTTGGAGATTTCAGGAAATTATCAAGGCTTTAACAAGTGACTTCAGAGCAAAAGTTTTTGCTCTTTAAAAAAAAAAAATCCCTCAAGGCAAGAATATCTAAAGTCTGGCTATTAGCTTGAATTGAGGGCCAAGGGGAAATCTGAGATTGGCAACCATAAATTACAAATAGATCCTTCCAGATTCTTATTTTGCCCTTATCATTCATTCACTTGTCCGTGCCCTTATCATGAACAAGTTGCCTTGTTCACTAGTTTGACAAGCAGATTTTTTTTAAGCTGTCTTTTGCTAAGGCTTTCCCCCACCCCCCCACCCGAAGAAATTTAACTAAATTTTCACTGAAGCACCAACTCCCTTTATTTTCATCCTGACGTGTGGGCTAAAGCACTTCAGTCGTGTTTTTCCCTTTGTGACCTTATGGACTGTAGCCCCCCAGGCTCCTCTGTCCATGGGGCTCTCCAGGCAGGAACACTGGAGTGGGCTGCCATGCCCCCTCCAGAAATTGTCATGAAATGCCATGTCAGAAATGCCATGCCCCCATTCCAGAGCCAGGGATGAACCCACACCCCTTTCATCTTCTGCATTGTCCAGTGGGCTCTCTACCACTGGCGCCACCTGGGAGACCCCTGATCCCGCTAGTTTACTGAATTATTTATCATTTATGTCAGTGATCACTAACAGGTACTACTCGTGTCAGCAGGTGTGGGGACAAACGTAATTGAGTCCTATAAATGTAAAATCCAGCAGGAAGAAGAACAGGAAACCCCCGGACCATGAAATAACCAACTCCCACGAGCCCTGGGATGCGGAGGGCATCTGAGTGTGTTTTCTAGGCTCTGTGTGTGCAATAAAAGAACCATTTATTTACAGAGGCAATGGAGGAAAAGTTAATCCAGAGGTAAATAACAAGATATATTTTGCTTTGGTCAATCATTCTGTTATCTGGGCTTTGAAACATACTACCCTGAAACAGATACAGTGGTTTGTGGACTGGAATGCAGCTTGATATTCTTGTTTTAAAAGACTTGCCTGACTTTAATCGGTACCTTCCGTCACTAGCCCAGTAGCTGACCAGCGATACCATTGGTCTTCAGGACTACCTTCTCCAGAAATGTCTCATCCAGGCCACTCGGGGGCCTGACCTCTCCTGGGGCATCTCTTAGATTTCCGCCCCTCCACCCGCACGCTGCCTCCAAGGCCAGCCTGTGTGGGTGATGTTCACACACGGCGGGCGCGGTGCTGTGTGCGCCTTGGCGCCCCGCTGAGTGTGGCCAACGGGGACTCATTCACGTGTGTTCGTCGTGACCGACTCTGTGTAACCCTGTGGACTGTAGCCCTCCAGGCTCTTCTGCCCTTGGGATTTTCCAGGAAAGAATACTGGAGTGGATTGTCACTTCCTCCTCCAGGGGAATCTTCCTGGGATTCCCAGGGATCCCAAGACCCAGGGATTGAACCCACGTCTCTGGTGTCTCCTGCGTTGGCAGGCAGATTCTTTACCGCTGAGCCACCTGGGAAGCCCTCAGTGGGATACCAGCCAGGACATTAGGGACAAGGGACAGATGAGGTGGCCTCAGGCTGGGCATGTCCCTCAGGAGGAAGTCACTGTTCTTCTTAAAGCCACCAGCTTTCTCCCGCCATCTCTTTCTTTCTGGGCCCAGGGCTGCTACCCCTTGGGTTTCCAGGCTGAGACCCACCCACACCTTGGGGATGAATCTCTCGGGAGATACAGTTCCCCTGAATCGTCCTCATTTGACCGTGCCACCTGGAGCCT
This sequence comes from Bos mutus, assembly GCF_027580195.1. Taxonomy (NCBI): domain Eukaryota; kingdom Metazoa; phylum Chordata; class Mammalia; order Artiodactyla; family Bovidae; genus Bos; species Bos mutus. The sequence continues at coordinate 15,545,833 of NC_091629.1, forward strand.
TCCAACCCTGACTGGTGCCCCCCTGGAGGGCTCCTGGATTCTGGCCATGGCCGTAAGATACCAAAGACATGGGAAGACAGTCGGTGGAGGGGAGACCCAGTTACTGACACACCTGCCTTTTAGGAGGAGGAACTGCCAGGACTGGCAAGTTGCTCTTCCCAACAGCAACTTGGTGGCAAGGGTGTGGGATTGTTTGAGAAACTCCCGACAACACATGCTCTCCAAACAGCTGTTCCTGGCTTTTAAACAAGGCAGTGTCCTTTTATGAGAGTTTGCACACTGTAACTTAGGGAAAAAAGCAGGATTCCCAGGAAATCGGCAGCAATAAATGATAACACAAGAGGGCGGGGAAAACTGTAGGTTCCGGTTTTCAAAACTTCTCTTCTTTTGGAAACTTGGAGCCGCGTTTCCAGCGCACTGAATCACGAGAGTAGCACCAACGGCAGTAAATTAACCATTGCAAACCTTCATGCAGTGCTTCCTGGGCCCCAGGCAGGAGCGCCAAGCTCCCTGGGCTCTTAATCTTCACCAACTGCCCCGAGAGTCGCTGTGACCGATCTTCGTACTTTAGAGATGAGGAATTTGCAGGCAATAGGAGAGCAGTGAGACACAGTCGGTCCCACAGCTGGCAAAAGGCAAAGTGGATTCAAACCCAGGTCTGTCTGATTCCAGCACTGCCCGGGGCTGCCAAGGACTGGTGGGGAGGCAGACACCGGCTCAAATGCTGTCTTTGCTACTGAGTGCTTCGGTTGCCTCGGGCAAGTCACCAAGACCCAGGATCCATGTTTATACAATAAAGCCAATATTATGTGCATCCCAGGACTGCTGTCTAGATGGACCCAGGTCCTTTCTGCCCCCTACAGAGACCCCTGCCACAGAGTGGACACTCTAGAACCTGCAGGAGAAGGGCAGGGAGTTGGAATTGCAAGGTCATCTCTTTGCAGATTTGCTTTTGTGAGTTTTCATTTGGCCAACTCACCTAGGGCTCCAGTTGGGGAATAATGATGCAGGTGGCCCAGTGCTGAAGAATCTGCCTGCAATGCAGGAGACACAAGTTCGATCCCTGGGTCAGGAAGATCCCCTGGAGGAGGAAATGACAACTACTCTAGTGTTCTTGCCTGGGAAATCCCATGGACAGAAGAGTCTGGCGGGCTACAGTCCATGGGGTCACAGAGAGTTGGACGTGACTGAGCACGCGCACACACACACGTGAGCATTTATTTTGGAGGTCTGTGCCAAGAATTCTGTGTGCACGATCTCGTTTCAACCCCACCTAGTCCTAAGAGGGAGGAACGATCATTACCTGCATTTGAGCAGTGAATAAACTGAGCACCAGAGACGTGAAGTCACTGCCCAGGGCCACACGGCAAGGAGGTGGCAGAACCCACACTGGCTCCCACGTCCGCCTGGCTCAGACACCTCTGCTCTAACGCCCTGTCCTAAGCCGCACACCTTTCTTTATTGCATTTGACAAACATTTCTTTGCTCACTCTGTGCCAGGAACTGTTCCGAACACTTCAAATATTAACTTGTTTCGTCCTCATAAAAACTGCAGGAGGCAGGTGCTAGCAGCGGCTCGTTTCCACAGGCGGACAAAACGGGAGCCAGAGCAGTTAAGCCACTTGCCCAAGGCCACAGCCTTTCCAATTCCAAAGCCACTTTTCCTCAAGTTTGCAAATGAAACCAACGTCAGGTGCTGTAGCATTTTGGAACTGACAAGTGTGAGTTGCCCACTGACTTAGCGATATGTACTCCTAGGTCACAAACGTGTCTTTTGCAAAGCGGTGAAGGAAGCAGACACTGGCTTTCAACCTGCAGCCTAACTATAGAACAGCTGGATGTGGGTACGGGGCAGCGGGGATCATGGCCTCAGAGGGGATGCTAAGACAGCAAGCCCTGTACCGGCTTAACCTCCAAGATCGGAGAGAACTTCTAAGCCTTTGTCTGCAGGCAAAATAATTCTGCATTAAATGCTCCCAACAGGCAGCCCTGAGCTGCCAGGAGAAATGAGCAAGGGAAACGCCCCTTATCTTGTTGGACAGACATGCAGTGGATACCCCGGGCTGAACACTAAAGGTCAATTGCTCTGAGTAATATTGTAGCATTTAATCCTGGTGCCAAAGGAACTGAGACAATATTGACCGTGATTCAGCCAACATCAGAATGCAAATACGAATGGAAACCTGAATCCTCAGCAGACAAAGTCCAGGAAGGAATCTGAGTGTCCAGGGCGAGCAGCAGGGGCTGAGGGGGGTCCCCTTGAACTGAAACGGGGGGCCTTTCACACACCAACTCTGTGCCAGGAGCGACCTCCCGCGCCCACCAGAGCCCTGGCCTTCTCCTGATCGCTGCCGCTTTGCGGGTCCACCCTCTTGTACACGCTGCTTCCCGTGGGAGCCGATCTCCCCGCTGAGGCTGAGCCAGGGTCTCCTCGTCAGTCTGTGTTCTCCTGATCGCTGCCGCTTTGCGGGTCCACCCTCTTGTACGCGCTGCTTCCCGCGGGAGCCGATCTCCCCGAGGCTGAGCCAGGGTCTCCTCCTCAGTCTGTGTTGTCACTTTTCTGACTGCTGTGTGAACACTGTTTCTACTTTACGCACACGCATAATATGTGTTTCTCCCTGTTCGTCTGTGGCTCGGATAAAACTGCACGTTTTGTATCTTTGTATCCTCTTGTAATCTTAGCGCTCGGCACAAAGCCTTCCCATGACAAGCGCTCAATCAATGTTGAAAGGAAAGAGGATAGACGGAAGGATGGACGGCTAGCTGGCTGAATGGATGGGCGGTGGCCAGAGGGAGGGGTGGATAAGTGGGAGAGTGGATGGTAGGCATTTGGTTGGATGGGCAGGTGGGTAGGTAGGTGAATGGGGGATTGAGGGGGTGGTTGGATGGATGGATGAGTGGACAGGTGTTTAGATGCTTCTAGAAGGCAGCTAATGAAGGAATGACAGAGATCGTCTTCTCCACCTATAATTGATCCATAAAGTGTCAGCTGCTCAGTCATGTCTGACTCTTTGCGACCCTATGGACATGAGCTTGCCAGGCTCTTCTGTCCATGGAATTCTCCAGGCAAGACTGCTGGAGTGGGTAGTCATTCCCTTCTTCAGGGGCTCTTCCTGATCCAGGGATCAAAACTGCGTCTCCTGCATTGCAGGCTGATTCTTTACCACTGAGCCACTGGGGAGGGCACTCAGTGTAGTGAGGTTGGTGGTTGATCTGAAGGGTTGGCGATGCCAAGTTATTACAAGTAGCATCAGGTCCAGGTTTGAATTTCAACTCTGTCACTTCCAGCTGTGAGAAAACTTGGTAAATTTAACTTCTCTAAGCCTGCCTTTTCTCATCTATAAAACGGGCAGTAGGAATGATTGAAAAATAGCGTGAAAGACGATCTGAAAGAGTTTTGTCAGGATTTGAGAAAAACAGCACAGTGCAGTAACTGTTCAGTCAGTAATAGGTGGACATAGTAGCTGGTAGGTGGAAGTAAACCAGGTGCTAATACAAATATTTTGAATTCAATTAATAAATGATTAATAGTGCACTAGGGTAGAGTTTTACAAATTATGGCATACTCACCAGGGGGGATAGAGAAAAAAGTTTCCCTTTAAATAAAATGAGCTTTAAATAATATTAACTCACCAAGTAAGGAAGTGGGAAAGTTATTCTCCATGCAATTTTATCTCAGGTGTGAATTACTGCTTCTAATTGTGCCAAGAAGGAAATCTTAGTCTGATGCTGGAATTTCTTTAACATCTTTTAACAGAACAAGGAGGTATGGATCTTCCACAGGCAACAGCATCTATATATTCAGTTCAGTTCAGTTCAGTTCAGTCGCTCAGTCGTGTCCAACTCTTTGCGACCCCATGAACTGCAGCACACCAGGCCGCCCTGTCCATCACCAGCTCCCGGAGTCCACCCAAACCCACGTGCATTGAGTCGGTGATGGCATCCAACCATCTCATCCTCTATAATCTAGCTGTTAGTAAAGGGTAAAAGCCTTCCTTTCACTTGTCTCGCGTTTATTTTTGAATGTTGCCTTTTCCCAGGGTTCTTTATTCGTATACTTGCTTTCCTTTCTGCCAGTGCCGGGCCTTGACGGCTGCGCAGGCTTGTCTGCAGTCGCGGTGGGCGGGGCCGCTCTCTGCTCGCGTGTGCGGGCTGCGGGCTGCTCACTGCGGCCGCTTCTCTCCGGGAGCGGGGACTGTGGGGTTGAGGTCCTCAGTGGTTGCAGCTCGTGGCTCAGTAGTTTCGGCCCCTAGACTGCAGAACACGGGCCCACCAGCTTTAGCGCACCGGCTTAGTTGCTCCGCGGCATGTGTGATCTTCCTGGACCAGGGATCAAACCCGTGCCTCCTGCATTGGCAGGCACCAGGAAAGCTGAGCCACCAGGAAAGCTCTTAATGTTACGTTTTAATTGTGGGAAGTAATATTGGTTTTCCTTTTATGGTAGTCATATCTAATGAATCGATTTAAAAGAAATAGGTAAGTAAGAGTGTAGGTGGCAGGGGAGGCCTGGCACAAACCAAAAGTGAGCAACAGGAATGATTTTTTTCATCCAATACATAGCTACCATTAAAAAAAAAAAAAAACTGAAAAGAATGCCTAGGCATCAAGCTGTTTTTAGATGGAGAGTTTATACCAACATGTGTATTACATACCCTGGTATCTCCGAACCTGCCCTATGAAGCAGCCCTATGAATTTTGGAAACCCTGTCATAGAAGGAAGAAAATATAAATGTGGCCATATGGATAATGTTAAATCTCCCTATGAAAAATTTGCCATCTCTTTGCCTACAGTATCTGTTTTAACCTGTCAGAGCAGTGTACGTTATAGGTCCTTAGAGATAGCTTTTCTCAGTTTCTCAGCTCTGACTCTTTAGAGAGGCTAAGATAACCCAGATGTCTAAACAGTGCATGGGGTGAACTGGGAAATGTCCTTCTCCTGAGGGAGAGAAAACACTCACAACACTTGACTTAGAGCTTCTACCTAAATGCAAGAGAAAGACGGATGGCCATCATTTGAGAGTCTTGTTGAGAGTCAAAAACTCAAATGTCTACAGGTTCAGAGATACCAGGGCATGTAATACACATGTTGGTGTAAACTCTCCATCTAAAAACAGCTTGATGCCTAGGCATTCTTTTCAGTTTTTTTTTAATGGTAGTTATGTATTGGATGAAAAAAATCATTCCTGTTGCTTTAAACACACACACTTTGTGTACTAAATATACACAACTAAACGTTTCTATACATTTAATATATATTATGGGCTTTCCTGGAGGCTCAGTGTAAAGAACTCGCCTGCCAGTGCATGAGACACAGGTTTGATCCCTGGGCTGGGAAGATCTCCTGGAGAAGGAAATGGCAACCCACTCCAGTAGTCTTGCCTGGGAAATCCCACGGACAGAGAAGCCTGGTGGGCTACAGTGCATAGGGTCCCGAAAGAGTCAGACGTGACTTAGTGACCTTACAACAACAAATATGTATTATACATCACATTAAGTGCATTGCATTATAATGTAGTATATCAAGTCACATTAAACATGTATCCTATGAAATGTATGTAATTTCATTTTCACAAGGATACGTACACATTTTCATGGAAACAATGGAGTCTCCTACTCTTCTTTTTGGTACTCTTGATAGAAACTTGCCCAGAAGAAACAGTTCCGTTTCTTTTAAATTTACCCTCAGAAAAATGGCAGCACGAGGTGAGGACAAATGGAAAATGATGTGAGGAGGAGAGGAGGGGAGAGGCTGGGCGTCGGGGGATCTCAGGGCCAGAGGAGGAGAGGAGGGGAGAGGCTGGGCGCGAGGGGCGGGGCAGATGGGTTGGAACCTGAACAAAGAACACGGCTCTTTCTTTCTTTCTCTTTCCATTTCATTGTTCTGATTATGAAAGTATGGTAACACATTTACAGGAGACTTGGGAAATACAGAACAAAGTTACATACAGTTCCACTGTATATCACAATTATTTTTTAAGTAAGTAAATTAAGATTCCTATCAATAACAATATCAAACTCTCAAAAATTGATAGAATGAATATACAGAAATGTAGGATATAAAAGACCTGAAAAACACCATGAACCAATTCAGCATAATTAAGATTTATTCAATTTTCAGACAACAGTGGGATAAAAATTCTATTCAAGTTCCCACAGACTTTAAACTAGGAGACACCGGAACATATCCAGGGACATAAAACAAGGTGCAAAAATCTCATGGTCTAAAGGTATTGAAATCATACAGAGTCTGTTCACTGTGGAATTATGTTAGAAATCAATATCAAAAGATATTTGAAAATAACCCGCATATTTTCAATGTGATGTGACATTTACCAAGAGAGGTCTTTGACTTAGCCACAGAAAGCCTCAATAAAGTTAGAAGACGGAAAAAGACACAGAGGGTGATTGCAGAGAAGAAAGCATGTAAATGAGAAATTAATATCAAAATGAGAAATTAATATCAGAGGTACTTGTAAAAACCCCATGTATCTGGAAATTTAAATGCACACTTTTAAATGATGGGTGAACCTAAGAAGCCGTACAAGGGAAATTTCAAAATGTTTGTATCAGAGTAAAAATGAGAAAAGAATTTACCAGAATTGTTGCATGCTGCTAAAATGGTCAGTAAAACTAAATACAACATGGGGTTTTGAATAAGGTGTGAAAGCAAAAAATGGCCACTAGCATAAATTTTTGTGAAATTTGAACACACTCTATAGTTAGTAACACCAGAACATGGCTCTTTAAAAAGGCACAGCCAGTTCCAGTCCATTCCAACAGCGATGAGAGGCTACTTTCAAGCCCTATCCCAATTTGAACCGTGAATTCTCATTTGAGGTCCCCTGATTGTTAAATTAATTCCTGCTTTTAAAAACTCTCTTCCCTTTAGCCATTCCTCTGCCGATGGACATCCAGGTGGCTTCCATGTCCTGGCTGCTGTAAACAGCGCTGCTGTGAACGCTGGGGTGCGTGTGTCTTTTCAAATTATGGGTTTCTCTAAATGTATGTCCAGGAGTGGGGTTGCTGGGTCATATGGATAAAGACATAGCTTCTCAGGTGGCTCAACGGGTAATGAATCTGTTTACAATGCAGGAAACACAAGAGACGCAGGTTTGATCCCTCGGTTGGTTGGGAAGATCCCATGGAGAAGGAAATGACAACCCACTCCAGTATTCTTGCCTGGGAAAATCCAATGGACAGAGGAGTCTGGAAGGCTACAGCTCATAGGGTTGGAAAGAGTCGGACACGACCGAAGTGACTGAGCGTGCCTGCATGCACACGTGGATAGAGATGTGACACACACATGTAGTGGAATATTACTCAGCCACGAAAGGGAGCGAAGTAACTCCATTCGAAGCAGCGTGGCTGGACCTAGAGGTTGTCGCTGACGTTGTCGCTGACGTCGGATAGAGAAAGACAGGTGTCATATGACGCTGCTCATACATGGAGTCTCAAGTAAGTAACAGTGATGTCGTTCTGACGTCAGATAGAGAAAGACAGGTGTCATATGACGTTGCTTATACGTGGAGTCTCAAGTAAGTAACAGTGATGTCGTTCTGACGTCAGATAGAGAAAGATAGGTGTCATATGACGCTGCTCATACGTGGAGTCTCAAGTAAGTAACAGTGACGTCGTTCTGACGTCAGATAGAGAAAGACAGGTGTCATATGACGCTGCTCATACGTGGAGTCTCAAGTAAGTAAAAGTGATGTCGTACTGACGTCAGATAGAGAAAGACAAGTGTCATATGACGCTGCTTCTACGTGGAGTCTCAAGTAAGTAACAGTGATGTTCTTCTGACGTCAGATAGAGAAAGACAGGTGTCATATGACGCTGCTCATACGTGGAGTCTCAAATAAGTAAAAGTGATGTCGTTCTGAAGTCAGATAGAGAAAGACAAGTGTCATATGACATTGCTTATACGTGGAGTCTCAAATAAGTAAAAGTGATGTCGTTCTGACGTCAGATAGAGAAAGACAGGTGTCATATGATGCTGCTCATACGTGGAGTCTCAAATAAGTAAAAGTGATGTCGTTCTGAAGTCAGATAGAGAAAGACAGGTGTCATATGATGCTGCTCATACGTGGAGTCTCAAGTAAGTAAAAGTGATGTCGTACTGACGTCAGATAGAGAAAGACAGGTGTCATATGACGCTGCTTCTACGTGGAGTCTCAAGTAAGTAAAAGTGATGTCAGATAGAGAAAGACAGGTGTGACGTCAGATAGTTCTGAAAGAAAGACAGGTGTCATATGACGCTGCTCATACGTGGAGTCTCAAGTAAGTAACAGTGATGTCGTTCTGACGTCAGATAGAGAAAGACAGGTGTCATATGACGCTGCTCATACGTGGAGTCTCAAGTAAGTAACAGTGATGTCGTTCTGACGTCAGATAGAGAAAGACAGGTGTCATATGACGCTGCTCATACATGGAGTCTCAAGTAAGTAACAGTGAGCTTATCGGCAAAACAGAAATGGAGATACAGGCGCAGAAAGCAAACTACGGTCACCTAGTGGGGAAGAGCAAGAGGGATACATTGGGAGATTGGGACTGGCATGTATACACTGCTATAGATAAAATGCAGAAGTAATAAGGACCTACTGTACCACACAGGGAACTCTACTCAGTATTCTGAAATAGTCTATATGGCTGCTGCTGCTGCTGCTAAGTTGCTTCAGTCGTGTCCGACTCTGTGCAACCCCATAGACGGCAGCCCACCAGGCTCCCCCGTCCCTGGGATTCTCCAGGCAAGAACACTGGAGTGGGTCGCCATTTCCTTCTCCAGCGCATGAAAGTGAAAAGTGAAAGTGAAGTCGCTCAGTCGTGTCTGACCCTCAGTGACCCATGGACTGCGGCCTTCCAGGGTCCTCCGTCCATGGGATTTTCCAGGCAAGAGTACTGGAGTGGGGTGCCATTGCCTTCTCCGGGCCTATATGGGGAAAGAATCTAAAAAAGAGTGGATACCTGTATGTGTATAACAGATTCACTTGCACTTTGCTGTATGGCTGAAACTAACACAACAGTGTAAATCAACTATTTTCCAAAAAAAAATTTTTTTAAGAACACTCTTCTCTCTAACATCAGGGGGATGAATCACTAAGATCATGGCCCTCACATCACTTATTTCCACCTCTGCCCTGGTTGTGTAATGAAAGCTGATCAGGAAGGAAGCCAAGTCCTAGAAAATAAAAGGAACTGGGTATTAAGAGTCAACTGTTTTGGCAGTTGACAAAGAATAAAGACACATGTCCAATAAACATGTGACAACATTTTCACCCTCATGTTCACTGAGGAAAAATTACGAGGTGAAGTACTGACCTGAGGTCATCCTTTTTCACTAGGAAAATGTAAAGTAATTTTTAACCATGAATGTCCAAGTTTAACCTGGACACAAAGAATCTATCCCTCTCACACACTGCTTCATGCATCCCTTCATATGTAGAAATACAGAATATAATCATGAGTGATGGAGAACCAGTCCCCGGCCTCACGGAAGCCTGTCTAGTGGAGAGGGATTTGACCGTGTGTACCAGATGCCTTTAAAGCAGGACTACGCTTTGATTCCACACTTCAACATCTGTGAAATGCTTCTCAGAGGAAAATCTAGGAGGTGACTTCGGGAATGTTGCCGTAAGGATGTCCATCTCTGTCATGTTTATAAGAGTGGAAAATGTCACACTTAAATGTATAACGCAGCTAGTACTTCCCATCTGGGACACAGCCACACAAAGAAACCCCCACACTCTTTTGAATGACATATTTGGCAGGGTGTACAGTGATAAAAACAAAAACACGATGTCTTAGCTTCAAAACAGTATTTCAGAATCAGTAATATCTGTGACTGGAGAAGGAAATGGCCACCCACTCCAGCATCCTTGCCTGAAAAAACTCCATGGACGGAGGAGCCTGGCAGGTTACAGTCCATGGGGTCGTGAAGAATCAGATACAACTTAGTGACTGAACAGTATTTGTGAATTGACAGGGAGTGAGACAAACTCCAAAAGAGAGTGCTTCCCAGCGACAAGATTATAGATTATTCTTTCTTTTATGCTTGCTCTCTACATATTTTATCATGAACATCTATTCCTTCTGTCACGAGGGGGAAAGGGAGCAGTTTTTGAAGCTCTGTTCTCTTTTTTAAACTGTTAAAAATTGTTGAGGAATCCCAGAGTGCTTTTATTGATGCATATTAGAGCTACAGAAATTTGCTTTATTAGAAATTAAAACTAAGGCTTTTAAGAACAATTATTTATAAATTCATTTTTTTTAAAAATGGTAAAGCCATACCATGTTAATAAAATTAACATTTTATGAAAAATAGCTCTGTTTCTAAAAGCTTCCGACAAAACGATTCGGTTTGTTCCAAAACCGAAACAAAAGGCAAAAGAAATGGTTTGCTTTTTCGTGTTTGCTAATCATTTTAATTTCTGCCTTCAGAGGAGACGGCTGGATTCTCAAATATGCTCCGCGTCCGATGTGTCTCCATATGTTGCTTTGGTTAAAATACAGGAAGAAAATCCAGCCCCACACATTTCATAGTTGGAAAAGGAAAGCGTATTTCAACACCCCCTTCAGACAGTCAGAAGTTGTGTGCTCTGAAGCTGCACCAAAACTTGGCCAGGGGGTAGTTCCTTAAGGCTAGGTGTAGTGTGAGATCTGAAAGCACACGATAACATTTCTTCTTAAGGCTAGGTGTAGTGTGAGATCTGAAAGCACACGATGCCATTTCTTCTCTCTATACCTGCAGGCAGATGAGCGAGAAAAAGGCACGGAGCGTCTGAGCGATAATCCGAACCCTGGGTAACCTCGGGGGTACCTGGAAGGCCGGAGACGGCCCCGCGGCCTGGACCGCGCCTGGAGGACCACCATCGTGAAGGCCCCGAAGGGAAGTGTGTCGCTCTGGGGCGCCAGCCCAGGAGAGCTGGAGGGAGGGCGCCACTTTTTCGTGTGTTTACTTTTGTTTGAACAACCTTTTGAATTATTTATTTCACTCTCCCCCAGGTGCATTTCAATTTAAAAAAATCAACTTTCCTAAGGTCATTGGCATAGACCAGTTCCTTGAGAGGCAGACTCTGAGATGGAGACTTGCCTCCAGGGAGTTTAGTGGGCTGCACGCTCATAGCCATTGCTAGGGCGCTGGGGGCACAAATGGGGCGAGGCTGGGCAGAGGGAGGAGGGCGCTCCTGACCACCCAACGGGGAGCTGGGTCCGCCTTTCAGGGCTGCCCCACGGGGGCCAGGCGACCCGGTCTGTGTATCTGTACACCCATCATGTGATGCGGACTGCCCAAGGAACATGCTGATCCGTGCTGTGTGAGTTCCAGAGAAAGAGACAGAGAGCGCCATCACAGCCAAGCCTCCAGAAGCTGGGATGAAGCCCTCAGTCCTGGAGGGGCAGTCTGAGCAGGCACTGCAGCACCCCCTACTTCAGTGTCAGAGCTGGGGTCGAACCCCGTCCCTCCAGTTGACTCTGGAGCCTCTGTAAAGGGACTCTAAACACTTTCTTCCTGCGATGCAGACTCTGTCTGCCCAGCCCTGTGGGTGGTGACCATCGCAGCTCACCCCTAAGTTCATGGCGCAAGATGCAGGGCGGGCTCTGTCCCCCAGCCTGTCCGGCGAGGATGCTGGCTCCCTGCCCCCTGCTCCTATCGTGGCGGGGACTCGCCCCGCTCCCCAATCACAAACACGACAAGCAGGGCAACCTGCAGTTTGCACCGGGCTCTCAGGGGCTGGCTTCTGCGAAAGTGGAGGCCTTTTTCAGCAGGTTCACGCACTTCCCCATGGTGACGGGAATAAGCTAACAGACCAGGAAGGGGAAAGGAAACTGTAGAGACTGTGCCTTGAAAGACTCCAAAGCGCCCATGTTGATACAGTGAAATACTCGATGTAGAAATATCCACGTGTGTATATGCATGCGTGCACATGCTCAGTCACATCTGACTCTTTGTGACCCCACAGACTGTAGCCCACCAGGCCCCTCTGTCCATGGGGATTCTCCAGGCAAGAACACTGGGGTGGGTTGCCCTTTCCTTTTTCAGGGGATCTCCCTGACCCAGGGATCAAGCCCGTGTCTCCTGCATCGGCAGGCGAATTCTTTACCGAGGTGGCACCTGGGAGGCCCAGAAATATCCGTGTCCATCTCTAAAAGACCGTGGGTGGTGTCCCCGGCTACAGGGGCCACAGACGCCTCTTACGCCACGTGGCCGTGAGGAACGCCGTGACGGCCCGCGCCTGTCTTTTCTCTGTTCCGGAAGCCCCCACAGAAAGAGATCCCTAGTGGGCCTCCCAGTCGTGGCTCACGTTCGCTGTCATGCAGACAGAGCTGAGGTGGTTTTCTGACATTCCTGCTCAGGAAACCCCATCCGCCTTCCTGAAAGCAGGAAAAGAAAACAAAGGAAACCCCTGCCTGCCCTGGAGTCTATATTTTCTGCCTCTTCTTTCATTCACTGCGAGCCGGAAAACCCTGTGAGAATTCACACGAGGAGGGAAAATTATTAGCTCCTCATAATACCATATTTCCAGCTCAATTTGCCGAAGTATTTACAGATGCTTCTAATGTAAAACAGCTTTCTGACTGAAATCTCGTACGCAGAGCACGCTGACAGCAGTGCAATATCTAGGCAGCTTTAGCCCACGTTCGCAGTAACGAAGTCTTGGAACCAGCGAGAAAGACGGGAGAAAGTCAAATCCTATCATCCCCAAGAACAGGGGCTAACCGGGAAGCCGTTACTTCCGACGATGAGAAGGAAGATCCGGATGACCGAAGCTGGGGATCCTGCGAGGCGTGAGGTGTCCAGGGCAGTCCAGTGGATCTGCGCCCCTTCTCGGTGGCCTCCCCGAGCTGTGCGGTTCCTCCTGCAGCCTGTGTGTCCCTGCAGATTCTGAACAAGCAGGTGGAAACCACTGTGGAGCTGGTGTTGGAGACTGGTGTGCAAAACCAGGTGGGCTATTTTGTGGGGGCCCCCTTACCCTGTCCACGCTCAAAATCGAGTCCCCAGATCCAGAGTAGGATCCGTGAGGTCATGATTTCCCTTCTCATCAGCACTGTCACGTAGAAGATGATATCATCCCTTTCTCAGCCGTGCCCGACTCTCTGCGACCCCATGGATTGTAGCCTGCCAGGCTCTTCTGTCCGTGGGCTTTCCCAGGCAAGAATGCTGGAGTGGGCTGCCATTTCCTGCTCCAGGGCATCTTCCCGGCCTCCAGACCAAGACCGAAACTCTGTGCCAGGCACTGGGACCAAGTGCTCTCTGTGAATGATCCCATTTGACTCCAGCAACAAGTCTATGACGTGGGTGCTGCCAATACCCCCATTTCACAGACGGTAAAACTGAAGCACAGAAAGGGCAGGCCACCTCCTCAAGGTCGCACAGCTAGTCAGCCACTAACGCAGGATTCTTTTTCAGACTGCATGGCTCTAGAGCCTGGGTTTCTCTGCAAGACTGGGCCCTGGGTTTTGCCTTTTGCTATCTCCAGAATCAGTCCATGGTTTAATTTGGAGCAAGACGTGTGTCTTCTTTGAAACTCTGTTTCCTTCTTACCCAAGTGGGCACTTCTTCTTGTGTCGTGGGATTTTACAAAGGAGCATATCAGGTACCGTGGGCTTCCCAGGTGGCACTGGTAGTAAAGAACCTGCCTGCCAGCGCAGGAGGTGTTAAGAGACACAGGTTCGGCCCCTGGGTCAGGGAGATCCCCTGGAGGAGGAAACGACACCCCACTCCAGCATTCCTGCCTGGAGAATCCCATGGACAGAGGAGCCTGGCAGGCTACAGTCCATGGGGTCGCAAAAAGTCAGACACGACTGAGGCAACTCAGCACACACACACATATATCAGGTAGAGGAAAGTGACCTGAAAATGCCAAGCAAGAGTGGACACAGAACGGCAGGGTTAGATTTACTCTCAGCCCAAGCAGGACGGGGCACGCATGACTACACTGTGATGTCTGGGTCAGTCCCCCTCTCCGGGGCAGTGATCAAAAGCATGACTGAAATTGACTCGGAATGAGTCGGGAGAGGTCTGCATGTAGAAAGAAGTGTCTGCCACTCTGGCCCGGGGACGCCTGGAAAAAGTGTCAAAGAGACTTCAGATTTCCAGTGACTCTTCAACACGGGGACCACCCCCCGTCCACATTCCAGGGAAGCAGTCTGATAAGAGGAGCTGACAGCTTCATGAGTGTGTCAATATTTGAGGAGGGGTGGAGAGCGTAAAGAAAGAAGATTAGGAGGAGAAACCGGGTCATGAGATGTGACGATGAGCGCCAGCTGAAGCACGCGTGACCGGGAGCGACTCCCGCCAGGTGGACAGCCAGAAGCAGACTCTTCCCCCAGAAGTCTGTGGACTTGCTGCCGCCTCCAGCCAGGGCCCTGAGCTTGGTTTAATGCTCTGCAGGCACCCTCTTGAGTTCACTAACAGTTTTATCGTTGAACTTGTGTTGTGGCCACAAAACAGCCTATAAGAAAAGTCAAGTCAGAGCACTGACGACATCAAATGCTGGGGAGCGCTCACAGGTGGTCGCGGGGACGGCCGCGGGGACGGAAGACGTTATGACCACTTTGGTGGTCTGGCGGTTTCGTATAAAATGAAACATGCTCATACCATGTGATGCAACAGTCACACGCCTTGGCATTTTCCCAAAGGAATGGAAAACTTATGTTCATACAAATACCTGCATGTGGATGTTTACAGCAGTTTTATCCATAATGGCCAAAACCTGAAAGTCGCTAAGATGTCCTTCAGAAGCTGAATGGATAAATAAACTGGCGTATCCAGACAATGGAATATTATCCAGAGCTAAAAAGAAATGAGCTAGCAAGCCATGAAAAGACATGGAGGAAACTTACATGCGTATTTCAAAGGGAAGGAAGCCCGTCTGAAAAAGGCTGCAAACTGTATGATCCAACCACGTGACGTCCTGGGAAAAGGAAAACTGTGGAGATGTTAAAAAGATGAACAACTTCCCAAGGTTTAAGGGGAAGGAAGGATGAAGAGGCGGAACACAGAAGACCTTTAGGACAGTGACCTCATCCCGTGTGACACTTCAGTGGCAGACATGTATCACTGTGCATTTGCCAAACCCGTAGAGTATACACCATCACGAGTGGACTGTAACATGGAGAGAGGGCCTGTGGACACAGCAGGGGAGGGAGAGGGTGGAGGGACTGAGAGAGTGGCCTTGACATATACGCCACCGTGTGTAAAGTAGACAGCTAGTGGGAAGCTGCTCCGTAAGGCAGGGAGCCCAGCCCGGCGCTCTGTGATGACTTAGAGGGTGGGATGGGGCTGGGTGGGAGGGAGGCTCTCCACGGAGGGGAGAGGAGATGTATGCGTAGATATATATAGAGAGAGATCTATTTATGACTGGTGCATGCTGTTGTACAGAGGAGATCAGCACAACACTGTAAAGCAATTGTCCTCTAGTTTAAAAAAATTAGTTAATTTAAAAAAAATTCTAGAAGAGAGTGAACACAGAAGATCTTTAGGACAGTGACCTTATCCTGTATGATACTATCATTATCCCATATGATACGTCAATTCATCAAAACTGTGGATTTTAAGTAATTATAATGTAGGTTCATTGACTGTAAAAAATGTCCCGTTCTGGAGTGGGCTGCTGATAGTGGGGTAGAGCGTACACGTGTGGAAGCAGCTGGTGTACAGGGAATCCCCATACCTCCCTCTCAGTTTTGCTGTGAAGCTAAAAAATAAGAGTCTTTTAAAAAACCTGATGGAAAGGGGTGTGTGTGTGAACACAGGAAGGACACGCCATCACACGTCCACTGTCTGTTGCTGCCCGTTCACGGGTCTCCATGGTGCCCACAGGCAGGAAATCCCCGTGGACCCTGGTGGGCGGGTGTCTAGCAAGCCTCAAGGCGAGTAGAAGTGAAGTGTGTTACAGCTACAAGCGAGTTTGTAGGGGCACTGGCAGCCCTGAGCAGCCTCGGTTTCCACTCATAATCAGAAATGGGCTCAGAGCATAAAGAAGGCCACGCATTCTAAGCACAGACAGCAGAAGGACCCGCGGTATCTCTTCCCCTTCATGCCCGCTCCCTGCAGGGATGGCTAAGAGGAGGAAAGATGCAGCAGCCAGTGGCTTCTTTCCCCTCAACCTGCGCTTCCTCCTCAGTCAGCTGAAGGCAGACAGTGCGGGCCCAACGCGTGAGCGCCTCGAAGCAACGTCTACAATCGAGCCAGTGTGTGTGGCACTTACTCTGTTTTAGTAAAAGAGGGAATATAAGTTGTGTGAGTTGGGGTATTCCAAGAAGGAGTTCATTGCATTTAAAACCGATATTGCATGCTAGAAAATTGAATGGGAAAACTCATGCTAATAACTGAAATTTTCAATTTTTCTTTACTTAGAATGACTTAGAATAGTAAGTAAAATATATAACACGTAGTGAGAGGCTGTGGAAGAAAGGAAAATGCTTTCTGTTTTAGAACCTCTGCATGTGTGCTTATGCGTGCTCTGCTGCTGCTGCTGCTGCTAAGTCGCTTCTCTGTGCGACCCCATAGACAGCAGCCAACCAGGCTCCCCCGTCCCGGGGATTCTCCAGGTAAGAACACTGGAGTGTGTTGCCATTTCCTTCTCCAATGCCTGAAAGTGAAAAGTGAAAGTCAAGTTGCTCAGTCATGTCCGACTCTTTGCGACCCCATGGACTACAGCCCCCCAGGCTCCTCCGTCCATGGGATTCCCCAGACAAGAATACTGGAGTGGCTTGACATTTCGTCCTCCAGGTGATCTCTCCAGGGACCCAGGGATGAAGCCCTAGTCTCTCGTGTCTCCTGCACCGGCAGGTGGATCCGTTACCACCGCACTGTCTGGGAAGCCCTCCAGGACCTCTCCCAGCACTATTTCCTGCTTTCAGAACAAGGGTCTCTGGATTTCCCTCTTGCACGAGGTCCTGCCCATCACTGAGCAAGCCCTGCCCATGGGGCCACTCCTCAGTAACACTCGGGGAGGGTCTGTGATAGACCAGACAAGCTCCCTGCCCAGACGATGTTTCTTCATGCTAAGACGCCATCCAAGGGTACTGCCTGTCACACATGCTGACGGGGGAGCCGGTGCATTCAGGGAGGGCTTGCTGAGCCCTCCTCTACAGCAGGGAGAGGCCTTCCTGCTCTGCAGGGTGCTGGGCTTCAGAGACACAAAACCCAGCACACAAAAAACACAGAAGCCCCCACAGCCAAGAGGGGCGACAGAGACTGAGGGCTGGGGAGAGCGAACCGCTGGCTCCCACTCAGCAGCTGGTCAGCCATGGGGTGAGCCTGGGGTCCTCTGTGAGCCTGGGGTCCAGGAGCCTGGGGTCCTCAGTGAGCCTGTGGTCCTCTGTGAGCCTGGGGTCCAGGAGCCTGGGGTCTGCTGTGAACCTAGGGTCCGCTGTGGGCCTGGGGTGCGCTGTGGGCCTGGAGTCGTCTGTGAGCCTGGGGTCCGCTGTGGGCCTGGAGTCCGGGAGCCTGGGGTCCGCTGTGAGCCTGGGGTCCGGGAGCCTGGGGTCGGCTGTGAGCCTGGGGTCCGGGAGCCTGGGGTCCTCTGGGAGCCTGGGGTCCGCTGTGGGCCTGGGGTCCGCTGAGGGCCGGGGTCTACTGAGGGCCGGGGTCCGGGCGCCCAGGCCCTCTTCCTGCTGGCCGCCTGACCCCGTGCCTGTGTCTGTGTTGGCACGCTGTGCACGCCTGACGGGTGGAGTCCAGCTTATGGACCTAATTGCGGTGCATCCAGTTGTGAGTTGAGTGTTTATTTCAGCAGCACGTCTGCTCCTCACATAGGCCTTTCTCAAAGGGGCCTCTCTAGCTCCCCCTGCTTCTCCCTCCTAGCAGCCTCAGCTTTTGTTTCATAGTGAGGATCCCACTCTGTGACTCTGTTTATCTGCAGTACTCTGTGTTTAATTGTAGTGAGCCTGGGCAGGGTGGGGCAGGGCCTCTAAGCATAGGCCTGTATACAGCTGGTGCTTGACAAGTATTCATGACGGTGCTGGGATGCATATATTAATGAACAAAGCCACGTAATTACTAGTTTTATTTCTCTGGAGTGTTTTCTCAAGAACACTGAATAACATAACTCACCATGTTTCCCTTTTTGCACTGGCTGTTAGGAAGCTCAAAGCCACATCTGAGCAAGTTTATAAACCCAGACATACACTCGCCAGTGCTCTTACTCCCATTCAACGTACCCACTCTCATATTTCTATCTTCTTTTGTTCAGTTCAGTTCAGTTCAGTTGCTCAGTTGTGTCTGACTCTTTGAGACCCCACGGACTGCAGCACGCCAGGCTTCCCTGTCCATCACCAACTCCTGGAGCTTGCTCAAACTCATGTCCATTGAGTTGGTGATGCCTTCTTTGGTTATCTTTTTAAAAAATTTAAAAATTGACTTATAACTTACATACCACACAATTCACTTGCTTTACTTGCATAATTCAGTGATTTTTGGTATATTTACAGAGTTGTGTAACTATCAGCTTAGCGTTTTGTTTTTGTTTGGCCACGTGGCCTATGGGATCTTAGTTCCTGGACCAGGGATCAAACCTGTGCCCCCTTCCTTGGGAGTGTGGAGTCCTAACCACTGGACCGCCGAGGAAGTCCCTGGTTATCTTTCTGTTTATGCTCTCCTGTTGTATTGCATGTGTCTTTCCAAGATGTTGTAGTAAATATCCTTGCTGGAATTAAGTACATCGAATGGCCTGTCTTGAATTTCTAGTTTGCAGAAAAGAAGAATGCCCTTTCCAGTGCCAGGCCTTGTCTCCAGAGCAGTAAACCACCCTTATGTTACCTGCTTTCCAGTACCCACAGGCCTTTGGGAGGGATGTTTACATGACTGGAGGCTGTGGGGGGTGAGATGGTGTTTCCTCCCCCTTCCGTGGTGTCCCAGAAAGAATGAAGGTGAAAGGCAAGCAGAGCAGCAAAACCTCACAGGACGTGTTTTCCCGGCTTTCCCCAGGCCCCGTGGTCACTGGGGAAGGGAGCCAGCTGCCCGGGTCAGCCTGAGTGGACGCGGCCGGTGAGGACAGGACTCGTGGGGCCAGGCAGGCGTCAGCACAAGAGCAATCGGGGGCTCAGGTTCTCTGGGAGAGGCGAGGCCAGCCCCCGAGCCAGGAAGAGAACCTGCTCCTGCAGGGCGGTCCGGGAGAGGCGAGCTCCACCCAGGCTTGTGTTTGCCCTGCTCTGTGTATTCAGCCAGCAGGCTCCGGACGAGGAAGCAAAGGGCAAGGAGCTGGGCTCAGCTGACAGCCTGGCACTGGGCAGCACCAGCGGGACACACAGCACTCCACGCAGAAGCAGCTCCAGGAGATACCCGAGGACAGAAGACACTCCCACCGGGGCTTGCAGGTAACTGCTTCCAGATCTTTTCAGCGTGGCCGGAGAGTTTGTTCTTTTTGTTATTTGCAGGCGATGAATTGTGGAAGCCAGAGGCCAGAGAGGGTTGAGCTTGACCCTGGCTCTGCCAGTAAGTCACTGTGTGGTGTTGGGTCTGGGAGGGCCTCAGTTTCACCATCTGTGAAATGGACCCAAAGATAGCCCTTTCTAAAAGGATACAAGGACTACATGATAATGTGGGTAGTGTTGAGTTCAAAACAGCAGGAATAACTCCTATTTGCATGGACCCGTTGCGTGTCATTTCAAGTGTAAACCTTAGGGGGAGAGTCAAGTGGATGGAGGGGCATGCTGTGTGCTTGGGGGACCACCATCAGAACTACAGTCCCCCAGTGCAGAGCCAACTTTGAGTCTGTGTCTAGGGGAAGTCTAAGGAGGTGAAGGAGACGGGGAGAAGGACTTCCCCAGGGACTTTTGTGAATCTGGCTCTTGACATAAATTCTTATTTGACATTCAAGACCTCCCCTGGAGGCACCTGCAGGATTCAGATCCCAGCAGCAGACTCCAGAAATCTGTACTGCCTTCAGAAACTCCATTTACTGCCTTGAACAGCCATGGTGATGAGAGAGCAGGTGGTCTGGAGCCCGACTGATGCCCAATCCAGTCTCAATCCCACCACTGACAGGCTGGGTGCCCTGGGGTGGGTGACTTCATTCTCTGAGCTTTAGTGTCTTCATCTGTAAAACAGGAAGTTAATGGTCTCGAGATCTAAGTGACGTCCACGAGGGCTGAGGGACCAAGGCAGGGAACACCTACCGATGTGCTTAATGAGCATTAACTGTTGTTTTTATTGTTGTCATCATCTCCATGTGATATTAGGAAAATGAGGTTGCGGAGGGGTGGGCAGGGACTCCTAGATCTCACGGAAGGGAAGCTGTGAAACTGAGCTCCCGTCAGAGCCGACTTCAGTGAGATGAGTTGCCGGGGTCCAGCCCCGGCTGATCCAGGGTATTCGAAGCGGGGATGGCGTCGGCGACCTATTTATTTAAATATTTTATCAAAGATATAAAGAGTAATAGAATGAGGATAGCTCAGTAGGAAAATTCAGTGGAGAAAAGAGGCTGAGTAGCTTGGTTTACGCGGGAGACCAATAAAACTTCAAGACAAGAAGCTTGCACCACTTACGTAGGCCGCAGGCGTCCTTCCGTTCTCCCAAAGGAGAGGAGACACTGAGGCCTCCCCGGTCGGATCTTAGAAGCCCAGGCAAAATTAGTAAGCATGGCGGGTTCCGCGCTCCAGATGGAGACTCAACCAGAGTGAGAGAGAGAGCGACATGGGGAGACCAGTATTTCGAGAAACTGATCCCAATTCTTTATTTTCCATGGTCTACTTTTATACACTGAGATGTTATGCAGAAGTCACGCGGGGTCAGCAGTCCTGACTTTTATCAAAGTCAGGTGCTTCATACAAATGTATACAGAGGTCTTAGGGGTGTTACATCATCTTCTGGCCAGGGGGGCCTGCTGAGAATTTACGACCCTCTCCTTGTGACAACGGTCAGTCAACCAGGACACTTATTTCTCCAGGGGTGATTATTCTTAAAACAGACGCCACCCAAATAAAGTTACATTCCTATAGGGTGAGGGTGTAGTGGGTTTTAGTTAAGGAAAGAATTTACTTAGCCTAAGGTCTAACGTGATTAATATCAAAGGTTAATACTTATTTCTTCTGTATATTCATTAATGTGTGTAAGGGCAGGGGATGTGGAGACTTAGCAACAAACATTGGCTCAACAAGTGAAAAACCCTTCACCAATACAATTTCTATTCAGCCCACTATACTTATACTAATAGTTTTCTAACTTTTCTAAGGAACCTGTTTTTAGAAGGTTTAAAGCATCTCGTGCCTCTCACGGTTGGGAGGCTGTGAGCAATCACATGTGGCCGGACAAGCCTGTCAGGCAGGCTAGAGAACCTTCAGAGGAGTTTGTAGGTTAAAACACTCTTGTCACGCCCAGGAGTTTTTATTAACTGGAGCTCTAGGTTAACTCCTTCTCCGAAAGAGGTGGTGGGGGACAGCCCCCCGTAAAGTCAGAGGTGTAGGTGAGAGCACAAAGTAGTAAAGTAGGCAGGCTCTGGTTATGGGGGTAGATGCTCGAGGATTTCCAGGGGGACTCCTGAGGCTCGATCCCGCCTTTGCGTATGTCGAGCCTCCTTCCTCATGACCTTTGCCATGGGCGGAGTACCTCACTCTGGCCCCCAACAATGAGTGAGGCTCTGTCCTCTCCTTGGGGGCAGAATTTAAGAGACACCAAAAAACTCCATCTTTGAGATAAATTATATTTTAAAGCAATATTTTTAAATTTCTCAATGAATGTGAAAACATCCACAATGAACCAAGTAACCACACATTTTGTAAAGAACCACTCCCAGCATTAATTCTGTTTTTTTAAGATAATATATTATTGAAATGTATATATGTACTATTTAATCTTGATGGCTGAGTTTTCTGGAACCCCCTTAAATTTTTCACCAGGAGGCATCTGACCCCACTCTCATCATGCCCTGCTAGAGTTGAGCTGCCTTAGAGGCCAGGAGTGTATAGATCCTGGGGGGGGTGGGGGGTGCGGGGGAGGTGTGTGTGTGCGCACGTGCACACGCATGCTCCATCACTCAGTCCTGTCCGACTCTTTGTGACCCCATGGACTGTACCCCGCCAGGCTCCTCTGTCCATGAGATTTCCCAGGCAAGAATACTGGAGTGGGTTGCCATTTCCTTCTCCAAGGGAATCTCTCAGACCCAGGGATTGAACCTGTGTCTCCTGCGTTGGTAAGCAGATTCTTTACCAATGAGCCACCTGGGAAGCCATATAGATCCTTGCTCTGCCCCTAAATTAAAACCAAGGGAGGGCCCTGCCAACATGGATTTCAACTGAAGGAGTCCCAAATCAGGGTGGCTGTTTTTTCCCAAAGGGTTCTGAAACTCGGGAAGGGTTGTCTTTGTAGGGAAAGGCATGTGCTTCAGGAGAGAACCGGGCCTGGCTGAACCCATCCTGTCTGGCTTCTGGTGGCGACGGGGACGCACAGGGAGGTTTGGGAAAGGCCCGGGAGGGCGGGGCCGCTCCTGCAGGCCCACCCGAGCCGCTGGCGGCTCAAACATTGGTGGAGAGTCACCGTGTCAGTAGCCTCTCCTGCTGCCCAGAGCTGGGCTGGGCAGCCTGAAGGGTCTGAATGCCTTAGTCCTGTGGAACCAGGTTCAACCTTAGCTCTGCCTCACCAGAGCTTCCTATCTGATCAGGGTTACTTTACTCTCCTTTATCCATTAAATCAGCAGATATAACTTGAGGGCACACTCGTGCAAGCAGGATAAGTGGGGTACCTGCCCCCACGGAGTTTACATTCTCAGGGTGAGGGGCTTGCATCATTAAGCCTCAGTCTCTTCATCTGTGTAATGGGGGGATAACGGGCTGCTGTAAGAGAAAACGCAAACAGTGGAAGTCAAGTGCCCGGTGCTGGGCTCCTTGCAGGGGCAACGCGGGGAGGCACTCACTCTGAGGTGCCCACGGTACCTGCCCAACCTTGAAGGGGTCGCCTCCTTGCATTTTGCGCCCTGACGCCTCTCCTGCCCCACCCTACTCCTGACCCTGCCAAGCTCATAGTAAGGCTGCGGCTAATGTTACCTGCCATCACTATTAGCCTAAAGATGTTTGGGGCAACACTCAGGATAAGATACTGAGCTCTGAGGCTTCTAGGAACTGCGATGGGTAAAGGGATGCAAACACAAGAAAGCATTCCAGTAGCAGGATCTCAATTCCCAGATCTCCTCAAACACTCAGCAGCGCTTTGATAAGGAGGCCCTCGCCCTGAACCCACACGTACCAGGGCTCTGGGCGCAGGGCTGGGGGCGCAGAGAGGAACGGCTTTCAGCCCTGTCTGCACACAGCGGCCCGCGTCACGGTGCAGGACCACGGGGCCCTGCACGTCTGTTCTCGTCACTCACCTTGAGGCTGTCTTTGGAGCTGGGGGCAGAGGGCTTGTTCTGCTGGGCATGCCAGCATGCCCAGCATGCCAGCCTGCTCCTGTTGGCACCGCCCTCAGTGGGTGGTGAGAAGGGTCGCCAGTTTACCTACGTTCCACTGCACTGATCAAAGGTGTTTCCGTTTACCCAGTGAGTAACTCTGTCACCAGCGCACCCTTTGAGGACTTCCTCCTCCATCTGACAGTGGCCGCTGCAGAAACGCTCTTTCTCTAGGGCAGCTGGTACCATGTTTGGTGTTTGATCTGTTTGGAGAAGGAGGACATATCATTAACTTGTAACTCAATGAAGAGTCAGTGGTGGGAGGGGTGGGCGGGGATAAGAGGAAAGGTGTTTAAGGGAAGGAACTTGTAAGGAGTAGTAGAGACTGAAGGCACAGGAAATGAATATAGACATTTAATTGCATCATATGGTTAATATCATTGTATTGGCAACCATATTACAATATATAAATGTATCAAAGTAAAACATGTTGCGCCTTAAACTTATAAATGTTACTTGTCAAAGTCATTCAGTTAAAACCCTCTAAAATTGATTAATTGATTAAGGACTTTAAAGAAGGCCCCATGAACACCAATCCCTGGAGTAAAGGAGGAGAGATGCAAAAGAAACTTCCCTGAATGGCCAATTCACTTGTGGGTCAAAACAGAGCTAGAGGGATTACAACACTAATAAGTGAAATAAACAGTGAGAACTGTTTTCTCATCCGACTGCTGCCAAGCCCTTGGGCTAAATCTTTCCAAAGATTATTGATGACTTTTCAATTTTTTATTCACTTTAGGTCTGGCTATGTTCCTTGACTAGTTATGATTTTGATTTCTCATTGCAAAAACAGATATGCAATAAATATTTTATAGTCTATGCTGTATTACATTATATGCAAATACTTAATAAAATTTAGCATAACTTATATGGTAGAGGAGATAGTAAGAGTAAGAAAAAGTTTAGAGCTTGAACTGTGGAGCCAGGCTGCTAAGGGTTAAGTCCTGATGCTCCCTCTTACTAGGTGATGATCTGTATTAGTCAACTCAAGCAGTGTAACAAAAAAAACAAGCAAGCAACCCACAGACTGGGTGACTTGAACAACAGATATTTGTTTCCCCGAAACCCTAGAGGCTAATAAATCCAAGATGAAGATCCTTACTAATTCTGGTTTTGGTGGAAGTTCTTTCCCTCACTTGCAGCCCTCATACCTCTGACCTCTTGTGGGGTCCTCACGTGGTAGAGAGAGAAAACAAGCTCTTGGGTGTTTTCTCTTATAAGGCTGCTAATCCTTAGGATTAGAGCCCCACCCTTATAACTTCCTCTAGTCTGTCTCTAAATACAGTCATGCTGGGTTAGGGTTTCTACATGTGAATTTGGAGGGGAACATAATTCAGCTCATAGCCTGGTCTTAGGCAAGGAATTCAGGCTCTCTGGACCCACGTGATGCATCCGTAAAGTGGGGACAACAAGAACACCCAGCTCAGGAGTTCCCTGCTGGCCTAGTGCTTGGGATTTGTCACCATCGCTGCCGCGGCCTGGGTCAGATCCTTGGTCAGGAAACTGAAATCCTGCATGCCATGTGGACAGTTTGGCCAAAAAAAAAAAAGTGCTTTGAAAGGGTTGCAAACGTCTTCAGACTTGCTGAGATGGCTGTGATTTGTGGACGTTGAAAGCCAGTGCCCTTCCTCTCTCTTAGAATCCGGTCCTTGGTTCTATGTACCAGGGGAGCCAGCATCTGGGGGAGTCCCTGGCCCAAAATGTCCAGGATGGCACCTCTCAGCCCTCGCCATCATGGAAGTCACCCGGAGATCCTGAAAATAGTCTGATGCCCGGGCCCCAGCCAGGGGTTCCGATGGGATGGGTCTGGCGGGGCCTGGACACAGGGACTGAAATCTCCCATGGGGTTGGAATGTGTAACAGTGTGAAGACTGGCCTCAGTAACAGAGCTGGGAAATGGAGAAGTAGGGAGACTTTCTCATCTGAATGACCCCCAGCCAAAGACCTAGCCCACGTTCTCCAAATGCTAGGCCCTTGAGTCTAATTTCAAAAACAAGCCTCTCTGCCATATGGAGACTCGTGCTTAATATCAGATTAAAGAACATTCATAAGAACAAAACTATGCACACCATCAGGTCATTAAGGGGCGTTTTGATACCACCTTCAATTTTTTTTTTCCAAAATAAAAACTGAGCTCTTTCAAAGAATATGTTTTTCTTGATGGATAAAACTCATCATCTGATTTATTCTTCTCCTCTGTTGGAGACTGGAGGAAGCTTCATCACAGACAGGAATGGTCCAGTCTGGACCACCTGCACCTCAGCTTTGCCATCTGCTAAATGGGGATAAAAAGGGTTCCTGCCACACAGAGTCCCTGACACGGCTTTCAGGGTGATCGACTCATCCTGGCTTGCCTAGGACTTCCCTGGCTGTAACAGGAAAGGTCCGCCTCCCCAGAATGTCCTCATCCCCAGGACATCCTGGGGGTTGCTCTCTGTCACAGCCCCCATGCCTGTGTGCACTTGCTGAAAATACAGATCCAGGATCCCGGCCTGACCGTGAGGTGATCACGGGAATCAGAAGTGCTGCCCAGTTCTTTAGTTGCTTGTATCAGACAACTCTGGGAGTATCAGTGATGATCAAGGTGATACTTCTAATCATGAAGAACCTTCAGGGCGCCCCTTCACCACGTGCCACACCCTGTTTGTGGCACCTTCTATGTATTAGTGCCTTGAACTCTCACAGCGACCTCTAGAGTGTGTGCCCTGATGATCCCCATTTTACAGAAGAGGAAGCTGAGGCCCCGGGAGGCCCGGTAACTTGCCGGTGTCACTCATTCAGTAGGTGGCTGAGTGGGGACTCGCACCTGGGTGTTTAGTCCCCAGAGCCCACAGCCTTATTTGACGGCACTGCTCTCCACCTAGAGGTCTCAGCACTGGCACATCCCCAGTCAGCTGTGATCAACGTTACGACCTTATTAGCTGTACCATCTTTGGGGTGGGCGTCCCTGGTGGCTCAGCCGGTAAAGAATCTGCCTGCAGTGTGGGAGACGCAGGTTCGATCCCTGGATCAGGAAGATCCCCTGGAGGAGGGCATGGCAGCCCACTCCAGTATCTTGCCTGGAGAATCCCATGGACAGAGGAGCCTGGTGGGCTACAGTCCATGGGGTCGCAAGAGTCGGACACGACTGAGCGACTGAAAACAGCAGCAACATCTTTGGGGTACAAAAGGACTTGCCGTGCTCGTGCAAACCTTGAACGAAAGGTTTAATTGCTGAACGTGAAAGCATTTCCTTTGATGTCCCCAGACATTTTGGCCTTACTGGCGGGCTGCGGTCGATGGGGTCGCGGAGTCGACAGGACTGAGCACATGCACCGCAGGCCCAAAGCGTTTGCTTCGGCCAATACTGACGTTGACCGATAGGTGGCAGTCACCGCCTGTTTTCGACTCATGGAAATCTGGCCCCTTGCAAAATTTGAAAGGCAGAAGCAAGTTCACAACACATATTCTGTAACTGCTGGCGGAAACCAATGTTATCTGAGTCCAAGTTGTCCCTGCAAAAGACGTGCAAATGGATTTTCCTTCTTTCAGGCCATTTGGCCTCGACACTGCCGGAGAGGCGCCTTAAAACCTGCAACGGTTGGGATATGGAACTCAGACGCTCTCGGGTTGAAAGTTTCTGTCCTGTCTGCACACACCTCTCTCAGGGCAAAGATTTTTCATAATCTCAAACATTTTAATTGAAGTTACCTCTCAAGTTGGATTAAATATAAATTGAATAATAGAGCTTTGAAAGTTTATAAGCCCATTAGTAAATTATTTTTACTTTTGAAAAAGCTAGATTTAGATGGAGACATCATCTACTGTGTATCCATTTTTGCAAATGGCCTTGGTCAGCTGAGGCGTTTCACCTGCGAGTTCCAGTTTTCTCATCTGTAAAACTGGAGCGATGATGCCTCTGCCTTGTGGGTTTGTTGTGAGGAGTAAATTCATTTACGGCACGTGGAGCTCTCAGGACAGTTTCCCAGCAGGTGATGAGCACTCACCAAATTTGTTGTTATTATTATATCAGGGCATCCTTGGTGGCTCAGAAGTAAAGGATCCGCCTGCCAAAGCAGAAGACACAGGTTCGATCCCTGGGTCGGGAAGATGCCCTGGAGAAGGGCATGGCACCCCACTCCAGTATTCTTGCCTGGAGAATCCCACGGACAGAGGAGCCTGGTGGGCTACAGTCCATGGGGTTACAAAGAGTCAGATATGACTGAGCGACTAACACATGACTTAGCAACTAAACTACATTATTTTTATTAATATTACTATCGTTCAAACGTAACATTATTTATTGAAGCTGTGCCAGGTGTCTCTTGCTGTGCGAAGCTTTTCTCAGGTTGCCTGAGGGGCCTGCTCTCCAGATGCGGCGCAGGCGCTTCTCGCAGCGGAGGCTCTCGGGGTGAGGGCTCCAGTCACTGCAGCTCATGGGCCCAGGAGTTGCTGCTCCCCGGCTCTAAAGCCCACGCCGCAGCAGCGGTGGTGCACAGGCTTAACTGCTCCGAGGCACGTGGGATCTTCCTGGACCAGGGATCAGATCCGTGTCTCCTGTACCGGCAGGCGGGTTCTTTACCGCTGAGCCACCAGAGAAGCCCCTACTATTACTGTCTCATCATTACTATGGTTGTTAGAGTTGTCATTATTTTTATACACGGTGGGTTCAGTTCCTGGTCAGTCTTAATTTGGGCAACACTTAATCTCTCAGCTGCTTCAATCTCATTATTTGCAAAATGAGTATATGTTACCGAGGCTGATGTTGAGCAAAACCTAGAAAGTTTCTAGAAAAGGCCAGGCAGTAAATATCTTAGGCTTTGCAGCCATATGGTCTCTGTTGAAATGCCTCAACTCTGCCTCAGTACATGAAGCAGCTGTAGGTAGACTGTAGATAAATGAATGGGCATGGCTGTCTTCCAATAGAATTTTATTTATGGATACCACAATTTGAATTTCATATAATTCTCATGTGTCACAATCTATGATTCTTCTGATTTTTTCCCCCAACCCTTTATAAGTGTAAAATCCATTCTCAGCACACAGGCCAGCCTAAAACAGGCGGTGGACTGGATTTGTTCCCCAGCTGTCATTTGCTGACCCTGGCCTTGAATATTCAATATTATTTTCGTAGTATCCCATTTATAGATGAAGCGATGGCCTATTGGGAGTATGGATATCTTGGATTTTATAAACAGAAAATATTGCAACATAACTGGGGTCCTGTACGTTTTAGCACTGTCCAGCTTTATTACCTGTTGTAATGATCTGTGGTTAATACATAAAATCCCGATTCTGATATCTACCAGGTTCTCCCAAGAAAGCCCTTTTATGGCCTCCCAAATTTCTGATTACTCAAGTCTCCTCCCATGGAAACTCTTGGAGATGCATTGGCTGCGTTTGGCCAGGAATTAAAATCCCTGGCTGTTATTCCAAAAGCCAGCAGGCTGATGAGTCGGCAGCCAGGTCTTTGGAGAAGGGCTACGTTGGAATCACTGTGGGCGTGAAAAAGCGGCTTTCACTAGTCAGGCAGCAGAGGGACTGGAGGAGCCCCGCCTCCGGAAGAGACGTCCTCCGGGTCAAGACCTCACGCGGCCCTTCTCTGGATGTGCGTCCTGGGCGCGTTCGGGAGACTCAGTGCCCTCCTTTCCAGGGGAAGGGAATTCTGCAGGGAACATTCCAGAGGCTGGAGCAGAGGCAGCCTGTGCAGGAATCTCCCTCTGCCGTCTTTAACCAGCTGATCTTTGGAAGGCGATTTTACCTCCTCGTGACTCAGCTTCCTCTCGGCTAGAGTGACATGACGGTGACGCGTGTTCACGCGGGCATGCGGGGCCACGCGAGACGCCGCGGGATGCGCTCTGGGAAAGCAGCACTTGGAGCTGAGGACGTGTGAACAGTTGTGAACTCTCGTCATTAGTGTTGTCGTGAGGCTCTTGAAGGGCTTAGGGATAACGTGGGTTAGGGCCTAGTTCAGTGCTTCGGGGTGAGAGATTGTTACTAATAATTATTCCCTCCACTCAACTAATAAGTTATAATTTGACACCTGATCAGTGCAGACGCACTGCTGAGCTATAATGGTGGGTAACGAGAGACAGTCCCTGCCCTCACGGTGCTTACAGCTACTGGGGACGGGAGATGGAAGTCAAGTGTTCTGTATTGCCCTCAGAGTTAAGTCTGGATCAGTTGTACTTCATTCAGAACCATCCTACCCAGTGTTGCCGCTTCCTGCCCTCTTCTGTGCCCCCGTTAATGTTCATATATAATAATAGATATGTTACCTATTACCTTCTTGTTCATAGCATTGAACCATAGGTGTTTGGATTAGCAAACACTTCTATATTGCTTACAAAGAACCATGCATTGTTCTAACCACCTTACAAGCATTAACTCATTGTGTACTTGTAGCAGCCCTGTGAGGCACAGAGAGGCTAATTAACTCATCCAAGGACACGCAGCAGCAAGGGGCAGGGAGAGCGTTCAAGCCCAGGTTGTCCTGTTCCTGGTCTGTGCTCACCACCACTGCACGTCCTGCCTTGAGCTATCAGATGTGGCCTGATGTGTGGATTTACTGTCTGTTACTGACTGTCCACCCAACAGATTTCAACTGTTTAATTCACAGCTGCAACCCTGGTGTCTGCTTCAGCATATGGTGCAAAGCTGGTACTCAGCGTACATTTGGTGAATCAGTAAATGAATGAAAATATAGCCAAATAGATATATATAAATATAGGTATCTATCATATATGATAGATACATATGTAACACGTAGTGCTAAGTGCCATGAAAAAATGCCTGTGCTACAAGAGGTTTTAACAGAGGACTTAATTTAGTTTGAGGATCAGAGAATATTAAAAATTAGAAGTATCATTTTAACTGTCTGCATTCTAAAATCTCCTTGATCTAATAGCTGTGACGGGCTAAGAAGGACGAAAATGATACCTATGTGGAATATGTTTTTCACGATGATAATAATCCCCCAGAAATGAAACACAGTTGAAAATTGGGACTGCATTTTAAAGAAATCTTAGGGATCTTCCCTAGTGGCTCAGTGGTAAAGAACCCGCCTGCCAATGCAGGAAACATAAGTTCCATCCCTGGTCCAGGAAGGTCCCACACGCTCCAGAGCAGCTGAGCCCGTGTGCCACAACTACTGAGCCCGGGCCCCAGAGACAGGGAGCTGAAAGTACCGAGCCCATGAGCCACAGCTGCCGAAGCCTGCATGCCCCAGAGCCCACGCTTTGCCACAGAGAAGTCAGTGCAGGGAGAAGCCACAACTAGAGGAAAGCCTGTGCAGCAACAGAGACCCAGCACAGCCAAAAACAAATCGATTTTGAGAAAATTTATGGGCGTATAGTTGGTTTACAATGTTGCGTTACCTCCTGCTGTACAGCAAAGTGAATCAGTTATACATACACATGTATCCACTCTTTATTAGGTTCCCAAACTCTATTCTGGAGAAGGAAATGGCAACCCACTCCAATATTCTTGCCTGGAGAATCCCATGGACAGAGGAGCCTGGCGGGCTACAGTCCATAAGGTCGCAAGAGTCAGACACGACTTAGCGACTAAACCACCAAACTCTTTACTACACTTTTTTTTTTTTAGCCACGCCACACAGCTTGTGGGATCTTAGTTCCCCAACCAGGGACAGAACTCGTGCTCCCTGCAGCTCAAGTGTGGAGTTCTAACTGCTGCACCACCAGTGAAGCTCCTGCATTTGACTTTAATTCTGTTGAATTCATGAGCCCCAAATCTTCCCTCATTCCTCAAAACAGACATGAGCAATTGGTCTCCCTGCGCTTGTGCTAATACGCCCACAGTGACTGGGCAGGTCTCTGCATCTTAGTTTTGTATGCAGAAGTGAGGCTCCCGTTTCTCTTGGGTTTTAATTTTCTGAGTCTCTCTTTTGCTCTGTTGCAGGAACAATGGGTAACCAAATGAGTGTTCCCCAAAGACTGGAAGACCAAGAGAATGACCCGGAAGCAGACACTCACAAGGTGGTGTCGTTACGCTCTCTGCGTCGTTAGCTATTGGTCGGGAGGGTCGGGGTGACGGCAGAAGGAGGAGCCTGCCCAAGGCTCTCCGGGCGAGCGGTGCGGCGGTTGCTGCTCTCGGGGGTTGCTCAGTGGGACGCAAACCTCGAGAACCCATCGAGGAGCTGTTAAAAGTGCAGGCTCTTAGGGCCCCACTCAAGGCCCAGGGATCCAGAAATCGCAGGGAAAGGGGCCCATGGAACCTGAGTCTCCATGGTGACTGATTCCCATCCATCGGTGCACAGGTGCAAGTGGGTCTGGACCAGTGGTTCTCAACTGTGGGTGGTTCTGCCTCACCACTGGCAGTGTCTGGAGACGTTTCTTGGTTGTCACAACTCTAGTATCCAGGAAACTTCCAAACACAAGCTTCTTTTAAACAAAACTGCTACAAAAATATAAAGTCTTCCAAAAGATGCGTATTTAGTCTTTTAGCTTTTTTTCCCTCTCTACACTTATTAACATATATTACACTATTAATAGTGTTAGCAAAATAAGACAATATATGCAAAGTACTTAGCATATAATCAATATTCAGTTAATGCCAACTATGAGTGAGATCATTTATTACGAAAATGACATCGGGTAACAAATTTTTTTTTTGCAATCTTTTTTTCTTTCCATGTGAGTATATCTGTATGTGTATATATGTGTAACCTTTTTAAATGTCAGCAATAAATAACAGAAGAGAAAAAAATAATTCAGCAGTGACCTAAAATTGGAAAGGGGTTGCAACAGCTCGATGAAGGGAGTGGGCATGGAGCAGAAAAGTAGCAACGGGCGACTTCCTGAATCTGAGGAGAGTGTGGCCTGGAGGCTGTGCTTGTGTGCGGGACCCTGGGGTGTGGTTAACCTCCCAGCCCGTCATGCTCTTGTCCCCTCACCAGGCGCACCAGCGCCCCCCCCTGCCCCCCGCTTTGCCCGGGAGTCCCATCTGTACGGAGGGGTCTGTCCTGCCTGGGCTCACGGGGCTTGCTGAGAACAGGCATAGACTGTGCAAAGCTCTTGTCAACCCGGGCATCCTGTCCTTTAGATCGGGGTATTGGTTTCTCTGAGGCGTCACAGAAATCAGGGTGGTTTCTAGAAGTGGAGACTTTAATTTGTGAGGCGCCCTTGTAGCCTTGAGTTTCTTTCCTGAGTTTTTCTGATTTTTCTCATCCAAGACTTGGCTAATACTGCCACACATTCTGTTCCAGGTCACGTCTGGGGACGCGTGTGGTCAAAACGGCCTGCCGGTCATCACGTCCGCCCGCACTGTTCAACTCTACGATGAAGGTGAGTGTCCCGGCGGGCTGCTCGTCCTGAGGGTGGGGATGAGGATGGGGAAGGGCTGCTGGCCCTGCTCACGGTGAGGCAGATGCCGGGGCTGAAGCCGCGCGGAAGGCACGCGTGTCGCTCCTGGGGCTGCAAACACAGCGCCACACAGTGGACGGCTCAAGCAACAGCAGTGTATTGTCTGTGCTGGGGCTGGAAGGGAATTCAGGGCGTGGGCAAGGTCAGGATCTTCTGAGAGACCTGTGTGTGAAAAAATCTGTTCCCTGGGGACTTCCCTGGTGGTCCAGCAGTTAAGACTCCGCCTTCCAACGCAGGCGTGGCAGGTTCAATCCCTGGTCAGGGAGCTAAGACTCCCCCATGCCTCATGACCAAAAAACCAAAACAAAAAACAGAAGCAATACTGTAACAAATTCAATAAAGACTTAAAAAATTGGTCCACATCAAACAAACAAAAAATAGTCTTGAAAAAAAGGACTGTCCCCTGCCTCTGCTTTGACTCCCGGGGGCCTCAGACTCTTTGGCTTCGACACAGTGCTCCTCTTTGGTTTTCCCAGCATCTTCCTTCTATGAGCATCTGTCTCTGGGTCCAAGCCTCTCTCTTCTGTACAGACACAGGCACGTGGGGCTGTGCACAGCCCCGGCCTCTTCTTGACTTGATCCTCAGCAGAGACCCTACTTCCAAATGGGGCCGTAGGAACTGGGGTTAGGACTCCGTCATCTCAGCAATTCAACTCGTAACAGCACTCTCTGGGGTGTGTATGATGTCTGCAAGAGTCTGAGGATTTACAGCAATAAGTGAAAACCAACAGAATAGAAACACTGGGAGGCTGGGTTCTTTGGAGTCCAACAGACCAAAGTTAAAACCCCTGCCCTGGAACTTACTGGCTGTGGGACCTGGAGTGAGCCACGTGGCTTTCTAAGCCTCAGTTTTCTCATCTGTAAAGTGGGGATAATGATACCTATCTCGTAGAATTGATGAGAGAACTTGAGGAGATCAAGCGTCTTACTTATTACCCAGCACTTAGGAATTCCAAACAGACAAGTGAAATACAGAAGACAGCGGAGGGCGGTGTTGAAACTGGACAATGTGCTTATCTATTTGATTTTATTCTGGAGTATAAGGCTATAATGGGGGAGCCTGGTGGGCTGCCGTCTATGGGGTCACACAGAGTCGGACACGACTGAAGTGACTTAGCAGCAGCAGCATAAGGCTATAAGGGCTTCCCTGGTGACTCAGTGGTAAAGATCTGCCAATGCAGGAGAGGCAGGAGATGCAGGTTTGATCCCTGGGTCAGGAAGATCCCTGGAGAAGGAAATGGCAATCCACTCCAATATTCTTGCCTGGGAAATTCTATAGACAGGAGGCTGGTAGGCTACAGTCCATAGGGTCACAAAGAGTTGGACACAACTTAGCACCTAAACGACAGCAAGGCTATAAATTCCAAGCGTCAAAATTGACTGAGTTCTACTATGTGAAAATTATCAGTAAATCATATGAGAGCAGGGTGTCCCAGTGGTTGAGGGTAAGAACTCTGGAATCAGACTGCTGGTTTTGCCACCTGCCAGCTGTGTGACCTTGAGCCAGTTACTTAACCTCTCGGAACCTCAGCCTCCTTGTCAATGAAGTGGGATAACAACAGTACCTAAGCATAAGTATCAGATGTAATAAAAGCACACGTTTCAGGGCACGTAGTAAGTGCCCTGTGCGTGTTGGCTGTGTGACTGTATGATGGTTACGGTCCCTGTCACTTGCACGAGAGTTTCTGGGCTTCAGTGCCCTTCCCTGCACAGTGAGGAGATGAATCACAGCACTGGTCCAGAAGCTCTAGAATTTCCCAGTGTAAGAGAAGACGCTGCTCTCTGTTTCCCCCGTCTACGCTCTGCTGCTCACAGCACATCTGACAGCAGTTATGTGGGTTTTCCATACCAAGGGGATCTGTGACACCAGCTGGGTATCCCACAGTTCAGTTCAGTTCTGACACCGTTTACCAAGAGTTAGCATCGGCTCGCACTCCTTATGGGCTCGGTATCATAAGACTACCTCCCACTAAAGTTGCCAATGGCAAGTGGGGAGTCCCCGGCTTACCCACAACTTCTCTCCTGCTCGGCTACAGAGCAGAGGTTCCCACGACTTCCCCCTCAGGTTCAATCATTTGCCAGAACAGCTCACAGAGCACAGGAGAGCTGTGTGCTTGCTAGATGGTTGCTGTTCAGTCACTCAGTCATGTCCAATCCTTCTGCGACCCCCTGGACTGTAGCCCCCCAGGCTCCTCTGTCCATGGCATTTCCCAGGCAAAAATACTGGACTGGGTTGCCAGTCTCTTCTCCAGCGGATCTTCCTGACCCAGGGATTGCACCCATGTCTTCTGCATTGGCAGGCAGATTCTTTATGCTCAGGTACCAGGGAAGCCCCTTAGCAGGTCACCAGTTCATTCTAAGCAGATACAACTCGGCGATGACGGCCGATGGAGGAGGTGATGGGAGAGGTGATGGGAGGGACCCTGGGGTGGGGAGCGTCCACGCTTTCTCTGGACAAGCCACCCGTCCAGAACCTCCACGTGCTTATCAACCCAGAAGCAATCTGAACCCTGTCTTCACAGACGTTTGTGAAGGTTTCACTACGTAGGCATGATTGATTAGATCGCTGGCTATTGATGGTAGACCTCAATTTTCAGCTGCTCTCCCCTCCTGGAAGATTGGCCGGGTGGTGAAGCTGAAATCCTAGCCCTCTGATCACATGTCTTGTTTCTCTGGCAACCGGGAACCCCATCCTTAGAGGGGCTTTTCCAAAATCACCTCATTAACATAAACTCAAATGTGGTTAAAAGGGGCTGGCTTGTTATCAATAACAAAGGTCATCTTCTTGACTCTTAAAGGTAAGTTTTAGGAGCTCTGTGCCAGGAACAGGGATGAAGACCAAGCATATATTTCTTATTATATGATGTCCCAGGATCTTACCTTGGTTGCTTATTAAAAGCGTAGATGCCCAGGTCCCATCTTTCCAGAATACCCTCCAGTTGAGCCCTGGGGGTCTGAACTGCTGAACGTTTTCTAGAGGGTTCAGAGGCACAGGCAGGATTGGCAACCACAGGATGAGATTAAAGTCACAAGTCTCTTCCTGCCTTTCAACCTGTGAGTCAGATTTCTGCTCTGATGTGGGTGGAATGGACTGAACTGGCGGCAGCAGCTTTGGTGAGAGCGGCGTAAAGCTGGCGGCTGAGACGCACCCACTTGGACAGGAGCTCGTGTCGTTTTTATCATTTGCAAACTGTCGACATTCTCGACTGATCTAGAGGCCCTGACAACCTAATGTGTCCTTCAGAAGTGGTTCTTTGTCGTCTTTCCATCACTGTTGTTGCTGAGGTTATGCCCCTATTTTTAATATGGGGCACAAGGGTGAGGAGAGCGTCGGAAGCAGAACATGGGAGCAAAACGGTGGAAATCGAGACGGCCCCCTTCTCTTCTCCCTCTCCTTGTTTCTCCCCCTTTCCGTACTTTCCTCTCTGCTCCCAGCAATTATATATATAGTATATACATACGTAATGTATGTATATATTACATGTAATGTGTGTGTGTATATATGTAATTGGCAGGTCTTCCTGTAAAGAGGAAAACAGGTAACGAAATACAGGGTGACAATCTGGGACAGTGTGTTGCTGTGGGTACCTACATACCGAGGAGAAAAAAAATCTCGTTTGAGTGACCCGTGCTTGGTTGTACCAGCTTACGTGCGACGCAGCCTTGCATCAGCACCGCTGAAGAATCTGTAGCAAGTTTAAGTTAATCCTCTGAGGCCAAAACCTCCGCCTGCGTCCACTGACACTGTGCCCTCTGCAACTCTCTTTGGACTGATGATCCCTTTGAATGGGGAAAGCAGCTTATCATCCTTGAGCTGTTTTCTCCAGGTTATTTATCACTTTCAGTGCAGTTTTTAGAGGGCTACACAAGTGGGATCCTGGGTGATTTTTTTTTTTTAATCCTTTGGACAGAATTCTTTGGCCATGTCTTTTGGTGCATGTTTGGTTCATTTGGTGTATGCGTGTGTGTATGCAGAGAGAAAGTCAGGCTTCCCTGCTGGCTCAGTGGTAAAGAATCCGCTTGCCAATGCAAGAGACACAGCTTCGATCCCTGGGTCGGGAAGATCCCCTGGAGGAGGGCATGGCATCCCGCCCAGTGCTCTTCCCTGAAAAATCCCGTGGACAGAGAGCCTGGTGGGCTACAGTCCACGGGGTCACAAAGAGCTGGGCATGACTGAGTGACTGAACAAAAACAGAGAAAAGTGACTAGAAAAATAGATACATGGGCCCTTGGGTGACTGTTTTCCTTCTTTTTATCTATACTTTTCCTCTCCTTTTTTCTCCTATTGAAGACGTTCACTGCCAGGCGGGAACATCTCCCATGAAGACCTACTGAGAAGCAGCGCCTGAGCACACAGCCTAGGGAGCAGGGTCCTAAACTCACGTCGTGGCTTTGCTGTGCGACCTTAGGCCAGTTGCTGAGCCTCTCTGGTCTCACATCTGTAAAATGGGAATCGCAGTAACAGTAGGACAAAGCTTTGAAGATTGTTGGGAAGCTTAAGTGAGTTGATACACCTGCAGTGCTTGGAAGCGTGTCTAACATGTGGTCAACGTGTGAGGAAAGTTTATTTTTCTGTTTTGGATTTAATGTTAATAAAGGCCATCATTCGGGTATGAAGTTAACTGATTAGCTCATCTAGATAGCTCTTGCAAATTTAAAATATAACCTTGAAACTTTTTCCCCCTGCATCCCTTATACTTTTTCAGTGTTTTATTTTTTGTCTTCCGGACACACTGTGGGAGAGATCAATCAGGCACAACCTTCTTTACAATCAATCCATGAAATTACATTCTATTTCCTTGTAGAAATAAATTTATCTTGCATAGTATTTTTTCTTAGTGAGAGTAAGAGACTAGGGATCTTGATATCAAACCAACATCAAGTAGTACAACTCATGTAGATGAGGGCTTTCTCTCCAAAGCTTAGCATTATACTTCATCTTCAAAAACAATATCTCAGAAAATCAAAATGTCTCATGTTTATTTCCATATTATATTTCTAACTTCAGTTGCCAATTTCAGATGCCGTTTGAAAGTCTTGTTTCAGGGAAGCTGGTAATGGTGCCAACGCCACGGGCAGTGTGACTTACTGCTGTGCACAACCCCGTTTCTTGCACCTTTGGGTCAGAGGCTAATGTGTTTGCTCTGTCAAAAGGTGGTTGTTTAAATTCGTTTCTTCAGTTCTTCCCTTTCTTTTTCCAATACATGTTGATTTGAAATCCAGAGTAGCCGGGGAAGTACTTCCCAAAGAGCTACATGTCCATCAGGAGGGTGGCTGCATCAGTTAGAGCAGATTCACACGATGCTATACCCCTGTGCAGAGATAGGAATGAACCACCCCCGACTACAAAACTATCATGCCAGAACAGGAGGCCAGATGTCCACGTCCGAATCTCCAGGGCCTGGGAATGTCACTTCACATGTCAAAAGCAGGTTTTGTGATGGGATTAAATTAAGGATCTTGAGGTGGGGAGCTGAGCCTGGATTATTCAGGTAGACCCAATAAAAGGACCATAGGGTCCTTTTAAGAGGGGTATTACCAAATTGGTTGTAGGCAAAGAGATGTATAGTCATCATTTTGTGGACAAAGGTCCATCTAGTCAAGGCTATGGTTTTTCCAGTAGTCACATATGGATGTGAGAGTTGAACCATAAAGAAGGCTGAGTGCTGAAAAATTGCTGCTTTTGAACTGTGGTGTTGGAGAAGACTCTTGAGAGTCCCTTGGACAGCAAGGAGATCCAACCCGTCCATCCTAAAGGAAATCAGTCCTGAATATTCATTGGAAGGACTGATGCTGAAGCTGAAACTCCAATACTTTGGCCACCTGATGCAAAGAAAAGACCCCGATGCTGGGAAAGATTGAAGGCGGGAGGAGAAGGGGAAGGGGACGACAGAGGATGAAATGGTTGGATGTCATCACCGACTCAATGGACATGAATTAGAGCAAACTCTGGAAGACAGTGAAGGACAGAGGAGCCTGCGGTTCTTGGGGTTACAAAAAGTCAGACACGACTTAGCAACTGAGCAGCAGCATCTCCACTTAGGTCCTAGCCAGACTGAAGCCCTCTTCCTCGGTGGGGAAGGTTCTTTTTTAATTCAGATTCGCACAATCAGAAAAGAAACTTATGCTGAGCCTAAAACAGCACAAGCTTTACTCAACGGCCAGAGAATGGAAAAGCGGGGACTTGGTTCGAAAATCAACTTCTCACCCTGACTTGGCCTGGGACACAATGTATATACGGAAGGTCAAGGCAAAAGGGCGGGGGCTGAGTGAAGAGAGGGAGGGGTATTCATGACTCACCTGCGCACAGGGGTATGCTACGCCCGGGGCTGGGCGGGCACCCCTTTTCAGTCCTTGTAGACAGTCTTTCAGCTGTTGCCATGGCAGTTGTCAACGGTCATGGCGCTGGTGGTTGTGATATGATACTTGTGTTGTTTTAAGGCACAGAAGTGGGGGTAGTTTGTTAGAATGGCAACAAGAAACTAATACGAGTGCCCTGAAGACCTGGAGGTTCGCAGACCGCGTGCTGGCTCTGTCACGCGTGCGCGCTAAGCCGCTTCCGTCCTGTCTGACTCTGTGTGACCCCGTGGACCGTAGCCTGCCAGGCTCCTCTGTGCATGGGACTCTCCAGGCAAGGATACTGGAGTGGGTTGCTCTGCCCTCCTCCGAGGGATCTTCCCAACCCAGGGATCGAACCTACGTCTCTTACGTCCCCTGCATTTACAGGCACATCCTTTATCGCTTGTGCCTCCTGGGAATCCCGGCTCTGTCACTCAGTAGCTATGTAACCTTGGCAAGAAATGTGTCCTCTCAGAGACTCTTCTGGAAAGTGGAAATAATAATAACACGAGCTGTATAGAGCGACTGGCATAGGATAAGTGAAGAAATAAACACGACAGGGGAAAACCACACCAGGGTCCACAGTCACGAGTGTCCTTTACCAATGGCCTCTCCCCTGCTGTATGGCCTGACCAAACTTTCCACCTGTGTATATACCTAAAACCTCACCAGTTTTTAGGGAAATGTAAGTACCTCGTTTTCCTCCTTCTTTGATTTCTATCAAATTTATCACAATTGTTCACCCTTTTAAGAAAGCTGTTCTCACTGCTAATGAATGGCAGAGACTAAAGCATGATTTATCTGTCAGAAAACATCATTTTTCAGAAACAGAAGACCTGTTTCTGTTTCACCTGGATAAGAAGTTTCTAAAAAAATTTGTCTTTCATTTTTGTTTGTAGTCAATTTTTTCCTAAAAAGAAAAACTGCCTAATTTTAATTTTTTTTTAAGAGAAGTAAGTGGAATAATTTTTGGACTGAAAATCCTGACTTGCATAAACGATCCGCCTGCCAATGCTGTGCCATAACGAGTGAGAAGAGAAGCCAGTCAGGATGCCTGGGCAAAGTGTGCTGGGAGACCCAACCCGAAACTCAGCCGCCTGATAGAGGGACAACCTGGGACCAGCGTCGCTGGCTGGGAAGGGGCAAATAGGTCTGTGTGCTTGGCACTCACGGTCTTCCCCCAGTTGGCTGGCTTTTAAAATGTTTCCCCTACTTGGATAAAAGTTCCTGAGAACAAAACATTTCGTTTGTTGTTGCAGTAACCCCAGAGTTTAGCACAGGCTCGGAGATGCACAGAAAGCTTGCTGAGGACGGATAGATTAATGAGCCGGGACACATCAGACCAGCAGCAGTAGAGGGGCAAGAGAAGCAGCTGAAGAGCAAGTCCTAGATCCTGATGGACCCTCTGCAAGTAATGCAGCCCTAAGTGAAGGCACTTTTAGTTATGAAAAGGAGTGTGGGGGTCAGCCCTTCCAAGTGCGGTGCGGCGGTTCGCCAGCATTGTCAGATACCAGGCGCGTGTTGTAAATACGCACCGCGGCTCCAAGCTGGCCCTACCCACGCGTCCCGTCCTCGGGCGATGGGACCCAAGAGCAGGAAAGGCCACCGTGCGCCGCTGTTTTTTCTCCCTTTATTGGGAACGAAAGGAGGGTCCTCGCCGGAAGCCCATGCCCCAAGCAGGCGTCCGCTTAAACCTCACGGGCCAGCAGGAGGGCACGAGCCCACGCTAGTTGCGGGGCTTCTGGGAGGTCGGGGGCCGCTCTGGGCGAAGAGGAGGCGCGGGCCGGGCCCTGGACTGTCCGCCAGCGCGGGCTCCCAAGGACGCAGCTGGACCGCAGAGAGCAGCGCGCGTTTCCCCGGGCGCTGGCGCCTTTCCTGGGCGCCGCCCTCTCTGCCCTTCCGCGCTCCCTGGATACACCTCCCTCAGTAGACAGTCTCCTGACCCTCAGCTCTGCGCCCTGCGGCCCCGCTGGACACGCCACCCACACAGACCCTGCGGCTCCAGCCCGCTGCTTCAAGCTGTTACAGACTGTTCTGAAAACGGGCCGCCAGAGGGCCCAGCTCCGTGCCCCTCCTTGCGGCAGGCTCCGTGCCCCTCCTTGCGGCAGGCACGTCCTCTGTGAAATCTCATGCTTCTCCACCTCTTAGCGCTTTTTCTCGTTAGAAATTCTCCTGGAGAATTTCCGTTTGATAGACGTAGCCCATCCATTTCTTCTCGTTGGCTTGAAAGTCACCTGCCCTGACTGTGAATCCTCTGTTCATCCTCAGCGTTCACGCCCCGCCCCAGAGCTGCGCTGGTTTGTTAGCACAGGGTCTTCATTTTGAAAACTGAGCTATAACTCACATACCGTATAATTCGCCCTTTTCAAGTGTATTATGCGATGTAGTCCTCTTTACTATATTCACAAGGTACTACAGCCGTCTCCTCTGTCTGATTCCACATTTCATCAAAGAAATTTCATCAAACAAATCCCTTGAGCAGTTAATCTCTACTCCCCTCCCCCACCCAGGCCACCGTGAACGTGCTTCCTGCCTTTGGATTCGCCTGCCCTGGACAGTTTATACACAGAGAGTCATACCATAGGTGGCATTTTGTATTTGGATCCTTTCACCGAGCGTAACGTTTTCAAGGTTCACCTGGGTTGGAGTGTCTTTGATTATGGTTATCTTGGTGGGTGTGAGGTGGTCACACGGTGTGGTTTTGATTGCCTTTCCCTGATGACTGAGCATAATGAACATCTTCTATCGTGCTCATTGATCATTTGCATCTCCCACTCTGGAGAATACGTCGTCTTTTTTAAAGAATTTATCCATGTACTTGGCTGTGCTGGATCTTACCTGTGCCACAAGGGATCTGGGTTGCATCGTGTGGGATCCTTCCGTGCAGCCTCCGGACCCTCTAGTTGGGGCGCTCGGGTTCAGTGGTTGCAGCAGATGGGCTCAGTGGTTGTGGCACGTGGGCTCAGTGGCTCTACATGTGTGGGATCTTAGCTCCCCAACCAGGGATCGAACCCATGGCCTCTGCATTGCAAGGTGGATTCTTTACCGCTGGGCCACCGGAGAAGCCCCTGTAGCGTCTTCCCGACCTGGCTCTTTTCCCCGCCCTTTTCCTCTGAGCCCCTTGTCTCCTATTGCTT
This sequence comes from Bos mutus, assembly GCF_027580195.1. Classification (NCBI taxonomy): domain Eukaryota; kingdom Metazoa; phylum Chordata; class Mammalia; order Artiodactyla; family Bovidae; genus Bos; species Bos mutus. The sequence goes on from NC_091629.1 coordinate 15,588,049, forward strand.
TCTGGCTGGCTGTTCTCAGTGTCCACACGAGTACTTGCCGCTGTTCAGCAGTGTTCAGCGTAGGCTGAATTCAACCTGCTCCCACCTGCCATCTCCAGAGTTTAGCCTTCCTGTCCTGACAGCTGAGAGCATCAAGGGAACGCTGTGTGATTTTCGCTGGTAAGTCTCTTTCTTTTCGCATTTAAAGGTGTTTAATACTGTGTGCGTGATCCGCGTTCCTGCTACGTATCTTCCCTGCCACCCTTGGGGGTGAGAGACACTTACCATATTGCTGTCGGAAATGTGAATCTCTGGAGCCTCTTTTTGGGAATTAATCTGGCAGTGTCTATTTTTAAAAATTAAATGCACATTAATTTGGGTGCAGCGATTCTACATCTGTACCTCTATTCTATAGAAATAAAGCACTGGCTTAGGACCTTCGATCATAGAAGTTTTCCCCAGCACTGTTTGTAATGAACGTGGAAAAAAAATTATTTGGAAACTATCATAATGTTCATTGATCAGCCAGTGACATAAATCTCTTTTGGTATATTCATATTAAGGAATGTTTTACAGCTATTTTTAAAAGATAAGATAGATTCGGGATGTATTGATTGAGGAAGGGGAGAACTGAGGTTATCTCAGTCCATTTGGGCAGCTATCCAACCAGTCCATTCTGACGGAGATCATCCCTGGGATTTCTTTAGAAGGAATGATGCTAAAGCTGACACTCCAGTACTTTGGCCACCTCGTGCGAAGAGTTGACTCATTGGAAAAGACTCTGATGCTGGGAGGGATTGTGGGCAGGAGGAGAAGGGGACAACAGAGGATGAGATGGCTGGATGGCATCACTGACTCGATGGACATGAGTCTGAGTGAACTCCGGGAGTTGGTGATGGACAGGGAGGCCTGGCGTGCTGTGATTCATGGGGTCACAAAGAGTTGGACATGACTGAGTGACTGAACTGAGCTGAACTGAACAAAAATACCAGAGACCTGGAGGCTTAAACAATACCCGTTTATTTCTCATGATTCTAGAGGCTGAGAAGTCCAAGCTCAAGGTGCCAGTGGACTCCTTGCCTGGGGAGGGACCAGGTCCTGGTTCACAGTCAGTCATCTCTTCACTGTATCCTCACGTGGTGGAGGCGGGACCTCCTTTATAAGGACACTAATCCCATTGATGAGGGCTCCATCCTCATAACCTAGTTCAGTTCAGTTCAGTCACTCAGTCATGTCCGACTCTTTGCAATGCCATGAATCACAGCACGCCAGGCCTCCCTGTCCATCACCAACTCCCAGAGTTTACTCAGACTCATGTCCATTGAGTCAGTGATGCCATCCAGCCATCTCATCCTCTGTTGTCCCCTTCTCCTCCTGCCCACAATCCCTCCCAGCATCAGAGTCTTTTCCAATGAGTCAACTCTTCGCATGAGGTGGCCAAAGTACTGGAGTTTCAGCTTTAGCATCATTCCTTCCAAAGAAATCCCAGGGCTGATGTCCTTCAGAATGGACTGGTTGGATCTCTTTGCAGTCCAAGGGACTCTCAAGAATCTTCTCCAACACCACAGTTCAAAAGCAGCAATTCTTCAGTGCTCAGCCTTCTTCACAGTCCAACTCTCACATCCATACATGGCCACTGGAAAAACCATAGCCTTGACTAGATGGACCTTTGTTGGCAAAGTAGTGTCTCTGCTTTTCAATATGTTATCTAGGTTGGTCATAACTTTCCTTCCAACGAGTAAGTGTCTTTTAATTTCATGGCTGCAGTCACCATCTGCAGTGATTTTGGAGCCCAGAAAAATAAAGTCTGACACTGTTTCCACTGTTTCCCCATCTATTTCCCATGAAGTGATGGGACCAGATGCCATGATCTTAGTTTTCTGAATGTTGAGCTTTAAGCCAACTTTTTCACTCTCCACTTTCACTTTCATCAAGAGGCTTTTTAGTTCCTCTTCACTTTCTGCCATAACGGTGGTGTCATCTGCATATCTGAGGTTATTGATATTTCTCCTGGCAATCTTGATTCCAGCTTGTGCTTCTTCCAGCCCAGCGTTTCTCATGATGTACTCTGCATATAAGTTAAATAAGCAGGGTGACAATATACAGCCTTGACGTACTCCTTTTCCTATTTGGAACCAGTCTGTTGTTCCATGTCCAGTTCTAACTGTTGCTTCCTGACCTGCATACAGATTTCTCAAGAGGCAGGTCAGGTGGTCTGGTATTCCCATCTCTTTCAGAATTGTCCACAGTTTATTGTGATCCACACAGTCAGAGGCTTTGGCATAGTCAATAAAGCAGAAATAGATGTTTTTCTGGAACTCTCTTGCTGTTTCCATGATCCAGCAGATGTTGGCAATTTGATCTCTGGTTCCTCTGCCTTTTACTAAAACCAGCTTGAACATCTGGAAGTTCACGGTTCACGTATTGCTGAAGTCTGGCTTGGAGAATTTTGAGCCTTACTGTACTAGCATGTGAGATGACTGCAATTGTGCGGTAGTTTGAGCATTCTTTGGCATTGCCTTTCTTTGGGATTGGAATGAAAACTGACCTTTTCCAGTCCTGTGGCCACTGCTGAGTTTTCCAACTTTGCTGGCATATTGAGTGCAGCACTTTCACAGCATCATCTTTCAGGATTTGAAACCTAATCCCCTCCCAAAAGCTCCACCTCCTAATACCATCACAGTGGAAGTTAGGATTTCAGCATATGAACTGTGGGGGACACAAACATTCAATCCATAACAATGATACATAAAAGCAATTAAAAATGATATCTAATATCAATCTATTTTTGTAAAAACCAACAAGGACAAATACAGCCTCCTAGAACTTGTATCTGGGGTGCTTGTATATATTTGTCTGAGCATGAACGACGTCTGATAAGGTACACCAGGCTGAAAGACTCGTTCTACTGCGGTGAAGGTGAGGGACAGCGGCGGGGAAAGGGAAGCACTGGGAGGCTGACCATACGGGAGGTAAGACGTGTTACGCGCGTGCTACTAGTAAATTGAGAGACAATGAAACATCTGTCTTTGAGTGACAGTATCTGCTCATGTTGGAGCAAAGACTGGTTCTGCAATAGGTAATCTTTGCGTGTTCCAGACTTTTATAAGCGTATGACTGACAGGAGATGCATGCAAAGGCGGGAGGGAGGCTCCCCTGGTGGGACAGTGGTGAAGAATCCGCCTGCCAGTGCAGGAGACACGGGTTTGATCTGCGATCCAGGAATATCCCACATGCCTCGGGACGACTAAGCCCGTGCCCCGCAATTGCTCTGGAGCGCAGGCTCCGCAATGAGAGAAGCTCCGGTGCTGCAAGTAGGGAGTCGCCCCCGCTCAGCACAACTGCAGAAAAGCCCACACGGCAGTGGAGACCCAACAGCCAAAAATAAACAAAAGAATAGAGGGGAGGGAAAATTCTGAGAGTCGCTGGTGCAGTCTGGCCCCTACAGCGACTAACAGAGATGGCTGGCTTCAGAGGATGCTTTCGAGAGAGAGTGTGGGGTAAGTCAGCTTTTGCCCACGTAACGCTGAACCCAGCATTTTTGTCACCAAATGTTCAGACACATCGTATTCAGCTGAGAGTTCAGAGTTCTTCCCTCCTGCCCCCCAAACCTATCCCTTTCTTTTACTTTTGCTGCACTCTTGGAGAGGACATCCTGCCCTGTTAATATGGAGATGGAAAGCATGAAATCTGATCATTCGGTGAAGGTTTCAAATCTAACATCTTCCTTCAAGCCACAAGCAGCTGACCCGTGAATCCTTATTTCAAGATCTTTAAAACAACAAACGCATTTATACAACACATAAAGCCTCGGTTGTTTGAAGTGTCATTTGACTCCCGCAGCCTGACCGCAGAGGGGTCATTTTTGCAAAACTGAGGTCTTCATCCGTCTGCCCCAGGGTCCGTGGTAATCCTTTGATATTCGACTAGAGTTCGCCTTTGAAGACTTAGTGTGCCATCATCTACTTTTCCTTCTCCTTTGGTGAGCTATTCCAACTCCCTCGGGTCCTCATCCAACAATAACCATGTGTGTGATCTTTACACGGCTCTGTGAACTCCACCATCATTTGCAATTTCCCTTTGCGATTCGTGTGCGTTGTATTTCCTCTTAGCTTTTGTCCTGACTGGTCACCGTAGTGACGCATATGACCGTGTAGGAGTGGGGAGTTGTAAGTGGACGCTTCGTTCATTAATAAAATTATGACGACAGTTTCTAGTTCCCTCTTTAACCTTCAGCCCTAGAAATGTTTGGATATTGAGTTCTTAAGAGAAAAGAATTCTAGGGACTGCCCTGGTGGCCCAGTGGCAAATAACTCGAGCTTCCAACGCAGGGCCCTGGGTTCAACCCCTGCTCGGGGACCCAGACCCACACGCCCCAACCAAGACCTGGTGCAGCCAAATGTTTTTTAAAAAGTGACTTTATTCTCAGAGCTGCAGTTTCTACGCCTGTAAAATGGGAGGGACCATGGTACCTGGCATGGATTGCTGTAATACAGAAACAAAACATTTCTTGTCACATTCAGCATTTCCTTTACCGCCTGACATGCAGGAAGCATTCAGTGAATATCAGCTATTGTGTTTACAGCTGTATCAAGTGAAGATTGTAGCCTTGGCTCACGAAAAAGGCAAATAAAAGGTAGCCCTTACTCAGAGATTCTGAATAGTGCCATATGAGCTTGTACGTGTGTGTGTTAAATAGGTAACAGATTGCTGACAAAGCAGCTTGTCTTGACTAAGAATACTTGGTGCTTGGAAAAAGCATCCTTGAACCTTCCACGGCCCAGGTTCTCAGGTTTCTGAAGATCAGTGAATTCGTATCATTGCCCTTTAAAGTGCATTTATTGGTTTGGGCTGTGCGGGGTCTTCACTGCTGCTCAGGCTTTTCCCTGGCTGCCGCCCACGGGGCTGCCGTCCAGCTGGGGTGTGTGGGCCCCCAGTGCCGCAGCTCCTCTTGTTGCGGAGCCTGGGCTGGAGGGCGCTCAGGCTTCAGTGGCCGTGGCTCCCGGGCTCCAGAGCACAGGCTCAGTAGCTGTGACAGGCGGGCTTCGTTGCCGCTCAGCATGTGGGATCTTCCTGAATCGGGGACCGAACCCATGTCTCCTCCACTGGTAGGTGGATTCTTCACCATTGAGCCACCAGGGAAGCCCATATACTTACTATTTTAAAGTCTTTCCAGACCCCCCAAGTGTATAGGTTAAATCATTGGAATAATTCCTTTCCTTAGGCTTCTATTTAGGAAATGACATGGTCATTAGATTAATAACATATAAATGTCACAAAACAACTAATGTTTATCCAGTACCCACCTGTGTTAAGTACCTTGTAGGAAGCATTTTGCTTAGTCCTCACAATTACCTTTTGAAGAGGACAATTATTTTCCTGTCCATTTTTTTTTTAATTAAAGAAAATTGAGGAAACATGATATAAAGGAACTTATCCGGGTCACATATTTCATTTTCAGAGTTAATCAGGTTCCTCTGATCCACAATCTAAGTACTTTTCAGTGACACTAAGGTGCCACCAGAAGTAAGTTCTGCATCACGTGTCTAGATAAAATGACTTTCTTAAGTAAGACACACACACATACACACGCACACAATACAAAATGTCTTTTCTGCACTAAGGAGATCAACATTTTCGGCTCTCCTAAATAGTTGGGAGCCACCATTTGCAGTCTTACTTGATTTCTTCTTGTTTTCCTTAAACTCTTACGCATTTATTGCAGGGGAAGTAATAGCTCTTTGCTATGTCATCTGTCTGCTTTGTGAGAAAACTTTTTATTGAAACCAGATTCCAGATGGACTTTTCCCAAGGTTTTCATAGGAATGAAAAGCTTCGTTCCGGTCACCCAGAAGGAACTTTTTATTCTTTCCATAATAATGTGAGGAAGGCGTGGAGGTCATCCCCATGTTTGCAAGACTATAAACCCTGAAACTCCAGTGGGTTTTCTTCCTAGTCGTTCACAAGGATTGTGCATGTGTAAGTTACTGTTTCAGAATATAATTTATTTGCTTTTTAATGCTTATCCAAGGTCTCAAGTGACTGTAATATTTTTCCCCACGTGAATTTTTTTCCTTCCTTTTTACTGAGAAAGCAAAGTGTTGGTGGGTTTGTTTTGTTTTTCTGTTTGTATCTATCCAGCTCCTTATGACTCACTTTTTATTGCATTTCATTTTCTTTCCTCTCCTTCATCCTGTATTAAATGCCTCCTAGATATATTTGAAGAGCCTGGAGACAACTTCTCAAGGAGAAGGTTGACTGCTATTAATTAACAAGTGAAATAGGTACTGACTAAGTCGCTGAAATTCTCTCCAAGTCACAGAGTATGTACTTAATTTAAAACTGGCATAAGTGGAAAAACAAAACAAAAAAACGAAGCTCTACCGGCTGTGGAATGGTAAACCAGCTTCAGGGACAGCTGGATCCAGGTGTCCAAATGCAACCACGGATCTCGTAGGGCTTTTATCTGTGTTGATTCTCAGGCAAGCGCTCTCGAATGTGATAGCCGAGGCCACCAACTCCAGATGTACCCCCTTACTGGCTTGACTACTGCAGCACAAAGATCACAACTCTGTTCTAGTAGGCTCAGCAAAAATCATAAGATTTACTTTTGTTAGTCCAGCTTAGGTCATGTGGCCACCTGAGAGGTGAGCATCTTAGCAAGAGAAGTAGAAGCTGCAAGTGATGGGACTGGACACATGCTCACCCCAGTTTGGGGGGTGGGCGGAGCTTCGTAGTTACGGGCTGCCCTGTCTAAGAAGCCCTCGGTCCCACAAGTCACCGAAACACTCAGCCCACCCTCTGATACCAGCACTTGTGGCTGGCGTCTGCTGTAGCCCTTGGTGCCTTGAAGTTCACTCTAGGTTCTTGGTGTAAGGATGGATCCTTTATCAAAGCAATGCACTGGCACTTTTTAAAAGTCTGTCCTGGCAAAGGTTTTTTCCAAACACTTTTTCTCCGACCAAAATGCTCTTACTTAGCACTAGCTCCTTGGGTTCCCGGCCAGAGAGTAAGGAAGACAGGCAAAAGACTCAGAGGTCCGTCCACGTTCTCGGCGTTTGAAAAGCCCTCCGTTGTTCTGACTCTTCGGCTCCCCTTTCTTGTCAGCTGTGTCCTCTTTTCCTGGCGTGGGGCGTCCCCACAAGTCATTCACATTCACTCTGACACTTGGGCTACTTGACGTGCGTACTTGGCATCCTGACACGTCCCTCCGTCACTTCCTTGTTCCCTCTCCCTCCCTCCCTCTTCCCTTCTGAGTATAATGTTTACCACAGTTATGAAGTCCAGGACCACAGAAAAATGATAAACATGAGCTGGAAGACAAATCCAGTGCACGCAAAGTGGTGTCCCTGCACCCCGAGTTTATGGCGGCCCCTAGTGCTTGGCGGAGAAGGCAGTGGCACCCCACTCCAGTGCTCGTGCCTGGAGCATCCCATGGACGGAGGGGCCTGGTGGGCTGCAGTCCATGGGGTCGCTGGGAGTTGGACACGACTGAGCGACTTCACTTTCACTTTTCACTTTCATGCATTGGAGAAGGAGATGGCAACCCACTCCAGTGTTCTTGCCTGGAGAATCCCAGGGACGGGGGAGCCTGGTGGGCTGCCGTCTATGGGGTCGCAGAGTCGGACAGGACTGAAGCGACTTAGCAGCAGCAGCAGCAGCTAGTGCTTGGCACTGGTCCTCTGGCCGTTTCTTCTCTGCTCTCAAAGCTTGAAGAGGAGGCCACCATCTGCCCAGGAGTCCAGTGTGCACGCTCGCTCTCTGTTTCTGTCTCTCTCTCTCCTTTACTGTTTGTTCCTGACTTTAGATGCTGGGAGATACTAGAGTTTGGCAAAAATAATTGCTAAATGTATGTATCTCTCACTAGTTATGAGCAATGTATGACCTAAAGAAACCTCAGTGCTCTTCTTTTTAAAAAATAACTTACTTATTTGGCTGCTCCAGGTCTTAGTTGCAATGTGTGGGGTCTTTGACCTTGTTGGGGCATTATGTAGTTACGACGTGTGAGAATCTTTTCACTGTGGCAGGTGGCATCTGGTTCCCTGACCAGGGATCGAACCCGGCCTCCCTGCAGTGGGAACGTGCAGTCGTAGCCACTGGGCCACCAGGGAAGTCTGTAGCTTCTCTTCTTTCTCTTTTCCCACAGATACTAAGACGAGTTCACTTTTCCCACAGATACTAAGACGAGTTCACTTTTCCCACAGATACTAAGACGAGTTCACTCCAAACTACACAATCACAGCTACCTGTCAATTATTAAGCAGCTGCTATCGAAAGGCAGGGTTCCTGATACTTTGTATGAATTTTGTCCTTGAAACATCACAACTGCACTACATGGGAGCTTCTGTTTCTCCCATTTTACATATAAAGAAACTCAGAGATTTGCAGTGACTTGCCCAAGGTCACTCGGCTTGTGGGTAGAGAATCCTGATCTTTTAAAATACGCTTGATTGATTTTGGCTGCCCTGCATCTTTGCATGCACACTCGTGCCTCCCCTGGTTGTGGCGGGCAGGGGCTGCTGCCTCCGTGCGGGGCTCAGCCTCGCTGCCAGGGCCTTTCTTGTTGCTGAGCACGGGCTCTAGGGTGCACGGGCTTCAGTAGCTGCAGCCTGAGGGTTGCCTTGTGGCCTGTGGGATCTTCCCAGGTCAGGGGTTGAACCTGCGTCCCCCGCGCCGGCAGGTGGGCTCTCCACCCCTGGACCTCCAGGGCAGCCCGAGGAGCTTGGTCTTCACCTGTGATACCCAGTTTTGCAGTGTATCTTTCTCCTGAATATCACACTGCTTTATAACAGTGACCCAGAAAGTGAGGCGGTTCAGTGAGGTCTGTGCAGAGTTCAAAGCAGAAACAGGTGGATTCTGGGAGCAGAGCCCCTCCCTGAAGGAGGCAGAACCCATGTGCAGTCTTGTGGCTGGGGGTCTAACCCACCAGCTTGTGTAGACGCCTGCCCTTCCAGATGTCAGAATGGCAGCATCTGAGTAGTCCTTTTTAAAATCTGCCTGTATTCTCGGCAGCTGACGCTAGTGCAGGAGAGACGGAGAGCGAGTGACCTCTGGAATAAGCTGTGCTCGCTGGGCGGCCGGGAGAGGCTGCCCCAGCTTCCCTGGCTGTCACTTCTCTCCCTCAGCAGCAACGATGATGACTTATGTTTATGCTGTTCATTGAGCACTTGCTATATTCCAGGCACCGCTTGATGTGCTTTGAGAATATTAACCCATGGAATCTCCGTAACAAAATTACAGGGGTAGGTTCCACTGTTTTCCTCATTTTACCAGAAAACTGAGGCAGAGAAAAGCTCAGTAACTCAGAGTCAAATAGACAGTCCAGCTTTGCGCTTCTCAAATGCATGTTTCGGCAACACCCAGAGATATTTCTTGGGTCCCCAGTCAGGATGCTCTGGGGTGTTGGGGCATTCTGGGGTGCTCAGTGTCTCGTGGGGTGCTACCCAACACCCTGTGGGGCACAAGGTGGACCCGACAAAGAATTCTCCCGACCCAGACAGGGGGCCGAGGTCAGGAGATTGTTCCCCTAAGCCTGTGGCAGCTGGCCTGCCTCCCAGGTGAAATCGCGATGCCCTGCTTCTTGCAGGATCCCTGGGGTTAAAGCTGACAGTTGGTGTGTCCCTCAAACGGCCCCGGCAGGTGCTTTCCTGCTTGGCTTCCTCCCCCTCGCCTCGGTCGGAAGACGCCTGGACAGCTGACCTCTGCCCCGCAGAGGGGTCAGGGCCCAGTAGGGTCCCCAGCCCATCTCCCCCGCCTCTGCGTGTGAAATGCGGGGAGTCCGTCCGCGACCCTCGGATGTCCTCTCTGGGGTGAATGACCGCTGCTCATGTTTGCCTTTACAGTCGATCTGGGAATCAGCATCCAGGAGGATAATGTGGCCGCTTCTTCCCCCAAGACAATGGAGACCAGCGTGGCTGCGGAGGCCAACGGCGAGAGTCTTGGGAAGGACGCCAAACCCCAGGCACCAGCTGCTAAATCTCGTTTTTTCTTGACACTCTCTCGGCCTGTACCAGGGCGTACCGGAGACCAAGCCACAGATTCATCCAGTGGATCCGTGAGGCTTGATGTCAGCTCCGATAAAGCTCCAGGAAACAAAGACCCGAGTGAGCCCATGGCCCTTCCGGTGGCAGCTGCACCCGGGCATGGCCCGGATAAAACCCCCGGGCAGACCCCGGCCCAGGCGGAGGGCCTCCCTGCCACCCCTGGGCCGGAGCACCCTCCGTCTGAGCCCGGGGCAGCAGCCCCCGCCAAGCCCAAGGACTCCAGCTTCTTTGACAAACTCTTCAAGCTGGACAAGGGACGGGACAAAGCCCCCGTGGACCTCCCGCTGGAGGCTGAGAGCACAGAGCATCCTCACCCGGCCGCCGAAGCTCCTGGGTTATCCACGCAGTCCGAGGATGGCCCTGCAGAGAGGGTGAGACAATCTGTTTTGCTCTTGCTGCAGGCTCGGGGTGGGGTGTCGGGGGCACTTGTGGGGCAGGACGATCGCGCGTCTTGCTCTGCCATCACTGAGGGGTCCTTGTGGGGCAGGACGATCGCGTGTCTTGCTCTGCCATCACTGAGGGGCACTTGTGGGGCAGGACGATCGCGCGTCTTGCTCTGCCATCACTGAGGGGTCCTTGTGGGGCAGGACGATCGCGCGTGTCTTGCTCTGCCATCACTGAGGGGTCCTGACGAGGTGACGAGCCGTAGGTCCCTCTAGAACAACCAGCACATTGGAGCCCGGTGCCTGCCCTTGTTTCTGCGGCAGAAACATCTGTTGCCAGAACAATAACAGCTGTGGCATCTGTTTTATGTAACAGAAAAGAGGAGGTGACTAACATACGGATGAATCCGTCCTTCCATTTATCAAAGGCAGAGCTGGACAGGTTGCATTTATGATCAGTGGAGTCTGGAGGAAAGGCATGAGCAGAATAAAGACGGTTTCCAAAAGACTGAAATGTCTGCCTGTCTGAGTAGCTGGCTTCGTATGCAGTGTGTCTATGGGCTTTTTTTTGAAATGCATTGCATTTCGTACTTTTAATAGCCTGGGCTAATCTTTAACTATCTTTTGCACTAAAGTGTGTGTAAAGGGCTTTTACAACTCTGGGCCAACTCTTTTGTGTACAAATTATTTTCCAACAAGCTGGGGTAATCCCTTTGTAAAAACAAGATTTTTTTTTTCTTTTAAGAGGCATCCAAATCAGTTGCTTTCTTTCCTGTGCAGAAAAAGGCGAGTTCTTTTGATCTTAAAAAAGAGCATTTACTTTTAACTTTGAGAGTTTGTTTGTATTGGGGACCCAGAAAAGAACTCTTTGAGTGAAGAAGGAAATAAAAGTAGATACATTGTATTTTAAGGCACTTATTCCTGTAGTTAATGGATTTTTAAGCAACAGTATTTTTCAAAATTTGGGAGTCAAGAATCTCTAGTTGAGATTAGAGCCAGGAGAAAATTAGGTGGGCTGATTATTATTACATGGTTGTCAATATAATTGTCTTAATGACAGCTAGCTTCCCTGCCAAGCTGCTAATAGCAACTCTAACTGTCGTTTATTTAGCATTTACAATGTGCCAGGCACTGTCCGGATGTTATTTTTATTCAGGAAAATAAGTATCGCATTAATCTGACACCAACAGGTGGTGTCAGGAATGACACTGTAAATACTAGACAGTAGCTGAAAACTGTAGACCGAGTTGGGAAAGATCATAAGGTCCGTACGTTAAGGCTCATGCTATCAGCGTTCTTCTCCTTTCTGTAAGTTTTTATTCCAAGGACTGCTTTTTCAATTTTCTTTCGAAAGTTAGAAAAATTGCCCTTTAAATGCCCCTTCCCTAAATGCAACAGTTCAGGAGCCTACTGAATAAACTTTCTGTTTAATTCAAAGTGAGTCTTCAAATGTATGCTGGCATCAAATCTTTGGCCTTTCCTGGTGGCTCAGATGGTAAAAGAATCTGCCTGCAGTTCAGGAGACTCAGGTTCAACCTCTGGGTTGGAAAGGTCCCCTGGAGAAGGGAATGGCACCCCACTCCAGTGTTCCTGCCTGGAGAATCCCACGGACAGAGGAGGCTGGCGGGCTACCGTCCATGGGGTCAACAGAGTCGCATATGGCAGAAGCAACTTAGCGTGCATGCACACATCAGATCTTTACTGAGTGTGACGCTACCAGACACAGGTGAGGCACGACCACGGTGGTGGACAGCATAAGGTCGCTGGCCTCAGGGAGTCTGTGGTCTAGCGAGAGAAGAGATGCAAAAAATCCACAGTTACAATGCAAGCACCCAGGGCTCTGGTGGGGGAGGCCAAGTATTGGGGAAGTTGTCCAGACTCAAGGAGAATCAGTCTAGGTGGCCCAGGGAAGCGTCCATCAAATATTTGCACCCGGAGCCCAGAGTCCTTGTCTTGGGTCAAGGACATCAATATTCATGAATATTTGAAAAACTACTGACTGTTTTACTTGAGCCTTGTGGCTTCCTGTTATTGGCCATGGGCTCCCCAGGCCATTCTGAGTTTTGCATGGTCACGTTTCATTTCCATGGGCTTCCAAAGCCAGCCCATTGCCCGAATTGAGAAAAGACTGCGTTATTTATGGGAAGAGAATGAAGGACTGAGTATCCCATCTCTGAATAGAAGTCTCTTGACACATCCAAACCCCCAAAGTAGTCAAGTAAACCAGTTCCGTCTCTGATAACCGACCCTTGAACATATTTAACCATAAAAACTTAAGGCAGTCAATCCATTCCTATCCTAAAAAATGGGCAGGAAGGTTTAAGAATTGTGCTTTATCAACTCTGTTTTTTTTAATTGCACGCTCTTTGGGACAGCACCTCAGCTGGAGTGGAATGAGTTCCAAAATCAAGTTTGATCCAGGAGGTGGGGGTCTGTGTTGGCAACATGGCAGGTATTTAATATAGCCAGGCCCGTGGGTGATATTTGGAAGTTACAGTAACCTCTCAGAAGATCTAAAAATCGCCACTCATTGTCCATGTGGAATTAAGTGCATTTGTTTCCTTAGACTCAGCCACGAAATTTGCATCTGTGTTTGTTACACAGAAAATTTCCATTTTTGGTTGGTTGTATCACTGGAATTTGAAATATGGAGTGCCCGCTCTGCCTGTCTGCCTGCATGCATGCTCAGTCCTGTCCTTTGCGACCCCATGGACTGTAGCCCGCCAGGCTCCTCTGTCCATGGATTCTCCAGGCAAGAATGCTGGAGTGGGTTGCCATGCCCTCCTCCAGGGGATCTTCCCGACCCAGGGATCAAACCTGCACTGGCCTATGTGCTGATAAAAATGGAAAAGTTATGAAAGAGCTGCTGATGTCTCTGCTAGTCCGTTAACTTGTGGATATTCAGATACATATGTTTGCAAAGATTTTTAACAACAACAGAACAGCCTTATTATTAAGAGTTCTGACCTGCTCTCTGGCTGTACAGCCTGTATTTAGGGGGAAAAATCAATTGTCTTGGAAGTGGAATGAAAGAGGATGGCCTTCAGAAAGTAACAGGAATAAAACTTCTCAATCAATGGCTTTCTTGGTGGAAAGAGCACATTATGCATCCGCGGCCATCAATGTATCGATTCAGAATTCTGAGGGTAAATTATGCCCTGGGCTCAGCTGTCCCTCCCCGCCAGCCCACACAAACCCTTCCCCCCAGTTTCACTGCTGTGTCCCTTGCTGGATTGGAATTCCAACCACAAACCCACAGAGCTGTGAACTGGGAAAAAGATACCACCATTTCATTCTAGGGGAAACACACAAATCTTCTGTGTTTTCAGAACGACAATCTTATTTTTGTGCCTCATAAAACTACATTCAGAGCATAGCATAATTAAAACAAGGCCAGAATTCATGAACAAATGAAGCATTTACTACATAGGCCAAAGAAAAGATAAATTATATGCCTGAAAGGTTTCACTGAGCTGTGATTCAACAAACCAATGTGTTGGCAGGGGGGCATTTTTTTTTTTCTCCTCTCTCCAACAATTGGACCAGAACTTTAAGATAAGCATTTATTTAGGAACTTCATTCCTCTGAAAACTGATCACATCATGGAAACTTTTTTGGTTAAAAAAAGAAAAACACTAAATTTCTGTTGTCACTGGCAATTCCAGAGGTGTCTTTGTGTGGGGGGTAAAGGGGTGTTTTAAGTGTTAAGCCAAACACAGATGCAGATTGAAACAAGGATATTCTTTTTCTTTTAAAGTTGAAGTAAATTTTGCGATTGTTATTTAAACACCAAATCTGTGCAAGGCATCTAAATGAAAAATTATGGTCCTGGACCCTCAAAGACTGTATAATCTAGTAAGAGACACACATTTTTAAGGGAGGCTGTGATAAAGGCACTGATCCACAAATTTGTTCAGGCTACAGATATTAAGAGAGCGTCGGATATTAAGCTACAGATATTAAGAGATGCGCTGATCATCTCAGTCTCAATATGCCCCAAACTGAACTGTTCATCCACACCCCACAGCGATTACAGCAAAATGCCCACTCATTTAATCCATAGGCGTCTCGTCTCAGGTGATGGCAACTCCATCTCACAGCACCGCTCTTTAGTGGTGGGGTTGGAACGGAAGAACCAAGGTCCCCGGAGTCCTCTGTGTAGCACAAAGCAGTGAGCTAACACATACGCGTTTCCGTCAGGCGACACGGGCTTCAGGCCTGCCTCCCTCACCTGTCGGCTGTGCGACCCTGGGCGAGTCACACAACTACCCTGAGCCTCAGTCTCTTCATCTGTACAATGGGGATAATAATCCTATCAGGCACGTTTTTACAGTTTTCACACCTATGAGAGCTAAGTCTTTGAGGTACTTAACACAGAGATATTGCATTTTGAGAAAAATAAAATTTAACTACTATCATGGTTTTTCTTCCTGTTACTTCACAATTTTAGTCTTTTTACTCTTCCCTTCCATAGTCTTCAACTAAAACTTGCAGAGATAGCACAATTGAATCCGACTTGAAAACTGCATACGCTGAGGCCTATGTCCTAATCTGGGCTGGAAAAAAAAGATGCAGAAGTGGTGAAATTATTTTAGAAAGAATAGAACTTCAGTGCTTATACACACGAGCCTCAGTTTCCTAGTCTGACACTCGAGGTCTCTACCAGCTCTCTTCTGTCTGTCTTCCTAACCATATTTTCTCCTATTCCCTTAAATTCATCTGGTCAAAATTGCCAACATGTGACCTGAGCAGACACCATCTGCTCCCCAGGCCTCTCTCTGCCTTCATCTCCTTCTCTCTCTGTTTATCAGAAATTAACTTTACCTTCAAGGGCCAAATTCTCCATGAAGCTGACCAGATGTCCCCCATCCTGGGTGGTTTCTGAGGACATGAATTCCTCTAGTATTCTGGGGGTATTCTATATATTCAGTGAAATTCTGCGATAAAATCTCTTTGAAGGAATCATCTCATTGAAACATCAAAATGTCCAAGAGAATTTTAATATCTTTATCATTTTACAGATTAAGAAATCAAAACTTTAGTGAAACCAAGCCACTTACCCCAATTATGCAGCAAAAAACAATTGTCCATCTCCAAAACCCATGCTTCTCATTCTCAATGTTATATTTTTACCAATTATTGGAAACTGCAATAACACCGTGAGTATGGAAAACTGAATGATAATGAGAGGAAGTGCTGTTCAAAAATGTTAGTACATGCAAATATGGAAATTCCAAGTTAACCTCAAATCAAAAGCAAACAAACAAGAAAACCCCACCTATCTCCAACATTAGAAAGGCCAAGTAAATTATGAGGTGTGTTTTTATTTCATGCTGTTTACCTCTGGTGATAAGGTCATGACTTAAGAGAAGTATCTAACCAAAAGACTTTGTCAAAACAGAGGGAAAACTCATCTTTAATTACCAAGTTATGAAATAAGCAAGTCTTTTAGCTGTGGTTGTTCAGTTGCTAAGTCATGTCCGACTCCGACCCCATGGACTGCAGCACGCCAGGCTTTCCTGTCCTTCACTATCTCATGGAGTTTTCTCAGACTCATGTCCATGGAGTCAGAGATGCCACCCGACCATCTCATCCTCTGTTGCCCCCTTTCCCAGCATCAGGGTCTTTTCCAATGAGTTGGCTTTTTTGCATCAGGTGGCCAAAGTATTGGAACTTCAGTTTCAGCTTCAGCAGCCGTCCTTCCAATGAATATTCAGGGTTGATTTCCTTTAGGAGTCACTGGTTTAATCCTTGCTGTTCAAGGGCCTCTCAAGAGTCTTCTACAGCACCACAATTCAAATTTTAGCTATAACACAATTTTAGCTATAGCACTGTAATTTTATGAACTTTATAAATTAGCACTAAGAAACATTTGATATGAAACATTTATAGTAGCCAAGGTGATGTGTAAGTGATAGGAGCCTGAATGGATATGGAAATGAGTTCAGATTCTACCACTTACTAGCTGTTTGGTAAAGTTAAATAATAGCAGTTGCCCCAGTTTTTAATAGCTTGTTATTCCTAGGCCAGACAGTAAGCATTTGGCACACCTTATCTGCTTTGATTCTTATAACAACACCACAAGGTAGACGTTTTTGTTGCCTTTGAACAAATGAGGAAACAGGCTCAGAGAAGTCAAGTTACTGGTTCAAGGCCACACAAGTGAATTGCAGGCAGAGCTGGAATTAAGACCCAGCAGTGAGCAAAGCCTGTGCCACTCTGTCATTTCAGAACCTGTGTTTCATCCACAAGAGGAAGACACTGCCTGCCCTCGAGGCTGCTGAGAGGACAGAGGTGACATAAGCTGTCAGCAGTCAGGAGGCCAAACAGAAGGGTGGTATTTGCTAAATGGTCAGAAGCTTAGAGATAAAGAATCATGAGCTGGAGCAAACGGTCTTCCAGCATGATGGAGTTGGAGTAGTAGATAATCTAGGGTAACTTTGGCTGCAATTAAAAAAAATAAAAATAAAACTGCGGACTCAACAGTAGCTTAGTTCATGTGGAAAATGTACATTTCTTGTACAAAATAAATAAGAATTCGAGAAGTGAAGGGTTCCGTCCAGTTGAGCATCTTCATGGCCCCAGGAAGCATCTGTCTCCAGCACCCTCTGGGTATCAACTTGGTTCACAGGCTTGATCCCTTGTGGGTGTTCGTTTTCTTTCTTTGTGGTATAGTTAATGTACAATATCCTATCACTTTCAGGCATACAACGCAGTGATTCACAATTTTTAAAGGTTATACTCCATTTACAGTTGCTATAAAATACTGGTTTTGTGGTTTTAAGAAGGCTGCCATAGTTCTAAGCAGTGTGTAGAGTCATAATGTCCTACCAGATGAAAGACGAGTTTCCTAAAATTTACCCATTGGAGGAGCTGAGTCACATGTTTGGTTGGAGGTGCAAGGTGGGGGAAGGGTGGAAAGTTCCTTCAACAGAAAGCAGGCTCTGCCAGCAAAGGTGATAAGCCACAGGTAGAAAGCAGATACATTATTTTCTATCCAACGTCATGTCAGAAACTCACTAAGTGGATGAGATGCTGCAGTATCTCCCGACGGTCATTTATTTAAATACACTCGTTGCACTGGCTCTTTAACTTGACTGTGACCCACAGAAAAAGATGGATGAGAGAAGAATCCACAGAAAGTGCCATTCTTACAGCAAGTAGCATGGGCTGGCATTTTCTACTCTTTCTAGCCTATTTCATTTGATAGTTTTTAATGCTAATTCTGGGCTTCCCTGGTGTCTCAGCAGTAAGGAATCCACCTGCCAATGCAGGAGATGCAGGTTCCATCCCTGGGTCAGGAAGATCCCCTGGAGGAGGGCCAGGCAACCCACTCCAGTTTTCTTTCCTGGGGAATCCGTGGACACAGGAGCCTGGCGGGCCACAGTCCATGGGGTTGCAAAGACTCAGACACAATTTAGTAATTACACAGCAACAATGCTGGTTTTGACCCACTGACTTGTGTTCCATTCCCCATATAGTCACAATCTGAAGTTGGAAGGACTCTTCTATCACCATCGTCCTTTTCACACAGGGAGACAGTGATCCTGAAGGGTGTGACTGCTTCCTGTGCAACTTGGTCTCTGCAGGTGGTCCTGCCTGGCACACCTCGGCAGGCAGTAATGTTCCTTAGATGAATCTGACAAGGATAAAGACGGTACCCATCATGTTCCAATTTCTCAAAGCGTGTTAGAGGATGTTGCTATAATCTCATGATAGCTCTGCTGAACACAACCTTCAAGAAAAATGGTTTCAAAACATTTATATGCTGTGTTGTTGTTGTATTTAGTTGCTGAGTCATGTCCGACTCTTTTGTGACTGTGATCCGCCAGGCCCTTCTGTCCTTGGGATTTCCCAGGCAAGAGTACTGGAGCCGGCTGCCATTTCCTTCTCCAACCCAGGGACTGAATCAACATCCCAGGCATTGGCAGGCAGATTCTTTACCACTGAGCCACCGAGTCCCCTGGACTGCAGGAGATCCACCAGTCCATCCTAAAGGAAATCCATCCTGACTATTCGTTGGAAGAACTGTGCTGAAGCTGAAGCTCCAATACTTTGGCCACCTGATGCAAAGAGCTAACTCATTGGAAAAGACCCTGATGCTGGGAGGGATTGGGGGCAGGAGGAGAAGGGGACCACAGAGGATGAGATGGCTGGATGGCATCACCAATGCAATGGACATGAGTTTGAGCAAGCTCCGGGAGTTGGTGATGGACAGGGAGGCCTGGCGTGCTGCAGACCATGGGATCACAAAGAGTCAGACATGACTGAGCGACTGAACTGAACTGAGCCACTAGGGGAGCAATATGTATGCTACAGATGCTTTAACAAACTGCAGAATCATATATCTCTCCTATTTATTTGATATTTTCATTCAGTCTTTAACATGTTATGGTGCTAATCCCCATGGTTGAATATTAATTGAATTGTATTTTGCAATGAACTTGCAAACTACGTTTTGAGTTTGCTTACCCTTTGGCATTATCCAGTCTTATTCTCTTCTTCAAGGCTATCAGAGCAGCCCTGATTCGGTGAGCATTTACTAACTCAGAAGAGCCAGAGGCAACTGACTGACTAACACAGAACAGCACTCAGAGGCGTGAAACAACTTGGCTGAGATCACACGGCTGGAAAGTGGCGGATTCCGGTCTGTCAGCTACGTGGTTGACCACTGTGTACATGAGCTCAAAAAGAGGGAACATTTCGGACTTTTAGAAACATCTTATATCTTGTTTAAATTCCTGAAGCTAGCATTTCCCAAACTGATATTCTGTAGACTCATCCGTTCAGTGGGATCAGCCTGGAAATAGAGTACCAGCATCAAACAGTTTTGGGAAATAGCAGTTGGTCTGTCCTCTCTCGAGAAGGTTCGCAGTGGACATCGGCCACTAAAGGCTCTGAGAAGTCCTCAGCAGGCACCCCTGCTCTGCTTTGTTTATCTGAGTGTTTCTCAGGCTTCAGTCTGCATAGAGCGATCATTTGTCCAGCCAGTTGGGTATATCTCCCAAGGAATGGTTCTTCTAGAAGATGCTGAGCTAGGCACATAGACCAAAGTTGAAAAATGGGCTCTCATGGGATGTATGAAGCTGCACACAGGTTTTATTTGACCTCTGTCCACGGAATTCTCCAGGCCAGAATACTGGAGTGGTGGCCCTTCTCTTCTCCAGGGGACCTTCGCGACCCAGGGATAGAACCCAGGTCTCCTGCATTGCAGGCAGATTCTTCACTGTCTGAGCCACCAGGGAAGCCCATTTGGCATATACAGTGTTTTATAATAATATTTTAGTCCATTGATAACATTTTGCAATTGACAAAGTTGACCGCAGTTTTGAAGTGTGAGATTTCAGTAGAATCCCTATTTCGCGTGTTTCTGAAAGTAGGAACGTCCCTCGGTGGTCGGGTATGCGCTGTGCCTGCCCTCCGGAGGGGCGCTCCTCCAGTTTGCCCGCGCACCCGCCTCCCCCGTCGGCCCCCAGAGCGCAGCTCCTGAGCTGCTCTTTGCGCTGCTCTGTTCTCATGGCAGAGTTGGGAGTACAGAAAAAATCCCCAACAGAGACCATTTTTCATCCTTCGTAGCCTGTAAGACAATTTGAAGCAATGTAGGCTAATAATAAATCCAGCCTTAGGGTCAGTTCGTAAGCAGGTGTTGAACAGTGAATCGGAAGGATCAGTACTTTTCGTTTATTCATTCATCAAACATCTGAGTGCTTTCTTTGTGCCAGGAATGATTTTAGGATGAACAGAATGTTATACCCCGTGCGAGCTTTCATTATAGCATAAAGATCAACAATTTTGTTGTTGTTCATTCGCTCAGTCGTATCCGACTCTTTACAACCCCATGGACCTCAGCACACCAGGCCTCCCTGTCCATCACCATCTCCCAGAGTTTACTCAGATTCATGTCCATTAAGTTAATGATGCCATCCAGCCATCTCATCCTCTGCTGCCCTCTTCTCCTTTTGCCCCCAATCTTTCCCAGCATCAGGGTCTTTTCCAGTGAGTCTCCTCTTCGCATTAGGTGGCCAAAGAATTGGAGCTTCAGCTGCAGCATCAATCCTTCCAATGAATATTCAGGGTTCATTTCCTTTAGGATTGACTGGTTTGATCTCCTTGCAGTCCAAGGGACTCTCAAGCGTCTTCTCCAGCACCAAATTCAAAGGCACCAATTCTTCGGCGCTCAGCCTTCTTTATGGTCCAACTCTCATATCTGTACGTGACTACTGGAAAAACCATAGCTTTGACAGTACGGACCTTTGTTGGCAAAGTGATGTCTCTGCTTTTTATGCTGTCAAGGCTATGATCCGTGAAGGAGAAGACCAATAACCAAGAAAATAAGCAGTTCCAGTGTATGAAAAGGGTCACGAATGAAATAAACAGAGTTTTGAGATAGAAAGCAGAGGAGAGAGGAAGCTGATAATTAGGATTGGATAGAGGGTGGGGTCAGGAAATATTCGGTCTAATGCAAAAATTCAGGAAAAAAGATGTCATTTTTCTTTTCCTGAATAAGTCCAAACAATTCTTAGAAAATATGCAGCCTAATTTTGCAGCATTCAAAACCGTTTTCTCACTTTCGGGAAGTGTTTGTTAAACAGATGACGAACTTGTTCCAGGCTATGGGTTATCTGTTTTTGTATTTTAAAGTTTTTTTTTTTTAATGTTGGATCTTTTTTCTCTCTAATAAATGTAAAATATCGTTATCAGCCTGGGGGTTGTCCATGTTGGAACTAATCACAGGACAGAAGCGCCTTCCACAGATTCTCTTTTGCCCGACATGACCTGGAATTACTCTGTGCCCACTCTTTACCCACTGTAATCGTATTTTTCAATTTTATATCATACATAGCGGACTTTATTTAAGGATATGCCAACTCCTGTGTCCTTAGGAATATCCCCAAAGTAATTACTGCTGCCAGAAAAAGAAGCAAGGAAAGAACGTTTTATTGCTTAATTCTCTACCCGCATTTCACTTGCCATCGGAAATCAAGTTGAAAAATTCACTTACCCCTCAAGTGGAGGAGTTGCTGAGAGAGAAAATGGAAAACCCTTATTTATAGGAAGAAAGTGTGAATTGCTTTCTCTGATAGATTTCTTTCCACCTTCCACCTATGACTAACATGGACAGCTGGTTTGTTTAATCTCATAAATATAACATCTCTGCCTCGGTCAATACCGTGGGCTAACGAGGCTGTATCATGTCAAGGTGCTGTGTTACACTTCTGCTGCCAAAGGTATAAGATGAGCTATTAATAACCTGAGGTTATGTCTACAGAGTATTAAAACAGGTGGTGAGCTTGTGATTTGTAATAAAGTATATCATACGGGATAATTGGTCCAACCTGGCTTGATTCAATCAGGTTAAGCAGCTAAAATGAACAGGGTTGCCTCTCTCCTTCCAAAAAAAAAGAGTAAATGGGTCAGTGGAGCATTTTTAGATCTGTGTCGTGAAGATTCTCCCACCTAGAAAACACGCCAGAAGACGATGAAAAGTCTAGATTTCAGGAGCTTCCCTGGTGGTCCAGCGGTTAACAACCTGCCTTCCAGTACAGGGGACAGAGGCTCAGTCCCTGGTTGGGGAACTAAGATCCCACATCCGATGCTGCAGAGCAGCTAAGCCCACATGCCATCCTGGAGGGCCTGAGTACAGCAACAAAGACCCTACGAGACACGGCGAAGGTCACGTGTGCTGCAACTAAGTCCTAAATACATTTTACAAATACATAAACTTTTTAAAGTTACCAATGTGAGTTTTTTTTTTAATCTAGATTTTACACTTCATATTTTTATGTTATTTTATTGCCCTCTGAAGTGTCTGGTAATTTCTTAATCAACTTCTTGGCTCACTAGGAAGTTTATTTCAACTGTGGCACTCTGGCAGTACACAATTTTTAAGTCTTACGAAATTTGAAAGGACGATATGACATCTGGGAATTTATTGAGAAAATGTGTAACATTTATCCATAAGGTTTTGTGTTTTTTGAAGTCCCACATTATTTGTAAGAGAAAAGTTCAGTCACTCAGTCATGTCCCACTCTTTGTGACCCCATGGACTGCAGCACGCCAGGCCTCCCTGTCCATCACCATCTCCTAGAGTTTACTCAAACCCATGTCTATTGAGTCAGTGATTCCATCCAACCATCTCATCCTCTGTCATCCCCTTCTCCTCTTGCCATCAATCTTTCCCAGTATCAGGGTCTTTTCCAATGAGTCAGTATTTGGCCAATACTTGTCATG
Organism: Bos mutus; assembly: GCF_027580195.1. NCBI lineage: Eukaryota > Metazoa > Chordata > Mammalia > Artiodactyla > Bovidae > Bos > Bos mutus. Next base: position 15,610,685 of record NC_091629.1, read on the forward strand.
TGGCCAAAGTATTGGAGTTTCAGCTTCAGCATCAGTCCTTCCAGTGAACACCCAGGACTTTAGGATGGACTGGTTGGATCTCCTTGCAGTCCAAGGGACTCTCAAGAGTCCTCTCCAACACCACAGTTCAAAAGCATCAAAGCTCAGCTTTCTTTATAGTCCAACTCTCACATCCATACATGATCACTGGAGAAACCATAGCCTTGACAAGACAGACCTTTGTCAGCAAAGTAATGTCTCTGCTTTTTAATACGCTGTCTGGGTTGGTCTTAGTTTTGCAAGTTGGGAAGATCTAAAAGATCTAGTTAGACTTTGCACTGACTCTGGTATACCCTTACACTGGAGATCATGAACAAGATGACATAGAAATAGAATTATTGATTGTGAAGATAGCTATAACATAGCATTAAATAAGAAAATCAAGTTTCAAAGTAGTGTATACTTTGTAGTGTATTTATCCCTTTAGGATAAACGTTTGCCCTGCCTGTCCACATGTAGATTCATCCTTCTACCCAAAGAGGGACTTGAAATGCAAAACTGCAGATTGTTGGCAGTAGTTATTTGCTGTCATGGGATAATGGGTGCAGTTAATACTTTTATTCTGTGCTCATGTAAATTTTCTCTTTTTTATGCATGAAGCAAGCACGGAGTACTGCCTATGTATAAGGAAAATATTGCAATCTAGGTAGTTTCCCAGTTCCTCCACTAGACGGCGCTATGGAGCTTGCGCCGTCCTGAGCTGTATTAGAAACTGCAGCAGTAACCAGAGGTTTAACAGGGGTTATTTTCACTTACAGTCATTCTGGAACTGTGCAATCCAGAGGTTGCGTGGCAATTTCTTGTTCAGAAATAATACTGGCTTTTAAAACGCACAGCCAATGTGTGTTTTGGAAAGAGAAAACGCTGCGGATGGGCAGTTTTCCAAGTCCTTTCGTAACTATTTTACGGTTGTGCTACTTCTTTCCTTATTTTTGCCATGAGCTTAAAAGATGTGAATGCATTTCTATCCGTTGATGTGAACTGGGCAAGAATAGTGGTAAAGGGCTTCCCTGGTAGTCCGGTGGTTGAGAATCCAGAATACAGGGGACACAGGTTTGATCCCTGGTCCAGGAAGATCGCACATGCCTCAGAGCAAGTAAGCCTGGGGGCCACAGTTACTGAAGCCCGGCCACGCTGGAGCCTGAGCTCTGCAGCAAGAGAAGCCACTGCAGTGAGAAGCCCTGCTCCACAAAACCGGAGAAAGCTTGCCCAGAGCAGCCAAAAATACACATGTAAATAAATCTTAGAATAGAGGAAAAAAAGTAAAAATACAAAATAAACTCCCGGGATAGATCCTCCTTCGGTGGTTTTGAGCTTTGTAGTAAAACGAGGTGTTAAAGAAAAATTCCCAAATTACTTCAGAAATGTTAAATTTCCACTGAACATTTTTAGTAGACTTTGGTCTTGGAATCCCTTCCTGCTTATTTGATTGATTTCTTGCCCTTCTAAGAAAACTGAAGGATGCGTGTTTAGCTTTGAGCGTGCACGGATCCCATTTGTCACCATCGGTGTGACGGTGGGCGTGTGCAGGCGGTGTGCTGCTGGAGGGAGAACAGCGAGGCCTGGGCGTTTGTCTGGAGCCCGCTGTTGCTGAGCCGGTGACGGCCTTGTGTGTCTGGGGCAACCGCGTGGGAGAGGAAGCGGAGCTCTCCCTTTTATCCCAGACAGCATGTGGCTCGAATTTCTAACAGATGGAAGAGAGTCGGGTAATGGGTTTCTGTACCAGTCGACATTGCTTAGACAAATCTTCCCGTGTTAAGCTGCGTGTTGGACCGTGATTCTTGGTACAAAAACTCACAATGAACCCAGTGCTGCCCGATTGGTGGGGACCTCTAGATGAGGTAGACGTTCATTACAAGTAGTTCCAGGCGAGGCTTTTTTAGCCTTGATCATCCTGCCTTCACGTATATTCTCACTTGGACAATGCAGACCTTGCTTTGAGGGAGAAGGAACCCAGCTGACAATTTACAGTGGGAGGAAGGTGCCAGAAGCCCCATGTGGGTTTGATCATAGACAATCAAGGTATGATAAGGCAGCACGGTTTTTCAACATGACAAATTGTGGTCTGGTAACTACTGTTTCAATCTGTCTGCCCTTTGAAGCCGACTGAAAGGGAAAGAATATATGTAGGCCTCTTCCGCACAGATGAAAAACACGCTGACCCCATGCACACCTGTTTGCTTAAAAAGAAGTTTCCAGGTAGTTCCTGGAGAGTGCCTGTGTTTCTGTCTGAAATTTCTGTTTGCTCAGAATGATCCGGAGGCCTGATGAAAATAGCAAAGATGTATTTGTAGTTAAGGACAAAGCTCCTACAAATAACCCAGTAGTCCAGGCACAGGCCACACGCTGGTGGCCGTGGGCCGGCTCGCCGTCCCCCGCGTGCCGTTGGGCTCTCTGGACGGCTTCTGTGGATCTGGCGTCAGTCGGCCCATTCTGTCGTGTTTGTTCAGTTTGTGCGTGCTGGGTCTCCGCTGCTGTGCTGGCTCTTCTGTAGCTGCGGCATCTCCCCTTGCTGTGCAGCGGGGCTCCAGGACGCGCGGGCTCAGTCCTGTGGCTCCCGGCTCCGGAGCGCCGGCTCGGTAGTTGGAGCCCACGGCCTTAGCTGCTTCTCGGGTGTGGGATCTTCTCAGACGGGAGTCGAAACTGCGTCCCCTGCAGGCGGACTCTTCACCACTGAGCCAGCAGGGAAGCCACACATTTTGTTTTAATTTTAATTTTTAATACAGAATGCGTTCACATGACTCAAAATACGAAATTATTAAACGGCGTACTTGTCTAGCAATTCCGCTCCCGCCAGATAATCACTGTATTTTTAAATGAATCTTTCCTGAGCATATGCAAGCAGAAGACAAGCATAAACTCACGCTCCTTCTTGTTTACTCAAATGCTAATCTACTATGCACTGTGTTCTGGCCCGTGCTTTCTTTCCCCAGCTGACACTACTGTCTTTATCTGTACAGCGTCCAAATCTGGAACACACAGTTTTCCAGTGAATGGATGTACCATGAGTTATTTACCCAGGACTTTATTAATGACGTTTGGCATGTTTCCCAGCATTTGCTATGACCTCACTGTAGTAAGTAAGCTTGTGCATTTGTTATTTCACACTTACGTGAACTCAACTCTTGAGAGCGGAGTCGCTGGTGAAGGCACATATGCTTCTGTGGTGCCCTTCACCCGCCATCCGCTTGGCTGCAGCACGCAGGGTCTGCATCACGGGGCACGGCCTCACTGGTTTCCGCTCAAGGAGTTTAGTTGCTCCACAGTGTTTGGGATCTCAAGTTCCCCAATCAGGGATCGACCCACATCCCCTGCATTGCAAGACGGATTCTTAACCACTGGACCACCAGGGACTTCTTGAAAGAATATACGTGTGTTTAATTTTAGTTGGTAGTGCCAGAATTCCGACCCTCCCTCCATCGGGACTGAAGCTACTTCACTCAGTAAAACACGAGGGCGCCTGCTTCTCACCCCAGCCTCCTCACAGAACGTCTTCAAACATTCAGACTTTTTGACTTTCGACCATTCCTTTCACGACTTCCGGAGTTTCAGTCAAAGTTACAAAAGCTCTGTCAATCCAAAATTATGGAAGCGTTTCCTGAGTGCTCTACTAGTGTGTTTATCCATTTAGATTTTCCCCGGAGTAGGATTATGGCACTGGAGAAGGAACTGGCAACCCACTCCAGTATTCTTGCCTGGAGAATCCCACGGACAAAGGAGCCTGGTGGGCTACAGTCCACGGGGTCGCAAAGAGTCGAACATGACTGAGCAACTAACACACACACACAGTATTATGGTGCTGTGTTAACTTTTTAGATGGCCACCCCTGTCCCTACGTCTTCAATATAAAAAGCCCTTTAATATAAAAAGCCTGTATCACACACTAAACTCGCATATGTCTTTGGTCGAAATGTGTTACATGTGGTTCTTCTGTGTGCTCAGTCGTGCCTGACTCTTTGTGACCCCATGGACTCCATCCCGCCAGGCTCCTCTGTCCAGGAGATTTCCCAGGCAAGAACACTGGAGTGGGTTGCCATTTCCTACTCCAGGGGATCTTCCCAGACCCAGGGATCGAACCTGTGTTATATGTGAATGATGACAAATGTGGGGAAAATAGCAGGGAAGAGGAATAGAGACAAGGGAAATTAAAACAGGATAACTCTTTGTACAAAGTTGATATTTGGGTAAACCCCTGAAGGAAGGGAGGTGTGAGGCAGTGTACTTAAAAGCTTTTTGCTGCTGAAATCATTTGGGCCTAGGGTCAAATCCTAGCTTTAGTCTAAGATCAAAGGCAAGTTATTTATTCTTTTCATGAATCAATTTATTTATCAGTAAAAATGGCGTGACAAATCGTTATAAGAACTAAATGAGATCTTTTTAACTAGCTTAGCATTGGGCTTGACATATAAAGGTTGATCATTATCATTATAATGATATTACCATGGACATTTTTCCTTCTCATCCACATTCCTCAAAGAATGTATGGCTGCAAAATATCCCATCACGTGGTCCACAGGTAAATTCCACATGTTACTATGACATGCTGCTTCATTGTTCTAGGATTGTGGGGACTTTTGAGTGGTTCTTCATTCCTACTTTTTCAGCCCTCTCCGGTAATGCTTGTATAAACTTTTTAGTCTTTTTAAACTTTTTGTTCATTTATTTTATTCCTGCCGCTCGGGGTCTTCACTGCTGCGTGCAGGCCTCCTCTAGTTGTGGCGAGCGGGGGCGCCTCTAGTTCTGGTTCCCGGGCTTCTCACTGCGGCGGCTTCTCTTGTCACCGAGCGTGGGGCTCTGGCACACAGGATCAGTGTTTGTGGCGCGTGGGGTCTTCCTGGACCAGCAGTCAAACCCGTACCTCCTGTTCAGCAGGTGGATTCTTAACCACTGGACCACCAGTGAAAGAAAGTGAAAGTCGCTCAGTTGAGTCCGCCTCTTTGCAGCCCCAGGGACTGTATAGAATTCTCCAGGCCAGAATACTGGAGTGGGTAGCCTATCCTTTTTCCAGCAGATCTTCCCAGCCCAGGAATTGAACTGGGGTCTCCTGCATTGCAGGCGGGTTCTTTACCATTGAGCTGCCGGGGAAGCCTGTCTTGCCCCCTGGATCTCAGTCGAACTGAATAACCTGCCCCTGAAGCCCTTCCCACCTGGGTTCCCACCTCATCCTTTCCTTTCATGTCCTTCCTGCCGTCTGAAACTCCTCTCCACCCCAGCCCTCCCCACCCCATGTGTCCACCCGCAGCTCAGGCTCCAGGGCCGAGGGCAGATGCTGCTCCATCTTCAACCCTTCCTCGTCCCTCTAGCTCAGCTGTTCTCATCCTTGACGCACACTGGAATCACCCAGAGGCTCTAAGAATGATGATGCCTGAGCCTCACCTCCAGACATTCGATCAGATTGGTTCAGGGAGTGTCTGGGTGTTAACGCTGGTGTAAAATGCTGCCCAGCGGATTCTGAATGGCAGCTAAGTGGGCTCGTGGGACTCGTGTTTCCTTGTACCCAGGTTCTTCTTCTTTGCCAGCCTTTATCCACGGTGAGACTGGAAGCACTTCGAGACAGGAACGTCTCTGGTTCAACTTTGTCAGTCTCACCAGGCTCAAGATGAGGCTCAGTAACCTAACAGTGATGACGACAGTAACAGCGTTTACTGACTGTTTGCTGTGTGCTTGATGCTTTCAAACTGTGGTGTTGGAGAACATTCTTGAGAGCCCCTTGGACTGCAGGGAGATCCAACCAGTCCATCCCAAAGGAAATCAGTCCTGAATGTTCATCAGGAAGACTGATGTTGAAGCTGGCACTCCAATACTTTGGCCACCTGATGCAAAGAATTGACTTATTTGAGAAAACCCTGATGCTGGGAGGGATTGAGGGCAGGAGGAGAAGGGGACGACAGAGGATGAGATGGTTGGATGGCATCACCAACTCGATGGACGTGAGTTTGAGCAATAGTGGAGGACAGGGGAGCCTGGCGGGCTGCGTCCGTGGGGTCACGAAGAGTCAGACACGACTTGGCAACTAAACAGCAAAACGACACTGTGTGCTACAGACGCGCTAAACCCTTGGACAGACCATCCCACTGACACCCCAGCGACCCTCAGAGGCAGGTGCTGCTCTTTCGGCCCATGAACACTCTAGACACAGACATCAGGGAACACGAAAAGGCAGGGGTGTGAACGGAGCAGAGGGCGGAGCCTGGGCGGGCTGGCTCCGGGTGGCACTCACACCGTGGGGCTGCTCTACAGTTTGCAAGTGCTCAGGATTCCCCCACCACGTTACTGAACGAAGGTGAATGAGTGAGTAGGTGGAAATAAGCAACTCTCTCCAAGGATCAGCTCCAGCAGCCCTGGTGGGGCACTTCATTAGATTTAGTGCTGGTATCACATCCATGCTGGCTCATCTTACACACACCTGTTTGATGATTTATGTAACTTTTTTGATTTAATATTTCATCTAAAGTTTTTCTACTCAACTCTACCCAAGCAAAACTGTTCATTGTACCAAAGAAGTATCTTTCCAAACAAACACTCCTAAAGAATAACTTCATGCATCTGTATGTGTCCATGTGTATGCACCACCTAAAATCAGATCATCGCCCACACAGGCGCACCACATGCTAAGCGCCATGGTGCTTCAGTCATGTTCGCCTCTTTGAGACCTCGTGGACTGTAGCTCGCCAGGCTCCCTGTCCATGGGTTTTCCGAGGCACGAATACTGGAGTGGGTTGCCATTACCTTTTCCAGGGGATCTTCCTGACCCAGGGATTGAACCCACATCTCCTGCATTGGCAGGTGGGTTCCTCACCACTAGCATCTGCGAAGCCACTCATCCGCTAGACACAAAATTTTCAACCATCCTCTTTATCAACCTACTTCACAACCTGGATCCGAATTACACCTTGAAATTATCAAAAAATTCAACTCATATTAGACTTCGAATATGAACAGGAAAGGGCTTCCCAGGTGGCACTAATGGTAAATAACCCCCCTGCCAATGCAGGAGATGTAAGAGACCCAGGTTCAATCCCTGGTCAGGAAGATCCCCTGGAGGAGGGCATGGCAACCCACTCTAGCATTTCTGCCTGGAGAATTCCATGGACAGAGGAGCCTGGCGGGCTACAGTCCGTGGGGTCTCAAAGAGTCGGACACGACTGAAGGGACTTAGCAGAGCACAGCACACAGCATGAACAAGAAGTTATATTAGAACCTGTTTAAAGGGGCATCTCTCCCCAGGTAAAACTCCTTCTGCCTGGGATGAACTAGAAAAGCTGAGAACTTAGAGCTGTGGCTCTGATCTGAGTTGGGTTTTATGAAGTTCCAGCTCTTTCAGAGGCATTTCACAAAAAGCTCTGCTCCATGTAGAGAGAGCTCTGGAACTGAGGAAAACTCTGTGGAATACACACATTATTATTACCTTTTAAAATATTCACCAAAATGTGTTTATATATTTTCATAGCTGTTCAAAAAAAAGCAGCCCCATTCTTTCTTTGGCCATGCCATGCAGCATGTGGGATCTTAGTTCCCCAACCAGGAATCGAACCCACGCCCCCTGTGTTGGAAGTGCTGAGTCTTAACCACTGGGCCACCAGGGAAGTTCCAAAGAAAGCCCCATTTCTGATGCAGACTCTTCTGGCTTGGTCCTTGGCACTAGGCTAACCTATATGCCAAGTGATTCGGCATGGGGAGGCGATCTAGAAACCCAAAGAAGGAAACAGGTCCTGTGGGTGCTGTGACCCAGAGAGATTTCAGCGAAGGATAAAACTTGAGCCCAAGCCTGCAGAATGCATGGGTTGGAAGTAACCTGGCTTGGCCCAAGGTCATGGGAGTGAAGAAAACAAAAAAGGCCGCTTTGGCAAGCATCCTGCCATCCTGGGTGGGTTAGAAGAGGACGTCCATCCCTGTGCCCCAGCTTTTCACCAACAAACTCCCAGATCCTGAAGTCGGAATTATGATTCTAAAACATCAGTGCGTTTCTTAGCTGATACAATCCACCACCATGGGGACGGTGGGAAACCGCATAGAAGGATCTCCCACAATCAGACCGGGGGAGCACAGGGCACTGGCGTCCTGCACAGCCTTTCTGCAGAGCTGGGAGAAAAGGGGTTTTGTTTGGGACGCGCCCTGCCGTGTTTGCTCGCCTCTGGCTCCGGACAGTGTCCCTCCGACTGACTGCAGATGCTGATTCTGTTAGAAGAGGGGGCGGGGAAGGAAGAGCGACTCTCATAAGCCCCTGATTGTTCTGCATCCCCGTGGGCAGAAGAAGTATGGCTGGAATTAGCGGGTAAGGGAGAAAGAGGCGGGAAGCAAAAATATTGCTTTGAGAGTCCACATTCAACAAGTTGCAACCGTGAAAACTCTGTCTCGATCCTAGGACTTAGTTGACGGCAAGGGAAAGGGAGGACAGGAAGTCCTAACTGTGAGCTGCTCTGTCCCCGGGGACCCTGAGCAACTGGAGATTGCAAAGGAGGACGCCCAGGCAGAGAACAGTTCCATCATGAGCTTCTTTAAAACCCTGGTAAGTAATTTCAACTCCTTTTCTACTCTATTCCTAAGTCTTATTTGAGAAAGTTTTGCTAGCTCTAAGAATGACGGGCTTGAATGGCACTGCTCTAAACGGGGTGTCATCTTGGTGTAGCCGGACCCTGGAGAACAGGGAAAGGTGTTTCGTAAGGGAGTTGACTTTCAGCGAAGGAGCCTTTACTGCTGGCAACTGTGAGAAGCATGGCAGGTGACCAAACCATAGCCACGCTGTTGTTCAGCGGCGAAGTCGTGTCCAACTTACATGCGGCCCCGTGGACTGCAGGGTGCCAGGCTCCCTGTCCTTCACTGTCTCCTGGGGTTTGCTCAGATTCACCTCCGTGGAGTCAGTGATGCTATTTAGCCATCTCATCCTCGGCTGCCCCTCTCCTTTTGCTTTCAGTACACGTGAGCCATGTGGTCATGGAACTCTACCGCAGTTGGTGTCTTATGGTCATTGACTATAAAAATAATTGGAAAAAACTTCCCTGAGTTGCTGACCTGTCAAAGCGTTTTTGCCACTCAAATGGCAAATTGAACTGTAGAAGTCACTTTCTATCTTGTTACGTCTAAAGCTCTCATCGGGTTGAGGCAGGGACCCACGCCTTCCATTGCTTGCTCATCTCTGACTCTTCAGGACCCACAGCTTGGCACGTGCCAGACACTCAGAAAAGGGCTGAGTGAGTGCATGCATAATTAAACAGAGAGCTTCAAGCATTTGGGCTATTTCCAAAGACAAAGACCAGCTTTGAAAGATAAAACAGAAAAAAATCAACAGAGTGTGCGACAAACACCAAAGGGCTGTATGTTTGTTTGGATCAGTGGGAGCCTTGCTGGAAAGTCTGGCCTTCCAGGAGACACACTTGAATGCAGTCAAGCTCTGGGTGAATGTATAAGATCTGATGCATTTCACTATAAAATATTAACTTCATTAACTTTTCTATACCTAGGCATTAACAGGATTTCTTATTATATTCCTTACCTGTAGAGTAAACTGGACTGTGTTAAAGAAAAATATGAAATAAGGACTTCCCTGGGGGCCCAGCATTTAGGACTTGATGCTTTCACTGTGGGCCCCTGGGTTCAGTACCTGGTTGGGGAACTATGATTCTGCAGCAAGGCCAAAAAAAGAAAGGAAAGAGAGAGAGAGAGAGAAAATAAATAAATAAAATCACCCTAAAGAGCTGTGGTTTGTAACATCTGTTTTTTTCAAACTTTTAAGGTTTCGCCTCACAAAGCCGAAACTAAAAAAGATCCAGAAGACACGGTAGGTAGCCTGAAGTGTGTTTATATTTGGGTTTGTGTGTGGAACTGGATTTGGGTTTCTGTCCTCTTTGTTTTTTGAATTGTGTGTGTGTGTGTAGATACATATATACATATTTAGCAATTTAATACTGCCGTTAGGTCGTCCTTAAAATGTTCCATTTATGTTAATGGTATTTGAATGAAAATTTTGGTGGAAAACTTGAAATATGTGCCAATTGTGGCTAAATAATGTCACAAAAACCAGTTTCTTGCACAGAATTAGAACAGACTACTAATAATTATATAGCATCTTGGACTTTTTCGTCGTGTGTGGAGAGACCCAGGGAATAGAGTAAAAGCCACTGGAAATGAGAAAGCGGTGGGACTCAATTTAAAGCAGATGTAAGCCTCTGGGCTTTTGGTTTTCAAAAACTATGTCCTGCTTGGTTTTTCATGTCATTTGAAAAAAAAAATAATCTCTACTGCCATGGCAATTGCTTGGTGGCACGAAACAGCCACGAGTTGACATTTGCCAAATGGAGGGGTTAGGATGCCCTGGAGAGCATGCCCTTTTTCACTGTCATCCTAGAAATTCAGCTGGTTCCTCTCAAAGTACATTTTGTCTGCAACGGCGACTTTCTAGAGATGTTTTCCCTTTACACTGGACAGAGCCGGTTTTCTTCAGTAGGACACATGGTTTGAATTTCCCGGGAATCACGAGGATAACTGACCCTGGTGACAGAGAGGTGTCTTCTGTCCTCCTTTTGGTGACTGAAAGTGCTTTGAAAGCCACTGGGACCAAACAAACGGCTTGGCCAACTTGGTCCATCTGCTTCCCATATTTGAAGGGGCTGAGCTATGAAAAAGATCCTAGAATTTGTCTCAGAAGACCTGTGTTCAAGCCACAGTCCTGCTACTTGAAGGCTGTGTGATCCTAACCTGTCTGAACCCAAATTTCCACATCTGTAAAACCGAGGCAATAAAACTTCTGTCTCCCCACCCCCAGGAGTGAATGTGTGACCATGCCTGCTAAACCCAGGGAGTTCTATTCAAATGTAGGTGATCCCTATTTCCCTAATCCCTGCAGGACAGATTGAACACCAGGATTACATTTGCCTTGTATTGATTGGTTCCTCTAGAATTTTCTTTTTCCATTGGAAAAAAAAAGATATATCTGAGGCATCTACGTGCATTTTCCTATGAAGTTATTTATTTGCTACAAGGCTGCTAGGGTCAAGTTCAGTGAATGGTTGGGTCCACGGGTTTCTCTTTGGGTTCTGCGTCTTGCATTGTTTGAAACAGTAAGGTGCGTGGGTGTGACATGTGGCTTTCTGAGTGACCTGGGGCCCTCCCTCTCATCAGCTGCTCCTGCCTCACCTAGAATGTGGTCCCAGCAGAAAGTACCTAGAGATAAAAATCTCATGCTTCTGTCCAGAGAGGGCTGGGTTCATTACTGAGGCAACTGGATCTCAAAAGAGGGTTTTGTGAATGTAGGTTGCTTGTGACACCCACAAACAGACTTTCCAACCTGATTCTCACGCTTGCCTCCTGGACATGTTTTCTACTGAAGTTCTTAGATTTATGCCTTTGAAACCTTTGTCCATCTTCTCATTTGGCCCTGGGCAATTTTTAGCACACTCAAAATCCCCCAGCATTTGTGACTTGAGTCAGCAATTCTGAATAATTGTAGCTGGGCTATTTTAGTCCCAATTTTGTCTCATTTTGGCTCAGAGGACTGGCTCATTCTAGAAACATCTTTTGCCTAGGAGATCTGCCCATCTAGAAGTCAGTTGAATCTTTGTGGATAATACTGTTCCCCTGAGGTTTCTAATACCAAAAAAGGGGAGATCAGTTTGAGAATGAAGGCCACTCAGTGGCAGGATTTGCCTTGAGTCCAGGATGCAAAAATAAGTTGCTTACCTTCAGGTATATATATATATTTTTTTTTTTTCACATGACAATAGCATTTAGATATTTAAAGCCATCCAGTAGGGACTGCATTCTCTTCTTCATTTTTAAAGTTTTTTCACCTGGTTATTTCATGACCTATAGACAAAGCTTAAAAATCTTGTCATTGTCTTTAGCAGATAGAGTTGCGCTAATCTGGGTCATTTAAATAGGTTACCGTGTTGAAAATCAACGTGTAACAAAAATAGACGGTGACAATGCTCTTTAACCATGTCTGAGAGTTTGACAGAGTGTTCACATGATTCCTTGTGATTGGAAGATGAGGGTGATGTATCAGTAGATAATTGACAACCAGGAGTACCGCACTTTAAAACAAAAGAGAAAAATGGATTTTGTTTAAAAACAAAGTTCTGAGCTGTGACTGCTGTTGCCCGAAAGGCGTCTAAGGGAGAAAGTGTCTCTGATGGACAAGCCGGGCAGAAGACATCCGAGGTCCAGGCTAAAGGCGCCAAGAAAAAGCACCTGCATAGCCCCAGGCTAGGACTCGCCTTCAGAAAACTCTTTAGGCATAAGGTCTGTATCTCGTTAAACTAGGAGGGAAAAAAACAGAACCCTGGTCTTCATTCTGTGGCTTACCTGCACATCCTGTGTCCACCCAGCTCCTCTTCAGTGAAGAAAGAGCCTTGGGTGGTGGGTCTCATTAGAGGGAAATTAAATATTATGTGAGACAATTTTCAGTGATTTTTTTTAAGTCCTCATAGTTTTAAATGTCTCAGATTACTAGTGTGGACCAGGGTTCTAAGATTCTTCTAACCCAGTGTTTCCCAAATGTTGGATGTTTGCGTACCTGCTCCATCATTTTTGAGATATATCACTATTTACTTGGGGCTTCCCCGGTGGCTCAGCTGGTAAAGAATCCACCTGCAATGTGGGAGACCTGGGTTTGATCCTTGGGTTGGGAAGATCCCCTGAAGAAGGGAATGGCTACCCGCTCCAGTGTTCTAGCCTGGAGAATTCCATGGACCATATAGTCCATGGGGTTGCAAAGAGTCAGACACGACTGAAAGACTTTCATATTTATTAAATATTTCTATATTGAAATTGACTTACTCCTTATTTAAGGTTATCTTGAAAAGAAACTTGACATTACGTCACACTTGTAAAGCAGAATCACTTTTCATAAGAAGAAGGTACCATTATATAAGCAATAAAAAAAGATACTACCTTCTAGCTACCTGGCTCATGTTAAGCTCTGAACTGTTGGCCTTTCTAGCTTTATGGAAAGGCACTTAGCCAACGGTAGGGAAATGTTAAAGATTTCTCTACCAAAACCAGACTGAGATTTCCTCCTGAATTGTCTTACAAAGATGAGAATTGAAAAAGGATGAGTATTTTCACGGTTTTAATATTATTTAATATCATATCTTGGCTCAACCCAAAGCCATCTCTCATCCCACCAATGGTCTGCTTTCTGCACTTTGGGAAACACTTTTCTAACCTCAAGATTTTATCGCCTTGTGCTCTGCTCCATCTCTTCCCTGTATTAACTAAACTTATACTGAACCCAAACGGAAGCCCAGGCACCGCAAAACAATGAATGAAGGCGGAACAAACTCTGCCTCCACGTTCTTGACAAGCAAAGACAACAGAGAAGTCAGTTTCAGAGATTTCATTCTTCTCGTGTCTAAGAAATAGCCAGTATTTGTCTAAAACCATCATCAATTAAAAGGACCCCTGACTTGGGCCAGCATGCTTCTAAAGTTGCTCGAAATGTCCACCATTCTCCACTAAGTTGAATGAACTTATTTTAAAAACATCCCCAGCTGGGTATGAGAGTCCCTGGACTGTGTATGCAAATAAAAGCTCCACAGAAAGCTCTCCTGGCTGAATCTATATTTGCATAAACAAACTATTATGGAGCCACCCTTTGATTTCCCTACAGAGTTATTTTGTTCTGCAAAGAGAGAAGGGGCGGATGAGAGATTCTGCAGTGGGGGAGGGGAAATTAAAAGGTGGTTCTACCCGATGCAGTAGACGATTTGGTAACTGCTGGTGGAAGGGGTCAGAGACTGGGGCAAAGGAGTCTAGCAGAATTCCCGAACAGGGAGCTCCTGTGAGGAGGGAGCTTTGGAAGTTTACGACGCGTATGACCGCCCACCACCGGCAGATCTGCATGTCTCATGACATTCATTTCATGCTAAGTTCCAGAGTCTCTTCCCCTCCCACAAGTGGACCACCCAAGTTCCGTATTCCCAGGGCTTCCCCAAACCTTGGTCTCGCTTCCTGCCCCTCAGGTGCCTGTGGGGAAAGGAGAGGACTCTGGGACTCCTGGGTGATGTGGAAGTGACCCTTCCTGGGGTTCTGTATAGCAGACCAAAGGTTTTGCCTTGAGTCATATTCTGTCTCTTGTTTTACGTCATTTAAGGGGACAAGTCCCAGACATTCTTTACTCTCATTTATACAGCAGTTTGGTGGGCCTCGTTGGCTTTTACCTTCCTGCCTCGGAAAGTGTTCATCTTTTCTTCAGTTGATTGTTCGGTCGTCCAAAAAGATAGGAAAAAAGGGCCATTAAAACAGACCAGCCAGAGTCTATCAGTGAACCTTGGTGCCTGATTCTGGGAGTTGTGATATTCTTCCTCCTTGAGTTCGTTGTGACCCAGGACCGAAAAGGAGACCTCATCCAAGCAAATTCAAGGATAAAACATTGTCTTCTAGTTTTGCTCTAAAAGAATATAAGGGCTACCAATCCTGGTTAACTCCTAGGTTCGTTTCTTTATAGATCAATTTTCCTTCTTATAAAAAGGATTTTCTTAGTGTAAAAGAATGGAGAATCCTGGAGTTAATCAATGGAATACGTTTATTGTTATAAATAATAAGGAGGTCAGCATTTCTTTGCTGAATCTGAATCTTTTTTCTCTTGGCTTAACCACACATGATGCTTCAGCATAAAATGTTGTCACACATCCTGCAGACATTGAACGCAAAGGATGTGGATTTAGAGTGTCTTTGCTACACCCAGAAACGCTCCCTTCCCCACTCTGGTTTGCTCAGTGCCTCCTCTGTGGGTTAGACAGTAAAATATCAGCAGCTACCTCATGGGATTCATAAGCTTCTGCCACACATTCATTGTTTTTTGGTTCTTGGTACAGTGTTTACATCTTACTAACACTTCCCCTCTTCCACACCCAAATGTGAAAAGAAGATGAAAACTTACTGCGGAGGAAGGTAAGATCCTCTGATATGCAACCTCCAATTCTAATACACTAGACTTTCACGGGTAGGTTTGTCAGATAAATAACAGGTACCCAGTTCAACTCAGTTTCATATAAACGGCAACTAATTTTTTAGTATAAAAATAAGTATGTCCCAGGCAATATTTGGGACATCCTTAGGCAAAAAAATTGTCCTTTGTTGATCTGAAATTCAGATTTAACAGGACATCCTGTGGTCTCACTGTTATTTGCTAAATCTGGCAACCCTACTCAGGAGATTTTCTCCAAAAAACATGGATAGAACTTGCGTAGTCTCCACCGTAACACAAACAAAGAGTATGAATTCAGTTGATGCTGGCAGAACACCATTTGGAACGCTTCTCTGGGAAGCAAGGAGGTGTGTGGGCAGGGAGAGGACGACTCATGGCAATCTGTGACTCCACAGCCCTGCACGAGGGGGTGGATGGGCAGAAACACGACACGGCAGCATCCTGCGTGGGTCTCTCCCTATGGTCTCCATCATCAATTAATTTGGTATTTATTTAATACCCATTTTGAGCCACACACAGGATCTAATGGGATATAGGGATGTAATGATGACAAAGACATAACAGCTCGTACCTTCACAGAGCTCAGTCTGGCCAGAGAGATGCGTAGTCAACAATTGCATCAATACATTAGTTATATTTCTATGCACCTATTATGAGCTTCCCTGGTGGCTCAGTGGTAAAGAATCTGTCTACAATGCAGGAAACACGGGACTGAATGTCCAGGTTTGAGTATCACCCACCCTGGATTCAGAAGTCAACTCTGTCCCCTTATCAGTGGAATCGCAAGCACCTTGTTTAACCAGCCGGGACCAAAACTTCCCTAACTGTAACGCATGCATGCTCGTTGCTTAGTCACGCCCAGCTGTTGCAGCCCTATGGACTGTAGCCCCCCAGCCTCCTCTGTCCATGGAATTTCCCAGGCAAGAATATTGGAGTGGGTTGCCATTTCCTTTTCCAGGGGATCTTCCTGACTCAGGGATCGAACCTGCATCTCCTGTGTCTCCCACATCAGCAAGCGGATTCTTTACCACTAGTAGGGACACAGTCATTCATTCCGTCCTCATCAGACCGTTGTTACAACATTCAGTGGCTTACAATGGTGCTGGGCACTGGTGCCTTCTATCGCTGTTACATCAGAGTTAAAAGTTAGACATCTCTTTGCCCAGTTCCCTAGGACCATAGTCCCCTCTTCAAGGGGCTGAGGGAGACAGGAGGCTGAGGGGAGGAGGCAAAACCAGCCAAACCAGAGGTGTCTTGTGGGCTTGGCAACTGGACCTGCCCTGGTGGAAGGCTAGAACTCCAGAACCAAGCTTCTTCTTGTAACTCCCATGCAGCTTTGACTGAGCGGGCTGAGCACCTGTGAAGGGACAGCCCTGAGCTGGTAACACAGCCTCTCAGGAGAGGGAGCAAAGCAGCAGAATTTAAATGAAAACAGTGTGGGACCCAGTGAGTAATGGAGCATTTCCTGTAATGACGTGAGCAGGACCGATGACTTACTTAAGCCAAAAACAGTGCTTGCTAAGAGATGGGAGTGAGGTCAGCCCCGCCCCCAGCCCAGATTCTTGGTCTAAAACGGACCCCTTGAGCAAATGGGGATTTTCCTGGGAGAGCAGAAGTGAAGCTGATGTTGGGGACTGCGCCCGGCCACTCCTGCTGTTCCTGCTTCTGTCCTGGCCTCTGGCGCTTGCTGAGGGCTCTGGGCATACGCCATTCCCTGGACCAGGGGCCTCTTCCCCTCTCCCCCAGTTAACTTCTAGTTGCCCTTCAGATCACAGCACAGTCTCCTTCCTCTGTCAAGCCTTCCTGACTGTCATGGTAGATCTAGTTTAGCACCCCCTCCTTTTTTTTAGCACCAAATCCTCCGCTCTACCCTGGAGCACTTATCATAGCTGGAATTTTGCGTTCGCCTGTGGAATTATTTGTTTGGTGTCTCTGTCTCTTCATGAGAACGCGTCACCCCAGCACTCAGTATCCGTCACAGGTCATGGAAGGCAGTTGATCGCATTTTTCACAAGTAAATGCATACATCATCATACCTCCCTCCTATTTTCTGAAAAAGACAGCAAGCTAGTTGGTGGAGGGCACTTCCCCTTCAACCAGTCCTCTTTAATTTAATTGCCATTTAGAGTTAAAACAGCACCAAGTGTCCCAGACCGTTAGGAACATGCATAAATGCAGAACCGTCTGAGCCCAACCAGTTTGATCGCGCTGTTGATACAAGGCAGAGGTTATTTTAAACCCCAGCATTATGCGGTTTTATACATTTTTAAATGGAACTGGGATTATTCCAGGATCACCTGTCACAGAAGTCATTTCTATACATTGGCCCTTTAGCTCCTGATTCAAATGTAGAATCTGCTCCGTAAATGATTCCCTTTTAGTATCAAAAAAGTCAGCACAGAAGATACTGTGTCTTGCATCAGACAGTAAAGTTCAGTGATCCGTGAGCTTCCTTCAGAGAGGTAATGTGCAGTGTAGGGAGAGCGCCAGGTCGGAGAGGAGAGTCCGGGTCTGAGGCCAGGCTGTGCCCCTGGCTAGTGTCGGCGGGTCACAGACCTCAGTGTCCCCCTTCGTGAAAATTCAGGCATGGGGCTAGACGGCCTCTAAGACTCTTTCCAACATCAGAAATACTCTGAAAGGTTTGAGTGTTTCCACACTGTTTTCACTCTCAGACTTTTTTTCCCTTTTAATCAGAAAATGTAGTCAGATCCGACATCCCTGGGGATTTAAAGGGCTGTGTCACGAGTCCCTGGACCAAGGATCGTTAAAATGGAGACACGTAAGATGACGAGGTTAGGCCAGACGAGCCCAGTGTTAGAATTTTCCACACGGCGCTCACTTGTGTAGAGACACAGAGAGACTGCAGGTCTCCCAGCTCCTCCCCTGCCCGGCGAGAGCCTGGGAGGAGCAGCGCAGTCGCTGGGGAGGACCGATGGCCCCGCGCTGCTCGGCCTGGCTGCTCAGAGTGCGGGGAGGAGGAGGAGGGCTGGGGAGACGAGGAGGCAGGGGGCCCAGCCTGAGTGAGCGGCGTGTGCGCTTCCGTGCCAGTGTCCGTCCACTCACCCGCATCTACTTTAGACGAGGAGGCTGCGTCTACAAGTGGAGACGTGGGGCTTGTGGATGGCTCGTCAGACCCAAACCTCTGTCCCGAGTGCCTCACGCAAAGTCTAGAGATGTTAGATCTTTAGATCTCTGTAGACTGCAGATCCCCGTAGTCAGGGGTCCCTAGCCGCCAGGCCGAGGGCCGGGACCCGTCCGTGGCCTGTTAAGAACCGAGCCACACAACAGGAGGTGGGCGGCGGCGGGCGAGTGAAGCTTCACCTGTACGTACAGCGGCTCCCGTCGCATGCACAGCTGCCTGAGCTCTGCCTCTTCTCAGCTCAGCAGCGGCACGAGACTCTCATGGAAGCTAGAGCCCTGCTGTGAACCGAGCCCGCAAGGGTCCAGGTGGGGTGCTCCTTGTGAGAGAGAGCCTAATGCGCGATGGCCTGAGGAGGGGCTGAGCCAGGGAGCTGAGCCAGCGGAGCAGCTGCAGATCCACGATCCTTAACAGAGAGGTCTGGCTGTGCAGCGACCGCAACAGATCAGTTACTTGCAGACTCATATCAAAACCCTGTGAGTGAGTAACAAGCGAGCTGTATAATTATTTCATCATATATCACAATATAATAACAATAGAAATGAAGCGCAGAGTAAATGTAACGCACCGGAACCATCCCGAAACCCTTCCCTCAACCCCGGTCTACGGGAAAATTGTCTTCCACGAACCAGTGCGTGGGGCCCGTGAGGTTGGGAGCCACTGACTGCAGTGACCTCTCAGGCAGAGTGAGAGCAGATCGTCAGCCCTTCTCTTCTAAAGCAGATGTATTAGAACCCATCTTTGATTGCAGATTTTGGATCAGTAAGACAGTACATCTTTATCATGTTAACAAACACGAGTGTGTTGGAGATGCACGTTCAGAACACTTTTCTGCGGAGACCACAGTCTAAAGAAGACCCATGGCCTCAGCACAAACTAACATTCTAACAGCCAAGTGCCCCTTTCTGTCACCTTGAGCCCTAATGTGTTCCTTACATAAATATGATACATAATGCTTCTATATATTTTTGCAAAAGAAGTATCTGGACTTTTCCCAAGATTTTAACATAAATCCACAACCACACAGTATATTTGGAAAATATAGAAAGTTGTAAAAGGAAAACTTAACATGCATAATCTCAGCCCACATGTGTAAAGAAGAGCCCTTTCGCTTTTGAAATCCTGCAATGATTAACATTTTTTGTGACTTTTATAGGGCGAGGAAAAGTCAGCCGCCCCTTCAGCCAACCTCAAGTCAGACACAGCCAACGTTACGCTCCAGGAGCCCCAGGGGGCCGCCAAGAATTCTACACCCACTGAAACAGCCAAGGAAAAAGGGGGCCCCAGCTCTCTGCCTCTGGGCAAACTGTTCTGGAAAAAGGTAAGTCCTAGTCTCCAGATTTGGAGAGTCCCTGGGGCCAGGATGACTTGAGAAATGGTTTCTGGTGGGCCAGCCACGGTATTCAATGATGCATGGAGTTTCTTCTTCAAGCTGACTCAACTCACCACTGAGCTGAAGACTTGTAACTCACCCCGTGAGAAAAATGCAATGTCTGTTGTGTTGCAAGCATGTGTTTTGTGGGAAAGAAAGGAAATGAACAAGTGGAATTTTCCTTTGTGGAATTACTCTGGTTCAGGACAGAGGGCGGTGGTGTTCCATGAGTCGTCTGCTTTCTACACAGGGGGGTCCTCGGGTTCCTCCCACCCTGGCGCTGTGGACCGCCTCGGGCTGCTCTGTCCCTCCTCCCCCAGCCGCAGAGGCTCGGTGGCAGCAGCCCTGAGACCTCGCTCTCCTGGTGGAGAACCACAGCCGTCAACCAGTTCACCACCAGGGCAGCACACAGCGCGCCATGTGAGGGGAACATGCAAACCGCTGAGTTTTCCCTGTAGAGTGAAGGTGCCGAGCGAAGAAGCAAGGTGGGCACGCTGACTGACACTGAGAGCTATTCCATGATCCTCCTGCCGAGCAAACCTCAGCTGCCACACGTGTTTAGACCTCTTGCCTGCTTTAAATGTGGCCAAAGACGAGCAAGAAGTCGGGGGAGGGGGAGTGTAAAATAGAGCTGGTAGCACCAATTGAGCAATTCCAGTGGCACATCCGTGCGTCTTGGTGCACGGTGCCAGGAAGGCGGTGGACACAGATGCCGCGGGTGTTCGGTTTCTTCTCTTGTCCAGAATCCAGCAGGATTTCTGAAACCTTTTCCTGTTTATTTTCCATTGTACAGAAATCTCCCTTCTGGGTTCTTCCCGGAACAGAAGCACTAATATTTAATGAAAACCTTGGGCGATGTCACTTGGCAGATCCATCCTAATTCTCCTTCCTCATCCATTTCTCTATTTTTTTTCTTTAACAAAATATTTTATTAGCACTATAATGAAGGGAACAGTTTCCAAGTAAGTTACATCCATATACTGGTGGCAAGGGATAGATTTAAGTGGCTCATATTCAAACATTTTTACTTCAATAATCGTATGTGTTATTCAAAATGTATTAGGAAAATAAAACTAGCACATTAAATAAGCTCAAGATTTAACACATATTTTTCTCAAGGTGAGGTTACATGTATTTAGTTTAAAAAAGTAATCCAAGGAGGGGGCCCTCTCTGGCGCCCAGTGGTTAAGACTCTGCACTTCCAGTTGCAGGGGTGAGGGTTCAATACCTGGTCAGGGAATAAAGATCCCACGTGCCACGGGCTGCAGCTGGGGGAAAAAAAAGTTATCCAAGGAAACAGTTATGTAGATAATGGTACTAATGCTAATAAGGAAATCAACCCTGAATATTATTTGGAAGGACTGATGCTGAAGCTCCAATACTTTGGCCACCTGATGGGAAGAGCCAACTCTGGAAAGAAAAACCCTGATGCTGGGAAAGATTGAAGGCAGGAGGAGAAGGCGATAACAGAGGATGAGATGGTTGGATGGCATCACCAACTCGATGGACATGAGTTTGAGCAAGCTCCGGGAGATGGTGACGGACAGGGAGGCCTGGCGTGCTGCAGTCCGTGGGGTCACAGAGATGGACATGACTTAGCGACTGAACAGCTAACAGTGCTGAGTAAATAGTGGTAAACTGGGGTCCCCCCAGGAGGCTGACATGAAGACAGAGCTGATGTGTAGAATATCTCTTGGAGGAAAACCACTGTGGAGGATAAAGGGCATGGGGAGGTGTGGGAGGGGAGAGGCTACGGGGCCTGGGAGGGGCAGAGCGGCACGAGGGCCTCTGGCTGGGGGTGCTGCTGAGCGGGGCCCAAGCAGAGCTCGCACAGGGGGTCCTGTGTCAGGCTCCCAGCGCTCTGCACTCGGTCACCGCCAAGGAGCAGCGGGGGAGTGCAGAGGTCGTGGGCGCTGAAGTCGTGACCCTCAGAGGCTGCCCCGCGCACAGGGAGACGGGAGCCGCTCTCGGCCACAGCTGCCACCGGTGGGGCGTTGTTCAGTAGCTCAGTCGTGTCCGACTCTTGTGACCCAGGGGACTGTAGCCCGCCAGGCTCCTCTGTCCGTGAGATTTCCCAGGGAAGAATACAGGAGTGGGATGCCATTTCCTCCTCCAGGGGATCTTCCCAGACCCAGGGATCGAACCTGCATCTCCTGCCCTGGGAGGCAGCTTCTTTACCGTTGAGCCACCAGGGAAGCCCCACATGGAACGTGCAATGTGGCTGAAACTACACAGGAGGTTGGCAAACATTGGAAGTTTGAGGAGCACTGACGTACAGGTTGAAATCTGGAGTCAGATCAGACTCTGAGTCCCGGTCCACCTCCATGAGCCTCGGCTTCCTCATCTGTGAAATGCAGACAGTAATAGTCCCGTGTCATGGAAATGAGTGAGGACTAAGGAACGTGGGTGAAACCCCTGCCCTGTGGGTCACACAGCAGCGGCCGAGGCGCCTGCGTCTCGCACACGTGCTCGGAGGGGTGCGGCGTGAGTCAGGCCACTGTGACATTTCTCTGTGCCAGCCAGTCTGGGGAAGCTTCTAAATGTAAAAACCTCCCGTGCTTTATCTTTCCTGATCATCGGCATCTATGACAGACGTGTCAGTTCCTCTTTGAAATTTCGGCTCTTCCTGTTGAAAATAGAAGTCAGGAGCACTTGGTGCTCAGGTACTCACTTATTTTAGTCTCGCTGGTTCTTTCACCAGCGTCTGCTTTATTTCTCTAGGAGGTCACACAAACAATGAAGTTAAGAGAAACTGAAAACCAGTCACCTCTAATCCTGTCTTGTCTTCTTGCATGCAGAGAAAACAGATCTGTATGGAAGTGAGGGGGAGGTTCACTCATCCCACAGCAGTTTTAATCACTCTCTTTGTGCTGAGTATTTTTTTTTAGTGTGTGTGTGTGTGTGTGTGTGTGTGTGCAGGTCCTAGGCCCTGAAAAAATATCAGGGAACAGATCGCTGCCCTGTAGCAGCTTCCATTCTCTTGGAGGAGCTTATTTCTTCTAGGAAGCAAAATGGCAGTCTTTGTCTTTTTTAAATTAGAATAAGATTTGGTTATAAAACCATTCTTGTAAAATTTTTGAGAGCAAAGAGAAACACTAGAAAATTCTGATATTTTCACTAACTCTAAGCTCGCTTTCTTTTAATTGAGAAGCTCTTAAATAAACAAATTTCGAAGTCTCTGAGTCTGCAATTAGGAACATCAGAAATGAAGTTTTCCCCTACAGGCTGTCAATATGAAATTATACATTATTTTGATTTATAGTCTTGATTGCGAAAGTAGTTCTTATTATAAACAACAATAACCTTTGAGAAAATTAATTTCACATTTTGTTATGCTTGCCAAAAAGATGTTTAAGCCCAGTTATGTGGACTAACTGCACCCTTTCAGAGTAATTGGAGTACCATTTGCTCTGTGACCTCGCAAAAGTTACTTACTCTGTTTGGGTTTCTTTTTCCTCATTTGTTGAGTGAAAAGATCAGAATAGCTGATCTTAAAAAACCTTGGGGATGGCAAGTTGGCATAACAGCCAGAATCAGAAAGATGGGGTTCTGTAACTTTAGGCAAATGATTTGGCCCCTCTGAGCGTTTATTTTCTTACCTGTAGTATACGGACCATGTCTGTCTCATGCTGTTGTTACGAGAGGCCGTCATTTACACGGAGAGCATCTGAGACGTAGTAAGTGCTCAGTGAACAGTGCTCCTCTCATTTCTTCAAGTAGGACATCGCTGGTTACAACCTAAATATCCAAGTGCAGCTTCTGGAGCCCACAGCACGTGAGGTGCTAAGGGAACGTCAGGCTCATCTGCTGCCATGGAGAGACTGAAATCCACTAGGAGGGACAGCATATGTCTGAACACATGCACGCCTGTGTGTGTGCGTGCCTATGCGGTTGGTAAATGATGCATTTATTTGGAGTATCTTCAAAATGGCTCTTTTCCTACTTTCCTTTGGGGGAGACAAATGATGAAGTAGAAAAACAATGTGAGCTCTGAAGCCAAAGAGACACATAATCAAATCTCAGCTCTGACAGTGACTGTCTATTTGAATGTGAGCAAAGAATTTAAACCCTCTAAGCCTCACTTTCCTCAACTCTGAAAATAGGAAGTGATACCTACCTTTCATGACCTGGGAGAGGAGTCGGAAAATGGGTACAAAGTGGCTGGCATTTGAGGAGTGACAGCTTCGTTCCCAAATAGTCAAGTGTGGAGTCTGACATTAATCCGTGGAGCGCAGGTTACCAGTGCCGCAGGTGCTTAGACGAGGGAGCAGCCAGGGTCGTCAGAGTGGACTAAGAGAAGGGAAACATCCCTCTGATCGCATGGCGTCAGAGTGGACTAAGAGCGTAAACATCCCTCTGATCGCATGGCGTCAGAGTGGACTAAGAGCGTAAACATCCCTCTGATCGTATGGCGTCAGAGTGGACTAAGAGAAGGTAAACATCCCTCTGATCGCATGGCGTCAGAGTGGAGTAAGAGAAGGGAAACATCCCTCTGATCACATGGCGTCAGAGTGGACTAAGAGCGTAAACATCCCTCTGATCGTATGGCGTCAGAGTGGACTAAGAGAAGGTAAACATCCCTCTGATCGCATGGCGTCAGAGTGGACTAAGAGAAGGGAAACATCCCTCTGATCGTATGGCTTATTTGTCTCAGAAAGGGAATCCCAGAGTCCACTGGGATCCCTTTAGACAGCCCAGCATGGGCACTTCCTTGGTGGTCTGGTGGCTAAGACCACACTCCCAATGCCAGGGGCAGGGGTTTGATCCCTGGTCCGGGAACTAAGATCCCGCCTGCTTGTATGGTGCAGCCACAAAATACGTAAGTAAACCAGGAAAAGGCTGGCCTAGGTCTGGATAACTATGGGAGCACTTGAACGACGGGCTTAAGCGTTCAGACCTGATAGAAAAGGTCTTCCTTAAGATCCACGGTGAAGTCAGTGAACGCAGAGCAGCTGCCACATGATCCAGCTGGTGCTTCTGGAAGACCCGGTAGCAACAGGGTGTCTGCTGGCTGAAGGGCTGCCATGTGACAGCATTTTAAAGAAACATTCCTTTAAGAACTGCACTACCCTCTAAAGGAGAGGTGCTCTTGTAAATCGAGTTTATATGAGAAGTACATGTGCCATTTAGATCGGTATTCTCAGCAATATAAATGTCCAAACCAGATCCTTTAGATTTCAAACTGGGTATTTGTCGTTGTTAACAAAGCTGGACAACTTTAAACTCGCTAGATAACAGCCAGATGTCCAGTTGGTTGAAGAGGATTGAAGCGTTTCTGGTTTTGAGGTTTGAATGAGAATCCCATCCTCGGTGTGTGTGCTTGCCACACCTTATCGTGTTCCTCTGACTGAGGGACTAGACAACCCTGCTGTGCCGAGATCAACCTTGCGTTCTAGAATCATTCTGTCTTCTTTCCTTTTGAAGTGAGTGGTGGTGCCCTCCGACTCTCCTTCCTGTCTGGATTCCCTCCCCGCACCTATTCCCGATGTGGAAGAATTAGTCGTCTCTCCTCTTCCTCAAAGACTAGCCACCAGAGCGTACTCCCTGGCAGTGGAAGTGACGAATTGGAATCTGGTCCTGCTGGGTCCTCAGCTCGTGGGCTTTTGCCATGTGGGAAAGAGGAGGAGAAAAAGCAGAAGTTGTTGGATGACTTTGTCATCGTGTATTCAGCACGGAAACCATGCTGGTAACAGATATACATTAAATGTGAGCTCCGGGATGTCAGCTTTGAAGGAGAATTAGAGACACACCTCAAACTTCAAAGGGAGGCACGGTTTTAGAATAAAAGCTACAGTTTAATGGGTATTGGAACAGAGACCTATAAATTACAGGGGGTCTGTGTCCGCTTTGCAAACTGACATGGAATACTAATGTAAAAAAATATATATTAGCCTGCTGCCTAACACATAGCCCAATAATGTGGGGTTTTATTATTATCTTTGTTAGTATTACTATTTTTCTCCAGTTCTGTAGAGTTGCATCTAAGGCATGTTCACAAGATGGGGAGAAGCAGGCTGACAAAGAATGTTTATTAGAGGATGAGAACCACACGTAAGAAGCTGTCTTTGGGGCCGCGTCTGGATCTGGCCTCAGGCCTGTTTATTCAGAGTTTTTATTTGCAACTTGGTCAATAAACTGTGAAGCACATTGATCAAGTTTATGAGCTGGGTGGGCTCATTAATGCAATCTAAAATATAAGCAATAAGAATCTCAAACTACTGGCACGAGGGGCGGAAGTTAGGATGTCCTGGGCTTTTTGTTTAATGCAGTTCAATGTGCCACCGTCCTGATGGGAGCAGGTCGTCACATATTTTAACAGAGCCACGCCATCCGGTTACCCGTTCCAGCGCTAGAACTTAATATAACCCAAGAGCAGTGTTAGAAATGTCTTTTCCAAAGGGATTCAGGAACAACCATATGTCTGGACCAGATACAAGGGAGTTTTAAAAGCAACATGATATTAATCAAGCAACGTTTTTTTAAATGTATTTTATTAAAGTTAATTTCTGCTAAACGGCAAAGTCCTTGGTGGCTCAGATGGTAAAGAATCTGCCTACAATCTGAACCCAGGTTCAATCCCTGGGTCAGAAAGATCCCCTGGGGAAGGGAATGCAGCCCACCCCAGTATTCTTGCCTGGAGAATCCCATGGACCAAGGAGCCTGGTGGGCTACAGTCCGTGGGTTGCAAGGAGCTGGACGCAGCTGAGCGACTAGCATTTTCACTTTCACGTTATACATTCTGTATCATATTCTTTTCTGGTTCATCACAGGACATAGAACATAGTCCCGTGTGCTATACAGTAGGACCTCATTGCTTGTCTGGTCTCTGTGTGATCGTTTCCGTCTGCTAATCCCAAACTTCTTCTCCATCCCTCCCCACCCCTCTTCGCTCTTGGCGACCACAGATTGTCCTCTGTGTCTGTGAGTCTGTCTGTTTCACTGACAAGTTCGTTTGTGTCATATTCAGATTCCACGTGTAAGTGACGTCATGTGATGTTTATCCTCGTCTGCCTCCCTCACTTAGTGTGGTCATCTCCACGTGTAAGTGATGTCATGTGATGTTTATCCTCGTCTGCCTCCTTCACTTAGTGTGGTCATCTCCACGTGTAAGTGACGTCATGTGATGTTTATCTTCGTCTGACTCCCTCACTTAGTCGCTCATCTCCACGTGTAAGTGACGTCACGTGATGTTTATCCTCATCTGCCTCCCTCACTTAGTCGCTCATCTCTAGGTCCATCTATCTTGTTGCAAATGGCGGTATTTCATTCTTTTTATGACTGAGTGGCATTTCAGCGTGGATGTGTGTGTGTGTGTACTGCATCTTCTTTATCCATTCGTCTGTTGATGGACATTTAGATTTCTTCCACGTCTTGACTATTGTGAATACTGCTTCTGTGAATATAGGGTGCACGTATGCTTTTGAATTAGAATTTTGTCTGCATATATGCCCAGGAGCGGGATTCCTGGATCATACAGCAACCCTGTTTTTAGTTTTTGAGGGAGCTCTGCACTATCTGCCATAATGGCTGCGCCAGTAACCAGTATACATTCCCATCAACCATGTAGGGGGTTCCCTAAGAAAAGCCTTAAGTAGGTCAGACAGGCTGAGATCATGCCACTTCTCCCCAGCATGTGCAAAAATCCCTTCCATTCGTTGAGTGCATACTCTGTGCAAGCGCTGTGCTAGGCGCCTCACACACCTCACCGTCACACCAGCCATTTCCACACACTGAAGCACGTAAATCCGCACGCCTACTCACCCATTCAGATAGTTCTAGGACTGTAAGAAAGGTGATCATGACTCAGCTGAGGCCTCTTCTGTGCTCCTCCTGGTGATCACTCACTAACCGCACCACTGCCCCCAGAGCCACCAAGGAGAAGGTCCACGCCAACTGACCCGATGCTTTGCTGATGTCCTCGGAGCCTGCCGCCGCCCCCCTGCCACTCGAGAGGCGGTGGAGAAAACTCTCTGTGTGAAGCTCAGCTCCGGGAGCAGCTGCTCAGGGAAGAGAGAGACCCTTGGCACCCATGCAGCCTGCTTCTCCCCAGGGCACACCCAGCTCGAGGGCAGCTGAGCTGGGTTGGGTAAGGGGCTCTCCAACCACCGGCGTCCTCCCCAAAACTACTCCTGCAGGACGCTGGCTCCCCCAGAGTCCTTACTTCCACAGATGAGTTCTCTTCCCATTTCTGAAAATTTTTATTTCTGCTCCTCCCGTACCCCCTGACTTCTAGAAAAGACTGCACACACCTGAACCCTCATTGCAACATAGTTCGAGTTGTTCTTACCGCCCTACATGCACCTCGCGGCATCTCCTTCACCCGCGGAAAGGAAGGTCCCGACATCTGCACTGGGAGGAGCTGCCTTGTGGCCGGACCCCAGCCCGCAGACGCAGATGAGTCTCAGCTCTGCCTCGGGCATGACTCTCCCTTCACAGGCTTTATTGTGTGTTTCCTCAGAACAACCGTCTAATCACCCACTTTTGGTGTGTGAACTGAGGTTCAGAGAGACGCGGTTGACTTGCCCGAGGCTGCACAGCTGCAGCAGTGAATTTGAACCTGACCCCACCGTCCAAGACGCTCAGGACTTGGATTCTGAGCAGGTTGCCGTACGTGTGTCAAACCCTAAAGGGCAACAAGACCCTCGTGTCTCATTACCCGATTTGGGGTCCTTCTAACCGGATATTTCAACTTTCCCCATCTTGAAGGTTATGCCCGTAAGCCAGTGTGCAAATGGAGAGTGCAAGATGGTTTTGAATGGCTCCAGGAGACAACTCTAAACATTTAATCCATCATGGGATGCAAAGTTATCTTCTTTCCATTCTACTCCATTTCCTCTGGTGACATTAATTATAAGATCTCTTCTTGGTATTAAGAAGCATTTTTTAACTGCGTTTACACTTGATGATCTCTCTTTTTAACAAAGACTTAAAAATAATTAGAATTTGATGAGCACCGTTACACATTGCAGTGGTTTTAATACGTTCTTCTGGTTACGGGGAGGACGTTCATATGATGTTCATGTTAAGCTGTTTTCTTTTTAAATACATTTGTTTAAATGAAAAGATAGTCAACTTAAAGAAAAATATCAAGTAAATATAGATGGTACACGGACAGGTCAAGAATTGTGAAAACAGTATGCAGATTACTTTGAGAAATGGTCCACTGGACTAATTCCCAACATAAGGAGTGTTTTCCTGGGTAGTATAGCTTTAAAGTAGGAGACAGCCATATCTTTAGGAACAGACGATACTTACAACGCCAACTCCCGAAACATTAGCAGGATCAGGAGGAGCGGAGCCGTGATGAAGATGACGAAAGCCTCGCTGTCTGGAGGCGTCCCTTCACATCTCAGCCTCACCTGCACCCAGCTTTCAGCTTCCTCTGGAAAACAGTGAGCCGTCAACGGCCAAGAACTTTCCCAACACAGGAACCCAGCGCACAAACCAGTCTCCTTCCAGCCCCCCGCGCAGCAGAGAGCGCCTGGAAAGCCAGCAGGGCTGTTCTCACGTGGTGGGAGGGTTTTTTCAGCTCAGTGTGCACAGGATGTTGACTCTTGAAACTTTTTTGGGTCAGCTTTAAGGCAGTCTGCTTAAAATATCATATAATTCTTTGCCTTTCCATAGGATTAAACAGTACCCGAGTGGTCTCGGGAAGAAGGGGTGTGGTTCCAAGACAGCTACACTACTTGCAATTGCTTCTGAATGTTCTATGATTTTCCAACAATCAGAAGCTTCCAGAAAACCCACAATCCATTTTAGGGATATTTTTCTGTGCTCAGGTAAGCTTCAGTGTGAGAAGAAGATAAGTAGAAATTAGTGGTCAAATCTGAAGATCTCATCTAGAGAGAAAGCTCTGGTAGAAGAGAAGCTCACACAGTTACCAAAAAATGTCTGATCCTTCAAATCATCATGACAGGGGGAAAAACTGGCTTCTGGAACCATTTCCATCATTTTCTAGTTTTATCATCTAAACAAGTGACTCCAGCTCTCTGTACTTTGTTTCTTGCTGTGTAAGTGAAGATCAGCATACTGACCGCTTGGGACTGCTTTAAGTCAGATGATGTTTACCAAGCGCCAGATAAAGAGGATATGTTTGTAAATGTCAGGTCCCTTCTCTCTTGCACGCTGCATGTTTTCTAGGTAAAAATAAAGGCAGGGCTTGGGACAAAATCGACATAGATGGGGCTTCCTTGATGGCTCAGTGGTAAAGAATCCTCCTGCCAATGCAGGAGACACGGGTTCAATCCCTGAAGATCTCACATGCCTCGGAGCAACTAAGCCTGTGCGTCACAACTGTTGAGCCTGTGATCTAGAGCCCAGGAGCCAAGCCTCTGAGCCCACGTCCCACAGCTGCTGAAGCTCACGATCCGCAACAGAGAAGCCACCGCAGTGAGAAGTCCTGGCCCCGCAACTCGAGAGCAGCCCCTGCTCGCCACGACTGGAGAGAAGCTGGGGGCAGCAACAGAGACCCAGCAAAGGCAAAGAGAAATAAATAAATAAACACCGACATAGAAAGAGTTCTTGCCCTGGCGTCCAAGAAAAGAGATGCAAGGGTCTATGAACACCCTGGAGTTATTTGTAAAATATTTTGTTCAAGCTTACTTTTCTGGGAAGAGAATCCAGCTCTGACAAGTGAGTCTCGCAGTGGCCTGTAGCCACCACCCGCCCACCTCAATGTGTCAGAACAACTGCAAGAAGTATGCAAAGACGAACTCTCAGGTTGGAGCTTGTCAAACCGATAGGATGATTGTGACATTGACCTTGGAGAGAATTTGGTAATACCTCTCCTATCTGGGGCAGGACTGAGATGCTAGAATTACTGCAGGGATTAACAGGGTTTGAAGCTCGATATGTTGGACCCCAGCCCTCTGGCCCTCCATAGAAATATTTTAACCAGGTTGTTCTTTGGCGCAATGACCTTGGCCCACATCGAAGGCTGGTAAGAAGCAGCTTCAGATGCTGGCCACCGCCCGACCATCAGGATAAGGCTGAGGACCCTGCTAATGACATCAGCGCCTGCTTCCTCTAAGAGGATCGCGGGATGGATTGCTCTGGACATATTACCAGAATTTTCCGGAGCAGCTCATGCATCTTACCCAACAGTGACTATCTCGTGTGACAGACCGTAGGTCCCTCTCTTCAACAGCTAGCAGGAACTGTCAAGGCACGCGTGTTATTAATACTGGCCCGCAGCCAAGGCCGCCCTTTGTGTTTTCTGTAGCATCCCCTCGTCACCCCATTTGTAGTCAGGCTGCGTCTGTATGTTTATTGCTCCTTCATTGCATTTTAAAATACATCCTTTAATTTACGCTGTTTATATTTGTATTAGCCTCGTTTGAGTTCTTCTTGGAACAAGGTGTGCACAAGCAGTACCCAAAAATGGCACCAGAAAGCCGTTGGCCCTGTTTGGTAACATCCTAACTCTTGCTTTTGTTTTTATCTTCCCTTTAGTCAGTTAAAGAGGATTCAGTCCCCACAGGTGCAGAGGAGAATGTAAGTTACACACAAAATGACAGAATCATTCCATGTTCACCTCTGGCATGAGGGACCCCTGGGCACGTCAGCTCTGGGGTTGTGGGTTCTCGCTTGCTCCAAGTGTGATTCATCCGCTGTAGACTCTTTCACCCTTTCACGTGATTAGTGACTATGGGGGAATGACTTTGGATCAATAGTTGTAACGCCCATTGAATCAATGCAGATAAAATGCAGAATCAGAGCATGCATTTAGCATTTGTTACCATTTAGGGGCTGAAAGAGTCTACTCAAGCCAAGAACATCTTGCTCCTTCCTTAAGGGACATGATACTGCACCCTCTGCTTCATTTTACTTGGATTGCTCTTTCGCTTTTATTTCCATGGCAACCTAGATTCTCTACTAACCGTGGGTGGTACCCAGGACAGGTACCCAGGCATCAGAGCATACTGCTGCACTAGATGCTGTGAGACATTCTCTTGGGCAGGAGAGCTGACTCCATGGGTCTACACTTGACAGACACAAGTTGAGCCTCACTCTCTTTGGGGGCTTTAATTTCCAAGAGTGATGGTCAAGACTTTCAAGACAGTGCATTCATGTCTAAGAAGATGGCTCCGTGTAAGCCATCACACAAATGTATCATTCCAAAACATGTTCCAGGGAGATGAACAAATTGGCCTCGGGAGTGTCAGACCCAAAGCAGCAGCTGTCTGCTCTAAAAGAAGTGCAGTCTTTGGAAAAAATGTTAAAAGTGGGCTCACAACTCCTTAAGATAGAAACTGATTGTTACCATTTTGCCAAAGCAAAATATGTTTGGCTCTTCCGAGATGTCTCTTGTTTGCTTGCCATGGACGGGGCTTGTGTTTTCACTTTTATTTAATTGCTGGAACTGAGCAGAAGTCGGAAATCCAGATATGTCCAGAAATGTTGTCTGTGGTGTGGAGTGAAAATTGGAATGGCTGTGTCGTAATTCTTGCTGGGAGAGAGAGCTTTGGAATCTGCTTTGTCCTGTTGTTGCTTCTTTCTCTTTCCTCCCTCCCTCCTTCCTGTCTTCCTTCTTCCTTCCTTCTCTCTCCCTCTATTCCCCTTCTCCCTCCCCCTTTTTGGAGCCAAACTTACTAGCTTGTAAACCTCAGGACTCTTGTAACTCCAGAAAATTCTCAAGAGTATTACTGGCTATTTTCTAGAGACTCTAACTCTCCATTTCAGCACCCTACAAGGGGGAACTCTTTGAGTCTTCTTCCCAGGAACTTTAAATTTAAAAGCTGCATGTTAAATCCAAAGCATCTGTTAGCTTCCAAGTTCCATGTTTTTTGAAGTGGAACGTCTTTTTGTATGCCTGTGTGTAGGAATCCTGAGGAATCCCGTGTCTCTTGCAGCTTGCATATGCAAGTGCAGAGCAGATCTCTAACTGGCAAATATAAAGCGTCTTATTTTCTACTGTGAAATTTAGAACACAAAAATAACATGAATTAGAGTTAAATGATTGATACCAAAAGATAACACAAAATCAGATCGAGATGCAAGCGAACGCAAAATATTTTGTCAAGAAAATAAAGAAGCATTTTAAAATGCTTTAAATTGCTTAGCCCTACCCGTAATGTTCTCATTTTAAGATTCCACATTTCATCTCCTAATTGACAACTAGTTGAAAAGAATACGGTAAGTGCGTTGTGATCTTGGGCCCATCACCCCCAGGCTGTGCCACCTTTTGGACCTCAGTTTCCTCATCTCTTAAATGGCCGTAATAATATGACTTACCGCTTGTAAGAATCCTTATTCTTGTGAGAATTACATGAATAATGCCTGAAACACAAAAGAACTCAGTAATTCAGGGGTTGGCAAACTGCAGTTCACGGGCCAAATCTAGCCCATCACCTGTGTTTGTGTGACCCACAGGCTAAGAAAGAATGGGTCTTACATTTTGAATGGTTGGAAAAAAAAATCAAAAGAAGAATAATATTTTGTGATATATGAAAATTATACAAAATTCAAATTTCAGCGTTTATAGATAAAGTTTTATTAGAACACAGACACCTTCCTTCCTTTGCCCAGTCTATGGCTGCTGCCGCGAGGGCAGAGTGGAGTCAGCTCAGGGCCTTTTGCAGGAAGTCTACCGCCCCCTGCAGGAACGTCAGTGCACATGCGGTGTAACACCAGGAAGTGGGCGCTTCCCAGGGATCAGGGTTTCTACTTCCTTGGGAAATTACACACCTCCCAGCTGACTCAGTGTCTACATGGAGTGAAGATGTATGAAAAACAATTAATTGGTTTAATTTCCTTCTCCTGAGCAAAAGAGGTGGTGGTAGTCAAAGCAATGGACTGTACTCTAAACTTTCAGAACGGGACAAATAGGTGTCGTTAACCACATTACAAGAGCCCTTTCACTCGCAACTTCTTATGTCTAAAATGTGGTTGAATTTACTTTAAAAAAATATCTCTACCATGAGTTCCCCAAACTGACCTATCAACCAGCCCAAATCAAAGAGCAGAGTGATTTCAAATTTTTTCATGAAAAGAAAAGTAAGGTTTTTTTAAACCAATGAACTCTTTTCATAGAATAAACCTCTGGTTCTATCAGGGGCAAGTTTTTATTTATCCCAATTACAGAGAATATTGAATCCTTTCATTATAATCTGAAAACATCTGGAACACTGGTTAACCTGAGGTCGTGTTCTAACTCATGAGGGGAGAAGAGCTTTCCTTCCCAAGAAGCTCTGCCATCAGGGGAACAGGTAGTTCGGTTGTTTTTCTTAGGAAGTTGTCAGTTGTAAGTGAGAGAACACCCAGCTCTACCTGGAGAAAAAGAAAGTGAAATCTGTTGGCCCTCACGCTCTCCCTTGGCTTAGCCTTCTGGCCTGGCTACTTTCTCAGATTTTCAACAGCACGTCGGTCAGTGCAGAATAAAGGAGAGACTCGTCCAGCAGCAACCCTACATGGCCTGGAATTTGTTCTTTTTCATTGACTTAAATGGGTTTGCATGCTTTATTAGTCAGCATCGGCCGGGTTGTATTGCAGTAACACCCAAGCCCCAGCCCCAGGGGTTTTCAGTAGTAAAAATCCTTTTTCCCCCTTCACTTATGCTGTGTATCAGCTGTGAGTTGGGTATAAAAGTAAAATCACTACAATATCTTTGCAGTCAAGTAACAGGTTATAAATGACAGGTTATAAATCAAATCAGAAAGAATCTAAAAAAAGTCTAAAATAAAAATTGTCAATATTATCATGGCATAGGTGAAGTTTAAGTGGAGGAAACCAATTTTGCTATAAATCACTTTCTGAAACTCATAGCTCTAGTAAAAACTATATAAACCAAATTTCAAGAGTAAATATGGTATAATATTAGAGGCAAAAGTGAAGCGTTTTGCTGAAATGTGTATTGTTGGTGTGAATTGCACTAGCCATCTTCCTGCAACATATAACATGCCCTACTGAAACCAAGGGCCTCCCTGGTAGCTCAGTGGTGAAGAATCCACCTGCCAATGCAGATGATGAGGGTTCAGTCCCTGGTCTGGGAAGATCCCGTGCAAAAGGAAATGGCAACCCACACCAGTATGCCTGCCTGGACATGACCCTATGGACAGAGAAGCCTGGTGAGCTACAGACTATGGGGTTGCAAAACATTGGACATGACTTAGCAACTGAAAGACAGTTGAAATCAAGCAAAAGAGATTTAATTCTAAAATAGAGTGC
The DNA here is from genome assembly GCF_027580195.1 of Bos mutus. Taxonomy (NCBI): domain Eukaryota; kingdom Metazoa; phylum Chordata; class Mammalia; order Artiodactyla; family Bovidae; genus Bos; species Bos mutus. Next base: position 15,645,326 of record NC_091629.1, read on the forward strand.
AAATCTGGGTTTCACTATGCCCATCACACCCAGTTAAAATGTTCAGAGGCAGTCATATATTCTGAATAAGGAATAGCATTTTTTCCAAAGCTCTGGCCTGGAAAGAAATCAGAAAACTATCCAAATAAAAATCAAATTCTCATGTCTGTATATGTAAATAAGATCCTCACTTAGCTCAAATCCTTCTAGATTTCCACACTGGATGTTAATGGATCTTTTTTTTCCCCTTGGCTGCTGCAAGCCAACTTCTTGGCCTGACTTCAAAGCTAATGAGAGTCTCCAGAAGTCTCTTTTTTTTCCCTATTGAAACAGTTGTGTTTCAAAGAATGGACTGTGGGCTAGGATTTATAAGGTGACACCTCTTGACATTTGGAAAGGCCCAGCAAGAAACCATTGCCACTCAAAGTTGATTTACAAAGTTATTGCCATACGGTCATTTTATCATATGAGTAATTGCCCTCTTGTCCCTACACCACACACACACACACACACACAGAGGTAACTTGCTGGTTCAACCACACAAAAATTCTAAACCCAGACAGTGAGTTAGTCTCTGTTCATTACCTACCTAACGGCCATTTCTCATTCCTGTACCCTTTTCCCCTTGATCTTAGGTAAGCTTGGTCACTACCACAGCCCCAAGTATTTGGTTGTGATTTGTCTAAACCAAATCCCATTTTCTTCAGCAATAATTAATCTAGGGATAAGAATGTGACCTACGTTTGGCCAATGAGATGTACTCTGAGTTAGAGGATCAAAATACAGAAATTCACTTGGAGAAAATTTTTAGTTGTGACCTTCCTTCCTTCTTAGGACATTGGGTTTAGGATGTGATACCTGAGGCTGTGGCAGCTACTTTATGCCCATAAGGTAGCAAATAAAAGGGTGGAAAGCCAAGAATGGCAGAGTCGGAGGGTAGCAAGAGCCCGGGTTCTTAGAAACTTTGTGGAGCCACCAAGCCAACCCCATAACGTCCTGTTCCATACTGTTATTTGTTAAGACACTATTAGGTATTTGGTTACTGGTAAACAGCTCCATCCTCATTGAAATGGCTAATTACCTGTTGGTATGTCATTCGCTCATTCAGATGCTTCATCTGTAGACTAGACTGAGCTTGCTTGAGTAACTCAGTAGTCCTTTACTGAGGTAACATATTAAAAATACCTTGCGCATCCGACATAATAAGACATAGTTGTTGATATCTTTCCTAAACAGTGGAGTCGTGCATGGTGGGCGATTCCAGATAATTCATGCCCACACTCTCAAAGTGACAACCACTGGTATTAACTGAATGCTTCCTGTGTGTCAGGCACAGTTCTAAGAACTTTAAATATGTTGCCTGATGTAATTCTCAAAACAACTTTCTGATGTGTCATACTATCCCCATCAAGAAATGAGAAAACCAAGGTGCAGGGACGTTGAGTGGGGACCTTGGCTTAGAGCCCCTGGGAGGGGCAGAGTCTGGATTTAGGCCCAGGCTGGCTGGCGCTGGACGCTGCACTCACAGTCACTGTAGCAGACTGCCAACTCTTCGGCTGGAATTTATTTTACAGAAATGAAATTGAATTAAGTCAGTCCCGGATGTAGCAATCCAGGACCACACTTGACCGCCAATCCAGTCTCTTAGTTGGCCCTAGTCAATGCCTGGTTTCCTAAAGACAGGCCTGGGTCAAAGCTCAGCATCCCAGCAGCAGAAACCTCATTACAAACATGCTTTGTTGGCCAGTGCAGTACTTTTAGCCTCTTCACATCTTTTGATGGGACAACTTACTTTCGTTTGCCACAGTCCCCTCCTTTTTGTCTTAGGCCTGGTCAGTCCATGCTGACGCCACCTACCTTGCATTCTGGGACTTTTGACTTCATAATTCCCCAACCTAGATCTTAGATTACGAAGAGGAAATGCTGGAACTCGTCAATACCCTAAGAAACGGAAGGTGGGGAGAGAGTGCTATGATTTAATTGCCGTATTTTAGGATGTGTGTATGTTGGTTTGTTGATGGATGCCTTCTTGCTTCAACTGACAGTATAGAATGAAGGGTCCTTCTCAATTCAGATCATTTGGGTTATTTACAAACCAGTGATATTTTCTGCATGAAGAAAGGAAAATATTTTCTCCACAATCATGCTGTGTTTCTGGAAATGACTCTGTTCCCCTCCCCTCAACTCTAACAGCAAGAAAAGAATTTGGAGGAGGCTAGGGGTCTGGTACCAGCCAAAACAAATGCAGAGAGGCCATTGACTCTAGAGACTTCTCTCTGAGGCAGAGACGGCAAGCGTTTGTGGAAATGGCCAGATAGTGAATGTTTCAGATTTTGCTGGCTACATAGGGTTTCTGTTGCCAATTTTTCCATCTTTTTAAACAATTTTTCCAACCCTTTAAAAATGTAGAATCTATTCTTAGCTCAGGGGCCATCCCCAAGCAGACTCTGGAAAGAATTTGGTAGAAGTTTGCCAACCCCTGCCTGCGGAAACAAAAAGGAAGCTATAAAACTCTCTCCAGGCCAGATGTCCTGTTGCCAGGACAAATGCAAACACAAAAGCCGCCCCAGGTGTAGCGAGCACAGCGCAGAGGGAGTGAGGCGATGCAGACAGACAGGTCTGGAGTCGGGGCTCAGGTGAGTTGTCTAAGGGCAGGGCTCCTGTCTCAGCCCCGCGTCAGCAACCGCTCAGACAGCTCACTGAGGACCGTGCGGGGCTTAGCGTGCCTTTGCCGAGTTCTCCCTGCTTCTGAGAGCAGGGACTCCAGTGAAGCAACAGGAGCAAGTGGCTCGTCTGAGGAGGAGTGGGAAGTGGTACTGAGAAGTCGAGGCCATGGAAGAGAGGGCGTCCCGCCATCCTTTCCGAGAGGCGGGGGTTTCTCTCCGCGGTGGGGAGCTAGGCTGTGCGGTGGGAACCGTCCTGCCACCGTCTCAGCTTCGGACTCTCAAGCCAATGGTGACGCCCGATTTTCCCGTAAGCCGAGTGTGACTCTCCTCTACGGGAGCCCAAATCTAATAGGGTCTAATAGCGTCTAATAGAGTGAAAAGGTACCGAATGTGCCCGTAAGCCGAGTGTGACTCTCCTCTACGGGAGCCCAAATCTAATAGGGTCTAATAGCGTCTAATAGAGTGAAGAGGTACCGAATGCGCGGTGACGCGCCTTTCCTAAAAGGGCGTCCTCAGCCGGAGCGTGTGGCTTCACCGGGCAGGACGTTTGCCTCTTCTGAATCCGTGTCTTTGGAGAGCACGTGGTGTGGCGGGTACTTCCTGACGACGTGCCCGTGTAGAAAGGGCTCCAGGCTCCAAACTGCAGCAACCATGTGGGTGAGGGGACAGCCAGGACCCACTGTATAAAGCATGTCTGGGGATGGTTTTTTTCCCCCACTGTCTTATCACCTGGCCGAACAATCCAGGTGGTGTGTGAGTCGCCAGTAGAGGCTGTAAAGTCTGAGGAAGTAGAGTCAGCCTTACAAACAGTGGATCTCGGCGAAGAAGGAGAGCGCACACCCGAGCCGGCAGAAGAAGCACCCAGGAGAGAAGAACGCAAAGCCCCGAGGCCCTCCCTGATGGCGCTCCTCAGACAGATGGTAAGCTCTGCTTCCGGCTCAGGGCGGCTGAGATGCCCGCGCCAGCTTCTGAGACCCAAGAGCCCAAGGCAGGTGGTCAGCCAGGGCTCTAGGTAGCATGGAAGGAATACCAACTAAACACCAAAAATCCCTTTCATCCTGCTGACTCAGTCACAGAGAATGTCTCCTCGTTGTTTATTTTCCTTAACCCTTCAGTTCAGTTCAGTTCGGTCGCTCAGTCACGTCCAACTCTTTGCGACCCCATGAATCGCAGCACGCCAGGCCTCCCTGTCCATCACCAACTCCCGGAGTTCACTCAGACTCACGTCCATCGAGTCAGTGATGCCATCCAGTAACCCTTAACCCCTGCTAACTTCCTTCTCAACAAAGGAAGAGGTCGCCTAGGCTCCTGAGCCGTGGCAGCCAACAGTAACCACCTGGAAATTGTGTTATTTAGTTTTAATTTTATTTATTTTTAAAAGTTTCCTTCTGTTTTTGGCAAGCGGTTCTGCTTTCCTCGTTATGGTAATAATATGCAGTTTCCTTTGAAAATAAAGGAAACTCCCTTCCATAAAGAACATAAGGCGTTTTTAAAGGATTGAGTAATAAATGGTTCAATTTATATTTTGATGTTGGAAAACTTTTGAAGGGGATGTGTGGGTGACACAAATTTGGGCAAAGCCTGTTTAAAGACAATTCCAGACAGGATATGATATGAAAGGAAATGACAATTTCCTAATAGCGTGTGTAATTTAGCTGGTGAATTTGCCCTTCTTAACTTCTATAGCATTGAAAGAATGTGGGCAGACATCTTTGGGTGTCTATGAAGAGTTATGTATATTAAATATTTAAACATCCGGGAACTTAAATAATATAATGCAATCAAACCCCAATCGTTTGGAATACAAAACAAAAAACAAAAACATGTAAAAGGTCATTGGTTTAATTCTCTTTTAATGAAAAGCAAGAATTTCATTATAGTGTGCCTTTATTTCCAGGAGTATTTGGGAATTTAATCCTTTGAGAAAACAACTCTCTAATTTCACAAGCTCAACCTGTTAAGGAATTCTTTCTAGTCCACAAAACAAAACAGAACAAAACCCTTGCCAGTGGGAGATGAGGCATATTAAAAATCACTGTCAGAGATTGTTGATGGGAATCATTTTCTTTTATTGCTGACTCCTCATGGAGTAAGAAGCGGTAGGCAGTCTGCATGACCGGGACCCCATCCATCTTCCTGGCCAGTCATTCTGCAGTTTGGCACTGAAAACAGGCCTCGAGATTTGAGATTTTTAAATCAATTTTTACATCAGGAAGGAAAAGAACATTTGGCCTCTCTCTGGCAACCCATCTGAATTACAAATGGGATCCCCAAATAACTCATCACAACGCTGAGGGTGATCCAGCTTTCTCATTTCTGGATGGAGCTGAGAGATACAAAAAAAAAGAAAAGGCAAACAGAATGACTTTGTCTTCCAAATAATTGACATGAGACTTCTTCCTTTAAAAGAGAGAAAGATATGAGCGACTCCAGATAAAGCATGGAAAGGCCTCTCAACCACCCACTGCATCCATTCCAAACACATCCTTGAATTCAAGTGAGGTCCCCTGTTTAAACGCATCCTCCAGAGTCATCCACTGGGTGATGTTTGGGGATGTTTTACAGCAGTAAAAACTGTAAGTCTGAACTGTTAGGCCAACAAATTGGAAATAAGAGTCCCTTAGAATCGATTTTCTGCAGGATACGGATGAGGTGGAAAAGGACATAATTTCCCCAAGTAACCCGCAGTCAGTTCACAGCATCAGGGCTCACAGTGTCCATTACTCTTATTTCCTCTTTCCCATTAAAAAGCTTAGACCTGGGATTTGAATATTAGTGCCTCCTATTAATGTTCAAACCCCTACGCTTCCATGATGGTTGGGGTTTCCCCTAAAATTCCAGATATCCTAATTATTCATTGACATTACTGAATTATCCTGATTATACTGAATATATATAAACATGCTGACTTATCATTACATAGAAATATACTAAATTATCATTACATTATCATGTTCTGATGAACCTTTGCTCTACTGATGGACGTTTGGTTTGTTTCCGACTTTCTGCATTTCATTTACTCACTTACTCAACAAATATCACTAAGCTCCCACTATGTTGCAGGCAGCAGAGATGAACGATGAGCATAAACAGATGTGGTCCCCGTCCTCATGGAGAACAAAACCTAGCAAAGAAAACAGATTTGTTTTGAAGTCTATGCCACATTCAGTGAGCACACACCATGTATTTTCGACTCACAACCTCAGCTGCTTCACCAAACTGCATGAACCTCTTTATAACCTATTTTCTGCACAGGTGTTAATATCCCCATGGAGTACACTCCTGCAAGATGGCAATTAGCAATTAATTTCAGGAAACACTTCCAGTTAACATTTCATGGCTTCCAAACAAAGTCTTTGGATTTTTGTAGGAAAAATAAAAATCTTGTCTAAGAGCTTGAAGATAGACAGCATCTAGCCCATCACTATGGGGTTTTTCTTTTTTCTTTTTTGAGTATGTGCTTAAGCATTATAATTGAATAAGTAAATATTTTAAACTGACTTCAGATATTTTTAGCAGAATATAGTTTTTAATATTAATTGACTTTAGTAATGAGCCAATATTGTAATGAGCCAATATTATAAAATATACAATATTGTAAAGTTTTACAATATTGTATATTGTAAAACAGTATATTTTTATTTAGTAATGAGCCAATATTGTAAATTTAATTTAATTTAATCATCCTTTAATTACAAATAAATAAATTTTTAAAAATAATTGACTTTAATAGAAGAGAAAACTCAATTGCAAATACATCACCCTCATTTTGTAATCAGGGTTTCAATTCATCTGACCATTGATTTTCTACTTTCTAGTCTTCACTTCCCTTAAATTTCTTTCAGATAGCGTATTTTACTATCTCATGGCAAAGTACCTCTTGGCTGAATTTTTTTTTAATAAATGCATTGCCCAGTTGATTTCTAAAGAGATCTTTTTTCCCAGAAATTATTCTTTCATAAAAATCATTTTTCAAATAATTATATTTCCAGGAAAAGAAAGCAGAGTCATATAAGTCCTAGGATCACATTGACCACGTGTAGATGTAGCACTTTACAAACATCCCATGGGCTCCTGCAGACTTTGGAAACAATTACGAGGAATGGCTAAGACATCTGTCCACCCTAAATAGAAAGCGATACCTACGTGTATTCATTCAACGGTGTGTCAGAAATTGGCTGTTTGAAGCACTCGTGTCTTTTTACAAAGTGAGTGGGTAGAGACCTGTATTCGGGTACCCACAAACCAGGTGGGCAGATGAAAGCAGAAAGGTGGTGGATGGAAGCATAAAGGCGTAGATTTTCACTCTGTCAATATTAATAACACCTTACTCTTGAGAAGTGCTTTCTCCTGCAAACTGTTGCACAGCGCTTCCTTTAATCCTCCTCCTGTCTCTTTCTTTGGACCGTTGATTTTGTAAGAAACTCTTTGTTGGAATAACCATCTCAGGCTTAGATAAGAAAGACTCTTAAACTTTAATACTGGGGAAATTAAATGCCCAAATGAGACAGCCATGAAATCAGAGGGGTTTTGTTAATTGCATCAATCTAGTAAGTCCAAGAAAACCTGCTGACATGGACTGTCTCATGGAAAAAAAGAGACTTGTTTGTAAGGTTAACTCTTAAACAAAACACGGGAGTCTTTTAGCCAAAGTTTTTAATCTTGGATTCCTCCCGAGTATTAAAATATGAATACCAAGTTGTTCTTTAAGGAAAGGCTTTTTAAAGTAGCATTTGTTTGGGGCAATTCCTGGCTTCACCAGAGATTTGGCATTCCTTCCCACCCTGAAAGGGGACTCTATAGTCATTTGGCGGGTCTCAGCTATTAATAGTAATAATAATAGCTACCGTTTGTTTATCGCATGCAAATTACGTGGCCAGTCCTGTGCCGAGCACAGCGCGTGCATCAACTCGTTTATAACCCAAAGTCCCCGCCCGCAAACCCTCTTACTGCCCCACTGTGCAAATGCGGGTATTGAAGACTCGGCGTTTAAGCGACCTGCCCAAGGTCACGGAGTTGTGACCAGCAGAGGCAGAACGCACACTCGGGCTTTCGTTGCCTCTAAAGCTCACCCTGGCACTCGCGTGTTAGTGATGCTTCCTGTGCTTCCGGGAGCTGTTTAATTTAAAAGCAGATAGAACAGCCAAAGGTCCACTTTTGTGATTTTCTTATTCATGTTCTCTGTGGAAACATCATGTTTATGTGTTGGGCTTACCTGAAATGACACTTACCTGAAAATACGACCAAGCAAAAGATAGGAGAATTAATCCATGACTTTCGTAATGCTTGGACACAAGTTTTCTGAATGTACTTGCCACTAAAATAAGATTTATGTTGGCTGTTTCATTTTGTCTGAATTGTCCAATTCCGTTTCAAGTGAGCCTCTTGGTAAAACACAAAGGTTGGACTCAAAACCTTTGTTTATCTTGGAGCTTTCTAGCAGATCCAGTTCCTGGAATCTGTTGTAATGGGGCTGATTTAGTAAACAACCAGGCTATTGTACTCGCTAAAATAAAATGTCATCCCAATTCTTCTTTTAAATATCAACTTCAGTTGAAGTAGATCTCTATCAAAATACATTTGCATTCCTTTCAAAGAGATGGGAACTGACCACCAAACATTTCCACTAGGATTTTGAATAAGTGATGTATATTGGAGATGCTTCAAACATTCTTTGGGAATGAAGCTATAGTCATGCATGGCACAATGAAAGACATTTAAAAAGTGATTTTATTAACATGCAAGGCTTGGTTGCGAATCCAAGCCCTGAGATGCTTCGTCTTTGATTCCCATGAATAAAAATAAACTCTGTAAAGAAAGTTGCTCAATAATATCACACTGGGAAATCTCCGAAATTACTTAATAGTCTTCAGACTGTTCTTTAAAGTACTAAATAGTCTCTGAAAGGATTTTTTCATCTCTTTAAACACCAAGTCTGTTATTTTTGACAGCTGGGGGAAAAATAAGCTGCTGTGGTTATAGTCCTTTGAGTACAAAGCCCAACAGGAACTATTTTAATTTATCACTGAAAGAGGGCTCTGCAGAGAGGAAAGAGAAGGGGTGGAAAGAATGTGAGAGAGAGGGAGAGAGGAAAGAAGAAGGGAGGGAGGGAGGAAGCAGGGAAGTAACTGTCAGTACCTGCTGATGTTGAAGAGACAGCAGACAGACTTAACAAGACTCTGTCTAAACTCACGTATAGTCACCTTTCCACAAGTGCAGCTTGGTAGCTCAGTCGATGCAGGAGACCCAGGTTTGATCCTTGGGTTGGGAAGACCCTCTGGAGAAGGAAATGGCAACCCACTGCAGTATTCTTGCCTGGGAAATCCCATGGACAGGTCGAAAGGGCCCAACACGACTTAGCAACTCAACTACTAAACTATACCTCAAAACGAACGCAGAGAATAATCACGAAAAAGCTCAAGGCAGTTACTAAACTGTACCTCAAAACGAACAGCAGAGAATAGTCACGAAAAAGCTCAAGGCAGTTACTAAACTGTACCTCAAAACGAACAGCAGAGAATAGTCACGAAAAAGCTCAAGGCAGTTACTAAACTGTACCTCAAAACGAACAGCAGAGAAGAATCACGAAAAAGCTCAAGGCAGTCTCCTTTACTTTTTGTAAAGACTTTGAACTTCTTTGCAGTGATTTCCCTGGCATCCTGAGGGTCTCTTTTCAAGATTGTAGCCTAGATCCACTACTGCCCAGGGAATCTGCAGATTCAATCCAAGCCGCCCTCCCCCAACTCCCACCAAAGGCTAGCAACAGAGGGAAGACAGAAGAAGGCAGATCTCAGTCTTAAAGTGGCAGGTACCCAGCACTAGCACATTGGAACAATTAAACTTAGGGAAGTTAAAAATCTCTGTCCGAGGGGGATGTAACATGACTCCTAATGTCCATTCGGCTTTTCCTTACAAAATCACTTTGGTTGGTTTCTGCCTTTCAGCATTCCCTAACGGCCAGCTCATGAGGGCAGGGCCCTGTGTTCTAAAGGACACTATAGAGCGTGTTTGAGTAGGAGAGTCAGTGACAACACAGCCCGAATTTTAGAGGCCCCAGGAACCCCAAAGAGGTCAAACTTTTAGGTGAGACCTGAAGGAGCTGGTTGTAGGGAACAAAATAATAACCAAGAACCCTTTTCCCTGCTAACTGTTCTCAAGAAGACGGGCCTTGTAGAGCAATGCAGGAAGCCTAGAGGGAGGAGACAGCCAGTTTCCACCTGAACGGGTCTAACCTGCAGAGAACAGATCCTCGATTGCCTTTGGGCTGGACAGCTCTCAGGAGAGGCTAAAGCGGCTGGCGCCAGTATCACGCTGGTAGAGCCTCTAGCTTAGATTGTCAGTGTAAGGAGCCAAAGCTGTGACTTCAACCCCATTCAGCACGTCCTGATGCCACTGGCCACGGCGGGGGTGCTAAGCATCGGAAAAGAGAATGTTCAACATAACCCATCTCTCTACAAGGGGCAAAACGGACTACAACAAAACACCCACCACCTAAACGCTACCAGCGGTTTACTCTTCATTTACTAACTCATACATTCTGTGTGTTCTCTGATGTCCTGGTTCCAACATCAGTATTTTCATCATCACTTATTTACCCCAGAATAACATAATCTCAGGATTTAAGACCTTTATTGTTGTTTTTGGAAACCAACACTTGAATTTAGCCAGACTCTGGTTACAGACCGCACGGGAATTCTGTCTCATGAGCAGCGCGTTTCTCGTTGGTCTTCCATTTTCTTGGCCTTGCACCTCAGCAGTGAATGACTGAGGTCATCCATTTCAGAACTTCCCTTGCATTTTCCCTGTTGCTGTGCTTCTGGTCGCTGAAAGGCCATTGTCTGTTTGTTATTTTAGTCAGTGAAAGGGGATGGAGGGATCACCCACTCTGAAGAAATAAATGAGAAAGACTCCAGCTACCAAGTAAGTGATCTGTAACCTCGGTTCGGTGGTGGGTTTAGCTGCTATGTTCTTGGTTCTTTCGAGCCTCATGCCCAGTCAGTTCTCAACCGCAGCCAACACATCTGACATCTCTAGGTCGGGCACCTACTGTATACCAGGCACCGTCTTGGACTTGGAAGACGCAATAAATGTTCATTACTGTGTTTATCAGCATGAGCTACCGTACGGTACCATAGAGAGGAGAGAAAATGAGTGTTTTGATTTTTCTTCTTATAAAGACACTGTTCCTACTAGTTGAGGGCCCCATCTTTATGACATTAATTAGCCTTAAGTCTTTACTCCAAATACTCTCAAGGACAAGCTGGCTTTCCTCAGCTATTTCTTACTGTAAAGTCTCACACACGCTCTTCCCTCTCTGCACATGGATAATTCCTCCTCGTCCTTCACATCTTGGCTTAAACGTCACCTCCTCAAAAACCTGTTCCCTTCCCACCCATCGTCTCTGCACCTCGTTCTTTTACTCCATGGCACTCGTCACACGTTGCAGGAAGTCGTCTGTCCGCTAGTCGTCTGTCTCCCTTCCCCTTCCCACCCCTGTCTGGGGCGCTTGTGGAGCAAGGAAGGGACCAGGGACCTGTTCTTTTTTTTTATCACACTGCATGGTGCCTGGTACACAGTAGCAGCTACTTCTGGAATAGATGAGCGGAAGACGGGGGGTCATGCGGGCTGTTTCTATCATTTTCTCTATCCTGGAGAAACAGTTATGTTTGTATAACTGTACATATCCTTTTTTTCCCCAGTGGGAATCCTTTCACGCTCAACATCCTATTTTATAATCTGTACTCTTTCTTAACTTAGAAATATACCTCCAAAAAAATGTCATTAATATTCTTCTTCTAATTTTGGTGATACGGAGACATGGTTAAGTGTATGGGCTGCAGGCTTCAGACTGCCTGGGTTTGAATCCTGGCTCAGCTGTTTTTTGGTTGTGTGACTAAAGGCAAGTTACCAATCCCTCCAGGCCTCAGTTTCCTCATCTGTATAATGGGGCTAGGAAACGCACTGCTTTATAGGGCTGTCATATTTGGATGGATCTATACGTGTGGAGCACGTAGAACATTCCTGGTGGAGAGGAGTCACTGGATTGTAGTTGCTGTAATATCTTACAGAAGAACCTGAACGAATGTTTGGCCAACCCAGTTCTTCCTTACTCCACACACTTTCACACTGGTTAGGACTTCAGCTTATAAAGTCACACCCTCTGCTGCTGTTTCATTACTATTATGGCTTCTGACGATAAATTACTACCCTGTAATGTTGTTCATACACAAACACACATTCTAGCAATTACTAAATAATTTATTATTTATACTTCCATAATAGTTGGTTTCTCTTACACATTTCAACATGTAATATATTGCCTTTTACAGCATTCACATTGTTTTTATCTTTCTTTTTTAACTGACTACTATACCCACCCTTCCTCCAAACCTATATTCTAGACCCCTTTGGAACTAAAAATCCCAAAGGGTACTGTCTTGGAAACATGATAAACTTCTGTTGTTCACTATGGAATATTTACATGTGTTTGTACATTTTGTCTGGAATCTGACAGTGAATCAGTTATGCCCATCATTTTGATTCTACAATCTGACTGTAGTCACTGGAGATCTGAACGAGCTGGAAATGTCATTCTATTTACACTCATCTAGGAATGTTTCGAGAGTTCTGTTTTCCAGGGTCTTGGATACAGACATGAGAAGATTTGTGTGTAGTATTGGGAGATGACAAATGTTTAGTTTAATTTTAGGAGGAGGGGTAGACAGTCTCTGCTCCTTTTAGATTCTCCCTCTCTGAGGTATAAAAGCCTTAACTGATGCTTCCACAAAGAGAAAGCACAAGGAATTCCCAGCCTGGCTTGGCTTCCAGTGTCTGAATCAAATGGGACCTTCTGATGATCTTGTCCTCCAGCTTCCTGCCAACGTCCCTGGGTTCTAGGAGGGGACGCACTCAGATGATTCAGATGTGAATAAGTTTTGTTATAAATTTTCAGAATGTATAGGGTCAAACCCCAAGCAAAGATTCTAAATCTTCTGCATTTCATGACAAAGCAATCATACACTGTTCAGACTCTTAGCTCATTTTGAAGGAAAGGACTCAGCCATGTATTGTTTCCAAATTTAGCTTCTAAGCTATTTTTTTTTTAATTAAGCTAATAGGGATGGCGTAACCATGTGGTAAATAGACATGACCCACTGAAGGCTCCTTTCTTAAAAAAAAAAAACACAGTATCAAAGGAGAGCTGTTTGTGGGGACGCCCCACTTCACACCTGAGTGATGAGCTAAGGGAAATGTTTTGGAAACATTGGGAAGGCCAGTTGCTGGCCATTCATTCCAGACTTACCATGTGTCAGGCGAGGTGCTGGATATAGAGCGATAGAAGAAACTCAGAGGAGTCTTATCCTCTAGAGCTTCCCTTCCATCAGAGGGAGTCAGAACACTTCCACATGAGCAAAGAAATCCCAAACATAAAGAAAACTCAGCAGTGTTCCCCAAGAAGGGGGTCAGGCTTCCTCAGACTCTCTCAGCTGGGGCTGCGTCTCCAAGGAGCACAGCTAAGCTGAGACCTGATGGAAAAGACGCGGCCCCTGAAGCCCTGAGACACCCCGAGCAGCAGCGTAGCCAGGAGGAGGCTCCGCTTTCAGAGTCAGCTTCTGCAAGGGAGAAAAGCCCCTGGTGGCTGTAGCAGAATGAACAGGGCCAGGACGAGGCCAGTGAGGCACAGGGGCACCCAATCCAGCAAGTATTCCCTGAGCACCTCCTCTGTACCCGGCACTGGGACCTCCCATCCCTCAAAGCCACCAATGAGTGTTAAGCCAGGAGGACCAATTCGTCCCAGTTTGCCCAGGACTTTCCTGGTGTGGGGGCTTCCCAGGTGGAGCTAGCGGTAAAGAATCCACCTGCAACGAAGGAGACTCAAGAGACATGGGTTCGATCCCTGAGTCGGGAAGTTTCCCTGGAGGAGGAAATGGCAACCCACTCCAGTATTCCTGCCTGCAGAATCCCACGGACGGAGGAGCCCAGCGGGCTACAGTCCATGCGGTCGCAGAGTCGGACACAACCGAGCACACTTAACTTCCTGGTTTTAAAGCTGTAAGTTCCATGTCCTGGAACGCCCTCACGCCCAGAGAGGCCAAGACAGTTGCCCCCTTTGTGTTGGGCACCCAGGCACCACGTCCTCCGTGGGCTTTCCATCACCAGCTGCTGCAGTCCTCACAGCGTCATGAGGTACGATTCCGTTGCTCTATTGTTACTCCTATCCAGAAGAGGAAGCTGAGAGGTCACACCGTTTATTCCCGGTCACTCAGCAAGGATGTGATGAACCAGAGCCACCCCATGTTCTGTTGACTCCAGACACTGAGCTCTCAGTTACTCGCTGTGTCTTAAAATCCTCTGTGGGGCAAAGCCAGTTAACGGGGTGTGGGAACATGGGTGGCAGGGTTGCTGCTTTCTGCCTTTCTGCAGAGCAGCGTGCTGGGGGTGTCTGCCTCCTTGTAAGGCGAGTGTCTGCTCTGGGTGCCTGTCATACTTGACATCTGAGCATCTGCTACAACTTAGGCAGCTGGGATCCGACAGAAACGCTCAGGAGGTGTGCTGGTACAGCAGCTGCTTGGGGAGCCCTGGATGCCTGAGGCTTTGCTCCGAGGAATCCCTTCCTCCAGGGTGCTGCAGTCTGGGGAAGGCTTCAGGACCTGGAAATTTTTCTCTGTCTTCTTGCTCATGTCTAAGAGGTGTGTTTGATCGATCCACTGATGTGAAATGATTACTCTCTACCTTCTGAATCAAAACTCCCACATTGCCGTAGAAGCTCTGTGACCCAAGTTTTATGAGTCACAAGTTGTGAATGTGGACCCAGTGGGCCAAATGCAGCCGCAGCAATAATTGCGCTGTGGTTGTTTGCTGTCAACAGGGCTTTAAAGCTTCTGCTGTCAGTATTTTTAAATAAACATATTTTGCATTTACTGTAATTCGAGTTCAAGTTTCCACTGAAAAACAACAGAAGATCTGACAGTGCCGAGCTATAATCTAATCATATCTTTGGTGGATCTGAGCAGCTGTTGCCCTTTTAAACAAGGCATCTGATCTTCAGCTCACCACAGTCTCCCCTGCTCCGATCTGTCTCCCCAACATCTAGGCCAGCATTGCTTGAACTGTTTTTCTTACACTAGAGAAATATTTCTTTGGCCTTAGGTGGCTTTTCAGTTCAGTTCAGTCGCTCAGTTGTGTCCGACTCTTTGCGACCCCAAGAGCCGCAGCACGCCAGGCCTCCCTGTCCATCACCAACTCCCGGAGCTTGCTCAAACTCATGTCCATTGAGTCGGTGATGCCATCCAGCCATCTCATCCTCTGTCGTCCCCTTCCCCTCCTGCCGTCAATCTTTCCCAGTATCAGAGTCTTTTCCAGTGAGTCAGCTCTTCGAATCAGGTGGCCAAAGTAATGGAGTTTTAGCTTCAACATCAGTCCTTCCAATGAACACCCAGGACTGATCTCCTTTAGGATGGACTGGTTGGATCTCCTTGCAGTCCAAGGGACTCTCAAGAGTCTTCTCCAACACCACAGTTTAAAAGCATCAATTCTTCAGCACTCAGCTTTCTTTACAGTCCAACTCTCACATCCATACATGACCACAGGAAAAACCATAGCCTTGACTAGACGGACCTTTGTTGGCAAAGTAATGTCTCTGCTTTTTAATATGCTGTCTAGGTTGGTCATAACTTTCCTTCCAAGGAGTAAGCGTCTTTTAATTTCATGGCTGCAGTCACCATCTGCAGTGATTTTGGAGCCCCCAAAAATAAAGTCAGCCTTTTACAAGTGGGGAGATAAGGTCAGCACTGATTATCCCAACCCTTAGCCTCTTTCACATTTTTATTTTATCTGTATGGCCCCCAGTGTCATTTCAGTTCAAGTGAACTGTGGGGAAAAGGCTTTGACCTCCTAACAGATTTTTGGTCGTCTGTAATTTACCTAGAATTTTGGATTTTGCAGCCTCAGTCCTCCAAACCATAGGAACCAAGTAGGATTGCGAACATTGCGTTTTACCATGAAAATATGTCCATTCAAAACTACAAATAAAACAATTGCCTTCTTTTACTGCTGTTTTATGAAGTGGCAGTGTCACACCAGAGATTAAGGGAGACAATCATGTAGAGAAGAGGAGGCGTACCCAAGGAAAGGCACACGTGGTGCAAGTGGGAGAAAGCCTCTCACAGCCGGCTCATGCGAAAAGGGGGCTTCAGGAACAGCTAGATCGGGGCATATGCGATGGCAGCGCTACGTGGGGTCTTTCTCCCTTTCTCGCTCTTCAGCTCTCATCTCTGCTTTTCCTCTGTGTCCCCGGGTTTCTTTTTCAAGCAGATTTTTTTCCTAGAAGTGTTGACGGTTCCTGAAGCTCCAGGCTTTTATCTTCACAGCTTCCGGCTCAAAGGAAAGGGAACAGACCTCTCTCTCGCTTGTTTTGGCAAAGCTTTGAGATCAGCTCAGGTTTAGCTGTGTTTGGCCAGTCCGAACCAATCCCAGCAGCTCCGTCATACACAATGCTCTGGTTGGCCAGGTCTGGGTCACGTGTCCTTGTCCAAGGATGAAATTAGGTGTGAAAACCACAGGGAATAAACCAGAGGGAAGAGTGGTTCTCCAAGGAAAACCCAGCTTGTAGTTCTAGAAGGAGTAAAAAATGCTTGCCAGGGAAGCATTCATCAGTGAATGAATGATCAGATTGGTAAATAAATGTCCCCTCTGTGATTTCATACCATGAAAGTATTTACACATCTTTTCTTATTTTTTTCCATCTCATCCAGGACTCACAAGTACACAGACACCATCCAACCTTTGAACATCTCTGTCTGAACGTATTTATTCACCTGCTCCTGAGTGTTGTCTTGCCGCCACTAAAAATGCACTTTGTTTGAACTTGCTCTAGACCTCGGACCCCACGGAGAAGGTGGTCGCTCCGCCACAGCCGGAAGCGGCAGCTGCAGCTGCAGGCCAGAAAGGCAAAGAGGGCCCGTCCAAGGACAAGAAGGCAGCCGCGGAGACCAACAAGCAGAAGGGCAACAGGCAGGAAGCCAAAGAGCCGGCCCTGGGCGTGGAGCCGGCTGCCGCAGAGGCGAACTCGCTGCCGAACGGGGACAAGCCCCAGAAGAGACCCGAGAAGCGGCGGCAGTCCCTCGGGGGCTTCTTCAAGGGCCTGGTGGGTAGTCGGGGCGCCTCCCCTCTCGGGGCTTTTGGGCCCCGGCTGTGGGTCCCGCCTCCAAAGGCGACCAGCTGGCTGGCCACCAGGTGGCCAGACCTTTGCCAGACAAACCCTGAGCGCCTGCTGGGGGCCAGGGGCAGAGAGCCCGGTGCGTGCAGGTGCGTGAGGTGCTGGCGCAGGGCGGAAAACAGGAGCTCCGTTTCCGGCCGTGGGCAGCTCAGCCAGCTGTGCGGGCTGCGCAGAGTACTGGCCCGCTCCCACGTGAGCAGGGAAGCTATTCCAGCTGTTCAGCCAGGAAACGCTGGACCCTTGCTTATAGCCTTCCTGGGCTGGTTTGCTGCTACAGTGCAGAAATGGCCAAAGAGGCCGCAGCAGAAGAGATAGTCAGGCAGCACACTTCTCGGACCGCCTTGGAGCGCTGATGGCGCTTTGGCACCGTGATGCCCGCAGAGATGGTGAGCGGTGGGTAGACACTAAGTCTTGTTCACGCCACCGAGCCCTTTGTCTGAGGCCAGGCTTCCTTGCATTCGTCACCTCTTTAATGATGGCAACATCCCTTTGGGGTAGAAACGCTTCTTCCTTAATCCCTCCATCTTCCTGTTGTCACGAGACTCCAACAGTGGTGAAGAAGGGAGGGCTTTCCTGCCACTTTGCAAGGATCCAGTCCAGCCCCGAGGGCTTCCAGGCTGGGCACGTTTCCCCGGGGGTTGCCTGACCCCTCTCCTGAGAGGGCAATGCTAGCAGCAGGCCCGTCACCAGTCAGGGAACCACTGCCACCTCGTCACCTACGGAAAAGGAGCCTCCAGCTGCCCTCGGCCCCTCCCAGCCCAGCCTCCCTCCCCAGAAGCTACAGCGCCAGCCGCTCCCCACGTGACCTTTGCCCTCCTGGTGGCGGCCTTCATTCTGGCCCCTCTCTCGTCCTTCTTTACCTGCTCGGATTCAGATAGAAAGCAGCCTGCTTGGTGTTACATGAGAACTTTGCAGAGATACGTTTTGTAAGCAAAGTAAACAGCCAATACGGTTAGAAAGTGAACAGAGGGTTGATGGAAATTAGATCTACCTGGGGACGGTTTTCTACACTACCCCCACATCCCCAGGTACTGTTCTTAGCACATCATAAGCCAGGACTCGCCTTGTCTTAGAACAGCTCTCTGAGATACATGTCATCACCTTCGTTGAGATAAATGTCATCCCTTTTATTCTAAAGATGAGGAAACTGAAGCACAGAGAGTTCAGTCATTTGTCCAAGATTTCACAAAGCTAGAAAGGAATATACACAGGCATGGAACTCGGGCAGCTCACCGGAGACCATTCTCTTACCCACCACCCACGAATACGGCGTATTTATTTAGGACAGCACCTGGCATAAAATGCTAAATAACTGGTGATTGCTATTGTTGACATGACAGATCTTCACGTTCTTTTGTTATTTCCTCCAGGGACCGAAGCGGATGTTGGATGCTCAAGTGCAAACAGACCCCGTGTCCATCGGACCAGCAGGCAAATCCAAGTAAACAAATCTTCACGGCTCCCATCAGGTTCCTCCACCGAGATGTCTCCTCCCGACTCTGTTTCCCCCCAAACCCTCTCCATCTGTATATTTTTTCTTCTGATGGCCATCCCATGAAAGTCTGTCTCCGAATTAAGCCTGAGTTGTTGTATATTGAGGTGTATTATTTACGTCTCTGGTCCAGTCTTCCCTGGTAAATAACTGAAAAGATGGCTTAGCAGGTTAACTAGCCAGGTCTGAAGATGGGTCCCAAGCAGGTTTGGGGAGGGGCAGAGAGGACTGCATTCTGGTTAAGTTATGAAAAATGGCGAGGGGCAAGTAAGTTGCAGAAGGGAAAAGACTGCTGGAAGGAATTAAGCTTTGTAGTCAAGGCGTGCTCATCCTCTCGGCTTGAAGAGGAGAGGCGAAAATCCGTTTGTTTAAGTTCACGTTTCAAGGAGGGAGACCGTGGGCTGTGTGTTGTTGGGAGGTTGCCAATTTTCTGGAATGGAATGTGTGGGGAATGACAAAGGAATGAATAAGAGTTGTTTTTCAAATAGGGTCCTTGAACGTTATGGACGAGAGGGAAAAGATTGACTGGAGAGGACTTGACATGATTTGGAAAAACAGTTGCTTTTTGAGGCTCAGTGACAAGGGCGAGGATTACAATTTCAAAAAAAAAAAACAAAACCCAAACCAAACCAAATAAAATACGTTGCGAGTTTATTTTTGCAACACTAGGGGGCGCCAAGGTCTCCGTTTTCCTCCTGCATCCGTGTCCCTAACAAAGATTTGGTCTCTGCAATCTTACATTATTAATGTTTCTCAGATGGCTGAGGGGCTTGCTTCATCTGTTCTGTCTGACACTTATCTCAAGTCTGTCTGTAATTTCCTAATGTTCTCAGGATGTGCTCTGATAAAACCCTCCCATAACCCCAGTTAATAATAAAAATTTACAGAAGATTATTCAAATACCTGAGTTTTTTTTAATACTTGTACAGAGGAGTACATAGGACCATGGTGTATTAAAATGTAGTTCAAAACCTAGCCATATGATTGACTGATATCATGTATACTGTATCTTTTTCTGATTTAATAAAAAAAAATACGTTGACATCTGAACGATCTTTTAATGTTCAGCTTTTAAAGCAGGTCTCGTCTCTCTGTCTGAGATGGCTTTATCTTGCATGTCAGAAAATCGATGCTTCCCCGTCTTATTTCCTCTCCCAGATCTTCCTCGATTTCCTCATACGTGGGCATGTGCACACAGATGTGTACACGTGTATATTTGCACATATGCATGTGCACACACAGATGTGTAACATATACACACTGCCTCTGGCCACACTGACAGAGCAGAGCCTGACACAGAGACTCAGTGCAGGTGCGAGCCTGAAGGCAGGCTCCCAGAGGAAAGGGAGGAAGAGGAAGACAGCGCAGGGTCTGGTCTCAGCTGGAGCGGAGTTTCGTTCGGTCTCCCAGGGGGCCCTGGAGTGTGATTCGTACCGCAAAGTTGGTTCTACTACAGGCAAGGAGGCTGGCCTCTGTCCCCTTGTTGGAGAGCCATGGACCACCCTGGGAGGTGTTGGGCCAGGCACGCTCCTACAGTTGAGCTGAGAAGCTGGGATCCCTCGGGCTGGAGGTTAAGAGTCAGTCGGAGTGCCCACAAGTGACACATACAGCAGGTGTGTATTTACACGCACAGATGCACACACACACTCAGGGACGTGTTTCCATATTTATATTCCGTATTTACACCCACAGATGCACACACACACTCAGGGACGTGTTTCCATATTTATATTCCGTATTTACACCCACAGATGCACACACACACTCAGGGACGTGTTTCCATACAGGGATAGATGGACGCACGCACACGTTCAGTCTTACACAGGCAAACGGACACGCGTGACGGACCCAGAACCACGGGCCCCGCGGCTCTGACAAGGCCACTGTGTGTACAGTCCACCGCACTGTGGCTAGAAATAGCGTCAACACCTGCTCCTGAGAAGTCCGTACCTTAGGCAAAGAAAACTTTGGCTTGAGCAGAAAGGCTTTTGGAAAATGTGTTCAGGACAAAAATATTTCCCCAAAAAAAGTTTGGGAGGCCCTTGGCTCCTAGGACCCGCCGGCTACCAGCTTGGACTGGCTGCGCCTGAGAGCCCAGCTCCCAGAAAAGACCAGAGGCTTTTTCCTTGGGGTGGGTTTGGCTTCTCCAGCCCTCCCGCCTGAACCTGGAGATTCCTCTGTCTGTGACTCACCCAGCGGAGAATGACCTCATGCTGCTTCATGTCTGCATGCTTAACTTGGCCCAAATCAGGGGAAAAAACCCTCTGGGGAAGACCTCAGTGGGGGATGACTTTCCCTCCATCATCCCCATCACAGCACATGGGATGATTCAAGGCAAACAGGCAGCCGGTCACTGCTTTGTCTCTAAACACCGCGGGGGTTGCCTGGTATGACCTTTGAGCTCTGGCCATGCCAGTCTGTTGAGAAAGGTGGCAGTGTTATTTGCAAGTTTCACCTCACTGCACACAGGGGCTTTTTGCCCTGATGAGAAATGTCTCCAGGGCGAAACTGACTCACTCACGCCAAAGGAGCCCTCCCACCCTGGGAAAAAAGTTTCAAACTTTTAAAAAGAAGTTATCTGCTGAGAATCTTGCTGCAGAGCATGCCAACAGTTTCCGTAACTGGTTTCCCATCCTCCTGGCCAAAAAAAGAAAGCCATCTTTGAATGAAATTGCTTGTTCTGTTTCTAAGAAAACTTAAGCCAGAGAGGACTCTAAAAATTATTGGGGAGATTCTAAAGCCAGTTGTAACCTGAAAAGCAAGTTAAAATTCCATTTTTTTAGTTTGGTGGGGTTTGTTTGGTTTTAATTGGAGAGCCCATTCCTGACACATTTGCAATAAATACTAATTTCCATGCTTCCTGTTGGGTTAGGGGTGAAAAGAGTGGCCACTCCCCAAGTGAGTGGGGAAAGCTCCGGGGACACAGATTCACAGAGGGGCTGAAGTTCTTAAAAGGGCAGCACCCAGGAATGCCCTTGGGATACCAAAACCACCCACAGTAAAATGTTAAGAACACCCCAAAATAGAAAGAAATTAACACCTGGGGGAGGGGCCACAGGTGCCTTTTTGAAGCTGACATGCTCGTTAACTTATTATTTATTTTCAGGGGTACATGGACGTGTCTTCTCCTGTGTCAAAGCGTGGCCTTTCCAAGACTTGGGCTGTTGAGCTGAACGGGCCACCATCAGGGAAAACCACCACCACCACCAACAGGGAAATGCTGCTTGCCAGCTCCAGCCAACGGCGACCTCCGGACTGATATCCGTAAAAGAATTCATTCAAACCACAGTTGTTCTCAGCAGCCCCTGAGGTCTCTCATGAATTCATGCTGGGGAGAGAGGCACATGCCACCCAAGGAAAATGCCAAAAAGGGAAGGAAAAGAGAAAGAGAGCGAAGTCCTTGTGGTTTTGTTGCGCCCCCTGCCCTTTAAACAAATCATCAGGGATTTGCACACACGCGCACACACACACACACACACACACACAGACTCTCTAGCTGCATTGCTGTTGTTTGTGTGCAAACAGATGCACTGGGGTCCCATTTAATGACACTCCAACAGGTTCGAATCTGCGCCTTGCTGGCTGCTTCTCAAAGTGCCTGGAAGAGAGCAGGCCTGGCGAGCACCATTTCTTTTGTCAAAGAATCGCAAACTGATCTTAAGCCTTACAAACCAGAACCAGCTCCCCACGCTGCCTGAAAGAGGAGGAAAGGAAGGTGATTGCCAGTATTAACTCACCCAAGTTGCAAATGCAGGGAATGCGCTTTGCAGAAATCTAAAATGATCCTTACCAGCTTTTAACTATCCTCTCAAGCCCTCTCTCGGCCTTTTATTAATAAAAAGGCAGTTCGCACGGTGAGTAGAATTTAGCTCCTCTCTGGTCTAGACCTTGTTCATTCTATCAGTGGAAATCAAGTGACACCAGCCATCCCCCACCCCAATCCCGGAAATTACAGGCTCCATTAGGAAGAAAAGGAATTTACAGAGCAGCAAATTCTGTAAATTTGTAATTGAGATCTCTAGCACTGGCCTGAAAGCCTGTCAGAATCCAGTCCTTGGCATAAATTGGTTTTCAGAGGAGCTTAACTCTTTTGTTTCCCTCTCTTGGAAAGCCACTCACTGGAGCCTCTTCACCCCCTGGCCCTTAAACTAGCCATTTCCAGTGCCTGGATAGCAAATCAGGGCAATTTTATGAAAGTAAGGCTAACAGTTGGGCTTCCCTGGTGGCTCAAATGGCAAAGAATCAGCCTGAGATGCAGGAGACCTGAGTTCCATCCCTGGGTTGAGAAGATCCCCTGGAGAAGGGAAATGGCAACCCACTGCAGCATTCTTGCCTGGAGAATCCCATGGACAGAGGGGCCTGGCGGGCCATGGTCCATGGGGGCACAACTGAGCAGCTAACACTTTCACTTTTACCAAAGGCACATTGTCACACTTTATGGTTTGCAGGCTGCTTTTTGACTAAGTTATCTAAGTTAAAGCCGTGTGCCCTAACTGGACTTTACAGCATCCTCTGTTGTATTTCACAATGAGAGGGAATGGTGTGCACTCTATGGCTTCCTCCCCTCCCGAAGGTGCGCTCCTTAACAAAATGGCCCCCAGCAGGATCTGGCCATGATTGCATGCGATTTCTTCTCCTTGAAGGTTTTCTATTTAAATCTGGCCACAGGAGGGAGTTCCAAGACCTGGATCCCAGATCTCTAGCCTGGCCCTTTTCTCTGACCGCTGACCAGGAGGTTGGGCTGAAACAACTCTTAAGAGTGTGTTTGTTGGGTAACTCCTAGAAAGTGGTTAAGTTTCACGATGAGAACTAGGGTAGGAGGGCCAGCCTGCTGAGTCCGTTGCTCCCTGTGATTCTCAGTCCCCCGAACAAAGGGAAGGATGGTTATTGGTTGGTTTTTCCATTTTTATCAGCTCAGACTTAGAAGAAGCTTGAGAAGGGTAGTGTGATTGTAAATAGTTAAGGGTAGTGTGATTGTAAACGGTTAAGTTGGTGTCACTGCCAAGCGTGGAAGTCACCCTCACACCCAACGAGAGGAGACGGCAAGTGACTTACCCTGTCAGTTTCCTCCCTGAACAGGAGAGTAAAAACAGTGCATAACTCGTGGAGCTGCTGTGAGCATGCACTGAGATGGAGCAAGGCAAACCCTTTGTGCAATGGCTGGTACATTAGAAACAAAAAAAACCAGTACCGGAGGGCTGTTAGAGCGCAGGGAATGTTAGCACCAAGTCCCTGAAAACTCGTCCTCAAGTTGGCTAGTTATAACGACAACAGCAGTAGGGATGTTTATCATTCTGTGTGATAGGTGTTTTGTTACAACCTGGCTCTGATCTTCTGGGACTCAGCTCTGCCATGTCCCAAATGAGTTGACTTCAGCAGTGCGAGACAAGGGAAGTACAGGATCAGCGTCATCAGTTTTGATTCACCATTTCCGTGAAAACTGATGTTGAGAAGGTGACTATGATGATGCAGTAAGCAATAAAGCAACTGTGGATATCAGGATTTTTAGAGTTAGCCATTCCCCAAGCCGGCCAGGCCCCTTCAAGCTCCTGATGGGACTTGAGCAATTATGACGCCTGCCCTGCAGACCAGGGTCGTTAGACTGTGAGCCCGTCAACATCAGGCACCTTCTTGTCTCATTCACTGCTCTATCATCAGTGAACAATACCTGGGCACAGTAAATACCAAATAAATAGCGCCTGCATGTGTAAGTTGACAGCTAAGTATTTTAAGGCCATGTCTATTGGAGAGAGGGTTGCCTTATGCTCTGGCTTGACTTTAACTCCAAGTGTTGGATCACTCTCATCAGTCTCCCCTCCTCAGGTGCCCAGCTGAGTGGTCCTCAAAGTGTGGTTCCATAACAATCAGCGGCAGCTGAGAACCAATTAGAAATGCAAATTGTCCAGCCCCCTCCAGACCCAGGGTGGAGCCTCGCACCCTGTGCTCTCACAAGCCCTCCAGGTGGTTCTGATGCAGGGAAAATTAAAAACCACTGGTCAAGGTTGAGCTCTAACTTCACTGAGTGTCAACCAAAAAAAGACCAGTTCTGAACATGCAAAGATAATCACAGCTAACCTTGGAATTTACTATACAGGTCAGGTATTGTGCTTCACAAGAAGTCCCTTGTTTACTGCCCATTTTACAGGTGAGGAAAACAAGGTTTAGAGAGGAGAAGCAACTTAGCCTGCGGACACACAGGTCAGAGCCAAGGCTGCAACCCAACTAAGCTCTTCTTAAAGGCGTATTTTTGCGTCTGTGAGAGACACAGACAGACACAAAGACAACCGGAATATCAGTAACGCAGGGCACGGTGGTGCTCAGAGGAAGACTCTGCCTCAGGACTAACGGGCACGGAGCTTGGCCGATTCAGGAGGTGACGGCTGAACTCACTAACTGGAATATCAGTAACGCAGGGCACGGTGGTGCTCAGAGGAAGACTCTGCCTCAGGCTAACGGGGACGGAGCTTGGCCGATTCAGGAGGTGACGGCTGAACTCACTAACTGGAATAAAACGAATGGCCAAAGGGACTCTGCCTCAGGCTACGGGACGGAGCTGCAAAAGGTGAGCGAACTCACTTACAGAGGGCCAAAGGGGCTCCCAACAGAACGGTCAAAAGGCCATGGCTGGGAGAGTGGCAAGTAGGTCAGCATGGCTGGAGTGAGGCTGTGGGGAAGACAGATGGTGAAGGCTGGAGAGGAGGCAAGACCACATCCACAGGGACACGCAGAAAGGAGCCCGCAGTGAGAAGCTTAAACCTTCTCCTGTGGGCAGCAAGGAGCCAGGGAACAGCTCTGAGCTGGAGGGTTACAGAATCAGATGTGTACTTTGGTTGCAGGTGGATCTAATGCAAACTCAATTCAACTAATATTCCCTGGATCCCTTGAGTGACCTCAACTACCAGACACCATAAAGTGTCATCATTTTACTTTAAACCTCTTCACAGAATATAAGAAATACTCAGACAAGACCTCTAAATGGCTTTGGTCCTTGAAAGGATGCTTGAATGCTTATTTCCAAGTGTCATATATGTGAGTTTGGAATTTAGCCCCATCGTCCAGCTGATTACCCACATCTATGACCTTAGGTTGTGAGATCTTTAGTTACTTTACCCTAGCTTGCTTCTCTGTAGAATGGAAATAATCGGGGAACTTAGACTTGATGAGAAGAGTAATAAGACAACCATTTGTAGCTTGTTAGTATAGTGTGTTAGTTGCTCAGTTAGGTCTGACTCTTTGCGGCTCCGCTGACTGTAGTTCACCAAGCTCCTTTGTCCTTGGGATTCTCCAGGCAAGAATACTGGAGTGGGTTGCCATTTCCCTCTCCAGGGGATCTTCCTGACCCAGGAATGGAGCCCAGATCTCCTGCACTGCAGTCAGATTCTTTACTGTCTGAGCCACCAGGGAGATGAGACAACACATTCGTAGCTTGTCAGTAGAGTGCCTGGCAAATAAGCGCTCAGAAAGCACACTGATGAGGATGCCCAGGACACCTGCCTGAGGCAGAAGGCATGTCTTCTCTTTCAAGGGCTCCAAGTCCACCCAGTCCTTAGGACACCCTTAAGCTGCATCCTTGTCTCTCCCTGTTCTGGTAACCTGATTGTCTGGCTCATCCAAGAAAAGAGAAAGAAGGGAGAGAAAACATGTTCATTTTCCCTGGTGTCCGCTCCATTCGAAAGTAAAGTAGAATTGAGGGGAGGGGACTCAGGTCTCCCTTTAATCTTCCTTGGTTGTATCTGCTTATTAGCCATGTTGCCATAGTAGCAGATGCTGTGGACGCCCCATTGGTCCTCAGCCCAGCTCTGAGTTCACCCACAGCCCTGATAACGTTCACGTCCATGGTCCCTCCATGATTTGCTTTTCTTCTTGATGGCTTCCTCCATGGGCTGTGGGAACTTGTTCAGTGCACATGCAGGATTCCTGGAAATGCCTGAAAGTTCACGTTTCCAGGGGCACCCTCAACCAAGGAGACATGGAAGATGACACATAAATAGGTCAGCTTCTCCATATTTGGGGGGATCTTCTACATGTTTCCACAGAGGTCCCCAGCAAGAGCCCACAGTAGTAACACACTCATAAATACACCCTCCCTCGTTCGTGCTCCCTGGGACCCATTCTCAAATAAACGACTTGCACGCAACCTCTCGTCTCGGGGTCTGTATCTAAGCACAAACATCTGTGTCTCCCTTAGGCTTTCGTCAGGGGATCTAGCTTTGGGCCAAGTAGTTTAACAGAAAGGGGGTTAATACGGCACTGGTTTCAAAGGTGCTGGAAGAGCTGACAAGGCAACCATGTGACAAGGAGACCACGCAGAGATGAGACCCAGAAGGAAGCCACAGCTACTATTAGGGCCAGACAGATAACAGGGGGAGGTTTGGTTACCAGACCAGGGAACCTGTGGTCCTGTGGGAAACGGAGAGCCCTGTTGGGGGAGGGGAGGACTGCCTGAGGGCGGCTGGGGTGGGGGGGGAGGGGTGGGGTGGGGGGAGGGGGTGGGGGGGAGGGGAGGGGGTGGGGGTGGGAGAGGGGGTGGAGCCTGCGAGGGGGAGGAGAGGGGCGGGAGAGCGTGGGAGGGGAGAGCAGGTTCGGAGGGCTGCTCTGCAGAGCCGCCGCTTTTGTGCTGATGGGAGGAAAAACTGTCTTGGTGCCAGTGCCTCCCACTGGCTGACCTGAACGAGAAGCCACTTGGTTCTATGGATCCTGGGAAAGGTAGTTTGAAGGCAAGCCTGGAAGGAGGACGTAAGAGCGAACAGGCAAATGCCCAGCACAACCTGAGGTCCTGCTTTGAGAGAGAGAAAAAAAACCACCACCACCAGGGCGCGGCTTTGGCTAGGGCCCCACCCTCTCCCTGGATCTACATACGTGAACATGTATGTTGCGGTCCCTGTGACAACCCGGCCCCCTTCGTTACCTTCAGGACAGAGTCGACGTTAAGGATGCAGGCTCTGGGTCCAAAGGCCGGGTTGGAATGCAAAGGCACTTCCCTCCCCGCCTCGCTGCCCGCGCGTAGAGCGGGGCTGGTGGTGGAGGCCCCTCGCGGGTTGCGCGGGCTTTAAGGAGACACCCTCCCTGCAGATGCGCCTGGCGCGTCGTAAGGGCCTGATAAAGGTTCACACTTATCAGCACACTGTGAGTTTGAACTGTCGTTTGGGCATTTGGACACCCATTAAAATTCCTGCTCGAACTTGTTTCTTCTTCCCTTTACCACTCCAGCCCCCAGCTTTAAGTCTAGAAACCGAGACTCTGCCTCCAGTCTCGACTGCGCCGCCATTAAACGACAAAAATAAAACACCGAAAAACGTTTCCACTTTCACAGAAGTCCTGCCAGGACCGGGGAAGGAGCAGCCCTTCCCCACCCGTCTTGGCTCACAACCCTCCCTCGCAGCCCCCGCCCCTCCCTCTCTCGGCCACTTGTTCACAAGTAGCTTAGCAGTTTTGAGGATACAAAAACAGGAAATTGTGCACCAGTCCTGACTAAAGCTAAAAACGCTTGAGCAAACCCTTCATCGCACTGATTTCTTCAGCTCTCAGAAAACGAGGGCCTTGAAAAAATCAGGCCCCCTGGCCGAGATCTCTGGATTTGCTTAATCATTTCCTTTGCAAATGTGTAACTTCTTTAGCCACGAAGAAGAGATGGTGAGAAAGAGGGAGGCGGGAGGTGAAATGTTTGAAGTCAACCACAAGACAAGACAGGAAATTCTGGAATGGGGGTGGTGGTGGTGACGTTTCTTTCATTCCTCGGTGCCACAGCAGTCTCCGAGAGCAACTCTGGAAAAATGACCAGAATAGGAGATTTTTATTTTTTTGCTGTTGACTCTGACTCAGAGGGAAATGCGGGCATCTTCATTCAGGGGATGAATGGAGATCATCAGAGCCAAGAAGACTCTGGGTTGTCCCCATCTGCCCTTTATTTGGAGTTTCCCAGGTGGCTTGGTTGTAAAGAATTTGCCTGCCCATGCAGGAGACTTGAGACGTGGATTTGATCTCTGAGTCAGGAAGATCTCCTGGAGGAGGAAGTGGCAACTCCAGTATTGCCTGGGAAATCTCATGGACAGAGGAGCCTGGCGGGCTACAGTCCATAGAGTGACAAAGACTAGGACATGCCTGAGCACACGTGCACGACCCTTTATGTGATCCAAGCAGCAAACACTTGTTGAGAGCCTATTCTATCCTTGTCATTTACAGATATGAGGAGGAAGAACAATTTTAACTCTACACTCTTGCTAATATAGCTGTGATGTATATAAAGCAGAAACCCCCACATCTAGAAGGAGAAATAAATTCACGGTCGTAGTTGTAAGTTTCACCTTCCTTCTGTTAGTAACTAAAAAACAAACCAACAAAGGCAAGTTAGTAGCAATTAAAAAAAAATGGCCAGCACTCTTTATACACTTGGTTTAATCAGTTTATAGAACAAAGCAATCAATAACGGCAAAATATATATTCTTTTTAAAGTACACATGGAATATTTACCAAAATTGACATGTGCTGGCCTATTGAGTAGGTCTCAGATTTAGAAGGAGGGGTGGGCAGGGTTTGCTGTTGGATTGGATGTGAAGATCAGAGAAAGGCTGGAGTCAGGGCTAACATGGAAGGATCGGCGTTCTGAAGTCAAGAATGACTGGTTCACGCATAATTAGCATTTTGGAAAGATAGGAGTGTGTGTGTGTGTAGCACTCATAAGATAGGAGTATTTCTATGTGTGAATCAAGGTGGGAATGAACCTGTGTCCACCTGAACATGAAGCAATTATTCAAACTTGGTTTCTGGAATATTCCCAGAGTGAAACAAGCCCCTGGTTTTATCACTGTCTTCTCAGTTTAAGTATTTGCTTGTCTTGTGAACTGAGTAGGCATTATCTGTTTCAGTTTGGAATGGTGGACACAAAGAAATAACTCTTTACAAGTTCCATGGTGTTGACAAACACTTCTGAAAAAAATGAAGTGGGTGACCCAATTCCTGGCCTCCTTTATCAAAGAGGGATTGGTTTATTCATTGACCAATTGAGTATCAGTTGTGAGTCTGGGTCTGGGAGAGTGGTAAGAAAAGCAGAGCCCTTGCAAGGCCAGATATCCAGGAACTCTCACGTGCCCAGTTGTGTTCCAGCCCCTTGTGGATAGGTTTGAAGTAGTCATCAAGGACACTCTGGGACTCAGTTCTCCTATGAACCATCTCTGAGACATTGGGCTTACAAAAAACATCTTATCTCAGTCTCTTCACTGTAAAATGGCAGTGATGTTACTGATAATACCATCACTGTAGAAGTACCAGATCAAATTCACAGCCTGCTCAGGGCAGTGCCTGAGACTAAGTTAGCACAAAATCAGCGTTTTCAACTCTTATCATTATGCTGCTTCAAATATTTTTATCCTTTAAAAAAAATACTGAAATCAAATATTCTTTAAAGATCCCCTGTGTTGCACAACATTTCCTTATAGCTCACTCTGTACGTAGTGGTTTGGAACTCTTACTCCCCACGCCTGGACGGCCCTCTGCCCTTCCCTCTCCCTGCTGGCAGTCACTGCCTTGTTCTCTGTTTCTCTGAGTCTGTTGCTTTTTTGCTAGAGTCACTAGTTTATTTCTAGATCCAAGTATAGGTGGGGGTGTGTATATATGTGTATATATGCAAATATGCCCTATGCACCATATATATTTGTCCTTCTCTGTCTGGCTTATTTCATTTAGCATAATGCTCTCTAAATCCATCCATGTTGTTGCAGATGACAAAACTTCGCGCTTTATTCTGGCTGAGTCGTATTTCATTGTGTCTGTTTATGTCCTGCGTCTTCTTTATCCACCTCTTTTGGACACTTAGCTTGCTTCCGTATCTTGGCATTTGTAAATCATGCTTGTAATTATAAATCTTGCACTGGGACTCATCTATCTTTTCAAACTAGTGTGTGTGTGTGTGTTTCAGATATACACCCAGGAGTGGGATTGCTGGTAACTCTACTTTTAGTTTTTTGGGAAACTTCCATGCGCTTTCCGTAGTGGCTACACCAATTTACGTTTCCATTCCCACCACCGGTGTATGAGGGCTCCCTTTCCCCCATATCCTTGCCAACGTTTGTTAATTCTGTTCTTTTTGATAACAGACATTCTGACAGGTAGGGGGTGATCTCTCATTGTGGTTTTGAGTCGCATTTTCTCAGATGATTAGTGAGCGTTTTTTCATGTGCCTCTTAGCCATGTGCATGTCTTCTTTAGAAAAATGTCTACTCAGGCCTTCTGCCCACTTTTAATATGGTTGTTTTTTTATGTTGAGTCACATGAGCCATTTATATATATTTTGGATATTAACCCCTTATCAATCATATCATTTGCAAATATTTTTTTCCCATTCAGGAAAAGTAGGTTGTCTTTTTGTTTTGTTGATGGTTTCCCTTGCTGTGCAAACTTCTAAGTTTAATAAGGCACCATTTGAAATCATATATGTTTCAATATTATGGGAGAATAAAGACAAAGAACCCATGATAATCCCATCTTCCTGACTCAGCCTTATTTTTACATACTCCCTTCAGATTTTTTTTATATAGATTATTTCATAGTTATGAAAGTACCTTGCAAACAGCAGGTGATTAATAAAATGCATATTGACTGCCTGACTATCCAGTTCAATGCAAACTATTTTATATTATGCTTTGTTCACGTGGCCAAGTCACTTCAGTTGTGTCCAACTCTTTGTGACCCTGTGGACTGTAGCCCACGAGGCTCCTCTGTCCATGGGATTTATCCAGGCAATACTGGAGTGGGTTATCATTCCCTTCTCCAGGGAGCCTTCCCAACCCAGGGATTGAACTCACCTCTCTTATGTCTCCTGCATTGGCAGGCAGCTTCTCTAACGGGGAAGCCCACCGGGGAAGCCCATGCTTTGTACACGTAAGCTCTATGATATGATGTGATGTTATAATCATCACGTGTACATTCCACTTATGTTTTTTCATAAGATGCGTGGCTCTAAGCTCTATGGCGCTAGGACTTCTCGTGTCAGTGTGCGAGCTTGGCTGAGCCACTTTTCTTTGCTGTACTGTCGTGCGTAGAATTACTACAGATCACTCTGCTTTGAACTCCACCACAGTGAGTCGTTGTATATATCGTGTTTTGCCTTTTTTGTAAATTTCCTAAAATGATCATAGACTATGGAATTAAACATCCCAAGCTAAACCTTCAAGTTAGCTGAGCAGGAAGCCCCAAAAGATTAAGCCAAAATGGGATTCCTTCTATAAGATCAGGTTGTAATAAAATGAACTGCACAAGATGATTAAACCATGTGTGATCCTATTTTCGTTTTGAGGTATTCGCTTTTCACTCTTTCAGAAAACATTGAAAACCCACAACTCCCTCCGCACAGATCAATAAAAGATATGAGTGTTTTGATGTATTTGTAAACAAAAGCAACAGTACTTCCACTTTAAGCAGACACGTGTTTTTTTAAAAATGCTCATCAGACATCTGGTTAACCCAAAGGCTGGCTTTAACAGGCTGCAGAGCGAGATTCTCGGCTATATAGTACGTTTCCTGAAGCAGAAGCCCCCTCAAATCTTAGGGTGTGTTGGGTGGGTGAATTTCTCTCTCGTTGCGCTGGTGGAACAGAGAGGAAGGAGCAATGACAGCAGTCTGCTTAAGTGAAGGCACTTCCCTAGCGATCAGAGACAGCCAGCTGCACTCGACATCCGCTTGTCTCAGCAGTGACGGGTGACGGGTGATGGGTGAAGGCGAGTCTGGTGTCCTCGGGGCCCGCAACCAGGGGCGTGGAAAGCACCTTTGTCAGGGGCTACCTTGTGACTGAAGGTATGTTAGCAACTAACTGAGCAAGGCAGGATCCAGTCCCTGATTCCAGAGTCCCTGGGCCCCGCTATGTAACAGTACTCTCTCTCCAGATTGGTTGTTCTCCTGTTCTGGTTGACTCCAAAGTTCACTGGAAATGGAAAGAATGCAAGAGGGGAGGCCAAGGAGAAGGCTCCTGCTGTGACTTCTTGGGAGAAGATGGTAGCTGAGACTAGCGTCATTGCTGAAGAGGTGGTGAGAAGTGGCTTATTCAAAGGACTTATTTGAATAAAACATAACGGGATAATATCATCTATGTGGACGCCAGTCACATACCTATAAGAGGGCTCAAGCTCACTGCCTAGCAGGTGTTAGTCACTTAGTCGTGTCTGACTGTTTGCGACCCCATGGTCTGTAGCCCTCCAGACTACTCTGTCCATGGAATTTTCCAGACAAGAATACTGGAGTGGGTTGCCATTCCCTCCTCCAGGAGTTCTTCCCAGCCCAGGAATCAAACTCAGGCCTCCCACATTGCCTGAGGATTCTTTACCGCCTGAGCCATCAGGGAAGCCATCCTAGCAAGTAACAGTGCTCAGTAAATTGGTTCATTGGCTGGAGCCAACCTGGCTACCAACAACGGACGCCAACCTGGAACTGGGAGGTTTCACTTTTCACAAGAAAATCTGCAGGTCACCAAGAGTATCTTTCTCCCCAAACCATCCTTTCTTATTTCATCCCATGAATGACGGCCCTAAGGTAGGGTGAGAAGAAAACAGGTAATCCGAGAATAAAAATCTACAGTCCATAGGGTTGCACATGTCCACTCTCTGTATTTTATCCTATTTCATCTTCAAAGGAACCCAATGTGGTGGTGATCTTCTCACCATTTTGCACAGGAGTAAACAAAAGTACAAAGAAGTTGCAGAATTTGTTGGAAGCCGCAGAACGGTTAGGTTAAAAAAAAAAAAAAACACGCAAAGATTGCACACAGGTTTGCTTGATTCCAAAGTTTACAGGCTTAACCGTGAGGTTGTTTTGCTTCCTGCCATGTTGGTGGGAAGAAGTGGGATTCTGCAGGAGGGAGAGAACTGTGTTCTGCTCCATCATGTTCATACGTATCCTGCGTGTTCCAGAAGGATTCCAGGGTCTGTCCAAGGAGACAAGGACCAGATCTCTGCTGCCAGCCTGTGGCTTCAGCCCACTCAAGTTCCGTGTTTTCTCTTATAAGAACTCACAACAGCCCCCTGGGATGGGAGGGGCAGAGGGCTTGACGCTTGTCATCCAGCAGTGGGGAAGTTGCTCATTTTAGGTCGTTTTTAACCGTGTGAATGCCCGACATTTGACATTTGGGCAAAAGTGGGGGAAAGTCCCCCAAAGGCTGCTTGGGACCTGCCTGTCTGCTTCTTCGCCAAACAGGAATCCTCCCTTGGCTGTCGTCCCTCAGAGATGATTTTCCAACGACGGTTTTTAAAAACAGTTCTTTTGGGGAATTAAAAAAGCAGTCCTGTTTTCAATAGAAAATTGTCGTTTCAACAGAAATGCATGAAAAATAAAATCACCAATTTCCCCATCACCCAGGGAAAAACACTGTTGCCAAATGAACGCTTCCTTCTTTTTTCCCCTCATGCAGATAGACTTATTTTTGTAAACTGCAACTGGACTCAACTGCACATAAAGTTTTGTGGCAAGCATTTTTAAAATCAAACATTGGATTACTAGCATTTCTGCATGTTTTCCAATTTAAAAACTTGGAAAATGTGATTTTTAATAACCACATAAGAGCCTACCCCACAGACTCTTATACGAACATACTTAACCATCTCTCCGCTGGCAGACCTTCCTTTGTTTCCTATTTCAAGCAACATTTTCTCCCCAGGAGTGTGTTGCCTTTATACAGATATTCTGGTCTATCCTACCAATCAATTTTAATTTCCTATCAAAATCTTTCTAGACTTCTCTACATCAGAAGAGTTGGGATGCTGGTCATAGGAGTGATGTTGAATGAGAAGCAAACCCCATGTGAAAGGAAATCAAAATACCATTTTATTGAGGTTTTCAGTCACCCCCATTAAAAGCCAACCAACAAAGAACTTTCTCTCATCTCCCCCACCCACCGCCCCCACCAGGCCTTTGGGTAGCCTTAACACAGCTCTTTCCCTTTGCTTTGATTTCTGCCCCTTAAACATTTACCCCTCAAGATCCTGTCATCTCTTTGCGACTCCCCGCTACAACAGTCCTTGCAAAATGCCAGATGCATCTTCCTCCACTTTCATTTAATTTCTCACTACACAAGAGATCCAGAAAGGCATTTTCCCAGTTAAAATAATTAACAATTTAAATATAGATCCCCTGGTGACCACTTATCCCTCATCTTGGAAACTTTCTCCTTCAACAAAGGTATCCAGTGTTGCGAATGCTGAGGGAAGGGCAGGGGCACCTTTGGGTCCTCCACCTGCACCCGCAGAGACTGAGAGAATGCGCGAGAGGAAGAGAGAAGAGGCCGGGTGTGGCTTTGTGTGGAAGTGTTTTAGTGTGTCTTATCTTTCTGAGTGTTTCTTGTGTCTCCACAGCGCAGATACACCATGGACCAGAGTTTATTTACCTGTAACTCTGCTGATGGACATTATTAGCTGGCTTCTGGTTCCTTATCATCACAAACAAGGAGGCGACAGAGAACACTCCTGAGTCTATCCGTCTGGGCACTAGAGCGCGACTTTGCCCCTCTAGGGGAAATAGCGAGAACGCGGCCTCCAGGCCACTTGGTTGTCGTGGCTGTTCAGTTGCTAACAGGCGTCCAGCTCTTTGCGACCCCGAGAACGGCAGCACGCCAGGCTCCTCTGTCCTCCACTAACTCCCGGAGTTGCTCGAATTCCTGTCCACTGAGTCAGTGATGCTGTCTAACTATCCCATCCTCTGTTGCCCCTTCTCCTTCTTCCTTCAGTCTTTCCCACCATCAGGGTCTTTTCCCATAAGTTGACTCTTCGCATCAGGTGGCCAAAGTACTGGAGCTTCAGCTTCAGCATCAGTCCTTCCAATGAATATTCAGGGTTGATTTCCTTTAGGATGGACTGGTTAAAACCAGTCGATCCAGACCACTGGGTGAGTCCTTCTTCCCGTTTATGTTCACACACGTTGACTAACACCTCTCCCAAGGTGGCAGCAGCAACCAACACGAGCATGTGTCTACATCAGTCCTTCTACACGGAGTTCTTCAGTAACATCGTGCGGCAATACCACCCCTTCTACTGCTGTTTCAAAACCTGAAATATAGTTGATTTACAGTATTGTGTTAGTTTCAGGTTTATAGCTAAGTGATTCAGTTATATATTTTTTCAGATGATTTCCTATTACAGTTATCGCCAGATACTGAATATAGTTCCCTGAACTATACAGTAAATCCTTATGTATTTTTACTTCCATAAAAATAACTAGTTAAGTAAACAGTCACTTGTCTCTCTTACGTACAGGAGTTTGTGTCTGTTAACCCCATACTCCTAATTTACCCCTCCACCCCTGCCCTTCCCTCTGGTAACCGTGACTTTGTTTTCTACGTCTGTGAGTCTGCTTTGAATGCAGATTCATTTGTATTATGTTTTAGATTCCACGTATCAGTGATATCATATAGTATTTGTCTTTCTCTGTCTGACTTCCTTCACTTAGTATGATATTCTTTAGGTCCACCTAATCATGAGAAACGCTGGACTGCAAGAAACACAAGCTGGAATCAAGATTGCCGGGAGAAATATCAATAACCTCAGATATGCAGATGACAATACCCTTATGGCAGAAAGTGAAGAGGAACTCAAAAGCCTCTTGATGAAAGTGAAAGTGGAGAGTGAAAAAGTTGGCTTAAAGCTCAACATTCAGAAAACAAAGATCATGGCATCCGGTCCCACCACTTCATGGGAAACAGATGGGGAAACAGTGGAAACAGTGTCAGACTTTATTTGGGGGGGCTCCAAAATCACTGTAGATGGCGACTGCAGCCATGAAATTAAAAGATGCTTACTTCTTGGAAGGAAAGTTATGTCCAACCTAGATAGATATTCAAAAGCAGAGACATTACTTTGCCAACAAAGGTCCATCTAGTCCAGGCTATGGTTTTTCCAGTGGTCACGTATGGATGTGAGAGTTGGACTGTGAAGAAGGCTGAGCCCCGAAGAACTGATGCTTTTGAAGACCGGAACCTAAAAACCACTCACACACTGTGACTGTTTTAGTTACTTAACCAGCGTAGACACACTCTATTCACAGACGTCTTCCCTCTGGCTCAATAAATCTCTCCTCAAATCACTAATGAAGTTGAACTTCCTCTAGACGGTGTGCTTCAGGCTTAAGAAACTCCTACGGAAGCTAGTTCTCAGGAGGACCCCATTCAGGTCAGGTCCTAACGGAAGGAAACAGAGGGGCTGACAGACAAGCCACAGCGACTTCACGTAGAGCCCCAGGAGCACGTCCTGAAGCCTGTCACACGGCAAGAATGCAGCCACCTTCAGGGAGACACACACACACGCTCGTCTTCACGTAGAGCCCCAGGAGCACGTCCTGAAGGCCGTCACACGGCAAGAGTGCAGCCACCTTCAGGGAGACACACACACACGCTCGTCTTCACGTAGAGCCCCAGGAGCACGTCCTGAAGGCCGTCACACGGCAAGAATGCAGCCACCTTCAGGGAGACACACACACACACTCGTCTTAACTAACTGCTTTTCTTCCTTGATTTAAGTATTAACAGTAGGCATGAGCCTTGTCTTTCTATGTGGGACTTATAAATGCCATTCATAAAGACAATCAGTATTACTTTTGCAAAACTAGATAAAAAGGTTTTTTTAATTTGTTTTAAGATGCTTTGAAGTGGTGAAGCCTACTCAATGCCTATCCATATTATTCTGTTAATAATATTCTTATTAACAGAATATCAACTTTAATGGGAAGGGAGGCTTTAAAAACTTCAGCTTTAAAAACTACATTTCCCAGCTTCCTTATCAAGTAGACCTGGCCTTTTAACACTTCATTTGTGCTGGCCAATGAAAGCTCAGTTGGTAAAGAATCCGCCTGCTAGGCAGGAGACCTGAGTTTGATTCCTAGGCCGGGAAGATCTGCTGGAGAAGGGATAGGCTACCCACTTGGGCTTCCCCTGTAGCTCAGCTGGTAAAGAATCCACCTGCAATGCAGGAAACCTGGGTTCGATCCCTGGGTTGGGAAGATCCCCTGGAGAAAGGGAAGGCTACCCACTGCAGTAGCCTTCAGGCTGGTTTTAGAAAAGGCAGAGGAACCAGAGGTCAAATTGCCAACATCCACTGGATCATGGAAAAAGCAAGAGAGTTCCAGAAAAACATCTATTTCTGCTTTATTGACTATGCCAAAGCCTTTGACTGTGTGCATCACAGTAAACTGTGGACAGTTCTTCAAGAGACGGGAATACCAGACCACCTGATCTGCCTCTTGAGAAATTTGTATGCAGGTCAGGAAGCAACAGTTAGAACTGGACATGGAACAACAGACTGGTTCCAAATAGGAAAAGGAGTACGTCAAGGCTGTATATTGTCACCCTGCTTATTTAACTTCTATGCAGAGTCCATCATGAGAAACGCTGGACTGGAAGAAACACAAGCTGGAATCAAGATTGCCAGGACAAATATCAATAACCTCAGATATGCAGATGACACCACCCTTATGGCAGAAAGTGAAGAGGAACTCAAAAGCCTCTTGATGAAAGTGAAAGAGGAGAGTGAAAAAGTTGGCTTAAAACTCAACATTCAGAAAACAAAGATCATGGCATCCAGTCCCACCACTTCATGGGAAACAGATGGGGAAACAGTGGAAACAGTGTCAGACTTTATTTTTCTGGGCTCCAAAATCACTGCAAATGGTGACTGCAGCCGTGAAATTAAAAGACGCTTACTCCTTGGAAGGAAAGTTATGACCAACCTAGATAGCATATTCAAAAGCAGAGACATTACTTTGCCAACAAAGGTCCATCTAGTCCAGGCTATGGTTTTTCCTGTGGTCATGTATGAATGCGAGAATTGGACTGTGAAGAAGGCTGAGCATTGAAGAATTGATGCTTTTGAACTGTGGTGTTGGAGAAGACTCTTGAGAGTCCCTTGGACTGCAAGGAGATCCAACCAGTCCATTCTGAAGGACATCAGCCCTGGGATTTCTTTGGAAGGAATGATGGGGAAGCTGAAACTCCAGTACTTTGGCCACCTCATGCGAAGAGTTGACTCATTGGAAAAGACTCTGATGGTGGGAGGGATTGGGGGCAGGAGGAGAAGGGGACGACAGAGGATGAGATGGCTGGATGGCATCGCTGACTCAATGGACATGAGTCTGAGTAAACTCTGGGAGTTGGTGATGGACAGGGAGGCCTGGCGTGCTGTGGTTCATGGGGTCTCAAAGAGTCAGACACGACTGAGCGACTGATCTGATCTGATCTGATCTGACCCACTGCAGTATTCTGGCCTGGAGAATTCCTCCATGGGATCACAAAGAATCGGACACAACTGAGCCACTTTCACTTTCACTTTTCACTTGCAATGAAATGTCAGAAGTCATTGGGTATACTTCCTAAAAAGTTCCTTAAAGTTGGGGGATGGGATAGGGAGGAGCGGTCAAGTCTCAGCTGATCTCTTTTCCATTCTCCTTTTCTGCCACCTGAAAAACTATGTGACTAGGAGAATAAGACCCAAATTTTGCCTCTGAATTTCTTACTAAATGGAAAAAATAAACCTTATTTAAGCTGTTGATATTTGGGTTTTCTTCGATAGGTAGGTAAACTATATTCTGGGGCTTCCCTGGTGGCTTAGACGGTAAAGAATCTGCCTGCAATGTGGGAGACCTGGGTTCGATCCCTGGGTCAGGAAGATCCCCTGGAGAAGGGAATGGCAACCCACTCCAATATTCTTGCCTGGAGAATTCCATGGAGAGAGGAGCCTGGTGGGCTACAGTCCATGGGGTTTCAAAATGTCAGACACAACTGAGTGACATGCAAAGATACTTTGAAGGGAGGAAATAAACGGAGGAGTAAAACATTTCTCCCTCTTTCTAGTCCACCAAAAGTCACCAGAAGGGGCTAATAAAGGAACAGCTGAAATAATATTACTGTATTCATAGTATTTTAAAAATTTAGAAAAGACAGAGGAATCAGAAATCAAACTGCCAACATTCATTGGATGACAGAAAATGCAAGAGAATTCCAGAAAAACATCTACTTCTGATTTATTGACTACACTGAAGCTTTGACTATGTGGATCACAACAAACCGGAAAATTCGTAGATGTGGCAATACCACACCACCTTACCTATATCCTGAGAAACCTGTATGCAGGTCAAGAAGCAACAGGCAGAACCGGACATGGAACAAGGGACTGGTTCAAAATTGGGAGAGAAGTCCATCGAGGCTGTACATTGTCACCCCGCTTTGCTGTTGTTCAGGTGCTAAGTTGGGTCTGACTCTGTGACCCCATGGACTGCAGCACGCCAGGCTTCCCATTAACTTATATGCAGAGGACATCATGAGAAATACCTGGCTGGATGAATCACAAGCTGGAATCAAGATTGCTGGGAGAAATATCAACAACCTCAGACATGCAGATGATTTCTAAGTGGCAGAAAGCAAAGAGAAACTAGAGAGCTTCTTGATGAGGGTGAAAGAGGAGAGAAAACAAGTTGGCTTAAAACTCAAAATTAAAAAACTTAAGATCGTCTGGTCCCATCATGTGTGCATGAGTGTTAAGTCACTTCAGTCGTGTCTGACGCTTTGCAACCCTATGGACTGTAGCCCACCAGGCTCCTCTGTCCATGGAATTCTCCATGCAAGAGTACTGGAGTGGGGTGTCATGCTCTCCTCCTGAGGAATCTTTCCAACCCAGGGACTGAAATCACGTCTCTTTTGTCTCCTGCATTGGCAGGAGGGTTCTTTACCACTAGCACCACCTGGGAAGCCCCAGATCCCATCACTTTATGGCAAATAGATGGGAAAGTGGACACAGTGACAGATTTTATTTTCTTGGGCCCCCAAATCACTGCAGATGGTGACTGCAGCCATGAAATTAAAAGGTGCTGCTCCTTGGAAGGAAAGCTATGACAAACCTGCTGCTGCTGCTGCTGCTGAGTCGCTTCAGTCGTGTCCGACTCTGTGCGACCCCACAGACGGCAGCCCACCAGGCTCCCCGTCCCCGGGATTCTCCAGGCAAGAACACTGGAGTGGGTCGCCATTTCCTTCTCCAATGCAGGAAAGTGAAAAGTGAAAGGGAAGTCACTCAGTCGTGTCCGACTCTTCTCGACCCCATGGACTGCAGCCCACCAGGCCCTTCCGTCCATGGGATTTTCCAGGCTAGAGTACTGGAGTGGGGTGCCATTGCCTTCTCCTAGACAGTGAATTAAAAAGCAGAGACATCCCTTTGCCAATAAAAGTCGGTATAGATAGTCAAAGCTATGGTTTTTTCCAGTAGTCATGTACGGATGTGAGAGTTGGACCATAAAGAAAGCTGAGAGCCGAACAATTGATGCCTTTGAACTATGGTGCTGGAGAAGACTCTTGAGAGTCCCTTGGACAGCAGGGAGATCAAACCAGTCAATCTTAAAGGAAATGAACCCTGAATATTCATTGGAAGGACTGATGCTGAAGCTGAAACTCCAATACTTTGGCCACCTAATGCAAAGAACTGACTCATTGGAAAAGACCCTGAAACTGGGAACGATTGAGGGCAGGAGGAGAAGGGGATGACAGAGGATGAGATGGCTGGATGGCATCACTAACTCAAAGAACAGGACTTTGAGCAAACTCTGGGAGACAATGAAGGACAGGGAAGCCTGGCTTGCTGCAGTCCATGGGGTCGCAAAGAGCTGGACACAACTTAGTGATTAAACAACTGAACAATGTCCTGTTTCAACATTTTGTCTTTTTGGCCACAAATGCAATCCAATGTGAAATTTAGCAACCACGCATATAATAAATGGTGACATGAAGAAATGACCATCTGAAATATCTAAACCCAAATCTTTATTTCCATTTTGGCCGAAAGCAAGATGTTCCTTTCAGTGGTAAGAGGCTGTCCACCTCCCACTTCACCGGCTGTGTGACTCAGTCTTACTGCACTCCCAATGACATTCTGGATTTTTCTGTAATCTCCTTTCCTTAATAAATTCAAGATAGACCCACACATTGCAAACAGCTTATAATAGTGTTACTGTTTCTGGACTAAATCAGGGATGCAGCCCTGGCCAGTAGCTATGTCCATGGATAACTGAATAATTGCTTCAATTCCCTGCTTGTTTCTGAGAGAGTGTCAGCCTGGCCTCTGGGCATGGCTGATCATTACTCATTGTCAAACTGAGAGTTTCAATGCTCAATGTGACCGTGTGCACTATATCTGCTTTCTCCCTGGCAGATTATTTAAATACCATCGAGTTGAAGTCAAGTTGTCCCAGAGCGCACTGAATCTTGGCCCCAGAGGTCCCCATAGGAGCCCTTCCTTGAAAAGCTTCTTTTGCTATATTGTAATCTGTTTCTCAGTGAATATGTGATGATCGGATGCTTTCAGCCTGATTCTTTTTTCCTGCCTCATGTCCCCTGGGGATCCCGCTGCCTCCTTATAAAGGCCATGTGTATCTTATCTCTTCCAATGCAGTTGCTAAAACCAGAAAGCAGTCTGGAAAACATTTCCCTAAACTGTACTGTTTTTCCTCATTTCTTTCTGACACCTCCAGATAACTTGTTAGCATACTGTCTTTTTCTATCGAGCCTTGCCCCAGTGGGTGTTTGGGGACTGAATGACATCACCTAGGAATTTATAATTAGAAACAACAATGTTGCTTTCCAAATCTGTAACACCAGGAGACAACTGGAGAGATTTTAAAAGCTGTTGGTGAAACCTCAAAGGTAAAAGGTCTTTTCTGATCACATGGACACTCTGCCAGCTTTTAGGACGCTACCAGGAAAGTGTTGGAACAGGCAGCAACCCTTCCAAGTGCTGATGGTAGTGCCATATGCCAAGGCGGACTCTCAAGACCTGGGGTTAGCCTTGGACACTGCACAGGAAATGTCACTGGGATCTCGGCTCTCCCAGGCGAAGCTGTTTCTCCAAGTTCCTGGAAGTCTCTGAGAAGTGTTCTGAGTTTATGCCACTGCAGACATGGGGCACAGTGACTTGATGATTGAGCTTTTATTTGTTCAGCCAATTCTTATTATGCTAAGTCACTTCAGTCATGTCTGACTCTTTGTGATCCCATGAACTGTAGCCCACCAGGCTCCTCTGTCCATGGGATTTTTCCAGGCAAGAATACTGGAGTGGGTTGCCATGCTCTCCTCCAGGGGATCTTCCCAACCCAGGGATCGAACCTGCATCGCTTATGCCTCCTGCACTGGGAGGCAGCGCCACCTATTAATTCAACCAGTTCTTACAGAGAGCCTGTCTTACAAGTCTTGTGCCGAGGACTTGGCTGCTGTCACCAGGGTCTGGTCTTCGGCTACGAGTAGCATGACCAGAGCTCTGCTGTCTAGTATGGTAGCCACTGCTGGGGGTGGTGTAGCTGCCAAGTCATGTCTGACTCTTATGGCCCCATGGACTGTAGCCCACCAGGCTCCTCTGTCCATGGATTTCCCAGGCAAGAATACTGGAGTGGATTGCCATTTCCTTCATCCAGGGGATCTTAATGACCCAGGGACAGAACCTGGGCCTCCTGCATTGGCAGGCGGATTCTTCACCGGCTGAGCTCCCAGGAAAACCATTAGGCACTGTGAGTGTGTGCTAAGTCACTTTAGTCATGTCCAACTCTTTTCGACCCTATGGACTGTAGCCTTCCAGGCTCCTCTGTCCAAGAGATTCTCCAGGCAAGAATATTGGAGTGGGTTGCCATGCCTT
This sequence comes from Bos mutus, assembly GCF_027580195.1. NCBI lineage: Eukaryota > Metazoa > Chordata > Mammalia > Artiodactyla > Bovidae > Bos > Bos mutus. The sequence goes on from NC_091629.1 coordinate 15,688,313, forward strand.
CCTCCAGGAGATCTTCCCAACCTAGGGATTGAACTTGTGTCTCCCATGTCTCCTGCATTGGGAGATGGGTTCTTTACCATAGCACCACCACTAGGCATGTGCAACCATGTTTAAGTTTAAATAACTTTCCCCAGCAGTCCAGTGGTTAAGACTCCCCCTTCTACTACCGGGGGCCCCTGGTAGGATCCCTGGTGGGGGAACTAAGGTCCTGTATGCCCTGAAGTGGGGCTAAAAAGTAAATAAATAAATTTAAATTAACAAAAACTGAAGGACAAAGTAATCTCCTAGGTTGCATCTGCCACACTTCAAATGGTCAGTAGCCACGTAGGGCTGGTGTTACCCTATTGGACAGCACAGATCTAGAACATTTTTATCATCGTGGAAAGTTGTTTTTAGACACTGCTGAGCTAAAGAGTCTGCCTTGCCTGGCACACTCCAGAATTACTTGTACTGATGTGTTGTAATCATTAACAGCACCTCTTTTACTCTCAAAGTGTCAATACTAATTTATGAATGGACAGGAAATTGGCCACCATCTCCTTGAAGCCCCCGCCCCCGCCAGCCTGGCGCAGCCACAGTCTTTGCCAGGCCGTCCCTGAGACCCCAAACCCTTCTCTTTGATGAACAAGTTGGCAGTGTCCCGCAAGACCCCTGCCTTCTCCCTGTTTCTCTGGCACCTGTGAAATTCAACATTTATTGACAGGAAAAAAAAAAAAATCCCAGTAAAGAAATTTCAGTTCTCTCAAAGTGAATGATTTACTTGTAAAGCAGTTTCAGTTTTGGTTTTTAGTTCCCCTTGCAGAAAGAACTCAGCTTGACTCCCTTTGCCCTGAAGGGTGGGAGCCGGTCACACAAGAAGGTGAGGGGTGGGGAGGCCCCGCTCATCGCGCACAGGCCCCGCCTCTATCTCGGGGACCGAGGCCCAGGTCCCGCCTTTAACTCGGGGACTGACGCCAAGGCCCCGCCCACTGGGCCCAGGCCCCGCCTCTATTTCAGGGACTTCAGCGCTCAGGCTCCGCCTCTATCTCGGGGAGAGAGGCGTCCAGGCCCCGCCCGTCGCGTCCAGGCCCCGCCTCCATCTCGGGACCGGCGCCCGGGCCCCGCCCCCAGCCTCCCCCACTCCCCGCCCATCCCGCCCAGGCCCCGCCTCCATCTCGTGGAGCGGCGCCCAGGCCCCGCCCTCAGCCCCCTCCACTCCCCGCCTCGGCCCCGCCAGTCCCGCCCAGCAGAGGGCACCTGCGTTTCCTCTTCTCCGTAAAGGCTACACAAGCGTGAGGGACACTCTTCCTTTCAGTGTGACTTCTTTGTGAGCAGCAGTCCGAGGCCCCAGATAGCACAGGTCGCTCTGAGGACACGGCGTCCGAGCGTGGAGACGAGAGCCGCGGGGCGCAGGGGGCGTGCGGGGAGCCGCACCCCGCGGCGCGCAGCGCCTCAGCCTCCGGGGCCCGCGAGCGGACACCATTTTGCAGAACTGAGGAGGGAGGCCCGAGCCCTGCTCCCTGCGTCCGCGCCGCCGAGCGAGCCGGCCTGGGGCCAGCGGGCCGCCCCCGGGAGCTCCTCCCCCAACACCGGGTCCGCTCTTTGGAGGCGCCCTGAGCCCAGCCTTGGTCTCACACACCTGCCGGGGAACAAAATGGTGGGGACGCCAGGGGCGGCTGCAGGGACCAGGGCCGGGCAGTGCTTAGCGGCCCTCCCAGACCGCCCGCCTACAGCGCAGCATCTACCTGTCCGTCCAGCATCTCTCAGCCTTTCTCTCCCCCCCACCTCTCCCCCATCTCTCCCCTTGCCCCCTCATCTCTCGCCTCGCCCCCCATCTCTCTCTTCCTCATTCTTCCGGCACATTCTCTGCAGGAGTCTTCCCCTCCCCACCACGGACGGGGACTGAAATCCCAGCTGATTCGAGGTCTGCTCTGGGACCCCTCAAGGCTACCAATTCATTACTGAGCATAGTTTATGATTTGTTTTTCTGTATCTAAGGGAAAGATGCTGAGGAAAGTTTGTGTTTGGCTTATTTTTGCCTCTTCTGGTGCCCTGAACATATTTATGAGGTTAAAAAACTCCTGTCCAAATGGATGTCCACTACTCTTTGTAAAATTCCCGGAAACATTTTGGAAGGGGTTTCTTGGTGGCAAACCCCTAGGACCAGTTTGTTGCATCTTTTGGGAAAAAGACAAGCCTGCGGCTGGACTCCTGGGCTCTTGTAACAGCCAGTGATTGGTCGGCTGTATCCTCAGTTTCCTTCTCTATAGTATCTGCCTCTTCTGTAAGGAATAAGCAAGACAGTGCAGGTAAAGGGCTTCAGAAGGCACGTGGCATGGATTCAGTAAATACTAGCGAGTACTGGTTTATCCTTTCTTTGCCACGAGCTCCCTCCAGGACTCAGGAGCTTGGCTTCTGAGCACACATGCTTGATGGAGGAAGCTTTGCATTATCTGAACCAAGCAGTTGTGCAGGAGGGTTTGGCTCTACCAACTCCACAAATGCATTCTTGAATTTTATTAGCCCACCCCTGCTACACTGGAGAGGAAGCTGGAGTCCAGGGAGGCTGGGTGATCGTGACATCCACAGCCACAGGCCAGAGGACCAGCGTTTGAATGTCCCTCCTTCTCTAAGGCCTTTCTACATCTGATTACTTTTCACCTTAGGTCAAATTATCAGGTCCTTATGGCTGAGATTTGTCTTGCCTGCTTCTTGAACCTGAACTCAAACTGACTTAAGCAAAGTAGGAATTTATTGGCTCATAAACTGTGGTGTTGGAGAAGACTCTTCAGAGTCCCTTGGACTGCAAGGAGATCCAACCAGTCCATTCTGAAGGACATCAGCCCTGGGATTTCTTTGGAAGGACTGATGCTAAAGCTGAAACTCCAGTACTTTGGCCACCTCATGCGAAGAGTTGACTCATTGGAAAAGACTCTGATGCTGGGAGGGATTGGGGGCAGGAGGAGAAGGGGACGACAGAGGATGAGATGGCTGGATGGCATCACTGACTTGATGGACGTGAGTCTGAGTGAATTCCGGGAGTTGGTGATGGACAGGGAGGCCTGGCGTGCTGTGATTCATGGGGTCGCGAAGAGTCGGACATGACTGAGCAACTGAACTGATAGTTAAAAAAATCTAGGAGTTCACGCATGGCTGGATCCAGGACAGGGGCTCAAACTATTATCCACCAAGTTCATCTCTTTTTCTGCTTTACTTTATGTTGGCTTCACTCTTAGACAGGTACCCTTTCTGTAGTAGTCCCTGGTAACTTCACATTAACATTCTCTTAGTTTTAAGCCCTAGTGGAATTAAAGCACCTTTTTGCCAATGATTCCAACAAAAGTCTTAACTCAGGTCTTATCTGACCAACTTAGACCATTCATGAACAGATCAAGTGGCCAAACCTAGGAAATAATGTCCATCCATTAAGTCAGGATTCAGGGTCAGCCCCCCAAAACAATAGGATGGAAAAACTAGAGATCTTTTCAAGAAAATTAGAGATACCAAGGGAACATTTCATGCAAGGATGGGCTCAATAAAGGACAGAAATGGAATGGACCTAACAGAAGCAAAAGATATTAAGAAGAGGTGGCAAGAATACACAAAAGAACTATGCAAAAAAGATCTCCATGACCCAGATAACCACGATGCTGTGATCGCTTACCTAGAGCCAGACATCCTAGAGACTGAAGTCAAGTGGGCCTTAGGAAGCATCACTATGAACAAAACTAGTGGAGGTGATGGAATTCCAGGTAAGCTATTTCAAGTCCTAAAAGATGATGCTGTGAAAGTGCTGCACTCAATATGCCAGCAAATTTGGAAAACAGCAGTGGCCACAGGACTGAAAAAGGTCGGATTTTACTCCAAACCCAAAGAAGGGCAGTGCTAAATAATGTTCAAATTACTGCACAATTGCACTCATCCCACATGCTAGTAAAGTAATGCTCAAAATTCTCCAAGCCAGGCTTCAACACTATATGAACCAAGAACTTCCAGACTTTCAAGCTGGATTTAGAAAAGGCAGAGGAACCAGAAATCAAGTTGCCAACATCTATTGGATCACAGAAAAAGTAAGAGAGTTCCAGAAAAACATCTACTGCTTTATTGACTATGCAAAAACCTTTGACTGTGTGGATCACAGTAAACTGTGGACAATTCTTCAAGAGACAGGAATACCAGACTACCTGACCTGCCTCCTGAGAAATCTGTATGCAGGTCAGGAAGCAACAGTTAGAACTGGACATGGAACAATGGACTGATTCCAAATTGGGAAAGGAGTACGTCAAGGCTGTATATTGTCACCCTGCTTATTTAATTTCTGTGCAGAGTACATCATGTGAAATGTCGGGCTGAATGAAGCACAAGCTGGAATCAAGATTACCAAGAGAAATAGCTATAACCTCAAATACGCAGATGACACCAACCTTATGGCAGAAAGTGAAGAGGAATTAAAGAGCCTCTTGATGAAAGTGAAAGAGGAGAGTGAAAAAGCGGGCTTAAAATTCATTCAAAAAACTAAGATCATAGCATCTGATCCCATCACTTCATGGCAAATAGATGGGGAAACAGTGGAAATAGTGAGACACTATTTTTTGGGGCTCCAAGATCACTGTGAATAGTGACTGAAGCCATGAAATTAAAAGATGCTTGCTCCCTGGAAGAAAAGTTATGACCAACCTAGATAGCATATTGAAAAGCAGAGACATTACTTTGCCTATAAAGGTCCGTCTAGTCAAGGCTATGGTTTTCCCAGTGGTCATGTATGGATGTCAGAGTTGGACTATAAAGAAAGCTGAGTGCCAAAGAATTGATGCTTTTGAACTATGGTGTTGGAGAAGACTCTTGAGAGTCCCTTGGACTGCAAGGAGATCCAACCAGTCCATCCTAAAGGAGATCAGTCCTGGGTGTTCATTGGAAGGACTGATGCTAAAGCTGAAACTCCAATACTTTGGCCACCTGATGTGTAGAACTGCCTCATTGGAAAAGACCTTGTTGCTGGGAAAGATTGAGGGCAGGAGGAGAAGGGGATGACAGAGGATGAGGTGGTTGGATGCCATCACCAACCAACAGACATGAGTTTGAGCAAACTCCAGGAGATGGTGAAAGACGGGGAAGGAAGCCTGGCATGCTGCAGTCCATGAAGTCTCAAAGAGTCAGACATGACCGAGCGACTAAACAACAATAACCCCGAAACGACGTGAGCTGCCAGTGGTGGTGGTATTGGCCAAAGGAGAACCAGGGGGCTTTTTCCCATAGAAGGAAGGTGGATGCTCTGTAAACAAAATCTGTGGCTGTCTGTGACACACAGTAGGTGCTCAATATACTTCAGCTATTAAAGGGAGCCCTTGACCAAAAGTTAGAGACCTTTGGGGATTATTGAAGCTCCAGAATCATACCGTTAAGCTGGTGGTTCTTTATCTTAAAATTCTTCCATCCATGAACCACACTTTTAGAACTTCTGATTCAGTTGATTGGAGTGGGGGTGTGCCCAGCACTGGGTGTTAAACGCACCCAGGAGAACTTAATGTATGGGGCTGAAAACTGCTGCTTTAAGCTAATCCATATGCTTGGCTGGTGCCCACAAAGCTCATAACCATGGCACCACCTCCTTGGTTTAAGACCCAAGGAATTGTTATATAATTTTATATATATAAGTAATGATTATATGTGACTCTTCAATGCAGAATTTGAAAATACCTTCACATTATTTCTTCCAATGCCCCATCTGCTGAAACAGGACTTTGGTGGCAGCTAAAAAAATGCAAAGTGGATCATGACTTCGGTGTGTGAGTGTGTGTGTGAGTGTGTGAATGTGTGAGTGTGTGTGTGTGTCCTTTGTGATTATACAAAGCCTTGCTTTGGGTGGTTAAATCAGCAACACAGATAGGAACTTAACAAATGCTGAGTCATCCGCCTCTTTGTTATTTCAACTTTCTTCCCCTCTCCCCTACTTCATGTAAACACCGGATGAAAAGTTGTGGGTATTTGACATCACCAAGACAGATGGGTGGACGTCCTCTGTCTCCAGGGACAGTATCCTGAGAAGGATACAGTGTCCTCTCCGTGCCTCACTGCAGCCAAGAATGCACAACTTACACCTAATTGGACAATCACAATCAGAGGAACATTCTGTTACAGTGGGGCAGAGGGCAGGGGAAGGACTGCGGTCTTCAAAAATGCTAATCTCACAAAAGACAAAGAGAAGCTGTGGAAATGTTCCAGGTCCAAGGAAGCTAAACAAACATGACAATTAAGTGCACACCCTGGCCCTAGACAGGAGCCTGTGCTGGAGGCGGAATGTCAAAAGGAACAGTACAAGGCTGACTGATAAAAACTGGAATCTGGATGGTAAGTTAAACTGTTACATCAGGATAAATGTATTGAGTTTTGAAATCTATTGTGGCTACGTAAGAGAGAATCCCCATTCTTAGCAAATATATACATGGAGTATTTGAGAGTCAAGGGCCATGATGAGTGTAACAGTCACGAATGGCTTAGGAAGAAATTGTGTGTGTATGTGTGTGTGGAGAGAGACCAAACAAGCAAATAGAGTAAAATGTTAATAATGTTAATAGGTAAATACATAAAGGGAAAAAGGTAATCTACATTATTTCTCTATTTGCAACTTGGTGAATAAATTTAAATTATTTTCAAATTAAAGGTAGTTTAAAAGCTGGAGACAGAAAAACTATAAAAATAAACAGCATTCATTTAGTTGAAATGTGGAAATACACTTCATGACTCATGAAGATTAAGAATTCCAAACACACGCACACACGCACACACACATGCACACCCCATATATCAAAGCTCACACCTCGTACTAATAAAATGAAGCGTCCCTGCGTGCACCCATGATAATTCGATAGTCAAAATGTGAGGTTCCTTCCTAAACATTTTCATAAACTCCTAGATTACGGGGTTTACCGGAAGCTGCCAGATGGTACAGCCACACCCCAACGGTTTCTCAGGACTTGAAGTTTCTGAAATACAGACTCTTGAAAGTCCCTTGGACTGCAAGGAGATCCAACCAGTCCATTCTAAAGATCAGCCCTGGGTGTTCTTTGGAAGAAATGATGCTAAAGCTGAAACTCCAGTACTTTGGTCATCTCATGTGAAGAGTTGACTCATTGGAAAAGACTCTGATGCTGGGAGGGATTGGGGGCAGGAGGAGAAGGGGACAACAGAGGATGAGATGGCTGGATGGCATCACTGACTCAATGGACGTGAGTTTGAGTGAACTCTGGGAGTTGGTGATGGACAGGGAGGCCTGGCGTGCTGCGATTCATGGGGTTGCAAAGAGTCAGACACGACTGAGCGACTGAACTGAACTGAACTGAAGTTACACTGAATGACATACAGAAATACTCCTTCTATTTAAAGCTCCCCAATGGTATTCACTGCCCTACAGAGTAAAATCCAAACTCTTAACCTCTGGCTCATGAAGCCCTACGGGCTTCCCAGGTGGCGCTAGCAGAAAGAATCCTCCTCCCAATGCAGGAGACGAGAGAGACGTGGATTTGATCCTGGGAGGAGGGAACGGCACCTGACCCCAGTGTTCTTGCCTGGAGAATCCCATGGACAGAGGAGCCTGGTGGGCTACAGCCCACAGGGAAGCAAAAAGTCGGACACGACTGCAGCAGCTTAGTGCACACACACAGGCACCTACACCTACACCTATAGGTATCTTGTCTTTATTTATTTTTTTGGTGGTACCACTCAGCTTCCAGAATCTTAGTTCCCCAACCAGGGATGAAACACAGGCCCCCAGCAGTGGAAATGTGGAGTCTTAACCACTGAATCACCAGGGAATTCCCTGGTCTCTTTTATTTGTCAGGCTTCATCTCAAAGACTCCCCCATATTAACCTGATTTCTAGAACATGCTGAGGGCTTTCTGACCTCAGGGCCATTGCACCCGCTGTTCCTGTTCCTAGAAAACTCTTATCCAGTTCTTCACAGAACAGCATCCATCTTCTAAGACCGTTTCAGTCTCAACTCAGCTGTCGCCCAGCTCTCTCTATATACCATGGAAATGACCACTAAGTGGGTTGACTTTAAAATCCTTACAAACATACTAGAGAAAACTCACCCAAACATTCCCCACTCTGCTCAGTCTCTGGGCACTTCTTTTCTCTTCTGCCCCAAAGAGACCGTGTTAAATGACTCAAGCCCTCACTTCTTTGGGGTTATCACCTCCTCAGAGAGTTCTCCCATCACTGTTCTTTCCTTTGCTTTATGTTTTTCTCTATTTTAAATATTTATGATTTATTTAATTGGAGTATAATTGCTTTACAGTGTTGTGTTAATTTCTGCTGGGCAACAACGTGAATCAGCTCTAAGTACACATATCTGCTCCCTCTTGGGCCTCCCTTCCGTTATTCCGCCGATCCCACCCCTCCGCGTCATCACAGAGCACAGAGCCGAGCTCCCTGCGTTATAGAGCAGCGTCCCACTAGCTGTCTAGTTATCATGAACTGAAGTGAAAGTGAAAGCTGCTCAGTCCTGTCCGACTCAGTCCGTGGACTTCTCCAGGCCAGAATCTTGGAGTGGGCAGCCTTTCCCTTCTCCAGGGGATCTTCCCGACCCAGGGATCGAACCTGGGCCTCCTGCGCTGCAGACGGATTATGATAGTGTTCATGTCAGTCCTGCTCTTTCAATTCCTCCCGCCCTCTTCTCCCCTCGCCCACCATGTGCACAAGTTCATCCTGCTTTATTTTTCTTCATAGCATTTATTACTGTCTGACCACACACACAGCGTATATATCTGACAAATATAATCTACATATTTTTCTGCTTATCAGTACAACTTGCCAACCCCAAGCCTCCAATGGACTGTAAACTCCATGAGGGCAGAAAGTTTGTGTGTTTTTTATCACCACTAAATCCCAGGAGCTAAAGCAAGCCTGGTATAATGGTCACTCTAAAATTTTTCTTGAATAAATCGGTGAACAAACGAGCAGGACTGGATACAGAGCTGGCACTCCATAAGTGAATGTGGAAAAAAAAAAAAAGTAGGAAAAAAAATAAGTGAGTGTAGAAAAGAAGAAGAAAAGTGAAAGAGTCCAAGTGCCTGAATTCAAGACTTAATATTAAAGCTACAGTAACCAAGACAAGGTTTTTATTGATGTAAGAAGAGATTTGTAGATTAATGGAACATCCAGAGAAATGCCCACAAAAATATGGTCAGTTGATTTATAAAAAGGCATCAACTTAATTTAATGGAGAGGTGATAGGCTTTTTGACAAACGATGCTATTGGATATCCACATGAAAATAACAATGAACCTTGACCTTTCCTCAGAGTATACATGAAAAATTAGTTTAAAATGGACCAAAGAGCTAATGGACCTAAACATGAGAGAGAAATTTATAAAACTTTTAGGAGAAAAGTCTTTACAACCTTCAGTTCAGTTCAGTTCAGTCGCTCAGTCATGTCCGACTCTTTGCGACCCCATGAATCGCAGCACACCAGGCCTCCCTGTCCATCACCAACTCCCGGAGTTTACCCAGACTCACGTCCATCGAGTCGGTGATGCCATCCAGCCATCTCATCTTCTGTCCTCCCCTTCTCCTCTTGCCCCCAATCCCTCCCAGCATCAGAGTCTTTTCCAATGAGTCAACTCTTCGCATGAGGTGGCCAAAGTACTGGAGTTTCAGCTTTAGCATCCTTCCTTCCAAAGAAATCCCAGGGCTGATCTCCTTCAGAATGGACTGGTTGGATCTCCTTGCAGTCCAAGGGACTCTCAAGAGTCTTCTCCAACACCACAGTTCAAAAGCATCAATTCTTCAATGCTCAGCCTTCTTCACAGTCCAACTCTCACATCCATACATGATCACAGGAAAAACCATAGCCTTGATTAGACGGACCTTTGTTGGCAAAGTAATGTCTCTGCTTTTGAATATGCTATCTAGGTTGGTCATAACTTTCCTTCCAAGGAGTAAGCATCTTTTAATTTGGCAAATATTCCTTGAGGTACAAAATCTTTCATATAAAAGAAAAAAAGTGATAAATTAATCATCATAAAAATTAAAAACTTGATCTTCAAAAGACCCTATTCAGTTCAGTTCAGTCACTCAGTCGTGTCCTACTCTTTGTGACCCCATGAACCACAGCACGCCAGGCCTCCCTGTCCATCACCAACTCCCAGAGTCCACCCAAACCCATGTCCATTGAGTCAGTGATGCCATCCAGCCATGTCATCCTCTGTCGTCCCCTTCTCCTGCCCTCAATCTTACCCAGAATCAGGGTCTTTTCCAGTGAGTCAGCTCTCTGCATCAGGTAGCCAAAGTATTGGAGTTTCAGCTTCAGCATCATTCCTTCCAAAGAAATCCCAGGGCTGACCTCCTTCAGAATGGACTGGTTGGATCTCCTTGCAGTCCAAGGGACTCTCAAGAGTCTTCTCCAACACCACAGTTCAAAAGCATCAATTCTTTGGCACTCAGCTTTCTTTATAGTCCAACTCTCACATCCATATATGACCACTGGAAAAACCATCGCCTTGACTAGTCGGACCTTTGTTGGCAAAGTAATGTCTCTGCTTTTGAATATGCTATCTAGGTTGGTCATAAGTTTCCTTCCAAGGAGTAAGTGTCTTTTAATTTCATGGCTGCAATCACCATCCACAGTGATTTTGGAGCCCAGAAAAATAAAGTCAGTCACTGTTTCCACTGTTTCCCCATCTATCTGCCATGAAGTGATGGCACCAGATGCCATGATCTTCGTTTTCTGAATGTTGAGCTTTAAGCCAACTTTTTCACTCTCCTCTTTCACTTTCATAAACAGGCTCTTAAGTTCTTCTTCACTTTCTGCCATAAGTGTGGTGTCATCTGCATATCTGAGGTTATTGATATTTTTCCCAGCCATCTCGATTCCAGCTTGTGCTTCCTCCAGCCCAGCGTTTCTCATTATGTACTCTGCATATAAGTTAAATAAGCAGGGTGACAATATACAGCCTTGACGTACTCCTTTTCCTATTTGGAACCAGTCTGTTGTTCCATGTCCAGTTCTAACTGTTGCTTCCTGACCTGCATACAGGTTTGTCAAGAGGCAGGTTAGGTGGTGTGGTATGCCCATCTCTTTCAGAATTTTCCACGGTTTATTGTGATGCACACAAAGGCTTTGGCATAAAGCAGAAAAAGACCCTATTAAGAAAATGAAAAACAAGCCACACGTGGGGAAAATATTTGCAAAACATATATCTGAGGAAAGACTTGAATCTAGAACACATAAAGAATGCCTGTATTCTAGATATAGGAGTAGTAAGAAGACATTTTTTCCCCAATGGGAAAAATGTTTAAGCAGACGCTTCACCAAAGAAGGAATAACAACATCAAAGAAGCACATGTACAGATACTAAGCATCATTCGTCATTGGGAAATACACATTGAAACCACAATGCACATTACCACACACCTGCTATAATGGTTAAAAGTTAAAGATTGATAATCCAGTGGCCGGCAAAGATGCAGAGCAGTTGGACATTCCCTACAGGGCCGATAGGAATGCAAAATGGTGCGGCCACATCGTCTAATGGTTTACTGATTCTTTAAAGTGAAACGTACTCTTAGCTTGGGACCCAGCAATCCCACTCCAAGGTGTTACCAAGGAGAAATAAAATCATGCGTCTATACAAAAACGTGTGCTCAATCTTTCATAGCCGTTCTCTTTATAATAGCCCCGAAGTGGAAATAACCCAGTGTCCATTTACTGATGAGTGAATAAACAAATCGTCGTACCTCCCTATAATGGAATATTACACAGCAGAATAAGGGGAGGGATTACTAATACACTCAAGAACAAGGGTGAATCTCAAAAACGTGTTCAGTGAAAGTATGTAATTCGTTTATGTGAAATTCTAGGGCAGGCAAAGCTTTGGAAACAGAAAGCAGATCAGTGCTGGCTAAAGGCTGTAGTGGTGATTGGAGGGTCGTATGTCTTGGTCAGAATTCAAATCAATGATTAACACAGGTGCATTGCATTCTGTGTGTGATGCCCCAGTAAAACACAAGCATGCTGGATGAAGAAAGCAACGTATTACTATCAAGTGTGATATTTCTTCACTTTCCACCTCCAGAAAGTGCCAGCCTCAGCAGCCGCTGCCTGTCTGCGTCCACATTCTTGTGGAGCTGCTGGGTCACCATAACCTCCTCTGGTGTTGCCAGAGGACAGATAATAACGATGACTAATGTTCCCGTGGTGACCCAGGCGCTGAGGCTGGCCTCCTCATCCGTAAAATGGGATCGTTGCAGTGCCTGCCCCATCGGCTTGTTTGGAGGAAGGTGAGAGGAAGTCATCGTATTAAGTATGACTTGGTTGATGCTCAGCAAATATTAGCAAGCACCGTACTAATTATAGGCTGGGCACATATTAATATTAATGTGCCCGGTCCTGGACTTAAGCTCTTTGGAGACATGATTCCATTTCACCCTCACAGGGCAGGGCTTCTTCTGAGTTTCCTCTTACAGATCAGACGGAAGATCAGAGCAGAGAGGGGATAAAAGGTTACACAGCTGATAAGTGATTAGAGTTGGGATTCAAATCCAGACCTGCCTGATGGCACGCTCAGAAGTTCTGCAGGAATCCAGTTCTGATCATCGCTGCTCTCTTTCTCTTCTTTAGCTTCTGTTCTTGACTCACCAAGTAGTCCTGTATCATTAGATCCTCCAATGACCTCTCTGGCCACTGAGTCCTCTGCCCACCTCTATGGCACATCCTTTCTTAGTGTCTTGCTAAAAGAACATCAAATTAGCTGGGAAGCAGTGGTCATTCAAAGAGCCTTCCCAGACCTCTCTCCATGTCCTTTCACTGCTGTGTTTCGTCATCGCATTTACCCTCTCAGTATAGTGTCAGTTTTGCATAGTATCTTTTTTGCAGGCTGTCAACACACACACACACACACACACACACACACACACACTTCCTGATCCTTATCACCCACCCCGCTGGCAAAGGCTGAATCTGTGTGGAATGTTGTTTTTTTTTTTTCTCCTGCCCCTAGTACTTAGATTCTTCACAAGAAACTGGTGTAATCATAAAACTTTAGAAGGAACTTGTAAGGCCCTCATCCAGTGCTTTTTCATAGATGGGGAAATCCAGAGAGGTTAAATGACTTCCCCAAGACCACACAGCTGGTTGGAACAAAGCCACAGAGCAAGCGTTGGGTTCCTCTGGGTTCCCATCGAGTGGCGGTTCGGCTGCTCCTCCCTGCTCTCACCTCCAGGGCTAAGAAGGCAAGAGGCACAAGACACAACTGAGTCATTCTTAATCTTAGTTTTTAAAATTATTTTAATAATTTAAAAACTATGAGAGTGAGATGGAGGGCTGGAGCGAGGTGTCTAAGGGACATTTGAACACCACCACCTGTGCCCCATCCAGAGACCATGCTGGCTGTAGTTCATTCTAAGATATGGTGTCTTATAAACCCTGTAATGCTGTACACAACGCAACGTCATTGTGGTGGACAGTAATTAGTGTGTTTGTTACTAATACTAATACATAATTAGTATTCAAGTTCTTATTTCATTCACTGTAGACATTGAAAATATTCCCTAATTTTTGGTGGCCTTTGTCAGTTCTTCATTTTTATTTCTTGAGATGCTGGAAGTCTCATCAAACAGGCACGGGCTGGGCCTCTCCCAGACTCTCTGTGGTCCCAAGTCCCATACCTCTTTAGTGTCCACATTCTTCAAGATAGATTCTCATCAAACTCACTCCTGGGGGACACACAGCTCTCTGGAAGGCTTCAAAAGACAGACAGTCTTCTCAGGCACAAGCTCTAACAGGAGGTGATGGTTATGCAACTGGCTTACACAATTTCCCTTTTGTATCTCTAGACATCTCAGCCTCGTCCCTGGTTGTGCGCTGTGGATGACTTGGCGTGAAGCATTATCTTTACAAGAAAAACAAGGCCTGTTCCCCTGGTGACGAAACCAGCACTCCCTCAGTGGGCAGCTGTGGGAAGTGGGTGCCGGTTATGCTCAGGCCTCTAGATCACAAGGCAACATCCCACATGTCAGAGCATTACGTAGAGGCCCACTGGGGATAGATATTTGGGAGTGTGTGTGTGTCATAAACTCAAAATCTGGGTGAACAGCCAGCCCAAAGTGGCAGAAAGAATGATTAGCCAACCAGTGACTCAAAGGGTGAGTGTGTATTTCTGGGATGAAAACTGATTGTTTAAGAAAGTCTTTGTAGTCATCACAGATATCAGTGTTTGACAGCACTGACTGGTCCCAACTTACGCCAAAAATGACTGTCAGTAGCAGTCAGAATACCGTTCCGTTTCCCCTTGAACAAAATATGGCTGAAGCAGCCCAATTTCTTAGAATGAAAGTCTGTCCTTAGCACTTAATTCTTGTGGATTTCCTCTGTTGCAGAATTTGGTTATTAACCAAGATAAGCATTTACCTCTCCATTTGGAGTTCAGATCAGATGGAGGAGGGTGTAATAGCAAGACCACTGCAGCCGCAAGCAACAGCAGCATCTGTCAATCTGCTTTAGGAATAAAAAGGAATTCATTGTTGTCGTCACTGACACATCCAGATTGACTTCTGACTTCGGGCACAGCTGGGTCCAGGCATCCAGTGTGGTCAGCAGGCGCACGCCATTCTGCATTTCTCGGCTCTCTTTTCCTCTACGTTGTTGTCATCTTCAGGTAGACTCCTTCCATTGGACTGGACAGTGGTCATCTCTAGCTTCAGGCCTAAACGATCCTCATGGCTGGCGAGTCCAAAGTAAACACGTGTGAACACACACCTGTCCTAAGACCTCTAACAAAAGTCCCAGGTGCGAATCTGACTGACCACATGCTTGAGGCACATACACAATCCAGAACGCATGCTTTCTTAGCTGGCCATTCCATGCATATCCAGTTGTTTAGCATTACAAACCAGGAAAAAAAATGTGAGTGTTAGCTGCTCAGTAGTGTCCAACTCTTTATGACCCCATGGACTGTAGCCCACCAGGCTCCTCTGTTCATGGGATTCTCCAGGCTAGAGTACCCGAGTGGGTAGCCATTCCCTTCTCCAGGGGATCTTCCCCACCCAGAGAGCGAACCCAGGTCTCCTGCACTGCAGGCAGATTCTTTATGACTGAGTCACCAGGGAAGCCCTTTTTAAAGCAGACTGACAAGTCAGTTCTTTTCTAGGTCTCCTTAGACATTCATGTAAGGTTACTCTGGAGTAGAGAGGTGACTATGTCTTTGAACACCAGATGCACTATAGTTGGCTTATCTCTAGGAGCCACTGTCTAAGAAAACACTATGAATCTGTAGACCGTGTTTATACCCCAAGGAGCCAGGGGGCTCTCCCTTCCTCTGGGAAGAACAGGCATGTCCTCCCAGCGCAAGTTCCCTTGAGCTGGAACCACCATCTCCAGCATCACACACACTGTCATTTGCTCCCCCTGTGACTATCCCTGGCCAAGCTGGGGTCAGAGTTTGAGTAACGGATGTGTTCAATGAGCAGAATGATGCAACGCCGCTACATTGAGGAGAAGACTGTGAGAGAAGTAAGAGAGGGGAAAAGGCTTGAGTGAACTCTGAATTTCTACCTGCCACTCTGCTCCAGGAGAAGGCAATGGCACCCCACTCCAGTACTCTTGCCTGGAAAATCCCATGGAGCCTGCTGGGCTGCAGTCCATGGGGTCACTAGGAGTCAGACACGACTGAGTGACTTCACTTTCACTTTTCACTTTCATGCATTGGAGAAGGAAATGGCAACCCACTCCAGTGTTCTTGCCTGGAGAGACCCAGCGACAGAGGAGCCTGGTGGGCTGCCATCTATGGGGTCGCACAGAGTCGGACACAACTGACGAGACTTAGCAGCAGCAGCAACAACTCTGCTCCATGCCAGCAACACAGAGCCTCCTTTTGTGGGTAAAACCAATCCTTGCCCTGAGCACTTGGTTCCTGAAGCTGGAGGCCAGGGGATCCTGCTGGCAGTCCTGAGTCCAGGGAGCCAACAGATCCAGCACTAGGCCAGGAAAAAGAGTCAAAATGACGTTTCTACTCTGCCTTCTTCCTTTAGAAGGAAACTGTCCCTGACGTGGGTGCTTCATCTTAATGAGTCATATGCAGTAGACTTCAGGCCTTGAGAAAATCTTAGCACTGGCTAACTTGACCAGCAATAACAGAATTTCTTGGAGCCCCCAAAAAACTTTGATGTATGAATTCCCACTTTCATTCCTGCACCCCCCCCTCCTCTTAGCCTTTAATACATTTTTGTAAATGATGATAAAATTTTTTAAAAAACAGAGAGTGAAGCCCTCCTGGAGATCCTGCCCAGTCCTTTTTTTTTTTTTTTTTTTTTTTAAGTTTACAGTAGTCAGAATCACAGTTGAGGGTTAGGATATTCATCCAAACCAAATCTCAGCTCTTTTCATCCTAGGTCAGACCCAGGCTGAACCCCCGCCCTTGTTCTAATTATGAACTTTCTGACCCAGCTCCAGGCATAGGATTAAAGCTGCTTTGGAGTCTGAACTCTGCTCCACTCGAACAATCTGGGCATTTCCTTCTCTCATTTCCTCAGAATCTGCTTGGGAGTGTCCGGGAGAAGGTTGTTACAAACAAACTTGTCATAAAAATAATCAAATAAATGGAGAGCAGGTCCATTTCTGGAATTTGAATTTTTGTATGCTAGGAAAGAAACCCAAGGGGATAAGGAGCAGAGAGAAGTCAGGTGAATCCAATATTACCAGGTCCACCTACTTCTAGTTCTCTCCTCTGGGACTCGTTGCTCCTAACAATGGCCCTTTTTAACTGCAAACACAGAAGGACTAACCTTTTTCTAGCCTGCCAGTGAGAACCATCAGCATATATTGGTAAGTAGTTCCGTACCAAGTTCACTTGGAAAGGATACCATCTCAAGCCTGGACAAAGCTCATATTGTCATGGTCCAGTTCCAGTTATTTTAGGCAAAGAAGGGGAATTTCCACTCCTCCCTCTAATCAGCCATGAACACTCTGCCCTGAGTAACCACTTCCTTAGAATCTGTCAGAGTCCAAGTCATTTAACAGGAAGAGAAAATCCCCTGATACTATGCACAGAATTCCTAGCTCGGCCAGTCACTATAAGAACGTATCCGTGAGCTCATGCAGGAGCAAAGATGTGACCTCATTCAGTGGAAGGAATGCAAGAGAGCTGATTCTAAAAGAAAGGTCTGAGATGGGGCAAAACACGCCATTTAATGTCAATGTTGATGATGACCATGACTCTCACCATGGCAGACTCGCCCTGTGCCAGGCACTGGTTCATCTGTACCGTTCTCGTACTGGTCTGACCTGCGAGTCTACAGTGTTTAAGGCTGTTTTTAAAGAGTCAGTTAACGAATATTAGGTGGTGAGAGGTATGACAAAAATCCAAAGTAATATGCAAATGACAATGGAGAAACGGTGAACTGGACAACACCACTTCTCAAAATGAAAACAAAACAGAACATACCACCACCATGAAGAAAGTAAAAAAGAAAAAAAATTTACCATACATTCAACTTTCCTTAAAGGGAGCCAGACACTTGATGTTTGTAAAATATCTTATGAGCATTAACTCTAATACTCACAAAAACCCTATGAATTAAAAAATATTTTTATCCCCAATTTACAGATGAGGAAACTGAGGCTTAGGAACACCAAGCGACCGGCTCACGGTGGCCTGGCCCCAGGGACCAGGCTAAGACCCACTAGACCCCAGAAGCCCGGGCAGATGCTAACGGTGGTGTCATCGGCGCTTGTGCCACGCTCAGGATTAGGTCGTCGGGGTGATGCCAGTCACTCCTCTGGGCAAAGGAAATGCCACGAGTCACTGGGAAAGAAGCCACTTCCTGTCCCTGCAGAACGAAAACAGCCCCGTCAAGGTCCTCGCCATCCCTGGGTCCAGCCTCTAAGCTAAATGACTTATCCTTGAACTGACAGATGACGAGTTAGTCA
Source organism: Bos mutus (assembly GCF_027580195.1). Lineage (NCBI taxonomy): Eukaryota > Metazoa > Chordata > Mammalia > Artiodactyla > Bovidae > Bos > Bos mutus. The sequence goes on from NC_091629.1 coordinate 15,706,215, forward strand.
CCTCGGCTCTGCGCCTCTCCCTGTTCCTGTAAGCAGCCTAGTCTCGTGGGTGGTTAGGGCACAACCTCAGAGCATCACCAGGCACGGTGTACAAGGCTGGAGCTGTCGCCTCCCAGCTCCCAACAGGCAGAGCACCTGCCCAGCCGCTGTGTTGCTCACGGCAGCTTCAGCTGCTCCTCCTTGGAGCTGCCATCAGCGCGAAAGGTGCTAGCTCACCTGGGGGACTGTCCCCCCACCAACTGGCTCACAGCCAGTAACCAACTGAGCAGCTCAGGGTGTGAAGGGACAGCCCCTCTGCCTCCAGGTGACACTGTGGTGCCATGGGGGGCTCCGAGGTTCCAGCGGGATAGGGAGGAAGGTGGACCGCAGCTAAGACAACCTCGGCTTAAACCCCTCCCTGTCCTGTCCGGCTGCCCTGCCCCACCTCGCCCGGCTAAATCCCGGGCATCCAAATCTACCTCCCTACTTCTGCTTCTAGAGACCCACTATGTGCCAAAGCAGCAGGTCCTTGAACTTGAGGAGAAAGAAACTGGAGGAAACTGGAGTTACATAAACCCACACACAATGAGATAAGAATTGTAACAACACCTGCCTTCCTTTTTACCGCCTTTCTTCTATTACAGTACTTACATGTGCCGAGTCCTATGCTGAACGCTACTCAGGCATGGTTCTATTTGATTCAGAGAGCAGACTCACATGGTGGGCACTCCAGTACTCCTCTTTCAGAGTTGATGTTCAGAAGGGTTAATTAACTGGTCTGGGGTCACACAGCCAGCTCAGACCTCTCAGACTCTCCCAGGCTTCCTGGGCTCTGTTTATATAAATAAAGTTTTATTGAAACACAGCCATGCACATTATTTACATATTGTCTGTGACTGCCTCCAACCTACCAAGGCAGAGTTCAGCAGTTGACACAGACCAACACGCCCCAGAATATTTACAATCGGTCTCTTTGTGGAAAATTTGCCAACCCTTACTCTACATGATGTCGTTGTTGTTGGTTAGCCTCAGATACAATGTGAATTCCCTTCCCTTCAAATCAAGGTCCCCCCTACAGTGTGGTTTAGAGCAGACACTTTCTCACCCCAGGGCAGGGAGAAGCTGACCCACTCTATTAAGTTCTCATGCAACACTCACTGAAGAACAAAATCACATCATCTGTTTGGCTTGCATTTCTCTTCCTGTTTCACCTACTAACTCTTGGGAAGGAATTCTATCATTTCCTCCATAGATTAAGCCTGCAGACACCCACAAGGAAGTTTCCTCTTGAGATCTCACTCTGGAATTCTCACTGTTCAAATATATCCCATACCTTTTGAACCACTCCCAGCTCCCCAAGAAGGTCCTCTTCTAGCCTTTTAGTTACTGAATTTCAATTCTTGGAAATGGTGATCACCTCCTTCCAGGGTTTTCTGCCACACAGCTCTCAGACTCTGAGCTCTTTTCATCTTTTCCCAGAAGTCAGTCGCTTCTTAATTATGTTGTGCTGCCCAGTCTTTGAACTGTAACCAACTGGCCCACATGCTGGGATGATCAAAATACAACAAGTGCCCGGAACTGACTGAGAGGAAACAAACCTAATTCACTCAGGTTCAAATGGGAAGTTGCACTTGAACCCAGCATACTGCTTCCCTCTCTCTGAAGGCCTTTTCCAGTCACCAGAATTTTCTAGTTTTGCTGTTGGGAGCTTGAATTACCTTTGTTATTTAACACCTAAGACTTCTAAAATTTTTTACTTAAAATTTTTTTTTAATTTAGAGTATGATTGCTTTCCACTGTTGTGTTGGTTTCTGCTGTACAACAGTGTGAGTCAGCTCTGTGGACACATCTGTCCCCTCTTCTCAAGCCTCCCTCCCACCCCCCACCCCACACCTCTAGGTCGACGCGGAGCGCTGAGCTGAGCTCCCTGTGCTACACAGCCGCCTTCTGCTAGCGTCTGTGTTACACACGTGGTGTATATGTCGATGCTAGTCTCTCGGTCTGTGCCCCCGCCCCGTGTCCACAACTGCCTATGCCTGCATCTCTATTCCCGCCCTGCAAATAGGCTCATCAATACCATTTTCTAGATCCCATATGCATGCACTAATGTACAATATTTGTTTTTCTCGTCCTGAGTTAGTTCACTCTGTAAGCTCCTATGCAAAGTAAATTGTGGGACAAGCTTTCTACAAAGCAATTTCATCATGTACATCAGGGATATTTTAAGTTTATACCCTTCAACTCAATCACCTCCCTTCTAGAATCCATCCCAAGCCTCAGAATCTAATGAAATAATCACAGATGACACCAATGACGTAGACGTAGAGATACTTATCATGGTGCTATTTTAAATAATAGGAACAATGAAAACACCAATTTTAATATAAAGGAATGGCCAAAAAAATCAATTTCACATCTTTGTGAAGGAACATTTTACAGGCATGAAGATCATATGTTTAAAGAAGTTTTGATAATATTGTAACATGTTCATGAAATAGTAAGTTAAAAACGATACACTGAGGACTTCCCTGGAAGCCCAGCAGCTAAAACTCTGTACTAGTACTACAGAGGATGAAGGTTTGATCCCTGGCCAGGGAACTAAGATCCTACAAGTGGCCCAGAGTGGCCAAAAAAACAAAAAAGCTATGTATTGTAGAGGGGCTTCCCTGGTGTCTTAGCAGTAAAGAACCTGCCTGCCAAGGCAGCAGATGCAGGTTCCATCCTTGGGCTGAGAAGATCCTCAGGAGAAGCAAATGCCCACCCACTCCAGCATTCTTGCCTGGGAAATCCCATGGACAGAGGAGCCTGGCGGGCTGCAGTCCAGTGTCTCAAAGAGTCAGACCAACTTACCAATTAAACAACAACAACATATACTGAAGAATACCAAATCTGTAAAACACTTACACTCGTCTGGGCCTGTATGTATATACTTTGCAAACACACAGTAAACAGAGGAGTGTTTTTGCTGTTTTGTTTGTCGTGTAGGCCCAGAACCTAGATGAGGCCTCTCAGGCACGGCACCTCCGACACTCGGGCTGGCCCGTCCTCTGTCGCGGGGCCACCTGTGCGTGGTGGGGTCAGTAGCACCTTGGCCTCTACCCTCTAGGGGTCAGTGTTGCCCCTCCACCCACGCAGCTGCAATAACCAACAAGCCTCCAAATGCTGTCGAATGTCCTTTGCAGACAAAAATCAGCCCCGGTGGAGAACCACTGGACATATCAAGTAACACTGACAGGACTTCCCTGATGGCGCAGGGGATAAGACTCCGCCGGCCAGTGCAGGGAACATGAGTTCGATCCTGGTTTGGGAAGAGTCCATATGCCACGGAGCAACGAAGCCCATGCACCACAGTTACTGAGCTCAGCCCTGGAGCTGGAGAGCCACAGCTACTGGGCCCATGCACCGCACCTGCTGAAGCTCACACACCGCGAGCCTGTGCTCCGCAACGAGAGAAGCCACGCAGTGAAAAGGCCACGCAAGGAGACCAAGCATAGCCCCTGCTCGCTGCAGCTAGAGACTGCCTGAGCAAAGCGGTGAAGACCTGGTGCAGTTGAAATAAAGAAGTAAAAATTATATAAAAATAATAATAATGCTGTTTAATAATTGGATGAATTAGAAAAGATGCGTAGAAATGTCAGTAGTGACCTCTTATCAATATGATTATTTCATTTTAATCCATCATTATGTTTTCCCAAATTTTCCACCATACCAGGTCCTACTCAAAACCCCTCAATCACAATTCCAAAATCCAAAACCCACAAAACTTGTTTGACAGCAAATCTGGATTCCTCTGAATTTACCTGAGGGCTTTCATGAACCCAGGTGGCATGAATATTCATACATTTCTTCAAAGAAGTGTTCATGTGTTATTTCATATTCAGTGTAAACAAAACATATCTAAAAATCTGGAAAGACCTGGTGTACACAGCACACCCAGCTCCCAGGTGTGGGGCTGTATTACTTCTACAATCAGCAAAACAAACAAACGAAAGCATGAAAAGCATCGTGATACTCGTCGACTCAACAGAGTAGAGCAAATTGAGGAGGAATTATTATGTAAACACTCAGCCAAAAACTTCTCTCCAAAAAGCGAATTCAGTCCATTTCAGTTGCTCAGTCGTGTCCGACTCTTTGCAACCCCATGAACCACAGCACGCCGGGCCTCCCTGTCCATCACCAACTCCCAGAGTTCACTCAGACTCACATCCATCGAGTTGGTGATGCCATCCAGCCATCTCATCCTCTGTCCTCCCCTTCTCCTCCTGCCCCCAGTCCCTCCCACCATCAGAGTCTTTTCCAATGAGTCAGCTCTTCGCATGAGGTGGCCAAAGTACTGGAGCTTCAGCTTTAGCATCATTCCTTCCAAAGAAATCCCAGGGCTGATCTTCAGAATGGACTGGTTGGATCTCCTTGCAGTCCAAGGGACTCTCAAGAGTCTTCTCCAACACCACAGTTCAAAAGCATCAGTTCTTCAGCGCTCAGCCTTCTTCACAGTCCAACTCTCACATCCATACATGACCACAGGAAAAACCATAGGCTTGACTAGACGAACCTTTGTCGGCAAAGTAATGTCCCTGCTTTTGAATATGCTATCTAGGTTGGTCATAACTTTCCTTCCAAGGAGTAAGCGTCTTTTAATTTCATGGCTGCAATCATCATCTGCAGTGATTTTGGAGCCCCCGAAGATAAGGTCTGACACTGTTTCCACTGTTTCCGCATCAATTTCCTATGAAGTGGTGGGCGTTGTAGTCAGCCTCCTGTACAGGTGAGGAGACACGCAGGCCCGAAGCTGGAAATGCTGGTGCGAGTGAGGATGTGGTCTGTGTGATCGGCTCCTCTCTGAGCCCTCTCTTGATTCTGAGACACAGCACAGCGCCGGGCAGGGTCAGCCTCTTCCTAGTATGAAATTAATCTCTTAAAAGACCAAAGTCATCAGAATTCTACCTTTAAAAGGACATTAAGCAAGGTGGGGCTTAGCAGCAGCTAGATAAGATCCGCGGCTGACTGATAGATGTTCAGCTGCCACACAGAAACCATCACAGGCGGTGACATAACACTCTGCCGTCTGTAGGATGCCTTGATGAAATCGTGGGGACAGAGGTTCTGGAGAAAGAGTGCTTGGGTTCCAACCGGCTTCACCATCGGCTACTTGCAAGTTCATTAAAGGTTCTGTGACTCCACAGAACCTCATTTGTAAATGTCCTCATTTGTAAATGCGAACCACACGCGGACCTCCGTCACAGGTCCACTGTGAGGATGGGAGTGCTCACACAGGGAGAGTGTTGAGAAAGGGGTCCCGTGCTAAGGGCCCAGAGAGTCTCTGTCCTCGCCCCCCAGGACATCCTCCTAAGTGCTGGCTGATCCGATTGCTCTCTGCCCCGGTGAGACAGTGCAGAGAGGCATGAGAATCCAGAGTCTGTATGCGGACGGGCTTGGTGGCACGTTCCTGCACATCCAGCCTCGCGCTGTGTGACAGGGCAAAGCCGCTTTCGTTCTCTGCCTCTCGGCTTCCTCATAGATCAATCTCAGTAACAACCATCGTTGTGGAGTTGTTTAGAGACACGAACGGGCTGTGGGGTGAGCCCCGCTCAGCTCAGTCATTTCTCAGTAGCGGTGGCTGTGTCTATTGACATCCTGTCCTACTGATAAGAAACCGGGAAGCAGAAAGTTCAGGAAACAAACCCCTAAAGATGCAGAATCCTCCTCAGTCCTTTCCATAAGCACGAGACCTCCCCAGGGGTGTCACACTGACTGCTGTTGGGATACAGAATGACGGGGATACACAGTCATGCACTGCGTTTCCCAGTCGTGGGGTTATTCTCTTGGTTTCTGCCTGTGCCAGCGAATCAGTCTCCCATTTACTAAGGTGGCAAAGTTTCCTTCTATGAATGTAACTGTTGGCTTTTGTTTGTTGTTGTTTAGTAGCTGTGTCCAACTCTTTGTGACCCCAAGGACTGTAGCCCACCAGGCTGCTTTGTCCATGGGATTTCCCAGGCAAAAATACTGGAGTGGGTCACCATTTCATTCTCCAGTGGATCTTCCTGGACCAGGGATGAAACCTGCGTCTCCTGCACTGGCAGGCGAATTCTTTACCACTGGGCCACCAGGGAAGCCCATAAATGTAGGTAAGTAGTCAGAAATACTATGTATTAATATCATTTTCTTGATATTAATATTAGCAATGTAATAGTAAGTAGTAGATTTAAAGAAAAAGATTAAGTGAATATTAGACAAGGCAGAGACAGATATGGTGAAAAATCATGACGTTTGTGTGTGAATGGCTGTGTGTGAGAGGCTGTGGTTGACCACATCTGGTGATTAAAATAGCCCAGCAGGATGGTCAAAGGGCCTCCAGAGGGCTGCAGGCAATGACAGCCTGTGTGATTCACCCCACACTCCACGTTCCTTCTCACTGAATCCCTCCTTTCTCTGAGAACACATCGACCTTGAGAACATCAAATTCTTGACAGACTTCCTAACCACAAATTAGAACCATGTTATCAACTGTCTTGGTCTCCCATTTTAAGTCCTGCCTAATTTCCCATTTTATGTCATTAGCTGGTGTGTGTGTGTTAAAGAGAGAGCAGATCCATGTGAACACAGGTCATACTTTCTTCCTTACATTACCTACTTCAGTAGTAGACACACGGGTGACTTAACCATGAGTTATGTGGATGCACGGCTGTTCCTAATTCCCCCAATAACTTGATGAGGTAGAAATAATTACATGCCAGTTTTTATAACTGGGGAAGAATTTGAGGCTTAAAGAGGTGCTGTGGGCCCAAGGTGAAGCAGCTAGAACCAGAAGTTGAGCCCGAGTGGTCGTCTGAACTTGGAACCTAGATCCTAAGTGTTATAGAACATTGAATACACTTTAAAAGTTGCCTTGGACGGACGGATGAAAGGAAGGAACAGGAGAGGCATAAAGAGGCAACAGGACTATCTTGGAATAACCCTGAATCCATGTCATGGGTTCTACTACATACGTGCTAAGCACCCAGCAGACATTACGTTTAATCCTCATATAACATGTCTGCTCAGATAAAGGGTAACATGGAGACGTCATAGAGGTTTGCTATTAAGACATCCGCTGCTGAGACCAAAGACCCTGAAGTCAGACAAACTGGGGGCCAATCCTGGATTGGCCCCTTAAAAGCTAAGCAAACCTGGGCTGGCTGTTTCTACTGCCTGGGCCTCAGTTTCCCCACCCGTGATGGGGTGATGATAGCGACACGTGTCTAGTCACTCAGTCGTGTCTGACTCTTCGCAACCCCATGGACTGCAGCCCACCAGGCCTCTCTGTCAAGATTCTCCAGGCAAGAGTACTGGAGTGGGCTGCCATGCCCTCCTCCAGGGGTCTTTTGAACCCAGGGCTCCCACACTGCAGGCAGGTTCTTTATGACTGAGCCACCAGGGAAGCCCATCCGCTCCACAGGGGTCCTGGGAGCAGCAGATGAGACCGTGTGTCCCGGGGGCCCGTTTTTGCATCTTGTTCCAGGGTGTGTTCCTTGTCATGGTTTCCTCTGTTGGAGTGATCATACTTGCAAACCTCAGAACTGAGCTATCAACCCAGGTCCATTTGAAGAGTGTGAGGAAGTTGGGAGTTGAAGTCGAACTTGAATGGAGGGACTGTATTAATAGTTGGCAGACTGATGGCACCCCAGAAAGGGGCATATCCTAACCCCCCAGAACTTGGAAATACGTCACCTTCACTGGCAACAGGGAATAGAGTTTGCAGTTAGAGCCATGCTTGCTCCTCAGTAGACTACGGTAGGGAGTCGGCCTACAGGGAAGGCAGCGGGGAAGTCTGAATTTTCCAGGTGGTGCCGGTGTAATCACACAGCCCTGGAAAGTGTTAAAAGCGGGAGAGCACGGCCCTACAAAGCAAGTCAAGACGGGATCCATGTTTCCGGCTTTGAAGATGCAGGAAGGCTCCAGGGAGAGGCCGGAGTCCGATTCTCCCCTGGGGCTTCCAGAAGGGGCGCGCCCCACCCACACTTTGATCATTAGCCCAAAGAGGGCTAGGTTGGACATCTGACCTCCAGAACTGTAAGATAAGTGTATACTTTTTAAAGTGGTTTTTTTTTTTTTTTTTGATGTGGGTCATTTTTTAAAGTCTTAATTGAACTTGTAACAGTGTTGTTTTGTTTTCTACATTTTGGTTTCTCGGCCACAAGGCACATGGGATCTTGGCTCACCAAGCAGGCGTTGAACCCACAACCCCTGCGCTGGAAGAGGAAGGCTACCTACAGGAGCGCCAGGGAGGCCCCGGGCTCGTACTGTTCTAAGGTTCGTGCTGGAGGTGCTGCTGTGACAGCAGCCCTGGGAAACGCATCCAGAAGGAAAGATCCGACTCTGGCCTCAGCTTTACAGGAATCGAGAGGTCTGGGCAGTTCGCCTCAGGGAGGCAGCTTGGTTTCACTTGCCATCTAAAAATAAAAGCAGAGACAGCCACTGATTCTGCGTCTCCCGCCCGCCTGCACGCTGGAACCCCAGGGCTCACCCGGGGGTCTATGCAGACTAATGGGGGAGGTGGGCTTCCGGCTTGTCAGCCAGAGGAGGGGCACCCCGGGATGTGGGCGGGGTGGGGGGTGGGCAGCCACCAGCAGTTTCCACCTGGGAGCAGGTGGAAGGCGTTTCTAGCTGAGTGGAGGAAACTGTCTTGTTTGGGTTTTTTTTTTTTTTTGCAAGACCAGGAAATAGGCTTTCTAGTGTCCGAGCTCCAGAGAAGGCAATGGCACCCCACTCCAGTACTCTTGCCTGGAAAATCCCATGGACGGAGGAGCCTGGTGGGCTGCAGTCCATGGGGTCGCTGGGGTCGGACACGACTGAGCGACTTCACTTTCACTTTTCACTTTCATGCATTGGAGAAGGAAATGGCAGCCCACTCCAGTGTTCTTGCCTGGAGAATCCCGGGGACGGGGAGCCTGGTGGGCTGCCGTCTATGGGGTCGCACAGAGTTGTACATGACTGAAGCGACTTAGCAGCAGCAGCAGCAGCAGTGTCCGAGCTCCGGGGCTCACGGAGGAGGAGTGATCACGTAATTTTCCTTCACGCCAGAGCTTTGGTTAGAACAGGAAATGAGTTGCCCGGCCATTGACAGCTGACAGACATCAGGGCACCGTGGCTTCCCCTGTTCCTTTGCAAACCTGACCAGCTTAACTGCGGGCAGGAGAGGCTGGCCCTCAGAGACTGGCCCACCTGTAACGGGAGATGGTCTGTTTGAAGTTCAGTTGTTCCCTCTCATTGTCCGAGTGCCTGTAAGATCTGTACACGGAGCACAGATCTTAACTGTTCTGAGTTTTGACAATGATACACACCGCTGGGTGTATATAACTAACGTCCACCCAAAACAAGTCACAGACTGTATTCATTGCCTCCTGTCCTTTTCTGGGCAACACCAACTACCACCCCCACCCCCCAAGAGGCAACTGCTGATCCGCTTTGGTTGCCATAAATTAGATTCGTTTTTCTTGACTTTCACATAAACAGCAGCATACACCGTGGGTCTGTCTTTTCACTTTGCATAATTGGGAGATTCATCTGTGTCATTCCGTGATCAGTAGTTTTTTCATTTTAATACTGAGTAGGTACATCCAGTGAATGCACCTTAGTTCTAAAAATCTGTTCTGTTGTTCATGCCATTTGGGTCGTTTCCGGTTTGTGGCTGTGATGAATGCAAGTGCTGTAGACTTCCACGTATAAGTCCGCCATGTGGACACTTGTTTTTATTTCTCTCGAGTAGTACCAAGGAGCAGAATCGCAAGAACCTGCCCGACAGCTCTCCAGAACTGCTGCACTTCTGGCAGGAATTAAACAACAGAACCAAAGCAAATGTTTGAGGCACTGCTCCTTCACCAACACTGACTGTTCTTTGTAAAGGGTTTGTTTTCTTCTTCTTTTTTGCTTTTCTAACATGTGTGAATTGATTGTATCTCATTGTGGGTTTAAATTGCATTTCCCTGATGACTAATGGTAAGTACTTTTTCAGGGGCTGATTGGCCACGCTTATATCTTTTTCTAAGATCTTCAAATAATTAAGTGTATTTGGATTTAGGCAAAAATAGGCATGAAAACTAGAGTTAAGTCCTATAGGAGGTTAAAGTCCATAAACACCAGTTTGAATTTATTCATGAATTTTGCACTTTTTTTGTACTCACTTTTGCACACGTGCAGAGTGCTGAGCACATTACAAGTCAGACCACGAGGATGCTAAATTCCGAAACATCTCTTTTAACTCCAAAAATTACTAAATTCCTAAACATTTATTTCAACTTCAAAAACTGTCTCAGCTGATTTTCCAGGGATAAAATGTGTCTCATTCTTTAGTTTTTACATTTCCTCCAAGTGTTGTCAAGTGTACCTTAGTATATGGAACTTCACAGACTCACAAAAGTTATGGGGGGGGGGGTCATCATTTATTTTACAAAAAATATGCTGACAAAGAAGCCTGCCTAGACCTTTTGTGAAGTGTCTGAGGTTTTCTGCTCATTTAATACGTACGTTTGTCTTGTATCAGTTGTAGGAATTCTTTGTGTATTCTAGGTGAAAGGTCTTTATCCCATACAGGTAGAAACATTTTCTCCCGGTCTGTAGCTTGTCTATTTTCTTCCTAGAATCTTTGGACAAGCAGAAACGTTTTATTGTTCAATTTATTTTATGATTCTGTGTCCAAAGAAATCTTTGCCTAACCCAAGTTACAAAGAAGCTTTTCTAATCTTCTAGAAGATTTCTAGTCCTAGCATTTACATTTAGTTCTGATTCATCTCAAATTTATTTTTGTGTCTGCAGTTAGTGTGAAAGATGAAATCAACAAATTCCATGGCCAGTGCTGTGGAGACATCAGGGTGACGGTTCTAAGTTCAGAGTCTAGGGCCGCATTCAGCAAATCCTTTTCTTTATACAGAAACAAGTCAGATAGTGAATATTTTTGGCTTTACAGGCCGCATGGTCCCCGTTGCAATTTCTCAACGCTGCCTTTGTAGTGCAAAAGCAGCTATAAACAACATGTCAACACAAGGGCACAGCTGTGTTCCAATGCAACTTTATGGGCAATTGATAATGAAATTTGAATATCATATAATTCTTATATTTCATGAAATATTATTTTATTTTTTAACCAGTTAGAAAATTTTTTAAATCATTTTTAGCTTATGGACTATCCACAAACAGCAGCAGGATTTGACCTGCAGCCTCTGGCCGCAGCTGGCCAAGCCCTGGGCGACCGGCAGGGCAGATGTTCAGCACAGAGGAGGACATGCTGTGACAGCAGCGAGAGAGCGGAGAGCTGCGTGCTGCGGGCGGGTGCGTAACAGACCCGGGTAATCTACTTCGGACAAGATCAAAAGGAATTATAACTAAACCACAATGAGATACCACTTCACACCCAGTAGGATGGCTATTACTTTGTTTTTTTTAAGTGTTGGTGAAGATGTGGAAAAATTAGAACGTTGGTGCCTTGCTGGTGGGAATGTAAAATGGTGCAGCCCGTGTGGAAAGTCCGTAAAAGTTAAATAGAATTACCATATGATTCAGCAATTCCCCTCCCAGGTAAATACCCAAAGAATGGGAAGCAGAGACTCAGATCCCTGTCCACCAGCGCCCACAGCAACACTGCTCACAGTGACCGAGAGCCGGAAACGACTCGCGTTCATAACAGCTGAGTGAGTACAGAGGAACAGACTGCAATGGAATATTATTCAGCTATAAAGACAGGGAGGTTCTACTACGTGCTGCAACGTGGATGAAACTCGAAAGCATTATGCTAAGTGAAATAAGCCAGACACGAAAGAACAGACGTTGCACGATGCCACTAACCTGAAGTGATACAGTACAGAACAGGTGGATTCAGAGAGAAGGAAGGTGTAGGTGAGATCACCAGGAGCTGGGAGGAAGCGGGAGTTATTTATATTAGTACAGAGTTCCTACTTGCGATGATAAAAGAGCTTCAAAAATTGTCAGTGGTGATGGCTGTATAACATCCATCGGTGAAAATACACTGAATGCCCCTGGATTGTACACTAACATTGTTAAATGGTAAATTCTGTCATCTTGTATTGTGGCAAAATACTCATAGGTTGAAAAGTTAAAGGAATTATGACTAAAAGTCTTACTACAGTGCCCTGTACTAAGTGTTCGGTTCAGTCCAGTCGCTCGGTCCTGTCTGACTCTTTTGCAACAGCATGGACTATGGCCGACCTCTGTCCATAGGATTTTCCAGGCAAGAATACTGGAGTGAGTTGCCATTTCCTTCTCCAGGGGATCTTCCTGACCCAGGGATCAAACCTAATAGTGTCACATATTAATTCATTTGATCTCAACACTATGTGGTAGGTAGGTGTTGCTATTATTATTAAACCCATTTTATTGGACAGGGAGGCCTGGCGTGCTGCAGTTTGTGGGGTCACAAAAAGTCGGACACGACTGAGCAACTGAGCTGAACTGAAGTGATAGGTGAGGAAACTGAGGCGTTAGTCTCAACAAAAAGCCGCACCTCTAGTGACTCTCAGAACCAGGGTTCAAACCCCAGCAGCCCGCCTCTAGGTTTGTGCTTTCAGCTACCGCACTCCACTGCCTCTAAAAGCAGTGATTCTCTGGGCTTTGGCTGAACTCGTTTCCTGGGATGCATTTAAAAGTCCCCGTGGCCAGGGAGCCCCTGTTTGAATCAACCTCTGGAGGCTGGACCAGGCATCACGAACTGTACAAGCACCGCAGGCCCTGCCAATGTGTAGCCAAGGTGAAGATAACTGAGATGGCATTACAGCCTTGACCTCAGACAGGAGCAGGGCTCAGGCAGGCGGGGCAGGGGAGAAGATTTCACCCCAGGCCATCTGCTGTCTGAGTCGTGGGTCTTTATCAAACCACTCTGGTCTTTTTCCTATGTGAGGATGATGACATGAGTCCTCAACAGGAATAAGCATACCTCGTGTTTACTGAGCAACAGTGCCCCAAGCATGACCCTACAGGCTTCTCATACTTTGTCTCCATTCACCTTCACAGTGATCTTAGCATGTAAATGCCACACCCCCATTTCACAGATGAGGCAACTGAGGCCTGAAGGGAGTGAGCTGCTTGCCCAGGGCCGCACTGTTACTGAGAGGCAACATGCGGCTGGCCAAGCTCAGCCCGCAGCCTGCCTGCCCAGCGAAGTCGGTCAAGGGCGTCCCAGCAGGAACAGTGAGAAGGAGCGTGGCTGGTTTTGTCTTGTCTTCTGTATGCATCCGCCTACGGCAAGGCGTCTTGTCTGAGTCAGGACGTGGGTGCTCCGTGGCTCAGCGCTGTGCCAAGGAGGTTTGTCGGTCAATCTGAATAATCTCACTCTGGGGTGGAGAGCAGGCCTGACGCTGGGAGAACTGTCTTGGGGAAGTTCAATGTACGAACAGCATCAGCTGGACTCTGACAAGTAGATGCACAAGGCCCCTGGTCCGGGGAGAAGGTGGCAGAGAGCGTGTGTGTGTTCCTAGGTCTTGATCACGTTGACTGTGTCCACAACATAGAGCCAGCCTGGCTAGGGAAATGGGCTGACCCCAGGGGGATGCCACACGGAGAAGAGTCCCTTGATCTTTTGCTCTGATTCTGAAAGTCTGAAGCCACATCTTGCTAATTCATCACTCTGCCTCGAGAACAGTGTCTGCCACTCAGGGTGTGTGCGCCTGCTCAGTTAAGTCGTGTCGGACTCTCTGCAATCCCATGGACTGCAGCCCACCAGGCTCCTCTGTCCATGGGTTTCCCAGGCAAGAATACTGGAGTGGGTTGCCATTCCCTTCTCCAGGGGATCTTCCCGACTCAGGGATCAAATCCGCATCTCCTGCGTTGCAGGCGGATTGTTTACCACTGAGCCACCAGGAAAGCCCGGCTTGCCGGATGGCTGCTCGTTAAAATTTGTGCATCGGGAGGGCGGGGCGGATCCCTGAGGACAGGAGAATGAGCTGAGATCCTGGCTGAACACTTGTTAACAAATAAAGGGATGAAGGAAAGAAGGTCCCAAGGGAAGAAAAATCCCTGTTCCAAGTTCAAATTAAGCCTTTCGATTATGTTACCCATAACTGATGAGAAAACCGAGGTTCAAAGAGGTCCAGTGATTTTGCCGACTACCACGTCGCTGGAAAGTACCGAAACCTGGATTTGAACTTGGGTCCCTGGGTTTCTGTGCTGCACAAACAAGAGGACCATGCAAGTGAACAGAAAGAATGGCAACACGGGGACCCTAACCATCATCACCAATGACAAAAAGTCATAATAGGAGCACAAGCTAGGATTTATTAAGAGCTGTGGTTTTTCCAGTGGTCATGTATGGATGTGAAAGTTGGACTGTGAAGAAAGCTGAGAGCCGAAGAATGGATGCTTTTAAACTGTTGTGCTGGAGAAGACTCTTGAGAGTCCCTTGGACTGCAAGGAGATCCAACCAGTCCATTCTGAAGGAGATCAGTCCTGGGTGTTCTTTGGAAGGACTGATGCTAAAGCTGAAACTCCAATACTTTGGCCACCTCATGCGAAGAGTTGACTCATTGGAAAAGACCCTGATGCTGGGAGGGATTGGGGGCAGGAGGAGAAGGGGACGACAGAGGATGAGATGGCTGGATGGCATCACCAACTTGATGAATATGAGTTTGAGTAGACTCCGGGAGTTGGTGATGGACAGGGAGGCCTGGTCACAAAGAGTCGGACACGACTGAGCGACTGAACTGAACTGTGCCAGGAAGTGGTCTGTGAGTTTGAAATTCTTTCTCTGTACAGAATCTTCTCCAGAAAACCTACGGAATGGAAGTTGCAGAAATGAGGTCCAGAGACATCAGCGAGCCTCAGTTCACACGGTTAAATAAGGAGCAGAGCAGAAAACCAGACGCGGAGTCTCAAAGTTCAGCCACTGTTCTGTCAGTCCAGTCGGTGTCAGGCAACCGGCTTTGCTTGTCATCAGGTTGATAAGTATTATACTTTTGTTTCTGGGGCTTTTAACGTTTCTATTTTAAGAGAACTCTCACAGTCCTTTGGCAACAGTTTCCACTCTTCAAAACCAGGTGTTTTGGTGTCCTGTCTGAGTGATGGCAATGTTTCTAGTCACAGCTGTGAAAATGTAATCAATAGATCGCTGCAAAGAACATGAAGTCTCGCTTCTCTGACGGTGTCAGCGTGGGGTCTACACCCCCGCACACTTGACCCAGGCCCCCTGGCGCTGGTCAGGAAGGAAAAGGGGCTTCTCCCCTTACTGGTGCTTCCATCCATGGGGACAGAGCCCATCGCCTAAAACTCCTGGCCTTTTCTGCCCTTCCCCGACTGCTCTCCTGGAGGAGAGGATTACCTAGTAGGTAAATTGGGGAAGAATCGAGTCATCCTCTGCTCCCTGTCTCCTCGTGGACGGGGGAGTTGTTCTCGGCTCCTGTGTTGGAATTGGAAGATTCATTTCATTCTGGGGTCCACGTGGGGAAGCCCAGTGGCCCCCAGATATCTGCCATAGAGGTGATAAATCGACCATAGACTTATCAGCCATAGAGGTGATGTTTAGGCTCCCACCTGCACTATAGATCGGATGTTTGTGTGTTCCTCCCCTTCTCAAATTTCTGTGTTGAAAACTGATCCCCACTGTCACGGTATTAGGAGATGCAGGCCTTTGGGAAGTAATTAGGTCATGAAGGAGGACCCCCACGAGTGGATTAGTGTCACTCACTTGTATCTGACTCTTTTTGACCCCATGGACTGTAGCTCACCAGGCTCCTCCATCCATGGAATTCTCCAAGCAAGAACACTGGAGTGGGTAGCCTATCTCTTCTCCAAGGGATCGTCCCAACCCAGGATTCAAACCAGGGTCTCCTGCGTTGCAGGCAGATTCTTTGCCAACTGAGCTATCAGGGAAGCCCTAGCAAAAGCCTTAGTCGAGACCAAACAGAGTTTTCACTTCCAATCTTTTGAGAAGTTAGAGGGGGGTCAGCTGTTTTGGAGGAGCCCAGCATCTCTTTCTCGCTGCTTGGGTTACAGTGCCCTGATTGTCCTTTGAGGAATTACCCAGCCCACCGTGAGTAGTCACGTCAGTGGGACCGTCAGGACACCCTGCCGTTTCCTAGCCGAGGGATGAATCCACAGCCAAGACAGACACGGGGACGGTCCATCTCCACCAGAGTGAGGCAGGGTGGAGAGCACACTGCAGCCCCCCACTCTGGGAGAGTATTTCCGAGGCGCCTGCCTGCTCCCCGGGTGTCCGGGACAGCTCTGGCTCTCGGCCTGTCTGTCCCCTTCCCTCTCCAGCTCTCCCTCCCTTTTCCTTTCTTTCTCCCTTGGCTCTCAGTTCCCCACCTGTTTGTGACTCAATATCAGCCCATTAAACTCTGCTCAACACAAATGAGTCAGAGTTGTTTGCCTTTGCAAGAGAAAATACCAACCCCTCCAGTTTAAACGTGGACTGAAAGATTTAGAACCTTGGTTTCCACGCCCTCATCTAACAGCTGGAGAAATTAAAGTTAAGAGGAGACTTTCAAATCTGGGGTCAAGGAGGCCTTGTGACTTGATGATTAAAAGCACAAGCTCTTGAGACAACTGGTCTGGACATAAAGCCCGCCTCTGCCATTTTGTAGTTATTAATTGATATGGGACATATGGCTTTCCAAGCTTCAGGTCCTCATCTCTTAATATAAGATAAGAATAGCACCTAGCTCCCAGGGCTGGGAATGCTATGAAGTGCATAATAACCTTTGGCTGTTATTTTAGTGATTATTCCTCTAGATTTCTTCTAAGAAGTCAAGCAAAACAGGAATGTAAATAGAAAAAAAAAAAAAAAAGATGCTGAGCAGGAAGGCATTGAAGAAAGCCTTTCTCCAAAGGGATGTTTATTTCAGAGGCAAGCAGGGGGAAGCTCAACCAGCTGTTTTCCAGGAAATCATCCACTTAACCCAGGGTGAGCTCTAAATTTTAATGACTGGCTAGCGTTGAAAGACTGCAGAAAGAAGAAAAAAAAAAAGGATGAGGATGTAAAAAGCCAACCACACACTGCATAAACTCCGAAGTCTCCAATATTTAGTCAGATTCCTGAGTTTGGAGGTGGTTCCCATCTCCATCAGGAAAAGAGTCAATCATCACGGCAACTGGCAGCCAAAAACTGAGCTCAACAGTAAGTATCAGAAATCAAGTTCAAGGTTCACTAGGATCTTGGAGCAGTCAGATATAAATGATTAATCCACACCCACTGGACTAGAAGTTTGGGGGTGGGGCTTTGCCTTGGAAGCTTCTCCAAGCTCCCTCTTCCCTGTCCACCCAAAGCTTCTCATCTCAGCGCAAATGCCACCTCCTCCGAGAAGGCTTCCTACTTCTCTCTAAGGGAGCTACACTCTCAGAGTGTTCCTTTTCTTCCTAGCAGTCCAGAGTTTGTAATGAGATACTTTTTGTGATTGTTGGATCAGCTGCTTTTCCCAAGTAGACTGCAAGTTCCACGTGACCAGAGATGGTATCTGGTATATATACTACTGTAGATCAGGTTAGATTGGTTTCAGACCCACAATAGTAACTCTGTATGTCTTTGTTGATTTAATGACCTTGGCAATGCTCTATTATCATTCATTCACTCAGCTGATGAGCAGTTACATCTTTAGCGTGTACTTTTCATTCAATTAATTATTAATAACCTATGCTGCTGCTGCTAAGTCGCTTGTCATGTCTGACTCTGTGCGACCCCATAGACGGCAGCCAACCAGGCCCTGCCGTCCCTGAGATTCTCCAGGCAAGAACACTGGAGTGGATTGCCATTTCCTTCTCCAATGTATGAAAGTGAAAAGTGAAAGGGAAGTCGCTCAGTCCTGTCTGACTCTTTGCGACTCCATGGACTGCAGCCCAGGAGGCTCCTCCGTCCATGGGATACTCCAGGCAAGAGTATTGGTGTGGGCTGCCACTGTCTTCTCCAAAGTGTTTGCTATCTGCCAGACACAAACGTGAGCGGTGAGGACACAGCCATGACAAAGAGACAAAGATCTGCACCCTCGTGGAATTTAGGGCGAGGAGAGCATCAGTGAACACACGAAGATGACATACCTCCCTGGAGTCTTAAGTGCTTTGGAGAAAAATAAGTAGAGAAGAGAAATAGAGAGGGTCAGGATGGGGGCAATTTTGAAGAGAGATGCTGAAACCCCAACACGTGAGGAATACAGTGTGGGGCTTCGCTGGGAGAGGTCGAGAGGGAGTCGCTGGGAGAGGTCGAGAGGGAGTCGCAGTGAGGGGCGTGTCCTGGGTCAGCGTGGCCGGAGGGAGACGGGGAGGGGGCCGGGCGGAGGACGGGGCACCCGGGAGCAGACGCAGGCAGGGCCCTGAAAGACTTTAGATTTTGCTCTGACAGGGGGAGTTGCTGGGAAGATACATCTGGAAAGAGAAGTGGGATTTCAGATTATTTTGGATGGAGTTCCTTGACAATCCAGTGGTTAGGACTCTATGCTCTCACTGCTGAGGGCCTGGGTTCAACCCCTGGTCAGGGAACTAAAAATCCTACAGGCTATATGGAGTGCCTAAGTAAATATATAAAAAAATATATATATATATGAATATATATGTGTGTATATATATATACATACATATATATGTATATATATATATATATATGAATACATATTATTGACTGCATATATATTTGAATATCTGAATATACATATTTGATATATATTTGACAATTGACCGAAATTTGAATACATACATATATATGCATAAAATAGTCTGACTCTGGAGACTAGGTGGAAGGGGGCCCGTGGAGTTGGGAGGGCCTTTTCTCCCTGGCCGGGGGCTGGGCAGGATGTGGTGGTGAGTAGTCGGGCTCTGTGAAGGTAAGGGCACCGGGAGTGCTGAAGGATTGACTGTGGGTGTGAAGGAATAAAGGGGTGCCAGGGTGACTCCAATATCTCTAGCCTAAGCCACTGAATGACAGAGCTCCTTCTATCGGACTGTGAGGAAAGCAGGTCGTGGGGAGATGGTGATGGTGGGGAACGCGGATTGGGGGAGCTGGGTTTCCAGCATGTGCTGTTTCCGACTGTTTATAGCATCCCAGGGGAGGCAGTTACAGGACAGACCCCGTCCTTGCCTCTCTGGGAACCTTTCTCTCAGTGAGGGAGAAACCTGGTCAACAGCGCAACCAACAGGTGATCCACCGCATGAACTAGCGCCGGGCGCCATGACGGCGACGTGGTGGCGGCAATCACGTGATGTGACGGATGGGGGCGGTGGCATCGTAGGTGCTGGGGGCGGCGTTGGTGAGAAGGTGCCAGGAGAGCTGAGACCCGGGCAGGGGCCGCCAGCCAAGTCCCGGGGGAAGGAATGAGCTTGGTGCGTTTGAGAAGCAGAAAAAAGGCAACTCCAGGAGGCTTATCCACAGCTGGGTCTGTCTTTAAAACGTGATGGAAAGGGCGTCCCTGGTGGTCCGGCGGCTAAGACTGTACACTCCCAATGCAGGGGGCCTGGGCTCGATTCCGAGTTGCAGAACTACATCCCACAGGCGACAACTTAAGAGTTCATATGCTGCAACTAAGATCCTGTGCAAACAAGTGAGTTGTTTTTTGTTTGGTTGGTTTTTTAAAAAGAAGACCCTAAAATCATAAAGATTATTATAAATAAACACAATGGGAAGTTGGTGGGAGACTTCCAGGAAGGATGCGGTCACACCTGATTCCCATTTTTTAAAATAACTTTGGAGGGCTTCCCTGGTAGCTCAGTGGTAAAGAATCCACCTGCCACTGCAGGAGACACGGTTTGATCCCTAGTCCGGGAAGATCCCACATGCCACGAGGCCACAAAGCTCCGTGCGCCGTAACTACCGAGCCTGTGCTCTGGAGCCCGGGGCTGTAACTACTGAGTCCGCGTGCTGCAGCTATTGGCGTCCATGTGCCTAGAGCCTGTGCTCCAAAACAAGAGAAGCTACGGTAGTGAGAAGCCAGGAAACTGCGACTAGAGGAAAAAGCCTGCACAGCACAGCCCCAGATGAAAGCAAGGGTAATGCTGGAGACTGGATTCGCATAAGAGGGAGCAGGAAGCCCCATTAGCAGGCCATTAGGCATCACTCACACAAGCTGGAATCAAGATTGCCAGGACAAATATCGATAACCTCAGATATGCAGATGACACCACCCTTATGGCAGAAAGTGAAGAGGAACTCAAAAGCCTCTTGATGAAAATCAAAGTGGAGAGTGAGAAAGTTGGCTTAAAGCTGAACGTTCAGAAAACGAAGATCATGGCATCTGGTCCCATCACTTCATGGGAAATAGATGGGGAAACAGTGGAAACAGTGTCAGACTTTGTTTTTTGGAGCTCCAAAATCACTGCAGATGGCGACTGCAGCCATGAAATTAAAAGATGCTTACTCCTTGGAAGAAAAGTTATGACCAACCTAGATAGCATATTCAAAAGCAGAGACATTACTTGGCCAACAAAGGTCCGTCTACTCAAGGCTATAGTTTTTCCAGTGGTCATGTATGGATGTGAGAGTTGGACTGTGAAGAAGGCTGAGCCCCGAAGAACTGATGCTTTTGAACTGTGGTGTTGGAGAAGACTCTGGAGACTCCCTTGGACTGCAGGGAGATCCAACCAGTCCATTCTGAAGGAGATCAGTCCTGGGTGTTCATTGGAAGGAATGATGCTAAAGCTGAAACTCCAGTACTTTGGCCACCTCATGTGAAGAGCTGACTAACTGGAAAAGACCCTGATGCTGGGAGGGATTGGGGGCAGGAGGAGAAGGGGAGGACAGAGGATGAGATGGCTGGATGGCGTCACTGACTCGCTGGACGTGAGTCTGAGTGAACTCCGGGCGTTGGTAGTGGACAGGGAGGCCTGGTGTGCTGCGATTCATGGGGTCGAAAAGAGTCGGACACGACTGAGCGACTGAACTGAACTGAGGCATCACCCAGCCAAACAGGATGCTGACTCAGGTCAGTGGAGGCGGAGGGAACCGGACAGATGTGGGACCTGCCTTGGAGGGGAGACGACAGGATGAGAGGAAGAGGGCCGGGGTGCTGAGGCCTTGGGGTGCATAGGTTGTTGGAGGGCCCCCGGAGCTCAGGGGGAAACTCGGCAGGACAAGGGTGCGGGTTCTCTCTGCTCACCTGACGTGGGACATGACCGAGGGCCGGGGAGCAGACTGGCACCTGTCTTTAAAGTGAGTCAAGTCCACATACAGGGTAGCAGACACATGAGAAATAATCTAGCCTGATGACTTTCCCTAAAGTAGCATATCCGGGCAATCAGGCCCCAAAAGCCCCTCTGTGCCCGCTCCATTCACTCCTCACTATCCTTCCCCTAAGGCAACCACTGTCCTCGCCTGACACAGGTCTTATTGACAGCCTTTAAACCTATGATTCACAGATAATATCCGAGGGAAGCGTGGGGCACTTGCTTATGTAATTCTCCGAAAACAGGCTCACTCGGTCTTTTAGGCCGAGCACACTTCTCTCACTTGGAGGCGGGCCTGTCTCCCCTCCTGCCCCTAGGGGGCGCCGCGGAGCCGGCGAGGGCTGGTGGCCGGCGGCCTTTCCCAGCGCGAGGTCCCACCGCAGAGCGCTGCTGCTGGCGGGTCGTGGGCCTGCTCCGCCCAGCCTCCCCTCTGGGTTTCACTTCACTCGTCCAGTCCCCACAGAGGCTCTGCTTAAGGCGCCCTTGCCAGTTCCTAGTTCTTGCGGCGTTTCATACTTGAACGGCGTTACCGCCAATTTTCCTCTGTCCTGGAGATTAATCTCTCTTCTGCTTCTCTTTCCCTCCCTCTCCCCCCTCCTCCTTCCCTCTCACTATTCCTGGGATTATTTCTTTTGGAAATAATTCCCTGTGCACTCTGCCTCCATAAATCTCTGAATCCTGGCCCATGGAACAAGCCTGTATTACAAGGGAACAGAATCAACAGGCAACTGGGAAGCAAGCTTATACACTCTGCAGTTTCGCCCCAGTAGGAGGGCTAGGTTAACGCCTCCGGGACAAAAGGTTCATCTTTCCAACTGCTTTTACTTTTCGGGAGACCCCCAGTCCCATGTCTTTTTATTAAAGGACTGTTTTCGCCTCCTCGGCTCTGCACATGTTTTCTGCATAATATGAAACAGTAACCTTTAAGTCTTCCACATCCTGGTGTGCTCTGGACTCACAGACCAGTTTTCAGACAGACAGACACAAACACACACACACCCCCTGAATCTGTACTAGCTGACTGCTGGCAAAAGAAAACAACTTTCCACTGTTACTTTGGCTCTATTTTTTTTGTAACACCTTAATTGAGATATAATTTACATGCCATAAAATTTACCCATTTAAGTGTGTAATTCAATCTTTTTTTTTTTTTTTTCGTTTATTTACTGAGGTGTACGCTGGCTGCTTTTTGAAAAAGCAGACACTGGGTGAGCGTTTCGACTCCACAGTCCCTCCTCACTTTGAGAGGTGACGTCTAAAGATCAGAGGCCAGATTCTGTTTCACCCCCCAAAATAGTTGTTTTATTCATTGTGCCAGTTACAACTCACTTCCTGTGTTTTGACTCCGAGCTGCAGCCCTGCTTCTTAGAAGCCAGGTGGATTTGGTTTTTTTTTACACTGTCAAGAAGTTTCTCTTGTGGTAGAGGAATTTTCTGCTTGCTTTTTTGTTCTGTTAGTGTTTAGTGAGTCTTCAGATCTTTGCTTCATCCGCTGGGCTGATTAGAGAGACGTGAAATGTACCTTTGTGACAAGACAGACTATTCAGACACAGTCAGTATTTAGCGCTCTGCTCAAATGTTCACAGCATTCTGACTGTTGAGACTGGTGAAGAAGGAAGATGCCTAGAAGTATAAGTAGGGCCTGGAGGCCTAGAACTTTCCCCTAATATTACAGTCTTCATCTGTCCTTGGGTTTTGACATCTCTGGGTCTTTATTATTTGAGAAACAGAAATGACAATAATCACTTTAGGAGATCTGCCTGAGGATCATGTGAGATAACTCACTTGAAAACATGTAGAATGCTACCAGTTTTTAAAAATCTATTACTGTTCACTGAACACAAATCTTAAAAGGTTTCACTAATGGTATAAGAGCTCTATTTTGGCGAATGTGTATTAAAAAATGCACACTGCCTGCTGTTGCAGAGTGTGCACCTGTTCAACCAATGGCTCAGCAAACTGATAATGAGGCTTGCTGTGTGCCAGGCCCTGGGGAGTCAATGGTGGTTAGGCAGGTAGAGCTGGGTGGAAGAAACACAGCCAATGTATAGTTGAGCAAATAAATACCTAAGTACAAACCATGCAAGGGCTGGGGAAGAAGCTGTTGTGGTGTGTCCTTCTGTGTCTCCAAAGCAACTTAAGATAATGAATATTTTGCTAGTAAATGTATACTCATAGGCACAGAAAATTTTTCTGAAACAATTCATGAGAAATTGGTTATAAGGGTCTCTTTTTGTGACAGAAACCAGCAAAGTACAGAGGGGAATGTCTTCTACTTTTCTATACAACTTCAAGTTTCTAACTATAAGCATGTACTTTTATCATTTGTTATTATCCTAGAAAAAAAATAGATATATCTTTATTAAGCCTATCAGTAGGCTTCTTTGGTCAATAGGCTGAGAGTCCATTTTTATTTTCTTCCTTAGACTTCTATCTAAAAACAACCTTTTATTTTAAATAATAAATGATTAACTGCCTTGAAATACTTGTCATGCCAAACTAATTAAATATTAAATATTACACTTGAAAAGACAAAGGTCATTTACCAGAGTACAAGAATTCATCAACCCACACCAAATCATCACCAGCCTGCTTGTGCCCACAGTCTGCCCAGATGGCACTTTGGTTCAGCAGCTGTTTACTGAGTGCTTACTGGGCACGAGCCACAGTTCTGAGCACTGACCAGTAGATAAAACAAAGCCCTCAGGGAGTTACCCGAGATTCTAGTTGGAGGAAACAGACAAGTAAACCAAATACATATTTACATACAATAAGTGCTAGAAAAAAAACGGCAGCAGGGCTGGCTGGCAAGTGTCCCGGGGAAACCGAGGGTGCTTTTCGCTCATCATTCAGAGTCCATTCTGTAGCTGCATCGCTGCAGAGAAAGGTCGGGAAGCCTGTCTGAGGAGACGCCATTCCAGCCCGGATGGAGAGAAGGGAGGAATGAGCTGTGCAGATAAATGACGCAAGAGTGTTCTCTGCCAGAAGGACGGACCAGTAAAGGGTCTGAAATGGGAGAGCTAGAAACCAGTAAGTACAGGACCATTGTACTGTTTATTCCGTACACTTGTCACAGTGTTCCAAACACTTCACAATTTAAAAAAAGCTAAAGGTGAACACTGACAGCTTTATTACTGTGTACACAGGACTCAGACTGTGCGGTTCCGGACACTGCTTCTCTTTTTTCAATAGTTAACCAAAAAAAGTCAGTGTGGACTACACATCCTAGAAAAAACAGATATATCTTTATTAAGACAAGGTTTAAGATTCTTCAGCCAGTCATGTCATTATGATACATTTGTATTATTCTTACAGTACCTCATAAAATGTGTACTTTATTACTATAGTACACGCAATTTAAAAAACTTGTATTGTGGTAAAAAGCGCGTAATGTACACCAACAGTTTTTACCCGTGGGGCTTCCCTGGAGGCTCAGTGGTGAAGAACCCGCCGCCAGTGCCGGAGATGCAGGCTGGATCCCGGAGTGAGGAAGAGCCCCTGGAGGAGGGAATGGCGCCCCTCTCCAGTGTTCTCACCTGAGAAATCCCATGGACAGAGGGGCCTGGAGGGCTACAGTCCACGGGGCTGCAGAAGAGTCAGACACGACTGAGTGGAAACAGCAGCATCTTGGTCGTATTTAACTGTACAGTTCTGGGGCACCAAGTATATTCTCGCCGCTGCACAACTCTTACCGTCAGCCATCTCTTGAATTCTCCACCTTTCCAAACGAAACTCTGTCCCCGTTAAGCACGAACTCCCCACGCCCGCCCCCTGGCCGCCACCGGTGTGCTTTCTGACTCTATGGATTTGTCTGTTCTAGGCATCTCGTACAGTGCAGTTAGAGAGTACTCGTGTGCACCTAAAGCAGACTGGAATAGTACAAGCCCATTTTTGGCCACCGAAAATTAAATCAGTGAATATTAATTACTTCAAGATCATAAGTGAAAGGACCCTGAGACACACTGTCTTCTGTCTACTGCGAGATGCTCAGCGGTCGGAGGGGCACAATGACAGCGGGTCCTTGAGCTACTTAAAATAACAAGGAGAACAACTGGCAGTCACGAGTCTCAGCACAGCCTCTGACTGCGTGTGCTGGCACGCACTTCCTGCTGCGGTCCTTCCCTTAAAGTGAGGGGCTGCTGTGAAGCTGTCTCTAAGCCCTTTGATTCCTTCTCCTGCCCCTTCTCTCGCATTCTCAGTTCTAATTCGACGAATTCTGATGAAAATCACCGCTTTGGCATCCGTGATTTTTCACTCTCCCTGGCTGAGCACTAGGTTAATCTTCTCTTCCTCTTCCAAACAGGATCTGTGGGCGGGTTGCTCTAGAACAGCGGTTCTCAACCAGAGGCATCCAAATCCACCCCCTACCCCGTCCTTCTTGGGGGCATGTGGCCGTTACAGGAGACGGGGCTCCCTGTCATGACTGTGGAGGGGGTGCTGCCAGCATCTAGTGGGTCCAGACCTGGGGAGCTGGTAAATACCCAACAATGCACAGGACAGGCCCCCAAAACAGAATGATCCAGTCCAAACATCAGCAGCGCCAAAGACGGGAACCTTGGGTCTAGAGAGACTGGGAAAGAGGGAGACGGGAGAAAATGAGCGGAGGTCACTGCCTACTTATGCCTGTCTGGTGTTTCCCACCTAAGAAACAGCAGAGCAACTTCTGTTTTTTTTGATGTTGACTCTCCGCTCTTGATTGGGCTTCCCAGCTGGTGTTAGTGGTCCAGAATCTGCCAGCCAATGCAGGAGACCCAGAGATGCCAGTCTGATCCCTGGAGCAGGAAATGGCCACCCACTCCAGTATTCTTACCTGGGAAATCCCATGGACACAGGAGCCTGGCAGGTTACAGTCCATGGGGTCACAAAAAGTTGGACACAACTGAACACACTTACTTACTAACTTATTCTTCTTCTGATTACGCTTTCTTATTCCTGAAGACTTGGGTGTGTGACTTCAATAACGCCATGTTAGACCCAAACACAATGGAATAAATGAAAACTGGAGGGCAAATTCTAACATGTACTAGAGCTGTATGAGCATTCTTTCTAAGACTTGAAAAAGTCTTCAGATCCTTGGTTTAATTTAATGGATGATACATTCATCTGCATATGGCATTCAGCAGCAAAGTAAACTTCTTTCTGCCTCTTTGTTTCCAAATCAATGGGGAACAAAGGATATCCTCATTCCATTCAAGCAGTTTCAATGATTCTCAAATGAATGTGGGAGTAATAGTCAAGCCATTTAAAATTCAGTGATGAGAAAGCATACTTAGTAACCTTGTAAACATTCTATGAAAGTACAAGGGAACCTTTAAGAAGACTATCCAAGTGTCCTCTTTATATAATAGCCCTTTATACTTTGAAATGTTCAGAGGCCAATAAGACAGAATTGAACAGAACAGACTAGAAGAATGCAACTCCCAAATTTTCTAGTAACAGTGCTGTTAAAACATGGTTTCTGTTTCTTAACACTCAGAAGATTTAGTTCCCTCAGCCCTACTTACAGAAAGGGCCTTGGACGAACAGCTCACCAACCGTCAGAGGAATTCAAGAAGCTAACTGCACCCTAAGGTCTTTGAAGCTCTCAAACGATGACCCAAGTTTTTGTTTTGTTTTTTTTTTTTAAACAGCAGCAGCTTGGCGGGAAGCAGGAATTAGACAAGAGAACTGACTGAAACCCGCCCTCCAAATGGGAAGAAAAACTACCAATAACGAACTGTGAGGTTTGAAATCACTGCGCGTTTTACTATTCATTATTCAGACGGCTTCCAGCCTCATTACCTGGCATATTCTCCTGCTTCTGAGCTGCCTGTAGAAATGCACTTCAGGACGGCTGAGCCAGCCTTTCAGGGGACAGGAAGCCTTCTTTATCCTCCCATTCTGCCTCTCCCTTCTATCTGTGTCTCTCTCTCAGTCTGCGTGTGTTGCAACCCCCTCCAGTGTTCCAAAGGCCAGTGCAATCGTCTCCCGTTGGGGTACTCAGCCAAGCACATCCACTGCTCAACTGTGTTTTTCTCTTTCTCAGCCCTTTCACCCACTGATTTCACATTTCTCTTTCAAGAGGCCAACGATGGCAGACCTCAACCGAATCAGTTACGAAGAGGCCAGCTGGAAAACCACACTGGGGAGAGTTCTTCCAGAGGAGAGCAGCCTGACGTTTTTCATCTAAATCCTTAGTCCTCACTCCAGCCTACAAGGCGGCAGGAAACTCGCAGCCATAATCGACTGGTTCTTTTAAGAGTGTGTGTGTGTGTGTGTGTAACACAGGCACTCTGCCCAGGAGAACCTAGAGAGAAAGAAATCCTCTCTCCTGACACTGTGTGAAGTTTGCTGCCAGGGATTCAGTACATACCTGACCAAAAAAAGAAAATCTCCTACCTAACTGGTTTGACTGTTTCCCGGCTACTACCTGGAGAAGTAAACAGAACCTTATCATTCTCAGGTAATCTGACTTGGACTTTTTTTTCCCAACTAAATATTTCTAATTTCAATGCTCTCCCACTGCTGCCAACTGCTGTCTCTGAACTGGATCGACTGACAGTTCTGTCTGGGAGGAAGCCGGCTCCAGAGCAACCAGCCAAGGAAGCCTGCACCTTCCACCAAGCTGCCTCCGTGCGGCCACTGGGAGGGACTGGGGGGTGCGTGGTGACTTGGGACTCTGCAGTTATCCTGTCAGGCCAGCGCTGAACCAAGAGAGGTTCTTCCTGTGCCCCCCGGGCCCCTCCAGTCGGGCAGGATTTCTGTTGATCTCTTTGTACTTCTCAATGAATCCAACTCTCAGGGCATTTTTTCTCTTGATTCAGGAAGTGGCGAGCTGAGCTCTGAGAGTCTTTCTGCTCCGATGATATAAACAAATTGTAGAGGAAGTCAAGTCAAACTTTCCCTTGCTGCTTTTGTTCTCCCAACCAGCGATTCAGAAAACAGAGCCAACTTTTTTTTTTTTTTGGATGACTTTTAAAGATTGCTCTTAACTGGAAAGGCAGAAACTCTTTTTTTGTTTTAAACCAAGACACTCAACTTACTTTTTTCAAAAAAGAATTGCCCTAGAAGGTTTGGTTTTTCTTTTTTTTTAATAAGGCTGTTTTCGAGACTTTTCAAAACAAATGTCTCCCTTGACATTGCAGTTACCTAATGGTTGTTCTTTCCTTCAAGTTTCAACCAAAAGAGCATTAATGAGCTCTGTGTGGACAATGGCTGGACTTGATTAGAGGCCCTTGGTGCCCTGATTTACAGCCAAGGGGAGCAAACAGTCATGATTCAATCAGGTGCCCGTACAAGGCACACCGCAGAGAGAAACGAGACGACTTATCTGCAGAATCTGCAGATACTGCTTGAAAAAATCACACGTAAGAAGGCCTTCTCGCCGTGGAAGCTACTTGAAGGCCTTATCACCAGCTTGGAAGATGGCATCTCTGGGTCTCACTCCTGGTTCTGAGAGAGGCCATTTCCAAACCAGAGGTACCTGACAGCCCCGGGCGAACGCTCACCACCCGTCCTAGTCAACTGATGAAAGAAGCTCCGCGCCGTGTGAGCGAAGGGAGGCAGGACGGTAGGGAGCGCACAAGTATCTGCAGGGGGGCTTCCCACACTGGTGTTCTGGCATGTTAATCCTGGTGCAAGAAGTAAGATTTGACATCACGTGGATATCTGTATGCCACTCCTGCTCATCCTTGGCTGGCGCTCCGTGTACACAGGTAGGTAGTCAACTTTCAGAACAGCTTGATCTTCTAGTGAAGCATGTTAAGTTCACACACAGGCTCGCGCTCCTGCCTGCGTCTCCGTGTTCCCTTCGGTACAGTGCTGTCACGGGGGTTACAAGGAGCACAGCGACACCTCACCCCAACGTGTGGTGTGTTGGGCTCTCAGTGAAAGGTAGTTGCTGTTAAAATTCACAGCCCTGAGTTCGCCTGGGTCAGGAAAAACCAGCATCGGCAGAATCTGAATTTGGGTTGTATTTACAAAGTTACTTCTATTAATATGTCAGAACATGTTTGTTTAACCATGATTGTCCCTGCCCTCCTTATCTACATTATATACTGTAGCTACTTATAGACCAATAGGTACATAAAATCAGTTATGCAAGTTGTAATTGTGCAATTATTGAATAAAGAGAGGATGAACGGAAAATGTAAGGTTCTGAAAGCTGGCTTGAGTTCACGTTTTATCTTATATTCATTAAACTGTTCATTTACTTGTCTACACTCTCTTCTCTGCTGATCACTTTCCAGGCGTGCGTCCCCCTTGAGCAACATCAGATGAGAAAGCTCTTCCATTCCCACCGCAGGGGGGCAAGCACACAGCACGCCCAGAGGCAGTGCCCTGCTCGGAGGCCTCCGAGAGGCTGTGTGCGCCTCCACACCCCTAACTACTTTGAGAGCTTTGATGTAGAAATATGCAATACCTACAGTGCTCCAGAATTTCTATAAAGCAAATAGAGCTACTATGCCCTGATGCAACTGCCGTACATTTACCAAATCCAACGACTCATGTACTGGGCGCTGGGATACAAAGAGTGCTCGTCAGTGCTGGCTGGTCCCTCGTAAAGGCTAGACACACACACACACTTGCAGGACCAGAAGAGCAGGCCCCCTGGTACCAGTCCTACGCATGTAGTCACGTCAGTCGTGTCCAACGCTTTGCGACCCCGAGGACTGAAGCCCGCCAGGCTCCTCTGTCCATGGGGATTCTCCAGGCAAGAATACTGGAGTTGGTTGCCATTTCCTCCTCCAGGGCATCTTCCGGACCCAGGGATCGAACCCGTGTCTCAAGTCTCCTGCATTGCCAAGTGAATTCTGTACCACCAGCACCATGTGAGAAGGAAGTAAACCCCCACACTCGACAAATAGCAACCGTTGTGTGTGAAGACACACAGGAGGGCAACGGTTGGTGCATATCCCACTCATCAGTTCACCTCTTATTATACTTGATGCAACCTGACCTTGGAATTCTGGTGCACGCTCTGTCCAAGTATAAGTGGGGTACCAGAGAAAGCAAGAGAGAATTCTGAATAAAAGTATTCATTAGGCTATTGGTTTTTTAATCATTCTATTAATCACAGTTCTCCAGAAAAATAGAATCAATAGGATATGGGTGTATAGGAAGAGATTTATTATGAGGAAATTGACTCATGCAGTTATGGAGACTGAAAGGTTGCGTGATTCTGTCTAGAAACTGGCAGCCCAGGAGAGCCAGGGGTATGGTTCCAGGCTGAGTCCAAAGGCCTGAGAAACAGGAGGACTCAGGGCAGGAAGATCAATGTCCCAGCTTAAGCCAGGAGTCAGGAAGAGCCAAACTCTTCCTCCTCTGCTGTTCTGTTCTGTTCAGTCACTCGAGGGACTGGATGAGGTGCACCCAGACTGAGGAGGGCACGCTGCTTCCCTGAGTCTACCAGTGCAACGCTAATCTCATCTGGAAACACCTTCACAGCCATTCCCAGAAACAGCATGGAACCAGTATCTGGGCAACCCGCGATCTTGCTGACACACAAAATTCATCATCACAACCTGCTGAAGAGGAATAGATGATGTGACCACCCAGGAAAAAGAAATACTGACACTGACAGAGATAACATAAAAGAAATGCTCCATCTCCGCAAAGGGATGGTGACCAGGACGCGTTTCTGCACGCTCAGTCGTGAATGACTCTTCGCCACCTGCTCCTCTGTCCACGGGACTCTCCAGGCAAGACACTGGGGTGGGTTGCCATTTCCTCCTCCAGGGGATCTTCCCAACCCGGGGAGCGAACCCGCAGTCTTCTGCATCTCCCTGAATTGAAAGGCAGATTCTTTAGCACTGAGCCACTTGGGAAGATTCATCCCTGCCCTAGGAAACACACATTAGAGATCATATATAAAAAACTTGACAGATATTTTCCCAAATTTGACACAAAAATCCTAAAGATTTGTATCACAATAATGTGTTGTGAAGCCAAAAGAAACTCTTCTAAATTGACAATAATTTATTTAAAAATAAATTTTAATTAATCCTGATGGCAGAAGGATTAAGTCTTCTTCTCAGAAGTCTCTCTCTAGAAAATGATCATCCAAGATTATCATCATATTAACAGGTAGTCCAAGAGTATGCAGGGCTTCCTAGGTGATGCTAGCAGTAAAGAATCTGCCTGCCAATGCAGGAGACCTAAGAAAAGTAGGAAGATCCCCTGGAGGAGGAAATGGCAACCTACTCCAGTATTCTTACTGGAGAAATTCCACAAACATAGGAGCCGGGCAGGCTGCAGTCCATGGGGTCACAAATAGTTGGACATGGTTGAATGAACACAAAAGAATATGCAGACAAAATATATAGGAAGCATATATCGTAGGAAAAGTCAGGTAGTTAATTAAAAAAAATCCAGTTATATGCATTATCTGACTTAATTACCCACCTCCACCCTGGCCACGTGACATAGTTCAGGCCAGTAAAGCAGCAACAGGAGGTTTCTGGGAGAGTCCTGGACAGGTCTGTTGTGTTGAAAAGGAAAAGAGGTCCTGGTTCTACTTGTCTTCCTTTTCCCTGACTTGAGAGGAAAGCAGTCAGGCATCCTGCAAGCACAAAGAAGAATCACAGAGCTTCGACATTCTAGGGCCTCTGAAACAATAACTTCCTGGCTCTGGACTTCCTTTTACGTGAGAGGAAAAAAACCTAAGTCTCCGCTGGCTTTTTGCTATGGTGGTTGCTACTTACAGCTGAAAGCATCCCGAACTGGTTTAATGCAGTCAAGGTGGAGCATGATCAGATGACCAAGCTCACAACAGCAGTGAATGGAGTGATCAGAAAGAAAACCAGATCTTTCTGACCTTAAAATCTGTACCCTTAAGTATGACGTTACACTGTCATTATGATTTCTGCAAGTAAGCAAAAATACATAGCAAATGTGTTTGCTCCAAACAGAGTAATAAGACCATGTCATATTGCCTCAAACTCTAGGACACTAAGTCTACATTCCAATTTTAACTGTAAATTTCTAGGAGGATATGGAAAGTGCCAAGGAATCCCTTAATATTGATAATGTTGAAAATATGCTACAAATGTGCCTAATTTTTTTTTTTAAGATTTTTTTGGGGATGTGGGCCGCTTTTAAAGTCCTATTGAATTTGTTACAATATTATTTCTGTTCTATGTTTTGGTTTTAGGCCACAAGGCATGTGCAATCTCAGCTCCCTCAGCAGGGATCGAACCCACATGCCCTGCATTTGAAAGTGAAGTCTTAACCACTAGACCACCAGGAAGTCCTTGTACCTCTAATTTATTCCCATTATCTATTTCTCTGTCAGTCAAGCTGAGCCCGAGCTCCCCATTTTACAGATGAGAAGACCGTAGCTCAGAGAGTTCAGGTGGCCTGTGCAGGGTGGTAAGAGCAGGATTAAACTCAGCTCTGCTACAGCCCAGAGCTGGCTTCATTGCAACTTAGACGGACAGTAGTAAAGTGTGTCCCGTGCGTGTTAGGACTGGACTGGCCAAAAACTTCCTTTTGGTTTTTCCATAAGATATTACAGAAAAACCTAAATGAACTTTCTGGCCAATCCAAATGAATGGCTGATCTTCCGTATGGCAGCAGCTCTGACAGTTCATCCATAAATGAATAAAGCTTGGGCAAGAGTCTAGTGGCGGATACTGAAGTGAAATAAACCAGTCAATTCCTGCTCAGCCCCATCTAGCTGTAACATTCAGTGAATCTCGCAAATCTCTCAGCTTCCACTTCTTCCTCTGTGAAAAGGAGAGGACAGCCTCACAGAAGAGTCCTGAGGGCTCAAGGTGGGCAAAGCTGCCAGGTTCCAGCCAGACTGTCCAACAGCCCTTGACAAGTGTTCACGGTTATTTAACTACTGTCCCACGTGTCCTCCCTACAGATGCAAACGAGGCAGTTCTGTTCTGATCTGGATATTTCTCTTTGACAAACTCTGAGAAGGAAATGGCAACCCACTCCAGTGTTCTTGCCTGGAGAATCCCAGGGACGGGGGAGCTTGGTGGGCTGCCATCTCTGGGGTCGCACAGAGTCGGACACAACTGAAGCAACTTAGCAGCAGCAGCAGCAGCAGAGCACTCTCAAAACTAGAAGGAATATGCAATAATCTGAGAGCAAATGGTCTCTGCAAAAGGAAGACCTGACTTTGCTAAAAACAATGTTTTCCATGCCCATCCATGTATGCTAAGTCGCTTCAGTCGTGTTGGACTCTGTGCGACCCCGTGGACTGTAGCCCACGAGCTTCTTCTGTCCATAGGATTCTCCAGGTAAGAACACTGGAGTAGGGAGCCATGCCCTCCTCCAGGCACTCTTCCTGACCCAGGGACTGAACCGTGCCTCTTACATCTCCTGCACTGGCAGGCAGGTTCTTTACCACTAGTGCCGCCTGGCAGGGAACAAAACGAAAACAATCTGGTGAGGGTGCCAGGGGCGGGGGAGCAGGGCAGCGTAGAAAAGAAGGTCTTTTCGTCCTTGCAAAATGTTGGGCAATCATATATCTGACAAAGGATTTGTATCCAGAATATGTGTTTGAAAGTTTTCAAAGAAGAAGAAAACAAACCACTCAATATTTTAAAGTGGCAAAAGATTTGAAGATATATTGATGACAAATAAGCAAATGAGAAAATGCTCAGTGTCTTTAGTCACAGTGATGAGAGACCACTAGGAACCTGGAACGTCAGGTCCATGAATCAAGGCAAATTGGAAGTGGTCAAACAGGAGATGACAAGAGTGAACGTCGACATTCTAGGAATCAGCGAACTAAGATGGACTGGAATGGGTGAATTTAACTCAGATGACCAGTATATCTACTACTGTGGGCAAGAATCCCTTAGAAGAAATTGAGTAGCCATCATAGTCAACAAGAGAATCTGAAATGCAGTACTTGGATGCAAGCTCAAAAACGACAGAATGATCTCTGTTCATTTCCAAGGCAAACCATTCAATATCACAGTAATCCAAGTCTATGCCCTGACCAGTAATGCTGAAGAAGCTGAACGGTTCTCTGAAGACCTACAAGACCTTCTAGAACTAACACCCCACCCCCAAAAAAGATGAACCTATTAGAAGAGCTAAATTTTAAAAACCCTGATCTATCAAGTGCTAGCTTCATAGGACTTTGTGTATTTGATCCTGGGCAAATAATCTGTATGCAGGTCAGGAAGCAACAGATAGAACTGGACATGGAACAACGGACTGGTTCCAAACTGGGAAAGTACATCAAGGCTGTATATTGTCACCCTGCTTACTTAACTTAAATGCAGAGTACATCATGAGAAACACTGGACTGGAAGAAACACAAGCTGGAGTCAAGATTGCCAGGAGAAATACCAATAACCTCAGATATGCAGATGATACCACCCTTATGGAAGAAAGTGAAGAGGAACTAAAAAGCCTCTTGATGAAAGTGAAAGAGGAGAGTGAAAAAGCTGGCTTAAAGCTCAACATTCAGAAAACGAAGATCATGGCATCCAGTCCCATCACTTCATGGGAAATAGATGGGGAAACAGTGTCAGATTTCATTTTTGGGGGCTCCAAAATCACCGCAGATGGTGACTGCAGCCATGAAATTAAAAGATGCTTACTCCTTGGAAGGAAAAGTTATGACCAACCTAGATAGCATATTGAAAAGCAGAGACCTTACTTTGCCAACAAAGGTCCGTCTAGTCAAGGCTATGGTTTTTCCTGTGGTCATGTATGAATGTGAGAGTTGGACTGTGAAGAAGGCTGAGCGCCGAAGAATTGATGCTTTTAAACTGTGGTGTTGGAGAAGACTCTTGAGAGTCCCTTGGACTGCAAGGAGATCCAACCAGTCCATTCTGAAGGACATCAGCCCTGAGATTTCTTTGGAAGGACTGATGGGGAAGCTGAAACTCCAGTACTTTGGTCACCGCATTCGAAGAGCCGACTCATTGGAAAAGACCCTGATGCTGGGAGGGACTGGAAGCAGGAGGAGAAGGGGACGACAGAGGATGAGATGGCTGGATGGCATCCCTGACTCGATGGACGTGAGTCTGAGTGAACTCCAGGAGTTGGTGATGGACAGGGAGGCCTGGTGTGCTGCGATTCATGGGGTCGCAAAGAGTCGGACACGACTGAGTGACTGAACTGAACTGAATACACACCGTATGGGAAATTTCCAAAGAAAATTAAGAACCAGAGCTTTGGAAGAGAGGGTAAGAAGAAGAGAGAGGGACTAAAATTTGAATGAAATGTCGATGGACAGGACTTTACCTCAAAGACTGATGTCTCTTCCTGAAAACTTCACTACTGGGCCATCTGCCATTTTACAAGATGGGGAAAGATGCAAAAACGCCGCCACACCCACTAAACCTCTGCTGTTCCTCAGGCACCCCACTCAGGGCTCTCAGGGTGCTGGCCCCAGATTATAGGCACAGCCCAGAGAGGCCAGCAGTTTGCCCCTAGGCCACACAGCAAATAAACAGCGGAGCCAGAATTCCCAAGATGTTCCTTTTCTCATCCTTCCACAACACAGCCTTCCCTACTGGGGAAGGAACATGGCAGCCAAGTGGGTGACGTTCCCTCAGGGGGGAACTTCTCACTTTAACGTGCCTCCTGCACACACAGAGTCCCTCCCCTACCCTCCACCACCACCTTCCTGCCTTCGGAGGGCCCTCCGTTTTTAGGTTTATGTTGGTACCTGCCCCGTCCACGACCCCCACCACATCTCATCAGTGTTAGCCAGTGTTATTCAACATGGCTTTCATTTGCATCCCCCCATAAGGAATGGGCTTCCCTGGTAGCTCAGCTGGTAAAGAATCCACCGGCAGTGCAGGAGACCTGCATTCGATCCCTAATTTGGGAGGATCCCCTGGAGAAGGGAACGCCTCCCCACTCCAATATTCTGGCCTGGAGAATTCCATGGACTGTATGGTCCATGAGGTCACTAAGAGTCGGACACGACTGAACGACTTTCACTTTCTTTCCATAAGAAATATTTTTTGGAGAAGGAAATGGTAACCAGAATCCTTGCCTGGGAAATCCCACAGACAGAGGATCCAAGCAAGCTACAGTCCATGAGTTCAAAGAGTCGGACACGGCTGAGCAGTGGAGCGCATGTGCATAAGGAATATTTTTAGACTCTTTTTTCCTAATTGCCCCACGTTAATACCGCAGATGGACGGCACGTCTATTCGTGTGCTGCTCGTCTCTGTGGGCTTCATCTAGAGACAGATGAGCTTTGAGAAATATAAACAGTGTGGGCCCCTGGCAGGCAGCTCTGTGCCCCTCAGAACACGGGGGTCAGGGGCAGCGGCGAGCCAGCAGCACAGTACATGCAGAGCGGGCAGGGCTGGTGCCCGAGACCACTGTTAAGGGCTTCCCGGACATCGCCTCATCCAGCCCTCTGCTCAGATGCTAGGTTCCGGGCTCCACCCAGAGCTGGGAAGCTGCGTTAACTCCAGCGGCCTCTTCTTGAAAACAGTGGTGTGGTGTGGTTGAGTTGCTCAGTCGTGTCTGACTATTGCAGCCCTATGGACTGTAACCAGCCAGGCTCCTCTGTCACTGCGATTCTCTGGGCAAGAATACTGGAGTGGGTTGCCATTTCCTTCTCCAGGGGATCTTCCCAACCCAGGGATCGAACCTGGGTCTCCTGCATTGCAAGTGGATTCTTTACACCTGCAACGAATCCTGCAAGAGACTGAGCTGCCAGGAAAGCCCAATCTCCTGAAAACAGCACTCTTTACTTTCATTTTGCCCCTCCTCAGTCTCTCTCAGTCGCTGTCCTTTCCAGGAGGGAAGCAGAAGTGATTCTAGGAAAGAAAACCACGGGGGATACTGGTGTCTCTTCCGGTTAGATTGCTCTTGATCACCCCCAATTCCATGTTTTCCCAGCTTCTCAAACTTGTTGTGAATTGTTCCTTTCATTTCAAAGGTCTGAGTCACTGTTTGCAGACAAGGATTTAGACTGAAAACGTCCTAAACTGGCCCTTTTCTGGAAATCATGATGCCTCATCTTCACAAGCATGGAGCTAGGTTCTTTTCAGGGATTATCAAAATTTCATTTTTGCAACCACCACCATCTTACAGGTGGGGAATGGAGGCTCAGAGAAATCGGTGAATTCACCCCAGGTCACATGAGGACACGCAGTGGCCAACCCAGCTACAAATCTAGGACAGACTGGCTCCAAGTGCATGCTGCTAACCACGATGAGAAGCCACCACTTAATTTTAGTGTATCACTTCCCTCAAAGTGGGGAGGAAACAGAAGTTGGAGATTTTTCAAAGGGGGAGGGGCTACCTTTGTGCTTTATATAAGTTTACTTGCCCAGCCACAAAAGAACATGCTGGTGCTGAGTAGTATATAGACTTTTTCTTTTTTTTTTTAAAGTCATGCTTCTGATAATTGGGGAAGCTTCCCTGGTGGCTCAGATGGTAAAGAATCTGCCTGCAATGCAGGAGACCAGGGTTTAATCCCTGGGTTGGGAAAATCCCCTGGAGAAGGGAGTGGCAACTCACTCCAGTGTTCTTGCCTGGAGAATTCCATGCACAGAGGAGCCTGGTGGGCCACAGTCCATAGGGTTGCAAAGAGTCGGACACGACTGTGCAAATAACTTACTTACTTACTTCTGGTAACTGATTAAGACTTGCTACCCAGCCATTTACTGCTTTCAGCAAGAGATTTCTCTCTTCCTACTCAATTACTGTATTATAAACTTCCTCAAGGGAGAGACTTCACAATGAAGACAGGGCTCTGAGGGGAAAGCTCACCCTCGTACACTTTGCCAGATGTTCCAGAATCTTCAGACAGATCTGAATAATGAACTGTGTTTTTTACGTTGCTCAAATTTGCTTTTCCAACTATCATTCTTTAGCATGGTTTGAA
This sequence comes from Bos mutus, assembly GCF_027580195.1. NCBI lineage: Eukaryota > Metazoa > Chordata > Mammalia > Artiodactyla > Bovidae > Bos > Bos mutus. The sequence continues at coordinate 15,744,123 of NC_091629.1, forward strand.
CTGTGTTAACTTTGAACCGTTTCCTGTGTTCTTGGAGAACTAAGTCAATATTCATTCCTTTTTTTTTCCCCCAGAGTAAAAGGAAGAAAAAACATCATGTCTATAATGATCTGTAATGTGTATTCTATCAGGTATAAAAGAACTGGAATATACCATCTGATATGCACTTTATACAAATTAGCTCTAATCCCTTCCACAACTTCCAGTAAATGTTCCAACACCCAGTTTTAAAAAAGGAGTCTCAGAAAAGGGAAGCGGCTGGCCTGGGACACACAGTGGAGCTAAGGAGTCTCAGAAAAGGGAAGCGGCTGGCCTGGGACACACAGTGGAGCTCTGACAGCAGCAGATTCCAAGCTCCGCTTTCGCTCGTCCCAGCACTGGCGCAGCGCTACCGCTTCCCGTGTGGCCGTCACATGCGGCAAAACTCTCCCTTGCAGGTGGTCGAAGCCTAAAATTTCCACTTCTAACCCGACAAATCCCCTTCACCCAGTTCTTGATATTTTCAGTCACTTTTTGGTTCTTAAAACATGGACAGACTCCCGGTTTCTGGTCCATCATGTAAGAAGCTTAGAAGCCACCACTCCATCTCAGCAACAGGCGAAAAGCTGAACAAACTGAAAAAATGAACAGCTCTTCTTAGATCAGTAAGAGAAGTGAAGAGAGATCAAACCAGTCTATCCTAAAGGGAATTAACCCCGAATATTCATTTGGAAGGACTGACACTGAAGCTGAAGCTCCAATACTTCAGCCACCTGATTCAGAGAGCCAACTTATTGGAAAAGACCCTGATGTTGGGAAAGACTGAAGACAGGAGAAGGGGATGACAGAGGACGAGATGGTTGGATCACATCACTGACTCAATGGACATGAGTTTGAGCAAGCGCCGGAAGACAGTGAAGACAGGGAAGCCTGACCTGCTGCAGTCCATGGGGTCACAAAGAATCAGACACAATTGAGTGACTGAGTAAGAGCAACAACAGGAAAAGTGAGGTCACAGGGCAAACCACTGCCCCCAAACTGGGGAGACAAGCATTTACAGACAATCTGTGCTTAGGGGACCATCAGCCTTGGTGGGAGTCAGACATGGGCTAGAGAAACCAGGACTGAAACTGAATGATGGCTGGAGGCTCCTGTGGGCAGATCTGAGATTGAAAAGCTCCAGGGACACCCAGTCGCAGGGAGGGGGCCCCCACCTTGTGAGATTTCCTGACCAGGTTCTCACAGTGAGTATCAGGGAAAAGTCCCCTCGTGCTCCAAGCAGGGGAGGGGAAGAAGAGGCAGTCTGCAACAGGCTACAGCGTCCGTCCCTCAGAGCACGCTCCACCCTCAGGAGAGATTGCTCAACCAGGACTTCATCGCTGCGGTTTTATGAGAACTGCACTGACTTAGGAGAAGGAGAATACCTAACTCCAGGCCCCGTGGCTCTCCACGTGGAGGAAGGGAAATACCCAGCTCCTGCCCACTCGAGCCACCTGCTGCAGCTAAGGATGATGAGGTGAGAAGCACTGTGGGGTTCACCGCACAGGGGCACCAGAGGCTCGGAGCTGAATACAGCGCTCCTCTCCCCTCCCTTCACACTGCCAGACCTGCAGCAGTTCCTTCTCCCGCGTACATCACGTCAGGCCATCAGAAAAAATCGCAAGGCATACTAAATTAAAAAAAAACAACCCACAGTTTGGAGAGAGAGAGCAAGCATGAGAACTAGACTCAGATGTGGCAGGGATGTTGGAATTCTTAGACCGGGAATTTAAAACAACAAGGATTAAGACGCTGAGAAGTCTCCTGGGGAGACAGCATGTAGGAACAGATGGGAAATATGAGCAGAGAGAGAGAAAATCTAAGAATTAAAGGAAACGCTAGAGATAGAAAATGCTGCAACAGAAAGGAAGACTGTCTTTAATTGGTATCCTAGTAGACTGGACATGGCTGAGAAAAGTCATCTCCAACCTTGAGGATATATCAACAGAACACTCATAAACCAAAAAGCAGTTACTGAAAACAAAAAATAATTTAAAAACCAGAGTGGAATGCCCAACGGCTGTGGGAGAACTAGAAAAAGTGTGACAAGGTGTAAGGGGAATCCCAGAAGGAGAAGAAAGAGTGAAAGCGACAGAAGAAATACCTGAGGCACAAACAACTGGGAATTTCCCCCAAATTAATGTCAGACACTAAAGCAGAGATCCGGGAGGCTCAGAGACATTGGGCAGGATAAATGCCTATGTCCAGGCTACACCGTATTTCTTCACTTAGTATAACTACATCTTTATGTACGTGCTCAATCATGCCCGACTCTTTGCGACCCCATGGAGCCCACCAGGCTCCTCTGTCCATGGGATTTTCCAGGCAAGAATACTGGGGTGGGTGGCCACTTCCTTCTCCTGAGGATCTTCCCGACCCAGGGATCGAACCCCGGTCTCCTAAATCTTCTTGCACTGGCAGGCAGATTCTTTCACCACTAAGCCACCTGGGAAGCCCTAGGCATGTCATACTTAAATGGTAGAATATCAAAAATAAAGGAAAAAATACTGAAAGAGGTTAGAAGGAAAATCACTTTACTGATGGGCAGAGACTGTAATGATCTCTGACTTCTCAGAAACCAACACTCAAAAAGAGTGGAGGGAAATACTTAAAAGCTTGAGAGAGAGAGGAAAAAAAGACCAACTGAGAATTCTGTTCTGGGCAAAATGATCCTTCAAAAGTGAAGGAAAAATGAAGACTTTCTCAGACAAACAAAAATTGAGATTTGTCGCCAGCAGACCAGACTTGCGAGACCTGTTAAAATCGGCTTCTCTGGGGAGAAGGAGAACAGGTCAGAAACTCAGATCTACATAAAGAAGGAAGCGCAAAAGAGGAGGGGTAAGTGAAGGTAGAAGAATGTTATTGTTCTTACTCTTTACTGATCTGATAACTGCTTATTTAAACTAATAACAGCAGCCACGTATTCAGTCATATACAGCAGCCGTGTATTCAGTTATATACGCCTGCGTGTGTGTGTGTGTGTGTGTGTGCATACTTATGGATAAGCGAACAGGATGCCAGTGATGACGCAAGAGATGAGGGAGGAATCTGGATTACGTCTGCAAAGGTACCGCACTCCCTGTGAAGTGGCGTACTGTTATTTGAAAGTGGACTTGGGGACTTCCCAGGAAAGACTTTGATTTCCAGTGCAGGGGGTGCTGGCTCGACCCCTGGTCAGGGGGCTAAGATCCCATGGGCCTCATGGCCAAAAAAATCCAGAACAGAAACAATAGAAGCAATACTGTAATAAGTTCAATATAGACTGTTAAAATGGTCCACAAAAAAAGGAAAGGCAAGTAGACTTGGATCAATATAAACGTGTGTGTAAAAATATGTGTGTACAGGTGTGCACCGCAAATTCTAGAGCAGCCCCTGAAGGAAGCAGGAGACAGGACAGAGCCGCACAGCTGGTCAGCACACAGCCTGGGGAGCACCACCCTCAGCAGAGAAACTGAGCTCTGGACTCAGGCTGGCTGAGCGCGGCGGGACGCGGCTGTGCTCGCCAAAGTTTCTTAGCTGGAAAAAGGTGTTACTTTTAGTTCCTCAGGTGGCTGGCCCTGGCACCCCTGGCCTTACTTTCAGTACAGAGTGGGGAAGCCACTGGACGGCTTCAGAGGAAACGATTTTGAATAGAGATGGCAGCAGGCAGGGCCAGAGAAAGTAGGGGAAACATTCAATAATTCACTTCTTAAAAGAAAAGCAGAGACATCACTTTGCCAACAAAGTCCTTCTAGTCAAAGCTATGGTTTTTCCAGTAGTCATGTATAGATGTCAGAGTTGGACCATAAAGAAGGCAGAGCGCCAAAGAACTGGTGCTTTTGAACTGTGGTGTTGGAGAAGACTCTTGAGTCCCTTGGACTGCAAGGAGATCCAACCAGTCTGTCCTAAAGATCAGTCCTGAATATTTGTTGGAAGGACTGATGTCGAAGCTGAAGCTCCAATACTTTGGCCACCTGATGCGAAGAACTGACGCATTTGAAAAGACCCTGATGCTGGGAAAGACTGAAGGTGGGAGGAGAAGGGACGACAGAGGATGAGATGGTTGGATGGTGTCACCGACTCGATGGACATGGGTTTGAGCAGACTCTGGGAGCTGGTGATGGACAGGGAAGCCTGGCGTGCTGCAGTCCATGGGGCTACAAAGAGTGGGACATGACTGAGCGACTAAACTGAAAAGAAAATCTTGGGCTCAAAAGTCCTGCCTCGTTCCTGCCCCACCCCCACCCTGTCTAAACTCAGGCAACAGATCAGCAGCAGTAGTTACAGAGCCACATTCAGTCAGCAAATGCTTTGGTCCCTACCTTGTGTCCCTCCCCAGAGTTGGAGCTAATGGGGCTTCCCTGGTGGGCCAATGGTTATGACCTCCTTTAAATGCAGGGGGCGCAGGTTCAATTCCTGGTCTGGGAGCCAAGATCGCATATGCCTTTCAGCCAAAAAAACCAAACCATAAAACAGACGCAAGACTGTAACAAATTCAACAAAGACTTTTAATTGGTCCACATCAAAAAAATCTTTAGAAAAAATCTGAGCTACCATTTTCAAAGTCGAAAGGCAACCTGTCAAAATTGCGTCTTTGGACTCTTAGCGCGGCCGAGGAGCACAGGTCACCCTGCAGGGCAGCTGCAGCAGCCACGCCCCAGCCCCGGGCCCCGGTGCCCCGCCACGAGCCCCCCAGCCCAGGGGCACCATGTGCCGGTGAGACCCAGGGTCCCAAGACATGCCGTGTGTCAGGAGCTCGCTCAAGTCCTGGTTTGTTTCTGCTGTTTATACACAGCTTCCCTCACAGCTCAGTTGGTAAAGAATCTGCCTGCAACACAGGAGACCCTGGTTCAATTCCGGGGTTGGGAAGATCCTCTGGAGAAGGGATAGGCTACCCACACCAGTATTCTTGGGCTTCCCTGGTGGCTCAGCTGGTAAAGAATCCCCCTGCAGTGTGGGAGACCTGGGTTCGACCCCTGGGTTGGGGAGGTCCCCTGGAGAAGGGACGGACTACCTTGCCCCGGCCTGGATAATTCCACGGACTGTCGAGTCCATGGGGTCACAAAGAGCTGGACACGACTGAGCGACTCGTTTTTCACCGCAGCCGTACTGTTCTGCTAAACCGTAAGTAACTGCCATTTTCAGTTTGGCAAGAGCTGACACCAGCAGTTTCACGGCTCACCCTAACGTGTTCCACCTGGCCCTCAGAGGCCTTTGGGCTTTCGGCGTAGGCATTTCAAACTTTTTCAGTTCCTCAAACTGCCGTAAGAATGCTTACTTCCAGGTCTTCACGAGTGCGGTCCCTCCCGCCCCCTTAATCCGTCACCAGGCCGCACTTCGATGCCGTATCCTCCCGGGAACGACCCCTGACCCTCTGCCGTCTGTGCTGCTGTGCTCCCTGCACCGCCCCGAAGGGACATCTTCCAGCGCTGGCAACGACAATACTATCCAACACTTAGAAATGTGCTAATGCCAGATACCCTTCTAGTAAGTCTAGTAAATCAGCTCTGCCTGTCTCTTAACCGCAGTTGGCAATGATCCTAGGTCCTCTCTTTACAAGAGTATAATCATGCAACGAAGACATACACAGGGCCTCAGAAATGCTGCGAATTCAGCTCCAGATCACTGGAACAAGGCAAACATGGCAATAAGTGAGTCACGTGAATCCTTTGGTTTCCGAGCGCATGTAGAAGTTATGTTTACACAAGTGTGCAATACCATATGTCTAAAAAACAATGTATATACCCTAATTTTGAAATACTTAAAAAATATTTGATTGCTATGAAATCTAACCATCATCTGAGCCATCGGCGAATCATAGTAGGAATGTCAAAGATGACTGGTTACTGTGTCAGATATGGTGATGAGAAAGTTTGACATAGCGTGAGGATTACCAAACATGACACACAGACGTGAAGTGAGCAGATGCTGCTGGAAAAGCAACAGCAACACACTCTTGACGCAGGCCTTCCTCAAGCCTCAATCTGTACAGCATGCAAATCTGTAAAGTACAGACAGCAAAGCACAGTAAAACGCGGCACGCCTGTACACAGGGCTTCCCAGGCGGCTCTGGTAAAGAATCCACCTTCCCATGCACGGAGTCTTGGGCGACCCAGGTTCGATCCCTGGGCCGGGAAGATCCCCTGGAGTAGGGAATGGCAACCCACTCTAGTATTCTTACCTGGGAAACCCCACAGACAGAGGAGCCTGGTGAGCTACAGTCCACAGGGTCGCAAAGAGCTGGACATGACTGAGCGCATGTTCAGGCAGGCCTGTGGATAATTTTTTTCTCTCAATCCCACCTGCCTGTACATAACTGAATCCCCCCAACAACACTCTGTGGTACATACTTCTATCAGCGCCATTTTACAGATGAGAAAACTAAGGCACAGAGCTGTACTGTGACCGGCTCAAGCCCAGATGCCTGGTAGTGTCAGCACCGGCTCAAGCCCAGATGCCTGGTAGTGTCAGCACCGGGATTTGAACCCTGTCTTTTTCCAGAGCCTCCCGAATGACACTCTGTGTCATCACTGTAGGGACTGTCGTCCCCCACCCTGGACCAAAAGGAACTCTGGCAGGACCAGTGTCCACTCGGCCCTGAGGTGAACGTGCGCGGCCTACTTCTGGGGCATCTGGCCCAAAGAAGGCGCCCAAGGGGTGTTTTATTTACTGGACTTGACAGGAGGAACAGAAAGAAGGAGGTGTTGCCCAAATATCAAGGGATTGGTTGTTTTGTTCCGACTCTAAGTTGTGTCTCTTTGCGACCCCATGGACTGTAGCACGCCGGGCTCCTCTGCCCTCCACATTCTCCCGGAGTTTGCTCAGATTCATGTCCACTGAGTCAGTGATGCCATCCAACCATCTCACCTTCTCCTGCCCCTTTCTACTTTCGCCTTCAATCCTCCCCAGCATCAGGGTCTTTTCCAATGAGTCAGCTCTTTTTAAAAATGCTATGAACCACTGCTTATGAGGCAGCTTGAGAACTAATTAAAGGGAGGGGGCACAGAACCAAGAGGAGAGGAAACAGGCAGAAAAGGGACTTGAACGGACCCACTCTGAGGAGCGGGCGGGTGGAAGAGCCATGGGATAGAGCCTTTGGCTTTTCCCAGCAAAAGCAGGTCGGGGTGGAATAAATGATCGCAGTGACTCTTCTTGCATTCTGATATTCTTGGAGAGGCAGGCAAGAGGGAAATGAGAGGAAAAAGAGAAAACCAGGGATGTTGCAGCATGCCGATGACATTCTAACCCTCAGACCTTTGGCCGAGCAGTCGTGGTCCTTACGCATTTAGTGTTCACTTGCCATCTCACTGACTATCTACCATGCACTTAGGGTGTGCTTAGTAATTATTTTCTCTAGTGAACAAAGCAAAGTCACTAACCATCTGGAGATCATACCCCAGACCCAGGCAGTTCAGCAGGGCAGCCACAAGTCACACGCGGCCCTTGAGCACATGAAAGGTGGCAGTTGGGACTGAGAGGGCCTGAGAGTATAAAACAGATGCTGCAATCATCAATCCATTAAAAATAAATGAACAGTTAAAAAAAAAAAGACAAACACCAGATTCTGAAGACTTGGTCCAAAAAATGAATTTAAAGTATCTCATTAGCAATCTGGAGAAGGAAATGGCAGTCCACTCCAGTGTTCTTGCCTAGAGAATCCCGTGGACATAGGAGCCTGGTGGGCTGCCATCTGTGGGGTCACACAGAGTTGGACACGACTGAAGCGACTTAGCAGCAGAAGCATTAGCAATCACTTTATATTGATTTGAAGTGACTGGATGTTCAATATAATATTGAGGCAGTAATACTATGGACTTTGTTTATTGCTAAGTTGTGTCTGACTCTTTGTGACACCATGGACTGCAGCACTCCGGGCTCCCCTGTCCTTTACTATCTCCCAGAGATTGCTCAAATTCATATCCTTTGGGTCAGTGATGCCATCTAACCATCTCATCCTCTGTCATCCCCTTCTCCTCCTGCCTTCAATCTTTCCCAGCATCAGGGTCTTTTCCAGTGAGTTGGCTCTTTGCATCATGTGGCCAAAGTTTTGGAGCTTCAGCTTTAGAATCAGTCCTTCCTATGAATATTCGGGGTTGATTTCCTTTAGGATGGACCTCTCTGCAGTCCAAGGGACTCTCAAGAGTCTTCTCCAACACCACAGTTCAAAAGCATCGATTCTTCAGTGCCCATCCTTTATGATCCAAGTCTCACATCTGTATACGACTACTGGAAAAACCACAGCTTTAACTATAGGGACCTCTGTCGTATGTTATATCATGTATTATGTCATATATTATAGATGTATTGCGTTTAATAAAACATATTGTTGAGCTAGACTGGGACCATCTAGTGTAGGGTCTTGGGCTCACATCTCCTTGGGCAACAGAATACAAAGGGATGGAAAACAACTGCGTGCATGGGCTGCTGGAGCAAATCTGAAGAACCGGATATAGGAAGACCACAGCCCACTGCCGTTCCGGAGGCGCCAGCAGCAGAGGCAGGGGCTGCCCATGGCCCTGGCACACTGGCACCACCGTGCGTGTGCAGATCACCTGCACTCCGCCTCCGGCCCCACCCATGGGCCCGCCCCATCATCACCCCACTTACCTCCACGGAAGGGGCCAGGCAGCTCCTCTCCAGATGGGCCCACCGCATCGTTACCCCACTTACCTCCACGGAAGGGGCCAGGCAGCTCCTCTCCAGAGGCACCTATTTTTTGTTCTTACTCCCTCGTGCTGCGGCGCAAGCCCTGATACAGCCTTGGCTGGAATTCTCGATTTCTTTTCTATCTTTTTAATATTTATTTATTGTGTCTGGCTGCACCTGGTCTCAGTCGCACCCACCAGATCTTCGATCTTCTCCGTGGCGTGTGCAATCTAGTTCCTGACCAGGAATCGAGCCCAGGCTCCCTGCACTGGGAGTGCCACGTCTCAGCCACCAGGCCACAGGGAAGTCCCCCGGTTTCTCTTAATTAAAGAGTCCAGGGGCCTGTGTCTGTAACATTGTTATAATTAATTTCACCTGTTTCTTTTTAGCTTCAGAGTGTGTTTCCTGGTACATTTTCAATGTCCTATGTGTTTTGCATTGGCTTCTGTTGGGTGGCCCTGTTCTAGGGATTTATAAGCTAACAGATAAATACAGGTGTTAGCACAATACCCTGTACTGATGAGTGCTTTGAAGAAAAAGTGAATCGGGGCAAGAAAATGGAGAGAGATGGGAGGCGCTGGCAGTATTTTAGGCTGCTTGTGGTAGGCCTTTCTGAGAAAGGAATATTTAATTATCCAAAGAAGTAGATAAAGCTTGATTCCAAAAAGAACTGCATAGAACCTGCTCTTTCACTGTATTATCAGCCAAAATACTGAATGAATATTCATAGGAAAACTGAGGGAATAAAAACAGGTGAAATATTTTGTGCCTCCTCAAACGAATGACTTCCAGAGACTTAGCAGCCAAGAATAATGATTTTCTCTTATAAACAGTCACAAATCAGAGAACACTCTTGTGTAGGCACAAGTAGCAAAGAGCTTACAGATAGAGTTTCCTTTCCCTGTGCCTACTGACAACCACATCATTCATTTTTATTTAATTCTGATAAAACCCATGGATGGTGATGATGGGGGTGAGGACAATTAGAGCCTCGGGTCCCCAAGGCCTAGTTCTATTCCAAACAATAATTGTGTTTTCTGCATCTACAAAATAAATGCACAGTAGTGGTTCAACGGGGCAGAGAGACTTATAAAGTCTTCCGTGTTAAGAGTACTGCTATCACTGTGATACGGTAATCTGAGGCCCTCTCAAAAGTATGGTATAAAAACTTAAGCCCAGACTAGAGAGTTCTGCCCAGGGGAAATGAAAATAAACACCACGTGAAGCAGTGCAAGTCTTGAAGATATAAAGAGTAGCTGAACTTTGATCATCAGGAAGCCCTTAGAATGTCAGGTGCTCACAGTCACAGAGTGGTTTGTTGGTGGGTCCCATCATCCACAGTGGCCACAGGTCACTGCATTTTGATTAAACTTGACAAAGGACTCAATGTTTGCTATTGGAACAATGGAATTGTATACATGACTCAGGAGCTGTTTAGTGGATTCCAATCAATGAAACAGTTTCAGGGTTTCTGCTTTCACACTCAGGGAGCCCTGGATACGTCACAGACCACGCCGTGCGGTTGACAGCAAGCCCCACACACTGAAACCCTGATGGAGACCAGACTCTGGGAATTAAGACTGTGACCACCACTTAGGAAAGAGTTCTACTGTATTTGTTTTATGCCCAGATCTTGGCTATACATGAATCAAAGTTTCTGTCTCTTCTCATTCCCCACAAGAAAAAAAAAGAACAGAGTATTTCCTTTATTTTGTAAAATTGCTTCCAGTTTTTCCTAGTGATTCTTAAAAACAGAAGCGTGGCCAGTGGCTTAATGGTCAGCTCCTGAGACTGACTGACACTTCTGAGCCATCATTTAGGGAGGAGTTACCTCGAAAAGTCCTGGGAAAAAATCTGTTCTAATCACTAATACGTTATGCTTTTAAAAATTAGGTTGTGGCCAGAATTCTCAGAATCCCTAAAATAAGAAGAATGATTTGGGTTATTATTCTGTTGACTGGCCCTTCAAAACTTAAAAGCAGTTGGAAAGACCAAGTCTATACCCCATGAATGGAAAACTAAGTGTGTTTGATGACATGTGTTTGTATTTTTCACATACATCTCATCTCTATCTTACCCGCGGTTCACGTGCCTGCAACAGTCCACAGATATAAGCTCTCTGGTCGAAGTAACAACGCTGGTAAAGGAAACCCCAAAAGGCCCGGAAAGATGCATTCACACAAGAGGGTCATACTGAAATTTCATTAGAAAGGAAATAGGTCCTTAAAACAGAAACTGTTGGAAGATGCAAAGAGAATAGTATTAATGTACTTAGGTAGAAGGCAATTAATCAGCCTCTTTGCTTCCGTAGTTTCCAGCTGTAGAAATATGCCGAGGAGGGGAAAAACAACACCAGCATCTGCCCTAACCCTACTGAGTATAGGAAGGGCATTGACTCCAAAGCAAGGACTGAGGATGGGGGGTGCGGTGGGAGCGTGGGCTCTCCCTAACGACAGAAAGGCTTTCACAGTATCCGTTCCCAGACTATAAACACTCGAAGACTCCTAGCCAAGTACATAATAAAATTTTCTTCTGCCTCCCTCCCTCCCTCTCTCTCTGATTTCCTGTAGTTTATACTATTCACATGTAAATCGTGATTATTAGTGTAGCCTCTGACTTAAAGAATGGTGACTTTCTCTGCAAGATTCCAAAGCTTTCTTCTGAGAAGAAAGCCATCTTTCAGGAGATATTTTACTGGTTGAGAAAGGTATGCGTTCATTTCAGCAATTGTTAGATTTGAAACAAGAATATGAAAAATGACCCACTGATAGTGATCACAAGAGACGCCATCCACGAAAGCCTGTCTCTACAAACAGAAGAGGAACGAACACGACATTCTTCACCCAAACTCAAAAGACGGTCTTGTGTAATAAATCACGAATCTAATCCAAAAGTCAGACAATATTTGCTCCAAGAGATGACACTCTGAAATTTTCCTACAACTGATTTAGATCACGAGGTGAATTTTCTCTCTTTCACTTGGGGAGTACATAGTGACTGTGAGAGCCCTTTCAGAGAGGAATCATTGACCCCCTGCCTCTGACGTGGGGTTAGGGCGTTTGTCTGTCTCTGGGATAATTGAGCCCCTGCCTCTGACGTGGGGTTAGGGCGTTTGTTTGTCTCTGGGATACAGTCTAACCCTTGACTACAACTGGGTTCCGTGACTTGTTCAAATGTTTTCTGGCAATTTCTGATTTTTTCAGACAAGGACCAGAAGCTTAAATCCCACTGAATTAACCAGCTGGGTTATTACCAAGGTGGAACAGAGCCAGAAAGCTGAAAACACACACACCGTGTACGGTGGGGACAGAAAAGTCAGCCTTCACAAGGTTAGGATCATTCCAAGGGCTCAATGTTAGCTCAGTGAACTGGAAATGTTATTCCTTCTTCTTTTTTTTAAGCAGCAAGTACAGAATAGACATAATTCTGAGGTGAGCAATTCTTTGCCTCTTGGAACATACTACAAAGTAAAAAAATAACTGTCCCCTTCCTTATAACATTGACATCTCTAGATTAACCAAGAAGCCAAAAAGGAGAGAGAGGAGGGAGAGAAGGCAAGCGGGAGGGAAAAGTGAGAGTGAATAAGAAAGAGAGTACAGTGCTCCACAGTCACAGGACAAACCACGGAAACACACCTGACGCGCTGTTCTGCAAACTCGTCACCCAAGTAGCTTCCGTGTTCAATTAGTTGAAGAGTACATTTAAATAATATCTCCAATTTGCATGCGGCTTAGAGTTTATCCAGGCCCTTCATATAATATCATTAATTGTTTTGTCATCTGGTATCATTAATTATCTTTTATACTGGAGAAAGTCCAGGATTAAGGGAGCTTACATAAATAAGAAAGATCATGCCTCTAGTACAAGACTGAGTCAAAACAGACCTGGGTATGGGAATCCTCTGGTGGTCCAGTGGTTAGGACTCTGCACTTCTACTTCCTGGGGCCTGGGTTTGATCACTGGTGGAGGAATTAAAATCCCATAAGCTACGGGCCAAAAAACAAATACAATAAAAGAAACTAGACCTTGCTCCATGTCTCAGCCTTAGTTTCTGTTTTTTTTCTGATCCTGCCGTAGCTTTCATATATCTCAAACATGTTCACAGATAGTCCCGAGTTTTTATAAACCCTGTCACAAGATGATTTTCCAAGTTAAAGCACTGCACTAAATCACACCTATCAGTGGTTCACAGTACTGATTGAATTGAATTGTGAAGTCGCTCAGTCGTGTCCAACTCTTTGCGACCCCATGGACTGTAGCCAACCAGGCTCCTCTGTCCATGGGATTTTCCAGGCAATAGTACTGGAGTGGATTGCCAGTTCCTTCTCCAGCGGATCTTCCTGACCCAGGGATCGAACCCAGGTCACCCGCATTGTAGACAGCCACTTTACTGTCTGAGCCACCAGAGAAGCCTCACAGTACATTAGTAGATCCCAACAACTGGTCCACCTCCTTCTATTCTGCTCAGAAAGCACACAGGGATGGGTCATAGGCCTATTCTCCCAGCCCGGCATCTCCTCCCGTAGAAAACTACTCTCGCTCCATAGAACTGGTTCTCCACAGGGGTGACTTTGCCCACTGAGGGATGTCTGGCAATATCTGGAGTTATTTTTGGTGATCCTGAGCACTGGCATCTAGTAGATAGAGGCCAGGGGCACTGTTAGAGGCCCAACGATGCACAGGACAGCCCCCAGCAAAGAGCTGTAGGGCCCAGGGTACCAGTGCTGCCAGGGACGAGAAATCCCGCTCTGGTCCCATCGCCCTGGGGCCCTGACCTCCTCCTGACCCCACACCAAGCAGGGTCGTGTTGGGGGACATGTCCTCTGTTTCCCTCTGAGATCAAAACCTGAAGGCCAACAGAAACTTGGTCCCGGCAGACTGAGAATGAAGACGGGGAGAGGCAAGCAGAACTAAGAGGGAGAGACACCTGAAGACCTGGCTGGAATCAGGCCCTGCCTCTTCAGCTCTTAAGCTCTGGAGCTGTATGAGCCTCTAAGTTTCAGTTTTGTAAGGGGATTTCTTTTCGGACTTTTGCTTATGCTAGTTTGACGTTTCCATAATTTGCAAATAAGAGTCTTGGCTTCTGCAGAAGTGAGTGAGACTGATATAAGAATACCTTAAATACTTTCTAACCAATATTTTTAAGACTATGTCATCTACCAATGCCAGTACTTTAACTATTTGTGTTCAGTTGCTTCAGCCATGTCCAACTCTTTGTGACCCTATAGACTGTGGCCCACCAGGCCCCTCTGTCCATGGGATTCTCCAGGCAAGAACACTGGAGTGGGTAGCCATACCCTCCTCCAAGGGATCTTCCTGACCCAGGCATCAAACCCGGGTCTCCTGCATTGCAGACAGATTCTTTACCACTGAGCCACCATGGAAATCCCTACTACTAACAAATAGCACTGCGGTCCACTGGTTAAAAACAAAGCCTCTTTCAAGTAGATTTATTACTACAACATTTATTTTTATTTATTTATGTGGCCGCACCAGGCCTTAGCTGCTGCACACAGGACTGCCGATCGCCACTGCAGCACGCAAACTCTTTAGTTGCGGCGTGTGGGATGGACTTCCCTGTGCTCCGTGCTCAGCCGTGTCCAACTCTGTGACCCCATGGACCACAGCCCACCAGGCTCCTCGGTCCGTGGGATTCTCCAAGCAAGAACACCGGAGTGGAGTGCCATTTCCTTATCCAGGGGATCTTCCCAACCCAGAGATTGAACACAAGTTGCCTGCACTGGCAGGCAGATTCTCTACCACTGAGCCACCGGGAAGCTCCTAGTTTCCTGACCAGGGATCAGACCCGGGCCCCTGCAATGGGAGCACAGTCTTAACCACTGGATCACCAGGGAAGTCTGATCTATACTGAAAGTAAGGAATAACCAAAATCACTAATGTATGTTTTCCTTCAGCTGAACAGGGAAGAAACAAAGCTAAATTTTTGAGGCTCATCAACCAGATCAAAGACCTAGTACGTGAAATAATTTAAGGAGTTACAGTGACCAGACTGAGCCCAAAGTCAGATCTCAAATGTCAAGGCAATCCCTTGATAGACAATGTAACAGGAGATGCACCTGAGTCTTTGACTCACCTTGAACCGAGAAGTCTGGGTGTTGTGATGGATTCTTCCAGAAAACATTTCAAGGAATCTCTGGGATGATTAAGAAGCATCTCAAAGTCAACATGTTTGGAGGGGGAGGATCCAGGAGGAGCAGGACGGACTCTCTGAGCTGAACAGATGGAGCTGATAGGCCCGGAAGACTGAAGCAGCCAAGTTCAAAGGGCAGGGTACCAGAGAGAGGAGTGGGGTGGGGAGACAGAACTCCAGAGAGAAGGGACCCATGTGGAGTCATCAGTTGACTACTGATCAGCACACACACCAGAAGAAACTTCACGAGACTTCAGAGAGAACCATCCTGGATTGCAGTGGTGACGCTAATGGTAAAGAACTGGCCCGCCAATGCAGGAGACACAGAAACACAGATTCGATCCCTGGGTCGGGATGATCCCCTGGAGGAGGGTATGGCAACCCACTCTCGTATTCTTGTCTGAGAATCCTGTGGACAGAGGAGCCTAGAGGGCTACAGTCAATAGGGGTGCACAGAGTTAGACACAACTGAAGCAACTTTGCACAGCACACATAAACAGCAGGGCTCATACAACCAGACTGGACAACCGCACAATTCCCAGACAATGGGCAGGATACTCAGAAGGGTCTTGCCTCAGTAGCAAGGAATAATTAGCCTTGGAGGCTAAACACTGCTCTGATCTTGGAGAACAAATCTTAAAAGCAAGACCTGAAAGGATCAAACTATTTCCAGGTCATTTAACTGCATCGCAGAACAAAGCTTGAGAATATTCATGGAAGCATAAAAACACCTCATACCCAACAAGGTCAAATGTATATGGGTGAACGGTTTAAAAAAAAAAAATTACTAGGCCTGCAAAGCTGGAGGAAAATAGGACCCAGCTGACACTTGTGATGCAAAAGAACTGCCTGAGCAGCCCGCAGAACCATGAGAAATAATAAACTACTGCTGTTTTAAGGCACAAATGTAGGGGTGGTCTGTTAAACAATAATAAATAACAGGGAGGGGGATCTCCTCTCCTCTGGAGTTTTGTTTGTTTGTCTGTTTTAATATTTACTGATGTGGCAGTGCGTTTTAGCTGTGGCACACGGATCTCTTAATTGCGGCACGTGGAATCTAGTTCCTTGACCAGGGATCAAACCTGGGCCCCCTGCATTGGACTCTTAGCCACTGGACCATGAAGGTCCTCTCTGGAGTGCTGAAGTGAAGTGAAGTGAAATGAAAGTCGCTCACTCATGTCCGACTCCTTGTGACCCCATGGACTGTATAGTCCATGGAATTCTCCAGGCCAGAATACTGGAGCGGGTAGCCTTTCCCTTCGCCAGGGGATCTTCCCGACCCAGGGATCAAACCCAGGTCTCCCGCATTGCAGGCGGATTCTTTAGCAGCTGAGCTACAAGGGAAGCCCCACTAGCCTCCAAACTGGTTTTCCTGGTTGCCTTCTCACCCTCATAACACCTCAATCGCAGTCAGCATGGTCTTTGTCATCTAGTCCAGGACATGTATACCTTATGCTCCCAACCCCCATGGCTCCCATGGCCGTCAGAGTAAACACAGAGGCGTCACAACCACCCACAAGGCCCTCCACCCGCCTGTGAAACACACTTAGGCCCCCAAAATGAATCACAGTTACTCCTCTTTGTGCTGTCACACTTAAGGCACAACTAGAACATCCTGATATCATATTTCCTGCCCCGTAGGAGAAATCTTAGCCATACAGTAGACTCAATACAAAAAATAAAAATAAAACACAACCTAACCTCACATCCAGGCTCCTCCTCTTGATCCTCTGGCTCCAATCATTTGGGTCTCCTTCCCACTCCTCAGTGGTGAAGAATCCGCCTGCAGTGCGGGAGATCTGGGTTCGATCTCTGAGTGGGGAAGATCTCCTGGAGAAAGGAATGGCTACCCACTCCAGTATTCTTACCTGGAGAAATCCATGGACAGAGGAGCCTGGCAGGCTACAGTCCATGGGGTCGCAAAGAATCGGACACGCCTGAGTGACTTTCACTTTCCCACTCCTCAGGTACGCCTGGTAGCTCAAGCCTCAGAGTCTCTGCCCTTGCTGGGGCCTCTTTCTGGAACACTATTCCTGGATCTGCCTCTTCTAAAGGCCTCCCTTGCAGGAGGTCCTCCTCTGCCTGCCTGCAGGAAACAGGGCCACTTGCTGGTGTTCCCGGTCCTCTCCAGGTAGCACTGCACCCATCTGACATGTAATATGCTTTTCTTGGGCTTCCTCCATGGCTCAGACAGCAAAAAACAAAAACCCACCTGCAATGCAGGAGACCTGGGTTCAATCCCTGGGTCGGGAAGATCCCTTGGAGGAGGGCGTGGCAACTCACTCCAGTATTCTTGCCTGGAATATCCCATGGACAGAGGAGCCTGGTGGCCTACACTCCACGGAGTTGCACAGAGTTGGATGGGACTGAGTGACTAACACAAGAACAATGCTTTTCTTATTTATTTGTCAGTCCCTGAGGGCAGGGGCTTTATTGATTCTGAATCCTACTCTCTCTCCAGCAGCACAATTGGTCTAAGACCTGAAGAAGGCAATCAATCAACATATTTGCTGGGTGGAAAGAATGAAGAATGAAAAAGAAATGAATGTATGATAGACTACTAAACACAGGGGCCAGATAATGCCAAGAATAAACTTTCTCCTGCAGAGGTCTGAACTAAGAAGTTCAGAGGATGACATTCTTGTAAACGCTCTTACCCTCCAACTGCATCTCATCAGCTCTCCTAAATGCCTTACTTTGTTTGGTTATTATTAAGGTTATGCCTTTTTGCATTTGCATCAACAGCTGCCCCCCCCCCACACACACGATGAGGAGGGCTTGCTCTTCTAGTGCTATAGGCGAGATTCCATTTCCTAAGGTTGAATCTGAAAAAAGAAATAAAAACAAAAGCACCTACAATGACCACAAAGCAAAACAATACAGAACCAAACAGAAGCTCATGCGTGGAGTGTAAGAGGGTACCAGAGGAGTTTCTGGGGTTCTAAAATAGTCTAGGTCACTATCTGGTGGATGGTCACTCAGGCTTGTTCAAGTGGGTGAAAATCCATAGAGCCATTTATGATATAAACACACTTTAAAGCAGACCTATGTACAATAAAAAGTTATCAGCTATTCCTTGGAGATCCAGTGGTTAAGACTCCGCACCTTCACTGCCAACGGTCCGGGTTCAATCCCTGGTGGGAGAACTAAGATTCCACAGGCCTCGAAATGTGGCCCCCAAAGAAACCACAAACAAACAAACAAAAAAACAAGCATCTCAATAACCTACATCTTAATTAGAAACAACAACAACAAACCGTGATGAATGCTCAAGGTGCCGTACCCATCAGTGACACGTCACACCTCACCTCCCCGACTGGGTGCCCATCACGTGGTCTGTGTCGTCCTGATGTCGGGGCACCTCAAGGGCAGAACGAGGAGCAGTCTTTGCTCTCCAAACACTTCCCATGGGATCGGGGCCAAGAGAACAACACTCCCAAATGAACCAATGATGACAATGAAAAGGGCAAGAAATAAAAAGCATGACTATTCACTAAGCCTTTTCCCAACACCATTCCGTTTGGTAATTAACTATTTTTAAATGCCAAACTGCACTGTAGTACACAGTGACACACAGAAAATGGCCGGTTACCTTCCAAGAGGGGCACCAGCAGGGGCCTCCCGCCCGGTGTCCTCAGAGCCAATGGAACGAGACTCAGCTGCTTTAAAAAGCAAACGAGAGTCTGTCTTCGACAAACATACGACATGCGAGCTCCAGCTCCAGAGCGCACGCTCTCCCAACAGGCTGTGCGCGGCCCTTTGACTGGCAGCCGGGAAGGGGCGGAGTTCTCGCGAGGCTCTGGGCCCGAGTCTCGCGTGCAGCGTCTGCACACTGCCCCCGCCGCCATCTTGATTGCGTTGGGGAACCCGGTACAGTGCTCCCCACACAGCCAGGCTGCTGAAGGGCCTGAAGTTCCAGGTGCGAGGCCTCTCCATCGGCCCCTGCGAGCCAATGAAACTAGACTGAGCACGGAGGAAAAGGAAAAAAAAAAGATTAGCTTTTATTTTCTTATCTGGATTCTATCTATTTCTCAGGAATTGTTAATGTGGTTTACTGGTTCAAACCTAAATATCACACAATGAAGGAAAAATACATTATAGTCCTGTCCTAACAGGTGGCTCAGTGATAAAGAACCTTCCTGCCCATGCAGAAGAGGGAAAGAGACGCAGGTTCAGCCCCCGGGTTGGAAAGATCCCCTGGAGGAGGGCATGGAAACCCACTCCAGTATTCTTGCCTGGAGAATCCCATGGACAGAGAAGCCTGGTGGGCTACAGTCCATGGGGTCACACAGACACGGACATGACTGAGCAGCTGAGCACACACAGCATACATAAAATAGAAAATATCATGTTGGCTAGCCCTAAGAACTAAGGCATAAAGGTATGCTTAATGACATGAAAGGATGCTTATAATGTTCTTGACTAAACTGAGGGGAAGGGGTGTGTACAACATGGTATCTCACACACACGCACACACAATTCTAAAGAAAATACACCACAGAGATATCACAGGTTATCTCTCAGTGGTGAGAATGGGATGATGGTTCTTTTCCAGAACTCAGCTCTAATACAGCCTCTTTTTTCCACTCTTTCCAGTCCCTCCAAACACACTTGCTCATTCCCAGCTTCAAAGAAGACACCACCCTGACACCCATGGTCACTCGCGAGAGATGCTGAGGAGCCTGCCAAACCAGAATCATCTTGGAGCTTTGTCCTCTATTCTGTAGATGAGCCAGCATCCGCTCTACCTCCTCAGGTGCGTTTGCTCGCTCTCACCCACTCTGTCTCTCAAACACACACCCGAACCCACTCTACTTCTACAAACTTTCTCCATAGTCTCTGCCTACCAAGCCCGTCAGTGTCTCATAGTGCATCCGATACTTGAAAAATAAGGCACCTGTGTGCACCCCTGTTAAAGTAGAGGGTGAGAACATCAGAAGAAACCTGTGTGCGGAGCAATGTGGCTGAAACTGGTTTCTGGGCACTAGCAACCGGGTGAAAGGCCTGGACGGTCTGGGAACGTTGTGGGGAGGCCAGAGCGGTACTCACCACTAACGCTATCCCTGTTTCCCGGGGTCTGTTTAGCATGCACTCCAGGGGTGGAGCCAGTGCCCATAACTCCAGGAGTGAGTTGCAGTGATGCTGCACACTGACTCTCAAAGACTGTGTGAAGCCGGTGCCTGAGATCAGCTAGGGAAGGAACACAGTCCCAGTCTCTCCTTCACCGCCCACCCCACCTCTTGTCATGGAGGGTGAAGACACACGCGTGCTGCCCTGGGTGCTCCTTTAAGTGAAAGCCTCCCAGACTTGTTCATCACTTCGCTAAGTGCGAAGGATTTCAGTGCCACACGAGTGGTAGATGTTGGGGATGTAGTTGGTTCACAGAACATGGCTGGCTGCCTTCAGAGGTTCATAGACCATGGTGGGGACAGATAACCAGGCAAAACAAGGCAGTGTGTCCAGGGATCATGGTTACTACACGGGTTGGGGGAGCAGGGACAGACTAGCAGGAGGGAGACTGGGGAGGCCTCCCAGAGCAGGTGACACTGGATTTCCTTGGTATCACCGTGCTCAACAAGGAAAGCGGTCTCAATTCTTCAGAGACAAGCAAAGACCCTGAGTCTGGCAGAAAGAGAATAGAGACAGAAGAGAGTGAAAACAGAGACCATCCAGAATGTGCAGACTCTGTGCTTCCATGCAAGAGGGAATTGGGCGCGGGTAAAGGATGGACCAGAGAAGGCGATGGCACCCCACTCCAGTCCTCTTGCCTGGAGAATCCCAGGGACGGAGGAGCCTGGTAGGCTGCAGTCCATGGGGTCTCGAAGAGTCGGACACGACTGAGCGACTTCGCTTTCACTTTTCACTTTCATGCATTGGAGAAGGAAATGGCAACCCACTCCAGTGTTCTTGCCTGGAGAATCCCAGGGACCGGGGAGCCTGGTGGGCTGCCGTCTGTGGGGTCACACAGAGTCGGACACGACTGAAGGGACTTAGCATAGCATAGCGTAGCATAGCAAAGGATGGACTGGGGATGTGTGCCTTCTCTAGGCTATCTTAGACACCAACTTCAGGCACTTTTCAAACAGTGAGGGGAGAGAGAAGCTCTTCAGGCCTTCCATCCGAGGTGTGAAACGGTCCCCGTTGTGTCCAAGCCACACAGGCTGTAGTGGGAAGACCAGACTGGAGGGAGGCAGAACCAGATCAAACATAATACCTGTGATGGAATATTTGGGGTCAGCATCCATCTAGTCACAGCTACGTTTTTTCCAGTGGTCATGTACGGATGTGAGAGTTGGACTATAAAGAAAGCTGAGCACCGAACAATTGATGCTTTTGAACTGTGGTGTTGGAGAAGACTCTTGAGAGTCCCTTGGACTGCAAGGAGATACAACTAGTTCATCCTAAAGGAGATCAGTCCTGGGTGTTCATGGAAGGACTGATGTTGAAGTTGAAACTCCAATACTTTGGCCACCTCATGCGAAGAGCTGACTCATTTGAAAAGACCCTGATGCTGGGAAAGATTGAAGGCAGGATGAGAAGGGGATGACAGAGAATGAGATGGTCAGATGGCATCACTGACTCAATGGACATGAGTTTGGGTAAACTCCAGGAGTTGGTGATGGACAGGGAGCCCTGGCGTGCTGCAGTTCATGGGGTCGCAAAGAGTCAGACACGACTGAGCGGCTGAACTGAACTGATCAAGTATATAAAAAGTAAACTAAATAAAGTATATAAAAAGTATATCAGCATGGGGAATTATGCTTGGCGGTCCAGTAGTTAGGACTATGAGCTTCCAATGCAGGCAACCTGGGTTCAGTCCCTGCTCGGGGAACTAAGATATTGAGAGCCTTGCAGTGTGGCACAAAAAAAACAATAAAAAATTATATATCTTGATTTTTTTATGGTGAATAAAAATTCTTTATAGCATTGGGGAGATTTTTTATTTTTAGTGTGATTGGGAGCAGTACTAGGGCATTGTTGGGAGGAATGGTCAGTCTTTAAAGGACAGTCTTCCCCCTTCCTTCTGATATCACAGAATTACGTTCTTGAAAATTTGAAGGAGCCTTTGGACTTGCACACAGACCAAAGAATAACTGCCAGGCCACAGTCATTCATGTGGGTTAACTCAGTTCCCTTTGCAGCCCTGCTGCTGCTGCTGCTGCTGCTGCTGCTGCTGCTGCTGCTAAGTCCCTTCAGTCATGTCCGACTCTGTGCGACCCCATAGACAGCAGCCCACCAGGCTCCCCCGTCCCTGGGATTCTCCACGCAAGAACACTGGATCGGGGTGCCATTTCCTTCTTCAATGCATGAAAGTGAAAAGTGAAAGTGAAGTCGCTCAGTCATGTCCGACTCCTAGCAACCCCATGGACTGCAGCCCACCAGGCTCCTCCGTCCATGGGATTTTCCAGGCAAGAGTACTAGAGTGGGGTGCCATTGCCTTCTCTGTTGCAGCCCCGCTAGAGTGGGTTATTGTTCACGTTTCCTGATAACCCAAGACTCAAAGAAGGCAAGTCCATGTAGCCGATCATTGGGAGCTCCCCTGTGACACCATGGATTCCTGTTGACAGCACCCTGACATCTGTTGCATTCTTTCGTCTCTGTCACCCTAGATCTCATCACAGCGTCTTAGCTCCATTTGCACCTGGGTGTGTACTGTGTCTGTCCGTGAGCTTTCGACCCCTGGAGGCCGGACCTATGGGCATCACTCTCCTTCTCTTCATGTCTCCTTAGGATGGAGGAAGTCAACGGAATAGCCACTGCAGGGTCCTATGGAAACAGGTTTGAAACCCAGCATTGCCTCTGACTTGCTATGTGATTTGAGTCAGTCTCAGTTGCCCCACCTGTAAAGTGTGTGTGGTAAAAGTACCAGCTGCATAGCGTTCTTGGGAAGATTGCAGGCTATCGTCACCAGCCAGGTGCCTGGCTCTCATAAATATCATCTGTTAATATTATGTTTTAAATTCCCCACAAGAAAAGACTCCTAAGAAAAAACTGATAATAGGGATAAAGTTTGATAATTGAGATGAAGTGTTCACACTGTTTGACCCAGGAATTCTAGAGTTAGAGATCTGTGGATATACTCAAACAGGGACGATAGTCAGCAGGGATGACCAGGAGAAACATATTGATGTTAAGATACGGGAGGGTTTCTATACTGATGGTCAAAAGCTGCTTCCGCTAGCCCAGCAGTCCACCCCCACAGGTTGCCTTGGCCTCTCCCTGGAGCCATCTGGGGAGTCCCAGGATCCAGCAACTAAAGGGTTAACACTGGTTCCCCTGGGGACCCCCAGGACCCTGCTCCCTCTCACTGTGTGCTGCCTTCTGATTGGTCCAGACAACACTTTGCAGCTGCACCACCACCACCACCCCCCCCAGCAGATCAAGGATGTTTCCCTGTTTCATTTGCTGCTTTGCATGTTATTTGTGTGGGTGGGAGGAGGGGCGTGGCACAAATCTGGAAGCAACCTAAGTGTTTCATAATAGGAGGCTCATTAAATAAATTATGGCATGTCCCTCCTATTGAATATCATGCAGCTTTATAAGAAAGAACAGTTGACTCTAAAGTGTAGACATTAAAGACAAGATGTGTCTTTCACCCACCAAGGCAGGTCACCTCTGCATGTATATTGTATAATCCCGCTTGTGCAAAATAAACGGAACAGACATTTATGGGTGAATATATCTATGTAACACATAATGAACGGTACATAGCATTCAACTGATACTACTTATTATTTAAAATTTTTGACCATGCATACTTGTTACTATTATTTTTACATTAGTATTGTTTTGAAACAGACAGGACTCTGAACAAACTGTAGTGGGTTTTGGCCACTGCAATCACCGGGAGCCCTGGGAACCTGCGATGTGCACGGGAAATACAGGGTTAACACCCCTCCCCAGGCAGCCTACTGCCGCAACCCTGCAATTAGGCTAATTAAGCAGCTTCAGGAGCTGGGCGGAAATGTAATTGGCGGCAGACACCTGAGATCTCAAAGGTAGAGACTCCAAGGCGCTCCTGGAGGGGTGCAGGCCCTGTGGAGGCAAGGAGCTCAGTGCAGGGCTTATCTGAAAGGATTCTCCTTCCAGGCTCCAGAGACGTTGGGAACAGACTCCCCCCCACCCCCCCCACCCCCAACCCTGGGGGCATTTCAAAGCGTTGAGAACAGGGGAATCGGTACAGAAAGGGGGTGAAAACAAAGTGGAAGCTCTCCATTCATTGCATTTTTTAAAGGGGTATTTTTCCATTCATTGAGAAAGAAAAAGGAGCCTCTCTTCACTGAATAAATATATTGGATTCTTTCAGGGCGAGAAGGTCTGAGCCAAGGCCTGGGGGTGGAACAGAGGGGTTCTGCAGGGCTGCAGGCTGTGGGTTCGGGCTCTTTGCACCACCTACCACTTTCCGAGGCCCACTGTGTGCCAGGCGCCCGTCGAAGGCTCTTCCTGCTTATCCACGCAGCCCGCGTCTCCCAGTCTAGGACGGGTGTTTTGGGCCTTTATAACTAGAGTTACCCGAGTTAGCAAATACATTGCAGGATCCCAGTCAAATTTAAAATCTGGATAAACAATCTTTTTTTTCTTTTGTATAGACATATCCCAAGTATATGTTCCAAATAAGATAAACTGATCCTAAGCATTATTCATTTTTTATTTGAATTTTAAATTTAATTGGACATACTGTGTTTTATGTGGCAACTCAAAACATTTCTAAAGTACCTATAAGTCTTCGAGTCAGTAGGCTGTTTTATAATTAGTTACAATCTTTGTTTTCTTCCTGGTTCGTGATGCTGCATTTCGGTGGCTTCTTGGAGTGGTCAAACTGTGATATTATTATGCCCATTTGACATATGAGCAAACTGAGGCTGAAGGAGATTAATTCACTCCCCGAGGCTGCAAAGCCAACGGCACAGTCAGGATTTGAACCCTGGCAGGCTGCTCCAGGACTGCACCCCTGACTACTGTGCTTCTAACTGAGGAGCTACGCTCTTAATTTTTTTTTTTTTCCCTTAAAATTCTGTACAGCCTTTTGGACCTGTATCTGTAGTTTCTTGCATAAGAAGAGTTGTGGTTCAAGTTCAAGTCATAGATTACAGATTTTCTCTGGTATTAAAAAATGAACTCCTTATATAAGTGTGTATCAATTTCTCAAGTATTTGACTATTAATTAGCACCTATAATTATAAGCCACCTTCCTGCCTAAGCACTCTATTTTTATAAGAAAGGGAAAAATAATGATAAAGTCAAATGATGTACATTTCCAGGTATAGTTTTGTGTCAATAATCAGTCAGTTCAACCCCTTAGCCCTGCTACTGGATCAGAATAATTTCATATTTTCAGTGGTAACCTTGGGTACCAAGATATCCTCAAAGTCTGAATCATACTGACTCTAATTATAAATACATTTGAGGAAATAGTTGATAACAAATGAGAAAGATTTTTATTTTTCCCTTCAATTTCATACCAATAAAACATGCCTTTACTTCTTTTCTCTAAAAATGAAGTAAATTTTCCTCCTTCCATGGAGGAGGCTCCCAACCATCAAGTCGATACAGATGGTGCTGTAGCTTGTGAGTCAGAACAGAGGGTAGAGTGGGTGTACCCTGTTGCCCTGGCTGCAGCTGGGAAGGGGTGAGGGCTAAGGAAATAGACTCTAAAATTATCAGCTCCTAACAAGTGTTCAAAGCCCAGCATTCATTCGTCCAACAAATATTAATATTTATTTAGGCTTCCTATACGCCAGGACAGTTCCAGAACTAGAGACCTGGAATGAAAGGGAAATAGGAAAAAAAATTATTTACTCTCATGGAATTCAGCCTTAGAGTGTAAAGACAGGAGATGAATAATCCAGTTATTTAGTGTGGCCAAGGGTGATAAAAAGTATGGAGGGAAGTAAAGCAAGCAGAGAAAAGGGAGTTGTTGGGGTTCTGGGGGACTCTCA